>NC_135343.1:16637022-17252102 GCF_023851605.1 Tamandua tetradactyla | reverse complement strand
AACCACTGAAGGGAGTGGGATGGCTTCAGAGAATGTGGCCCCAGCGCCTCATTTCCAAGGTGACAAGACTGAGGCTAGGGGAGTTGACGTCACATGTTAATTTGAGGCCACAAGTCTGGGGCCCAGGTTTCTGTGTCACCTGAGTATGGACTGGATTAATGACCTTTATTTACATAGCAGCAGCTAAAAAAAACAAAGAGCAAACGTGCTCTAGGAAGTCTTTTAGTTCAAGAAGATACTGTCTTCGTGTTTTCTCTACTCCCTGGTGCTGTGGCTGAGTAGGGTGGTATCAATGACCCTGGGAAGGAGCCATGGCGTGGCTGACAGTTAGAGGTGACACAGGAGGTGGCAGGGAGCAGAGTCCTGCTGACCTGCAGGATGGCGGCTGGAAACCCAAGAAGGTGGGGGTGAGACGTTGCCCAGCCTTTGCTTTTTCCTGCTGTGGCTCTGAGATGTTCTTCAACCTCCCTCAGGTTGCTTTTTCCCAACTGCAACAACAAGCGCTCACTTGTGTCATCTTCTCATCTCAGGGAAAGAAGACCTCAGTGCTCCCCCCACCCTACAATGGGAACTCTCATGAGCCCCTAAGCCAGTCTGTTGGTTTCAGGCTCGAAACATAACACTCCTGTCCTTCCTGCCAGCTTCTGGCCTGCTTGTCCTCACCAGCACCTGTCCTCACCCCTGGCTCCTGAGCCCCTGAGCCCCTGGAGGACCTCGCCAGCTTGCCCAGGAGCAGTGTCAGTGCCGTGGGCTGACTCTCGGCATGGATCCAGGATGCGGGTGGATGCTGCTCTAGGGGACCCATGCCCTCAAGGTGTGTACTTGGGCTGGGGGTTAGGCAAGCACCTACTGCATGCATTTCCCAGCTTTATCAGCAGATGGGTCTCTCCCGACACCCACCCCATCTCCAGCCTGCTCTCCATTCAGGGGCTTCCTCTCCTCTCAGTTATAAAGCAAAAGCGTCTGTGACCTTGGCTGGAGTAAATTAGATACTGCCTGAAGTCTGGGGACAGGGAGCGTCAGGGACAAGGTGTGGCTGCCGGCGGGGGCCTCTCCACACAGCCTCCCATCAAAACGTCTTTTCACATAGATGAGGAAACTGAGGTGTCTCCTTCCAAACATCAACCTTCGGACCCCAGGTCCGTGCGAATGGCACTCACAACAGTACCTGCCCAAGTCACGGGTGTGCGGGGGAGAAGACGAAACCCAGCGTCCTCAAGAGCTGGAAAGCACTAAGTAAGCACAAAGGTGCGACCACGGAGGCCACGCGGGGGCACGCCCACCCCGCCCCCACGCCGCCCCGCCCCGGGGCCCCCGGGCCCCCTCTCGGGCCAGCCCCGGGGCTGCGAGCGCAGGTGCAGGTGGGCAGGGCCCCGCCCCCCCCCCCCCCCAGGCCTCACGCTGTTAACAAAGGCCCCGCGCCCTGGCGGCCTCCAGAGGCCGGGGGCCTTTGAAGCGCACAGCCTGGATTATTTAATATTATGAACAGTGCAATTCGACCCATCAGAGACATAAATTTCCAGGTGTTTTAAATTTGTTCCCTCCGTCAGAATGGTAAACGGCGGATAGTAAAATTCGGCACCGGGTCGTGGCTGTCATTACGGAGCCCCCGGGGCGGAGGCCGGGCTCGGGCCCTTCTCGGGTGCGCCCCGCGGCCCAGAGGTCAGCAGCGCCGGCCCGGCCAGGGGCTACCCTGGACGCCAGTCGGCAGAGCACGGAGCCTGCAGGCCAGCCTGGGAGGAATAGGGGGGTCCAGGGAGAACGGGAGGCATCCTGCTTTCAGAAGGGGTCTCAAGGCATCTAAATCTCCTGTCCAGGAGGGGCTCTTCCCCCCAAACATCTGTGCAGAGAAACTGAGCCCCCCCCCCCGGTTAATTGAGGTACGAATGCCTGTAACACCCATAACGAGAGTTCGATTGCCCTTGCCAAGTTCAATTATGGGCGCATCTGCTTTCTGATTTTTCCAAGATGGTTTGATTTTTTTTTTTTCAACCTTTACTACAAAGGAATAGACTGCACAGTAGCTTTTCACAGGACGCAAGAGATTCTGGCTGCTTTTTGCAGACTCGCGCTTTCTTAGACCTGGCAGAATCCACGGGGCCGCTGCTGAGGCGAAATATTACTCATGGTGATTCTGGAGACGTCCAACCCTTCATCCCACTCTCCACGAGGCCCTTCGCCCTGTTCCCTTCAGAGTAATCAAAGTTGCCCATTTTCCTGTGAGAAAGTCCCCACTGCCTGCTCCCCAGAAACCTAAAACCTACTGTGATCCATCATTTTGAATGGAGAAGTCATTTGACATTTATTTCCCAAGGAGGAAGTACTGGCTCAGAGAAGGTGGAAAACCCCCCAAATTAGTGCATCTTCGGAGATGAAAGTGGGGAAGGCTTGGCTTCTCACCGAGGTAGTTACCATTCCCTGCTTGCTTGCATAGGGACAGACCCTCGGGGTCTGGAGGGGAGGCGAAGCCCCTAATGGAACAGTTACCTTCACACCGAGCAGGGGACCCTCTGTGGGTCCCGCCCTGCCTGCGTGGCCGGGGTGCCCAGGCGGAGAGAGAGGGGACGCAGGGCTGGGAGTCATTCCACCTGCTCAGCCTCAGAGAAGCCACAGGCTCACTACTGGCCACGGGGCTCAGTCTGCCAAGCTGTGTGTGCAAGGTGCCGGCACCGGGGAGACGGCTATCGGGACCAACGAGTTCAGAGCCCCAAGAGGGACAAATCCTTTTTGGCTTACACGCCAGGAGGAGGCTTTCTGGAAGAGGTGACATTTGGGCTGGAGCTCCGAAAAGGCACAGGGGGTGGCACATGTGGGCCACATGAGGAGAAAGGAGACAGCGGGGCGCGGCACTGTGAAGACATGACCCAGGTGAACAGGGCCTCAGGTGTCCTCGGAGAGCTGCCAGGGCCCCTCACAGTCCTGCCATGTGTTTGCAGCCTGAGTTCCTTCCTGATGACGGTTCCTCAAGAGCACGCGGGCATTTCAGAGGTCAATTTTGAGGCCTGCTTCTGGAAAGAGGAAACAGTGATCCGCAAATCAATTCATTAAGGCCCAGTAAGCAGTTGGACCACGAAGAGCAGTTATTTTTTAACTGAAGACAGATCTTGACCCCCGCTGAGAGGTCCATTCTGCGAGAAGGCTGACCAACTCACATACCAAAGATGGGTGCAGGCCCGAGCTCTGTGTGAAATTCCAGCAGCGGCTCTGCTGATGACAGAAATGACCCTAATAAACCAAGGAGGCAGCCACAAGTCAAACAAATAATTTGGTTGACAAATAGGAGTGTAAACAAGACCCTGATTAATGAATTGCCTAATAGTTCTCTGTTTATTGACATTAGCTAAGCTCGGTCATTAGGCGTGACACTGCCCTTCTATGTTGCATCATATAATATTCTCCATTCATTCTGAGGACGGTTTATAGTTGTGGTTTTTTTCCTGGATGTTTTCTATCTCTAAGTCTTTCTGTCCCTGCTTGGACCATGAGCCCCAAATTCTGAGAACTTGTGTGTTTGCTGAATGAAGAGTAAGGTCACGAGCTTGCTATGGATGTTAAACAGAAAATTTAATAAGTGAGAAGAGCCTCCGACTGCAATTTCTTAAGCCCTAGGCCTTGGGTTGAGAATTAGGGTCTAACTTTTGTTGCTTTTTTTTTCAGACTAGTCACTTATCTCTGCTCTGTCTTGATAGTCCCATCTTTTGGTGGAGGGAGTCATCTAGCACCCTCCCCCTGCCCCTCTGTTGCTCATATTAAAAGGAGAGCATAACAGGAGATGATCGACAAGAAAGCACACTAAACAGAGTGGTAAAGTAAGAGTGTAGAGCTTCCCTGTGGCCTATCTTGGCCACAAGACTGTCTCTAAGCAAGCTTACCTTACTAAAGCACTTTTGGGGACTTCAGCCACTGCTTCTGATGGCCAGAACCCAAGACAGCGTTGGCCCAGGAAGGTGGCACGTGCCCACAGTCATTGCCATGCCACAGCCCGTGCATGCCAGGAGCCACTGACCTTGTCCACCATGCAGGGAATGGGTCCTGTGCTCCTGGGCCAACATTCCAGCCTGGGGCGACTTTGGCTACAGCTTTAGCAGCTTGGTGAAAAGCAAAGGCTGGAGGAGTTGAAGCTGTAAATGCCAGCTGTATTTTTATTGGCCGTCTGCAACATCAAAGGTTTCCCTGCTTTAAAGGAGGCACAAGCAGGTATCCAGTCAGCTCTTGAGCTCCCTGCCTTGATGCCTTATTGATTTTCAATGTGGCTTGACTCCCAGGTGGGCTACTTCAAAACAGTCTGTATTTTTCTGCTGTCATGTATCTATCCATGCTCATTTCCATCTCCTGCAAGATTCTGGATTTGTGAGGGCAGCTTTTCCTCCTTTGGCCTTCGTTCAATAATTTTCTTCTGGGCAGGAGTCAGCCAGCCAGGGCGAGTGGGACCCACTAACATTGTGTCTCCCGGGGTGTGTACCAGAGGCTGGAAAGTATAAGAGCAAAGATACAGTCCTTGTCCTCAAAGGGGTCACACCCATCCATGCACCTAAGTGTGTTCTGGGGGGGTGTTGGGGGGGGGGGGGCAGCCCATTTGATGCCACTGCCAGTTTAACACATACTCTTCAGAACTGACTGCAAGCCAGAAAGTGTTAATCAGCTATTGTGTGCCCAGCCCGGGGCATTAAATGCCTATTTCAGGCTAGACAATGAAGTGAGAGCTTGATTTAAATTTCATGTAAATTTTATCCTACTCTGTGAAGTAAGTTATTCTTATCTCCTCTTTATAAATGAATACACTCGGGGGTTAGTAACTTGCCTAAACTCCTTAGCAAGCAAGAGGCAGAGCAGGATCTGACCCCAGGGCTGCTCTTGCCATCACACAAGGCCGGGCTTGGTGTTTGCCTGTGTCTGTGTGTGTTGTGAGGGAAAGGAGGAAAGAGAAGGAAGGAAGCCTGTCATCTCAGTGGCAGACAAAACCTGCTCGCGTGGAATGAGCAAATCCATAGACAAGAATGAGGCAAACGTGTAGTAATGATGATAGTAACCACTTCTACAGCACCTACCATGTACCAGGAACTGTTCTAGTGCCTCATCAAGGTTCACTAAATCCCATGAAGAAAGAGGCACAGAGAGGTTGGGTAACTCCCCCGAGATAACACAGCTGGGAACTGTCAGTGTTGGGATTTAAATTCAGAGTATCTTACACACTGTGTTGAGTTTCAGGACTGCTAGAGCAGGAAGCCGGAACTGTGGACTCAGCAGAACCTTCTGTTTGAGATCTTTCCCAACCACTCTCCCAAATTTGACCTCTTTGGAGCTTCCAAAGAGGCTTGAGGTCGGAGGCCAGGACTTGCTGTCATCCCCCTTGACAGATGAGGTACAGAGAAGCCTGGGGTTACCCAGACCACACAGCCCAGCCTCCTGACTCACCCGGGACAGGAGCTTTCTGTAGAAAAAAACTGGTTTCTTATCCTCTCAGGACACAGAACAGATGTTTGACCAGAAGTGTCCTACCTACAAACCTCTGACATACAGCTCCAGGAAAGCAGTTACCTAAACAGACAGTTCCCCTCCATCTGCTGTGGCCACAGAGTGAGCTGGGAAAGTGATTTCTGTGACTATAAAAGAAAGAGGCAGGGCAGGCTGGGGAGGAAGCTGGGTCCAAGTTGGGGGAATTCCCCGATGCCCTGGGCACAAGGCCTTCTGCTCCGCAGCCTGCCTGGCTCAGCCGTGCAGAAGGAGAGGCCTTTGAAGTCACAGACCACCAATAAAATTGCAGCTGGCACCAAGAGCTTGCAAGGCTCCAGGCAGGAGATTTTACAGCACTAAGGGGCTAAGCCAGCACCGACAAGGCTTGGAATGTGCCCTGGACTCCCTTCCCTCTGCAGAGAGCGAACAGGGTGCCTCAGACCTTGGTCACCCTGGCACCCAGTCAAGGCTGCAGTAAGGGTCCACTGGTGACCACAGGGAAGCAAGCGCAGGAAGGGCTGCCATGAGGGATGGACTCAAGACAGACGCACATGCAGCAGAGAGCCACAGGCAAGCAGGCTGGGTTGTGAGGGCCCAGGCGGCTCCCTACCAAATGGCGGGAGCTCAGACAGGCAGGCCTGGGAAGGAGAGTGAGGTGGAGGGAGGGGAGGAGTTCCTATGTGGCAAGGAGGGCTCTTTAGGCTGCAGCCTGAGCAAAGGCATGGAATAAAGGAGGCTTCCTTCTTCCTCTCCCCACCCCTTCCTCTCCTCCTTGTCTCCTCCTTTCCTCAGGAGCCTCTACAATGTGTTGGGGTAGTCCCGTTGCTCCTTGTGAGAAGTTCATAGTTTGAGATGTTGGTCCCTTTGGGACTTGGAGCAGGATGTGGAGGGAGAAGGTCAATGCCGAGGGGACCTGGCCTGGCACCTCCATAGTCCTTGTAGCCAAGCTTAGTAGGAAGCAGAGCTAACCCCTGGCACCATCCCCACCCTCTCCCAGAGTTTTCTAGTGCTCCCGCCCACTTCCTGTTCAGAAGAGTTCTTGATTCAACCCCTCTGAGGTGTTTGGCAATGAGTGGGTTCACTCTCTTCAAGGATGGTGTCCTGCAGGGGTCCCAGGAAGAGGAGCTGAAATAGAGACCAAGCCTTTGTGGGGAATGGGCACAGGAACGAATAGGGAAGAGGCTGGAGGGGGGATGAGGGTGGGGGATGGGTCAGGGGCTGGGGTCTTCCCTACAGTGGCTCCCCAGATGATGAGCAGCTAAACTTGGGCACAGATGCCTTTTTGGAAGTTGCATATGTTAAAAGAGGAAACTCATTCATCGGAAGGCACAGGAACATAAATGGAGGACTGTGGAGTCCGCAGAGGGGCTAAAGGGGATGTATGTGAGCAGGGAGCTGTTGCTCCTTCACTGGTCCCACCCCCAGGCAGCCAGCTCACCTGCCCCTCCTCCTCTAACTCCCCCCTTCGCCACCACCAGCCCACACTGGTCTTTTATGAAGGATATGGCCTGCAGGGAGATGATGATGCTAAGGGAGCTCTGGGTAATTGGGGTTGGCTCCCCCAACCCGGCAGAGTTGTTGTCACTATTGGCATCATTTGTCTTGGAAAATCAGACTCAGCCCTGTGGCTGCATGAAGTGTGAGAGGGTCAGTACCTGTGGGGGAGGGGCAGTGAAGAAGATAAAGGACGAGTGGACCCAGATCAGACATACGGACATAGCTAGTGCACCGACCACCAGCTCTGGCCAGTACAGAATCACCACATCCTGGCTGGACCCTGGTAAAACAACATCGTTCTACTCAGATCCTGGGGATATAGGAAACTGGGAGACAAAATTTTCTACTCTATTTTGAGAACTAAGCATCTGTACCTGCCATCAAATTAGCCTTAGACATTTCACAGGAATTTAATGAGGAACTGATGAACCTACCTGCTGGGGAGAGACACCTTAATATTTGATGTGATTAATCCAGCTAAGCCCATGCCCACTTTTTGCTAATTGTTTAGAAAGGAATTTAAATGTGGTGGAAAATCTCCCTACAGGGACACTGAGCAGAATATTATTAAGTGTGACTAATATGATAATGAGGCTGGAATTTTTTAAAACTAAGTTTACAGAATGTACACAGCCAGATGGGGCTTGTCTCCTGCAAAGCCGTTGCTCTGTAAGACCAGCACGCATTGGGATGTGCAGGTTTTGCCATACATTCTGCTTTGTTCAAAAAATAATGTGCGATGCCAGTCACTGACAGCTTCAAATTGGCAAAGGATCTTTGTTGTATGTGACAAAACAACTGGTCAAATTGTGTCTGATTTTGGAAGAGAGATCCCATGCTGCCTGAGGCTGTAACAATAGGGGAAACAGGGAGAGAGATTTAGAGTGTTTATGCATGTTGGGCTACTTCTTGTTGCTTTTACTAAATCTTATAAGAGTGAGGTGGTCAGGGTAGCATTAGCTCATCTGCAAGAAGATAGAAGGGAATATGGCTGTGCTAAGGGTACAGTTTTCTTGCCCACAGCCTCAATCCAAAGTGACTCAGAATTCAGTAATTTGGAGCCTTGTTAGGTTGAAAAAGCCAATTGCTTCTGTACCATAAACTGAAGCAGAGGTGAGTGGTATTTGAGAAGTGACAGCCTTAACAGGACATTAGCTTAGTTTTCTGCCATACAGGGGTGGTGTGCCTGTTGATCGAGGTAGGTTTAAGGGTGCTGCCTTCTCACCCAACCTTATTGTTTCAGAGGCCTCAAGATGGGTGCCACCTGAGCAAGCACTGGCCGAGTCACTGTGTGAAAGAATAGTCTGTAGGTTTAAAAATTATGAATAGGCAAGATCTTTCTTGTGGTCATTTGTTGCCCGTGGAATAACCAGAAGCAAATAGGCTGCAAGCTTATAAAATATTTGACATTATTTTACCCAAGGAACCATAATCCTAGCCTTAAAGAGCCTGCTCAACCTTTAAAACCCAAGCACCCAGTCCTGCACTAGCAAGAAGGAGCCTGCAAAAGCTGTGTGGTCCCCTGGAAGTATAGACCCCCTAGTGACCTTTCAGAAGTGTCCGTGAAGGACAGTGATGAGGAGGTTTCTCCCGGGGAACAGAACAGAGGTTGGGAGATTGACTAATTAAGTAACATTTTCTTGCCAAGGAAAGGAGTTGTGGCCATTCCTGGCCATCAGGATATGATCTATGCTGTGAACCACTGACTACACCTGTGGTTTCCATTTTCTCAACCGCCAAATTATTATTGTGATTATTCTCTTCTTATTTAACCATCGCAGGTTGGGTTAGTGTGCATATGTGTACGCATCTACAGATAACTTGTTTTTTATATTTCAGTTGCTAGAACATCTGACATGAGAAAGAGGATTGCATCTTATTTAGAAATCCTGAACTCTGAGCTGGAGCTTTGTCTTGTTCCCCACAGAGAGAGGGAGAGAATATTCTATGTTAGAAGACGGTTGCATGAAGATTTTTGAGTCGCCAATGGGATGAAGTGTGACAAAGACTGCTAGTTGGCTGTTAATGCATAGTCTTCTCTTCTTCCTTGTTGCTAGGATATGACAGTTAATTTCATACATCAACTTTGCTAGGTTATCGTGTCCAGTTGTTTGATCAAGCAAGCTCTGGCCTGATTGTTACTGGGAGGATAATTTTGTAGATGGATTTGCATTTATAATCAGTTGATTACATCTTTGACTGATTGCAATCAACAAAGCAGATTGCCTTCAGTAATATGGGTAGTCTCCTCATCCAATCAGTTGGAGATCTTAAAAGCCAGAATGGAGAATTTCAGAGATCAGTAAGAAGAATTTCTGTTCCAACTTCAGTCAGGCCAGCGTCCCCTGGGGAATTTGGACTCAACCCCAGCACCACTGTTACTGGAGTTTCCAGCTGGTAGCCAGCCTGTGGAGTTCGGACTTGGAGACCCTACAGTCACATGAGCTGATTCCTTATAATAAATCAAATATAGATAACCCGTTTCTCTTGAGGACTCTAATACATAGGACTTCTGGTTTTTATCTGAAACACAGTTGCCTGGATTTAAGACTAAATTTCACAGCATCTCTTCAATTAGATGTGACCCATATAACTAAGTTCTACCTAGGGGAATGTAAAAGAAGTGAGTTTTATAAATTAATGAAGTGTCCTTAAAGGGAGAGAGAATGCCCTCTTCCCCCTGCATTTCCTGCCCCTAACACTTTATTCTTCCTGCTGCCTGGAGTATAAATGTAATGGCTGGTTATCAGGCAACCACCTTGGACCATGAAGTGGAAGTAATATATTGAGGGTGGTGGAGTAACTAGGTCATAGAACTATGGGTCTTTGATGATCTTGGAGTCACCATGAGAGCTCTGCAGTTCTTACCTCCTGACTGCATTCCTGTGGGAAGGATTTAATTAAACTTCAGTTATTGTTATTATGTTTTAAGTCATTAGTAGCCAAATATAATCATAAATGATAAAAGTAATTGACTGGGGAAGTAGAAGGTCTCCAAATTGTCCATCAGTAGAGTCAACTTTGGGATGATGATTTGCAAAACAAAATCTCCACATTAAGAGTGTACACACTGGGGCAGGCCACAATGGTTCAGCAGGCAGAGTTCTCACCTGCTATGCCAGAGACCCAGGTTCGATTCCCGGTGCCTGCCCATGCAAAAAAAAAAAAGTGTAAATACACTGTAGTGAGCTGAACTGTGGCCACCCAAAAATATGTCCAAGTCCTAATTCCTAGAAATTGAATATTACCTTATACGGCAAAAGAGTGAATATTAACTTATATAGCAAAAGAGTTAATGTTACCTTATATGGCATCTTACATGAATTTCTTTTTTATCAGAGAAGTCATGGATTTACAGAAGGCTCTTGCAGAACTGAGTTCCCATATACATATTTTATTAGTGTGGTGTATTACATGGATTGATTTTCTTATGTTGAATCATCCTACTGTTCCTAGAATAAATTCCATTTGGCCATGGTTTATAGTCCTTTTACATACTCTTAGATTCAGTTTGCCAGTATTTTTTGAGATTTCTTCATCTATTTTTATAAGGGATATTGGTCCATACTTCTCTTTCCTTGTGCTGTCTTTATCTGGCTTTGGTACAGGATAATGTTGGCCTCACAGAATGAGTTAGGAAGTAATCCTTCCTCTTTCAATTTTCAGAAGAGTTTGGGAAGAATTAAAATGAACTCTTAAATGTATGGTAGACTTCAAAAGTGAAATGATCCAGTCCTGGATTTTTCTTTGTTAGGAAGTTTTTCATTATTATTTAATGTCATTACTTGCTATATATCTGTTGTGATTTTTCTATTTTCTTCTTGCATTAGATTATGTAATTTTTATGTTTCCATTTTATCTAGGCTTTGTGATTTGTTGGTATCTGATTTTTCATAGTACTCTCTTATAATCCTTTTAATTTTGGAAGCCTAGTAATAATGTCACCATGTTCATTCCTGACTTTAGTTATTTAAGTCCTCTCTCTCTCTCTTTTTCTTTGTCAGTCGGTTAAAGGCTTGTTAATTTTAATGGTCTTCTAAAAAAGTCAATTTTTGGTTTTGTTGAATCTCTCTATCTCATTTATCTCTGCTTGCTAATCTTTTCTATTTTCTTCTTTATACTAACTTTGGGTTTACTTTGCTTTTCTTATTCTAGTTTCTTTACATGTGAAATTAGGTTATGACTTGTGATCTTTCTTCTTTTAAACATAGGCACTTAGATCTAAATTTCCCTTTGAGCACTACCTTTCCTGCATCCCAAAGGATTTTATATTTTGTATTTTCATTTTCTTTCATGTCAAGATATTTCCTAATTTCCCTTGTGAATTCTTCTTTGACCTGCAGGTTGTTTAATTCCCATGTTTGTGAATTTTCCAGTTTTCCCTCTGTTATTTATTTAATTAGGTGCATGGTATGGGAATTGGACCTGAGTCTCCTGCAAGGAAGGTTAGCATTCTATCACTGAACCACCCGTGCACTCCTCCCTCTGTTATTGATTCAATCTTTCTATTGTAGTTGGAGAAGATACATTGCATGGTTTCAATATTTTTTAATTTATTGAGACTTGTTTTATTTCTAACATATGATCTATCCTCGAGAACGATGCATGTGCACTAGAGAAGGATGTGTATTATGCTCCTGTGGTGGGAAGTGTTTTATATAAGTCTGTCAGGCTTCATTGGTTTATAGTATCATTCAAGTCTTCTATTTCCTTACCAATATTCTGCCCAGATGTTCTATACATTATAGACACTAGTGTATTAAACTCTCCTACTATTAATGTAGAACTTTTAAATCAGTCAATATTTGCTTCATCTATTTTGGGGCTTTGTCATTAGGTGCATTTATATTTATAATTTTATGTCTTCTTGTTGAATTGACCCCTTTATCAGTATTTAATGATCTTCTTTGTCCCTTGTAGCAACTTTTGACTTAAAGTCCGTTTTATCTGATTTAGTTTAGCTACCCAAGCTCTCTTTTGGTTACTATTTTCATGATATATTTTTCCATCCTTTTACTTTCTACTTACTTGATCTTTGGATTTAAGATTAGTCTTTTGTAAACAAACTAGAGTTGGGTCATGCTTTTTTATCCATTTTGCCAATTTCTCCTTTTTGACTGGGTACTGTAATCCATTTACATTAAAATAGATTACACTACAGATAATGCAGGAATTTCTTCTTCCATTTTGCTATTTGAGCTTAATGTTATACCATTTTTGGCCCTCAGTTCTTCTGTTAATGCCTACTTTAATATTTATTTGATTTTTTTATTTTGCCATTTAAAATCCCTTCTAATTTCTTTCTGTATATATTTTTCATGTATTTTCTTAGTGGCTAGCATAGAGCTAAAATTAAATGTCCTCAATCTACAAGAATCATGTTTGATTTGATACCAACTAACTTCAAAAATAACATACACTGTTCTTATACCCCAGTATCCCTACCATTTTGCTATACTTCTCAGAAGTATCTTTATACATTGTATGTCCCAAACCATAAATATATCATTACTTTTCATGCATTTGCATCTTTTTCTTTCATTCTTTTTTAACTTTTTTTTTTATTGTGTAATATAACATATACAAAAAAGCAATAAATTTCCAGGTACATTTTAACAAGTAATTATAGAACAGATTTTAAAGTTTGGTATGCTCTATCATAACCTGCCAAACCCCAACCAGGACCATTCCAGCCAATCCTAAAGAGCACCTAGGGCAATATATAAGATTCCACAAGGGTTCCATGCACTAGAGTAACTTGCCAGAAATCTACAATTTCCAGATGGGTCCCTGGTCCAGATAAGTCCGAAACCTAGTCCTGCCTCTCCAGAACATCAGATAGTTCCATCTCCATGCCCCCTATTAGTGACAGACCCTTCTAATATGTAAAAGCTAGAATGGCCATAGCCTAAACACCCCTAAAGAGAGGGATGGAAAGATCAAAGGTGATGGTGGAGTTAAACAGTGAAGATAGGGTTTGACAAATGAATATGAATGCTGAATCATTAAATTGAAATCTCTTTTTGTCTCCAGTATCTTAGAACAATTAGAAGTAAAACCCTAAAATTGTGGAATTGTAACCCATGCCAAACTCTGAAATATGTATGACAACAAATTGTGGTGCTGTGCTTTGAAATATATTGCTTTTTTTTTTTTGTATATATGTTATTTTTCACACACAAAAAAGGAAAAAAAGTTGATTGTGATGATAAAAAAATATTTAAGCCTTCTAGCCTCCTATATTCTGGAGCAGCTAGAAGGAAAAATCTGAGAGGATCATATGGTAGCCCATGACAAACTCTGGGATCTGTCCTGTAACCACTTGTTGAAGAATGCTTTGAAAACTATTGCTTTTTTATTTCTTTGCCTTGTATATATGTTATACTACACAATAAAAAAGTTTAGTATGGGTTACAGTTCGACAATTTTTCATTTTCTCTTCTAGCTGCTCCAAGACACTGGAGACCAACAGAAATATCAATATAGTGATTCAGCAGTCATACTCATTTGTTAAATCCTATCTTCTCTGTTGTACTCCTTCTGTTTAGATAACATATATATATAAAAGCAATAAATTTCAAAGTACATCACAACAATTGTAGGAGAGATTTAAGAGTTTGGTATGGGGTACAATTCCACAATTTTAGGTTTTTATTTCTAGCTCTCTAAGGTTCTGGACACTAAAATAAATATCAGTTAATGATTCAGCACTCATATTCATTTGTTAAGTCCTTCCTTCTCTGTATAACTCCACATCACCTTTGATCTCTCTCCCACTCTTTAGGAGCATTTGGGCTATGCCCATTCTAACTTTTTCATGTTGGAAGGGGCTGTCGATAATATGGTATAGGGGGATGGAACTAGCTGATGTTCTGGAAGGGCTGGCCCCTCTGCATTTCAGGGCTTATCCAGTACAAGTACATCGTGATCGAGCCCACCGGCACTGGGGACAAGACAGCACGCTGGATCACCGTGGGGAACTGCCTGCACAAGATCGCCGTGCAGCGGGCACTGCCCTTGGATTACTCGCACTACGTCTCCCTGCCCGCGGGGCACGCTCAGCCTGGCATGCCCAGCCTGGCCTGCTGTACCCTCTACGGCATCTCTTGGCAGTTCAACCCATGCTGCAAGTAACCAAGTGGAGTAGGACGCCTATAAGCTGTCGGGCCTGCCCCTGCACACACTCACTGCCTCCAGCCCGGTGGTGCTGGTCTGCAAGGATGAGTTGCACAGGAAGAGACTGCACAACACGGTAGCCCTCGCTGCCTGGGCATACTGTGTGAAGATGGTTTTCAAGCTCTGCGCCTTATGATGGCGGCGGCCCAGCCTACGGGAGACAAGCAGAGCATGGGCACCTCGGGAGCGTGCCTGGCTCTGTGGGTCTACGGAGCCTGGGAAGACGTTTGGTTTCACATTCGTTCTTTTTTCAGAGTAACAGAGACACGGTGTGCCGAGGGTCTTTTCAGCTCCCACACTGAAGTGTGATTTCCCCGCCGGAGCAGGGTCTGCGCGGTGGAAGTCAGATGGGGTGGTGGAAGGCCAAGGGATGCAAAGGCTGCTGACAGGTGTGGACGGGCTTTTTGGGGAGGGGGTCCCTAAGTATGCTGATTTACTGTACCATCCAGAGCCAGCCAGAAGCTGTTGACAATTAAAATGATGAGAGTTTAAAAATAAAAGGTCAGGGGTTTTGGAAAGTTACCTTAGTGCAGGGAACCTTTGTAGAATCTTATATAAGGCCCTAGGAATTCTTTAGGATTGGCAGGAATGGTTTTAGTAGGGGGTTGGCAAGTTATGATAAGTAGCAATGTCTAACAGAAGCATGTGTAAGAGTGGCCACATCTGAGCAACAAAAGAGGTACCCCAGAGCTGACTCTTAGGCATACCTATAGGTAGGCTAAACTTCTCCGCTACATACATTAGCTTCATAGGAGCAAGCCTCAAGATCAAGGGCTTGGACTATTGATTTGAGTATCCCTAATGTTTTGTACGTATCTCGGGTTTTCCCATGCATGTACATTTTAGAACCTGTAGGCAGTAAAATGTGGATATATATACCAAAAATATAGTAAAATAATACTAGAATTGATAATTACCCATATGGTTATCTTTACTGGACATCTTAATTTCTTTATGCCACTTGGGTCCACTGTTTACTCTCTCTTCCTTTCAGTCTGAGGAATTCCCTACAGTATTGTTCATAGGGCAGGTCTAGTGGTGAAGAACCCCCTCAGCTTTTGTTTAATGTCTTAATCTCTCTTTCATTTTGAAATACATTCCCACTGGATACAAAATTCTTGGTTGGCACTTGTTTCCTTTTAGCACTTTAAATATTTCATCCAAGTACCTCCTTGCCTCCATAATTTCTGATGAGAAATTGGCACTTAATGGAATTCTCTTGTACATAACATGTTTCTTTTCTCTTGCAGTTATTAGAATTCTTTTCTTGTCCTTGGCATTAGACAGTTTGATTACTCCGTGTCTGAGTGCATGGTTCTCTTTGAATTTGTTTAGTTTGGGGTTCTTTAATGTGTATATTTATCTTTTATTAAAACCAGGAAGTTTTCTCCCAGTATTTCTTTGGATATTCCTTCTGTCCCGTCTCTGTATCTTCTCCTTCTGGGACTCCTGTAATGCATGCATTGGTATGATTGACGGTATCCCATAGGTCTCTTAGGCTCTGATACCTTTTCAAAATTCTTTTTCTTTCTGCTCCTCACTCTGAATCATTTCAATGGTCTTACCTTCGAGTTGTTCACTGATTTCTTTCTTCTGCCAGCTCCAATCTGGTATTGAAACCCTCTAGCTAATTTTTCATTTCAGTAACTGTGGTCTTCAACACTAGTATTTCTGATTGGTCCCTTTTTAAAATTTATGTCTCTTTGTTGAGACTCTTGTATTGTTCATTCATTGTTTTTCTGATGCCTTTTGTCCTTTCCCTGTGTTTCCCTTTATCTCTTTATATGCATATTGAACATAAATTCTTTTGAAGACTTTGTCCATTATGTCCAAAGTCTGATTTATTTGTTGATGATTTCTGGATTTTTATCTTGTTCCTTTGGATGGCTCATCACTTCTTGTTTCTTTTGTAATCTTTTTTTGCACACTTTATATTTTAATATTTTAAAGTGCTAACTGTGAGGTTTAGTCCCTGAATTGTCTGTTCCTTAAGTGTGAATCCAGTATCCCAGAGATGAATGTCAACTCTTTCTTACATATCTTTCTTCAACGTGATTTTTAATGGCTACGTAGTATTTTACTGTGTGGATCTCATAACACTGTACCTTTAGACAGCCAAGTCCCACCAGAGTGGGATTAAGACCAATTAGACAAGCAAATGCTTTCATTATCAATATATTATGGGGTTAAACTTATCACTGAAATAAATGAAAAATATGGTATGGGTCACACTTGCAAATCTCAGTGTTTTAACAATCACAGATTTACTTTTCATTCTTATACATCCTGGTGACTCTGCAGAGCATCCTCCATGTAGCAATCAGTGATTCATGAGGCCCCACTATCCGAAACATGCAGCCTCCATAATCAATAACGCAAAGGAAGAGAGAGAGAAAACCACGTGTGAGCTTTTCATGGCCTCAGACAGGAAATGACTCACGTCACTTCCTCCCACTGCCCATTGGCCAGAGCCCAGCACATGACTCCGCCCCATGAAAAGGGGATTGGAGAGTATAGACTTCCTGGTGCCTGGAAGGGTATGAGAACTGACGTTTAGTGAACACTAATAAAGTCTACCACATCCCTACAGACATAGTTTTTCCATTCAAGAAGAATGGGAAACAGCCTCTACTTCCCTGAACCAATTAGCATCCAGTGATTTGGTGACTCGTGCAAGCTGTGATTTAAAGCACCTTATCCTGAGGTTAGCCCCTGACAGCTGTCTGTCTGAAGTGGGCAGGCATGGTCAGCTGAAATTCTGAAACTGAATCACTCAAGGAATGGTGCTGCTTGCCGGAAATGAGTCATTTGTTTTATTATCTAAAATTTAAATGTAATATTCCTTATAAGAACTTACCTGATTCAGAGAACTGCAGAGGAGCCCTGGAGCTCTGCAGAAGGCCAGCTCTCTCTCTGGGAGACCAAAGGAATTAATGTCTGAAATGACATTTTATATTACTGTGAATAATTTTTATTGATGCAAATATTTCAAATAATTGTTCATGTTAGAAAAGAAGATTTTCCTTTACTTCTCTAAATTAGGGTTAACAATGTTGTGTTAGAAAGCCCTGACTCAGTTGTACCCTAAGGAACTCACTTGTTTCTCTTTGGCCAAGATCTCCACTTGGTAAATTCATTAGACTTGGGTCCAGTCCTCAGTCACATAGCCGAACTCACACAGGCTGCCATATAAACCAGAAGGGCAGGTTATCAGTTTACAAAGAACGTTTGGGTTTAAGCCACACAGATCTTCTGGCCCACATATTCTTTCCCTGTTGCCAAGTTATTGGAGAAGCCAAATTATCTGTATAATTGGAAATCACTTAAGTGACTACAGCAATATATTTTAAACTTGGCTACACTTGGGAATTGCTTGGGGAACTTTAAAAAATCTCATTGCCCAGCCATACTCCAGATCAATTAAACTCGAATCTCTGGAGGATAGAATCCAGTCCTAGGAATGTTGATCTGTGTGGGCATACGCGTGCATGTGCGTGTGCATGCACTGTGGTCTACGACAGGGATAGGTCTTCCAAGGAAATGGAAATGTTCCTGCCTGCTTTGTAAAGCTCCCTAGCTCTAGTCAGTGGGTGGGGGGTGGAGGTGGGAGGGACAAAGGCGAGGGGGAGCAGGCAATGCCTGTGTCCCTCATGCCTTGCTCTTTCCTGTATTTCAGGAATGATTAACCCTTTTTTCTCTATCTGCAGACCCCAGAGTCATTCTGTCCTTTTAAGGCATCTCCAGTCTCCTCAAGGATGGGTTGATTTTAACACTTAGAGAACACTGTTAGGTTTCTAATCTCCAAGGAAAGACCAGATGTAGTTTCCGCATTTCTACTTCTGAGATATTTAAAGATGTATTTGTAACAGTGATAAAAGTACTAATCTAACAGTGATAAAAGTACTAATCATCATGAGTTACAGGCTCACAGTGATTTGTGCACCCCAAAGTTATTTCTGTTTCGCCATCTCTTTTGATTTTCCCAGTAGCTCTGCGACCAGGCCAGGAGGTGTCAATCTACATGCCACGTTCGAGGGCTGCATTTCCCATTGCCTGGGGCTTCATCAGAGTTTCACAGTTAATGTGTCTGAAATCTGATATTTGACCCCACCCACTTCTCTAATTCACATGGTTTTTTTTGTTTCTGGTCATTAAAGCGTCACATTCCTGATGATCCAGACTTGAAACCTTGGCATCCTTTCTGGCTTCGCTTTTTCCCCTTGACCTTCACATCAATCTGTTCCATCTGTGAGGTCCCTATCTTAGTCTCCCCTCACTACCTTCCTCACTGCCATCTCCCTTCTCTCCTGAATACCTGCAGTTGCCTCCCAACTCCTCATTAACCACCCTGGAGTGGACCTCTCACCAGCCACTGACCTGCCCACAGCCCACCAGTAGCTCCCTACTGTCACGAGAATTTATTCTAACCCCCAAAGTGGCATTTCCAGATCTTTTGATGTGGTTCATCTCCTTGTCTGTTTCCTACATAACAGCCTAGATGCTCCTCAAGAATGTCCCAGCGTTTCCATCTCTGTGCCTTTAATGTCACTGCTCCCTCCCCAGCTTCCCTCTCACTCCCCCACCCCACCTCACCCCATCCCCTGCCTTTCTGCTGGTTAAAGATGAAAGTTCTCCCTACTCTAAGGTTTGCCCAGATATCCTTTCCTCCCTGAAGCCTTCTTAATCTGTCACTTGGAAGTGGGCTCTTGCTTCTCTGTATCCATTAGTCCTTTCAGATTACTCAAATTTTGCCTTGTATTGTAGTTATTAATGTAGAAGTCTTATCTTGCTCTTTAAACTACAAACCTCTTGAGGGCAAGAACCATGTTTTTCATCTTTGTAGGTAGAATACGGTCTAGTGAAGTCTTAAACACAGTGCCAGCTCAATAAACACTTGCTGAGCAGAGCCCATTCCTCATCAGGCCAGCAGGTAGGCTGAGAGTCAGAGAGTTTAAGCACCTTGTACCAGGTAGCAAAGCCAGCCACTGGTGCCACTGAAAGTTCATTCACAGCCCTGATCTTTCTTTTGACTATTCCCAAAATGACTGGATAGCTAGAAGTCCTACTGGTTATTCAACAAGTGTTCATTAAGTGCTAACTCTGCATCAAGGCACTGGGTGCCAAGGATACAATAGTGAAGAAGATATAAATGATGATTAGGTGCTGCAAGAAGAGAAGCAAAGAATGTAAGGGTAACATAGAAAAGAAGGATTTGACTGGCCCAGACTTGAGGAGCTCGATGGGTAGTCAGTCAGGAAAGCTTTCCTGAGGTATGGCTGTTTCAACGGCATTAGCCAACTGAAGAGGACCAAGTAAGGAATGGTTTTCATGCAGAGGGAATAGCACATTCAAAGGTCCTGAGGTAGGAAGTAATGAGAACTAAAAGATCAGGGTGGCCAGAGCATAGAGAGGGAGGGAGACATTGGCAAGAAATGAGGCTAATTGGATGGGGTCGGTGTCCAATGACAGGGACTTATAGACCATGTGAAGAATTCTGGACTTATATTCTAAGACCACTGTGGAGCCACTGGGGAGTGACTCATTCTGATCTGCCTTTTGACCTGTGATGTGGGCAACAGATTGAGAAGGGGCTGCAGTCAGAAGTGGGATATGGAGAAGTGGGTAGACCCAAAAGTGGATAGAAGAGATGAGCTGGGAGATTAGTGGAGTCATCCAGACCTGAAGGCTGGAGGCCCAGGGGAGAGCAGTCACAGTAGGGCAGAGGATAGTGCATGGACAGTCATCCCCAAACAACCCTCTCGAGGATTATGAACTGTGAGCCTGTGATCAGAAAAGTGGCAATGTTCTTTCCCTTTCCAGCTACTGGTTGGGACAGACTTGGTAGAGAAAACAACCAGACAGAGCCCTGGGCATAGCACCTGGAGGTCTGGCTTCAACCCCAATTCCTCCACCCACTTCTCTGTAGCCTGGATAGGATTCAGAGCCTCTTTGTTTTTCATTTTCAGAACCTACAGTGAATTGGTAAAGCTTCCCAGCCGATGCCAGTTAAACCCTTTAGATTCTCAAACCAAAATGGACTCTAGACCATCTCTAAAGAATGATTATTATTTTCTGAATCATAATTATTTTCTCCTGACAAGGAGTTCAGGTAAGAAAGAGAGAGAGAGAGAAAAATAAACTGGTAACTCTAGGAACTTATCATTGCAGACTGGCCTTTGCAAGGTGGACAAACCTGTGCTGTTCCAAAAAAAAAAAAAAAAAATGCACCCAGCACTCATTGGATTAAGAGTGTAGAAAAGCAAATGTGTTCAAATCTTAAACACATCATAATTTTAAGCATCCACAAGTGTTTAGAAAGTGTTAGCTGCTATGAGCACATACATCCATTCACTAGTTAAACATCATAACCTGTTTCTTTTATAAACACATGGGCAGGAGAACAGAGCACAGTTAACGTGTAAAACACACTGACATGTTTACAATGTGTTGCAAGAAGGTGTTTAACTTTTTGTACTCCAAACCTAAACACTTTGGAATTAGAGGGTTGGCTAATTCTGCCTCCATTTAGTACAGCTATCACCTAGTGGCCCCTTTGGCTTTGGACAGCACCACCTTTGGAAAAGCAGGAGATCCTAGTGATAAATGGGTTTCATGAAGAGCGGGTCTGGCTGGTTACTACTGGATCTTGGTTGTAGATGAGATATGTGTTTCTGAAAGCAAATCATGAAAGGAAATTAGTCCTGAATCCATGAATTGCTAAGCCCAGCCCATGTTTCGAATTAGCGTTAGCAGGATCACAGAGTCTTCGCTTAGGTTTTCATTCCAACCTGCTGGTGAGAACTTCCAAGGGAGACACCAGACATAGGCCAGCTGGTGCTGGTTTCTGCTCTACACTGGCTCAGATTTTCACAGGGAATAAATAGAGCCCTGGAAGCCAAATTGGAAAGAGGGGCGGAGGGAAGGAGAAGGAGAAAGAAGAAAGGGTGTGTATTAGTTTTCCATGCCTGCTGTAATTGCCACAAATGTGTTGGCTCAAAACAACCTAAACTTTTTATCTTATAGTTCTAGAGGTTGGAAGTTTGAAACAGGTCTCTTTGGGCTAAAACCCAGGTATCAGAAGGGCTGTGTTCCTTCTGGATGTTCTTTTCCATTTCTAGAGGCTGCCAACGCTCTTTGGCTCATGGCCACCTTCCATCTTCAAAGCCAGCAATGGCCCAGTTGACTCTTCTTCATGCTGCATCATTTCAACATTGACTCTTCTACCTCATTTAAAGGATGTTTGGGATTACATTGGGTCTACCCAGACAATCCCAGACAATTGCCCTATTTTAAGATCAGCTGATTAATGAACTTAATCTATTTGCAACCTTAATTCCCCCTTGCCATGTAACATAACATATTTATAGTTTCTGGAGAATAAGACGTAGAGATTTGGGGGTGCCATTATTCTGTAACCACAGGGAAGAAAGAGAATACAAGAAAAGAAGTTTCACAGCTCAATTTACACTAAAATGAAACCCTCTATAGCCTGAGATACCATCTCAGACAAACACCAGAAAGTGGTCTGGGAGTATGGGCCAATAGTCAGAAGCCAGGTATGGGTTAAGCTGCTATGACAAAAGGACCTCAAGTATAAGAGCTTAAATAAGACAGAAGGTGTCTTTCTCTCATGGTAATAGTAAAGGTAGGCAGTCCAAGGCTGTTATGGTCGCACTGCTATCCCCAGAATGAGGCTTCTATTTCTAGGTCTGAAGAGATTACTCCAGTTCTCAACTCCTAGCCTGGAACAAAGGAGGAAACGGCCAGGGGAGGGCATGTATGTTTTCTTTAAGAGCATGATCTAGAACAGAATTTCTCAACCACTATGTTATTGACACTTAGGACCAGATAAATTTTCTTTGGTGGGGTGTTTTGTGCATTGTAAGATATTTAGCAACATCCCTGGTCTCTACTCATTGATGCTAGTATCAGCCCCCCACCCCCACCCCATGCACACACACTCCAAGTTGTGACAATCCAAAATGGCTCCAGACATTGCCAGATGTCCCCTGGGGAGGGGGGGTGGCAAAAGTCACTCTTGGTTGACTGTTCTGGAAAAAGCATATGTTACTTCTGGTGTCATACTATTGTCCAGAACTTAATCATGTGGTCATAGCAAGCTGGGAAGTCATATACCCATCTAAAAGTTGGGAGCTCTATTATTATAGAAAGAGGAAATGAATGTTTGGGGACAACCAGCAGACTTTTCCACACCCATTTCAGGCATTTGGACTCATATCTGAGTGATCCATCCAGAATTCACAGTAGGGCTGGCTGTGGAAGGAAGAGGCTAAGTGTGGTCACCAGAGGGAGGAATTTCTGGGGTGCTTAGCCAGAGCTCTGGCATTTGCTCCCACTGGGCAAAACTGTCTGAAGGTGCTGGGCCATCATGCACTGGATTCTGGCTTCCCAGACCTGGGGGACCCAAAGACCTTTCTGGGAGCCAGGGCTTGTGTTCTAATTTGCTAGTTGCCAGAATGCAATATACAGGAAATGGAATGGCTTTTAAAAAGGGGAATTTAATGAGTTGCTAGTTTACAGTTCTAAGGCTGAGAAAATGTCCCATTAATACAAGTCTATAGAAATGTCCAACCAAAGGCATCCAGGGAAAGATACCGTGTTTCAAGAAGGCCGAAGAAGTTCACAGTTTCTTTCTCAAGTGGAAGAGCACATGGTGAACACAGAGTTTCTCTCTCATCTGGAAAGGCACATGGTGAACACGGTCAGGGTTCCTCTCTCATCTGGAAGCGCACATGGCAAACACGGTGTATCTGCTAGCTTCTTCTCCTGGCTTCCTGTTTCATGAAGCTCCCCAGGAGGCATTTTCCTCCTTCTTCTCCAAAGGTCACTGGCTGGTGGATTCTGCTTCTTGTGGCTATCTCATTTTGCTCTGCTCTCTCTGAATCTCTCATTCTCCAAAATGTTTCCTCTTTTATAGGACTCCAAAAACTTATCAAGACCCACCCAAATGGGTGGAGATGTGTCATCACCTAATCCAGTTTAACAACCACTCTTGATTGGGTTACATCTCCAGGAAAATGATCTAATTACAGATTCAAACATATGGTATTGAATAGAAATTATTCTGCCTTTACGAAATGGGATTTTAATTAAAACATGGCTTTTCTAGGGTACATATATCATTTCAAACCAGCACAGCTGGCCATTCCTATTCATGCATCACAAGTCATAGCTTAACTGATAAAGCACTCTGGCCTGCGTGCTCTGAACTATAACCTCTCATTCTGTTTTCAGGGAACTAGAGTTACCTTGGGGACTCACTGGGCTGGATCCAGGTAGGTAGTGGGTTTGAAAGACAGAACTGTGTTCTAATTCTGTTTCTGCTCTTTATTACCTTTGTAACTCCTTAGCACCCCAGTTTCCTCATCTGTAAAATGAGGACAGTATCACTCCTGCAGAGGGTTGTTGAGAGGATTAAAATTAGATAATTTATGAAAAAGGCTTTGTGTCTTTGCTGGGACTTAAGGAACGCTTGGGAGATGGTATTCATTTCCTCATTTACTCCTTGGATATTTACCGGGTACTTACCTCGTATAAGGCTTTGTGATGGATTCTTGGAATGCAGCTTTGAGCAGAGTAGATTAGATCCTTATCTTCTCCGTACTTATGCTGTGCTTGTGACTCCTGTTACTCTTCTTATCATCATGATTCTAGACATAGGCCTAGGGATTGACTTTCTGCCAGTGGGTGGGTGAAGCTGAACCCACAGGTTCTGGGACTGAACATGTAGGAATGAGGCTTGCTGGTGGGGTGGGTGTGCAAAGGTCCAGCCTGGTTGGGTACTGGTTGTTGTTGGGGGTGGGGTAGGGATGGAGGGTAGACTAGGGCAGAACAGTCAAGGGCTTCAGCAGATAAAATCCAGAACTCTCTGGGAATTCAGGGGTGCATGAATGAGCTGGGGCTGCCATCCCAGAACTAACAAACTAGCCGGGGATGGTAAGCTGCATGGAGAAGATGCTTTGGCCCAAACTGGAGGAACTGAGAGACCTGGTTGAGGTGAGGGGTAATTGCTGGAGGTCAGGTTCGCTGATAAGGCCATGAAGACTATGTTTGCCTTGGGGGACATGGAGTGTCCCATTGGTAGCCTGAGAGCAAGTTTAGTACAAATATAATAGCCCCTCGTCAACCTCTTCATTACATCACACCTCTTGGCAAGCCTATTACGAGTAAGTTTGGGAGGAGAGTCACCTCCATTAAATCATCAGTAAGTCAGTGAGTTAATGATGGCTCTAGGGCAGTGAGTCTCAGACTTTTTCCATCCACAGCTCACTCTTGGCGAAGTAAAAGACCTCACATGTTCTCACTTATTAAAATGGAAACCCGCCTTTCTAGAATGCAACTTAAATCCCACGAGCAGTCATTCTAATTCTCCCTTGCATATCTCCTTGATGCCCTTGCCCCTCTCATTCCTCAGCAAAACCACAACCATGGTTAAATCCAATTTTCCATTCATTCCTTGCTTATTTGGGGGGAAAATACAACCATGTTGACTAACCTCACTTTAAATTCATCACAACAATTTCTAAGGAAGCCTTTAATGCCTGCCAGGTAATTGTGCTATACTCCCTAGTCCATCCACTCTCCTACTCCTAGATGACGATTTTATGCCTATTTCCCTATCTTCACTGTTGGCTGGTGACCTTCCTTCCTTCTTCACTGATGAAGTTGAAGAAATCAAAGAAAACTTCCGCAGACTCTACTTACATCTCCCTGCCAGCCAGTACCTGCCTTTATCATATGACTCTGTTTCCTTGACTGTTACTACAGATGAACTGCACATGCACCTTTTTAGAGACAACCTCTCCAGTTGTGTCCTAGAACCTACTCCCTCTCAACTACTCAAGGTCATGGCACTGACAATATTGCCATTTTTCCCCTACATCTTTAATTTTTCATTCTTTCGGAATTATTCCCATCAGCATACAAAAAACCGTCCTATGACCCTGCTTCTCCTGGAGCTCTTTATTTGTTCTCCTTTGCACAAAACTTCTCCAGAAAGTTGTCTATAAGCCCTATCTCTAATTTTTCTTCTCAAGTCTCATAAATACACTCAGTCAGCCTTTTGCCTCCAATATTGACTGTTCTTGGCAACCTTCCTATTGCTAGGTCCACCGGTCAAGTCTCAGTACTCAATTTACTTGCATTTGACATGAATCACTTTTCCCTCCTTGATGTATATTCTTTACTTGGCTCCCTTGGCTCCCAAGCAGCACGCACTCTTGGTTTTCCTCCTTTCTTACAGGTTTCTCCTTCTCAGATTCCCTCACTCATTCTTCCTCATCTTCCTATTCTTTTAGGGTTGAAATGCCCCAGGTTCAGCCTTTGGTCCTCTTCTCTTCTTTGTCTGCATTAATTCTCGCTGAACTCATTCAGGCTTGTAGCTTTGCATATCATCTATCACTGATGATGTTCGAATTTAAATCTACAACCTTCAAATCTTTACTTGGATGTTTACTTGAATGATACTTCAAGCTCAATAAGGTCTCCTAATCTACCCCTTGTTGGCCCCCACTTCATAAACCTGCTCCATCCACAGCCATCCCCATCTCACCTTCCATTTGCACCACCTCCACGGCTACAATCCTGGTTGCAGCCTCTACATCTCTCACCTAGATTACTGTAATATCTTCCTAACTGCCTCCACCTCTGTCCCTCTGCAGACTATTCTCAACAGAGCAGCTGGAGGGAGCTTTTAAAATTTAAATCAGATCATGTCATCCCACTACTTAAAACCCTTCAATGTCTCCCCATTTCCCTAAGGCCTTACACGATCTACTAAGCAAACTGCCCCCGAACCCCCAACCCCACCTCTCTGAATTCATCTCCTACTACTGTCTCCTTTGTTCATTCCACTTTTATGAACCTCATTGCAGTTCCTCAAACATGCCAAGTATGCTCCACTTTACAAACTTAGCCCTGCCTGATTCTTTTCTGGAATGCTCCTTTCTCAGATAGGAGCATTCTCTATAGGGTCCCACATGACCCACTCCCTCACCTCCCTCAAGTGTTTGCTCCGATACCATCATCCTAATGAGATCCGCCCTCACAACCCTATGTGCTGCAATCTCCTCCAACCAAACCCCAACCCTCTTACCCTGGTCACTTTTCTTTGTTTCCACAGCACTTATCACTTTCTGGCATATTACCTATGCACTTATTGTTTAATTTAATTTCTTGTTCACTGGTCTCCTCCTAATAGAATATAAGTTCCATGAAGGCAGGGATTTTTGATGATTTGCTTTTGTTCATTGATGAATCTCCAGGGCCTAGAACAGCAGCTGGCACATAGTAAGTGCTCAGTAAGTATTTGTTAGATGAATGCACAGAAAAATTGTTCCTGCTGTGGGGAAGACATCAGTGAAAAATGCCCACCATCCATCCACCCTTGCGTCCATCCATCTATCCAACCATCCATCCTAGTCATTCAGCAAGTGTGTTTTGGGCCTCTCCTCATTTTTCAACCTAAGCTTTGGCCTGTGGAGTAGTGGTGTCTACCCTAAAAGAACTTCTAGTCAAATTAGGGAAAAAGCCCAGGCACAGGCATCAGTAAATAGAACTTAGCCGTTATTACTGTCAGCCTGAATTAGAAGCATAGGCATTGTCACCCTGGAGGGTTGGGAGCTGGTAGCATCATATTTATTTCCTGGCATGGGAATGGATTTGAGGATCAAAAAATCAAAGAGCCTTGGAGGATGCCACTTACCATGTGTTCTGGGTACACCACAATGAGAATCTGCCAGGAGGCAGAGGGGGAAATGGTCTTCGATAGGCTTCTGGGAGAAGGGCAGCCTGAACCGGAAGCACTGAGGCTGAGAAGGGAGCTGCCTTCTCCTGCCTGTTTCCTCAATGTCTTAACAAAGCCTCCCAGGGCTCACGTCCAAGGGGCTCGAGGAGCTCCGGGAGTGTGTTAGCCCCTGGAGCGGGGGTGATATCCCGCTGCCTGCACCTCGGGAGCTGGCCCTTCCTGAAAGACAGTGTCTACAACCCTTGTTGGGGGCGAGGGGGCCGGTGGGGGCTGGAATCCCAAACAGCTGTGAGAGATGAGGGCTGCAAGGCCAGGACCTGGGCGTCCTCAACCTGGGATCCTTCCTCTCAGCCCCGACTACACCAAACTCGCAAAGGAAAACAGTCCTAATCCAACAGCCCCAAGCCAAACAGCTCGCAGCTGGCCGGCTCACTAAAACAAATAAACCGGGTCCCCTGTGATAAGCAGACCCGGCTGGAGTGTGGCTCAGCGCCTCTTGCTCCTCTTCTTTGTTTTGTCGCCCAGCAAAGGCTTCCGGGGGTGGGGGAGGTGGTGAAACCTATAAACACATCTGGAGGGGATGCTGCCGGGGGGGCCGCACCGCGCCGCGCGGAGACTCGGGGAGGGAAACTGCTCGGCCCTTCCTTGGGCTCTCAGGACAGCTGGTGCCTGGCGGAGGGGGTGGGGAGCAGGGGGAGCTCACCCAGGTCTTGACTTCTCCACACAGGAGCTCTGAGTGGGCCGGCGACCCGATGCAGCTATTTACACGTGGGGCAAGAAGCATCTAATCCTCAGAGCACGCACTCGAGTTGAAATGGCTCAGAAAATATTCGTCTTGCTCACCAAGCCAGCTTCTGTGCCCCTGCTTTTCCCTTCCTTCCTGTTTAAGAAGCTCTGGTCACCCCAGAGTGAATCCTATTCTCTCTACCAAATACTTCTTTCTTCAACTTCGAAATTTTGTGAACACCTGATTCCTATCTATTGTAAAAAAAAATACAGAGAAATTAGAGGGAGAAAATTACAACGGTCCCTAACCCCTCCACACACCTGGGCACACCCCTAGCACATAGTAGAACAATTTCCCACGGTATTAATGGGTGAAGTTTCTCTCCGGTTCCTTCCCTACCTTTACTCTAAGTCCATGTATTCCCAGCCTGGGGAGCTTTTGGAAGAGAAGAAGCAGAAGCCGTCTGTCCTTCTTTCTTTGTCTCAGAGACGCTCAAGCTCCCCGAAGCTGCGCATTCTGGCAGGTGGAGGGGGGGAGAGGGGGGAGTGCCTTTGAGGGCTGGGAGAGAAGGTGGCATAGTGCCTGGTGGGCCCCAAGGTGCGGGGAACTCTGCCCTGTCCTTGTAGCACCTGAAGAAGGAGCAGGATACTTGAGGGTCATACCTGCCCCCAGGGGACAGGCCATGGGCACCTGAGCGTCCAGCCTCGCTGAAGATGCCCTTTCTCTATGCACAAACAGCCAGGGGCCTGCCAGGGGCCCAGGGGCTTGGCAGTGAGGCCATCACAGCAGCCACGAGGCCCGGAGGATAGAGCCCTGCCTCTCCTAGGCATAAGCCTGCTGAATTCTCATGTGACACAAAGTGGAGGAAGAAACCCCATCGATGCCCATGATTGAATGCCCTGCCAGCGCAGCAGGGGGAAACTTGGAATCAGACCTGAGTTGATTGAAATAAAATTATGGCATATGATATTTCTTGTATCCCTGAGCTTGTAGAGTATGGCTTGTACCCACCGCATGTATATACTTTTTTTTTCTTGTATGCTGTATGGAGGGCTCATATTTCATGCTTTTTCCATGAGAGTAGCCCCTTATTGCAGCACCATTTGTTGAATTTTTGTTTGCTTGTTTTTTCTTTCTTTTGTTTGTTTGTTTGTTTTTGGGAAATGCATGGGCTGGGAATCAAACCCGGGTCTCTTGCATGGCAGGCAAGAATTCTAGCACTGAACTACCCTTGCACATATTTACTTTTATAAAAAATGGGACTGCCCTGTTCTGTCACCAGTTCACTTCAGTCAGTGCTGAATCACAAACACTCTCCTTCCTGTCTTCTCCTGTATCCTCCCCATTACTTCCAGTGGCCACATCACATTTCCACCCTAGGACTGGATCATGATTTAGTCACGTAGCCTCCAACAAATACCACTTTAAAAAGATACAGAGTTCTCGCCTGCCATGCCGGAGACCCGGGTTCGATTCCTGGTGCCTGCCCATGCCCAAAAAAAAAAAAAAAAAACCCCACATATTTTTATTGACAAATCTTCACACACATACATTCCATACATGGTGTACAATCACTGGCTCACAATATCATCACAAAGTTGGTTATTCATCACCATGTCATTTCTTCGAACATTTGCATCACTCCAGAAACATAAATAAAAAGAAAACACTCATATGTATACCTCTTCCCCCTCCCTCTCTTGGACCATTAGTATTTCTATCTACCCAATTTATTTTACCTTTTGTCCCTCCTATTGATTATTATTTTTTTATCCATATTATTTTACTCATCTGTCCATACCCTGGATAAAAGGAGCATCAGATACAAGGTTTTCACAATTGCACAGTCACATTGTAAAAGTCAGCTCTTGATAAAATCATCTTCAAGAATCAAGGCTACTGAAACACAGCTCAAAGTTTCAGGTACTTCCCTCCAGCCACTCTAACACACCACAAACTAAAATCAGTGATCTATTTAATGCATAAGAATAACCTCCAGGATAACCTCTCAACTCTGTTTGAAATCTCTCAGTCACTGAAACTTTATTTTGTCTCATTTCTCTCTTCCCCCTTTTGGTCAAAAAGGCTTTCTCAATCCCATGATGGCGGGTCCCAGCTCATCCCAGGAGTCCTGTCCCACGTTGCCAGGGAGATTTACACCCCTGGGAGTCATGTCACACGTAGTGGGGAGCACGGGGAGTGGAATAAATACCTCTTGAGCTGAGCTCTTGGAAGACCTGGATCTCCAAGGGGCTGGAGGCTGAGAGTCTTAGGCTCCCTGCTGGCATCGGGGCCAGTGGGTCAGCTCCTCACGTCCTGGTTTTTGAGGACCTGCTGCCCCTGCCCCGGACCCGCGGCAGCTGTGAGCCCACAGCACCCAGTGATGACAACGCTGGACGCAGCACAGAGCTTGGGGCCAGGCGCTGCACAAGCCCAGGACATATTATCTCATTTAATCCTCTCAACAACTCCAGGAGGCGCTATTCTTACCCTCTTTTTTCTAGGTGAGAAAACTGAGGTCCAGAAAAAGAGACATCACACAAGTGGCTGAATTGGGATTTGAACCTGGGCAGTCAGGCACCAGCAGCCATACTTTCTTTTTTTTTTAACCAAATAAAAAAAAAACTGCTTTATTTTCTTTTTTGACAACAGGACAAATGACATTTACTAAAAATCCCCTTAGTTTTCTCCATGGTGATCTGAAAACAGTCTTGCAGAAGCTTTATAACTTTATTGTGGTTTTTCCTTTAAAGCTCTGGTTCAAGACATTATTTTCTATAGATTTTTGCTGTTGTTGTTAGAGAAGTTGTAGGTTACAGAAAAATCACGTGGAAACTACAGAGTTCCCATATACCCCCCTCTATACATGGTTTTCCCTATTATTACTTTGCATTAGGCTTGGTACCTTTGTTGCAACTGATGAAACAGTATTATTAAATCATACTATTAACTATAGTCCATAGCTTACATTAGGGTTCACTGCTTGAGTCATACAGTTCTATGGTTTCAAAAAAATTTTGATGTGGTAATATATATATAACCCCAAATTTCCCCCTTTTAACCACATTCAAACATACAATTCAGTGGTTAATTTACAGAGCTCTGCTACCCTTACCGCCACCCATCACCCAACAGAAACTGTACCAACTGAACACTGACTCCCCCTTACCCACCCCTGGTATTCTAGTTTCTGACTCTATGATTTTGCTTATTCTAATTATTTCATATCAGTGGGATAATACAATATTTGCCCCTTTGTGTTTGGCTAATTTCCCTCAACTTGATGTCTTCAAAGTTTATCCATGTTGTAGCATGGATCAGAATTTTCCCTTTTTAAGGCTGAATAATAGTCTATTGTATGTATGTACTACATTTTGTTTATCCATTTATCTATTGATGGACGCTCAAGTTGCTTCCATCTTTTGGCAGTTGTGCATGATCCTGCTATGAACATTTCTGTGCAAATATCTGTTTGAATCCCTGCTCACAGCTCCTTTGGGTATGCACCTAAAAGTGGAATTGCCAGGTCATATGATAATTCTATATTTAGCTTTCTGAAGCATCATCTGTGCTTTTAATCACTTAATTAGTCATCGTGGTTGGAGAGTTTGGGCTTATTTTTGGTAATGAGCAGCATGTTTTCTTAACTTTACCCCTTAAAGTTTTGGCAGATTGTGTTTTGAGGCTTACACTAAAAACAAAACAAAATGAAAACTAAGGAAAACCTTTCTAGTTTTCCTCTAAAGAATCCGTGAGCCTGGGCCTCTCTGGGCCCATTCTCCCCTGATGACCAATGGATGAGCCACAGGTCAGTACTGGAGGTGTGGCATGACCAGTTCTCCTCTCCACAACCCTACTCAAGAACTGAAATGACAAAGACTGTCCCCACTGTTGGGAAAGGTTCAGCATGCCAGCCTTTTTCATCCTGTACAAACATGTTTCTACATAGAAGATGCTCTCCTGGCTGGGCCTAATCCAATGGTTATAACAAGGGGGGCCCTGGGGTCCCTGGGGTCTGTTCAGCTGTGGAGAATGACCCTGGGGTACATGCCAGAATCAATGAGAAACTTTTGAAAACTCCAGTCACCTTGGGTCCAGACCTATCGAATGGTGTCTCTGGGGCTGGAGCCTGGGTTTGTACATTTTGAAAAAAGTCCCCAGGGAATCTAATGCCCAACCTCGGTCAAGGATTCCTGAGACTCTGACCGGTCACAGCTCTAGGCTTTCTCTCTACCTCTAATGCCAGCTTATCCAAGGAGTCTCCGCTTTCATCCAGGGGAAGCTGGATGCTGTTTGGGGACAGGCTGCTTGGAGCTGTGGTGTGAAATCTGCAGTGGTTTCAAGTTGAGGCCCCTCCTGCTGGGAGCCATGGTCTGGAGTGGAGTCGGGGTCCCTGATTGTGGACAACCCCAGAAATACAGTTAGTTGTTACTGGCATCAGGAATAGATGCAGAGAAGCTGCTCTTATCCACTCTTCAGGAACACTGCCCAAACAAACATTTTATACACTCACACTTGCAGGATCAAAGGTTTTGTCGGGCCACTCCTAAGCTTAAAGAGAACTTTAGGTTCCCTCCATCTCCCATCCTCTCCATTTTCCTTAAAGTATTATTAGAAAACACACACACACACACATGCACACAACCAAGTATGATCTTAATCTGAAAGGGAGTTACTGAGTCACTCTGCTTATTCTCCCTGCCAGTTCTTACCCATCTGATGGGGCGCGCATGGCCTTGTGGTGATACCCTGCGACTCCGAGCTTCAGCTTGTTCTTCCCAGTACTTAACCTCATTCTCAGATGCTGCTGTCATTTGAACCCTTAGGAGCAAATTGGTGAGCGCCATTCATTCAAAGCCGCGGTGTGCTGTGATTCCTACCAGGTTCATAGGGGGTGCAAAACAAGAACAAAGCAGTCCATGGCCCTGCCTGAGAAATCATGCTGTTGATTCTTACTTAACCATTGGGATTCCATGGGACCCAGGAAGTCCCAACTCTTCAACTTAGTGTAAACATCAGGAAAATGTAGCCAGATGTTGTACTCTATGTATGCGATTTAAGAACAAAAATCTCATTAGAACTCATAGGGTCTCATAAGTTTTGCCTTCGAAGCAGACCCTTAGAGGGGCTTAGGTTAATTCCAAGGATGCTGCAACTGATGGACAAAACAAAGCACTTCCCCTGTGGCACTCCAGGAGCCCAGCAGGCAAGGCAAGCGGGACCCCGGCCCACAGGACTCACAGAGTTTCGGTCCTCCTGGTTAATTCTAGTGGTGGAATTTGGGGCCGTCATCCTTTATGTAGTTCCTGCTCCTTGGCTTTCACTTTCATCCCCAGGGGTTCCTGTGGGCATTTATCCTCCAGAACCTCTCTGCCTTGGTGCCAGTCAACCCTCTGGCCCCAAGGGAAAGCTGCTTCTCTATCGCCTGCCCTTACTGGGGGTGGCACATGGGCACATGGGGGAATCCTCCTAACCAGGTGGCTGGCAGGCAGTCCTAACAGGATAGACACACATGCCACCTGTCCACTTCCCTTCCCCATGGCCGCAGGAAGGCCAGCCCATGCCTGTTGGTGACCTTGGGTCTAAGTTGGCAAAAGGGAGATGGCAAATCTATACTGGCTGCAGGTGGCTGGTGTCTTTAAGATCAGAAACCATTTGTGGAATTGTGCTCATGCTTCCTGTCTCTGAACTTGGCCTCTGGAGCTAGACTCCCAGTGTGGGGCCTGGAGGATGAGATTTGAAGAATTGACATTCTGGCATCCCTGGGATAGCTCAGGGAGCCCTTGCTCTGTTTGGTGAGCCTCGCCACATTCCAGGCCATTCTGCATGGCCGGCATTAGGTAATCAGCAGGTGGGAGCTTGAAGATCTTCCAGCCAAGCCCATGCTGTGGAGGGAAAGGCACTGAGGAGCAGAGAGGGGATTGAAGTTCCACGGATCCCTTAGCTGGGGAGGAGGGGATGCACTGTCAGGATGAGAACACAGGTCTTCAGGTCCTCTACCTTGGTTAGTCAGACAGAGCAATGCTGAGTGTGTGCTTAGAGCATCTGGCTGGAAACCACCAACCGCTACCCCAGGGGCCTCCACAGGACTGCTTGCCAGCCTTTTCCAAGAGGTCCCAGGCTCTGTCATGCTGGGTCACAGAGCTAGCTGCTCTTCTGGTCTTTGGATTTCCATAGATGACAAATAATGGAATTCTTGGGCTTCATAACACATTCCCAGGGTCCCCTATTCCAGAAGTGTTCCTCCTTAAGATCAGAAAGTCTTTGCTTTCCAAAGGCATGACTCATTAATGGTACCTTTTCAGGTTTCTGAAGCACGTCATACAAATTTGTTGAATTACTAAAAATATTTATCTGCTAAATGCAACGCAGAATAGGATTAGATCCTGGAACAAGAAAAGGACACTAGTGGGAAAACTGACAAAATCCAAATAAAACTTGAAGTTTAATTAATTGTAATGTACCAAGGTGTTTCTTGGTGTTGCCCAATGTCCCATGGTGATGGAAGACATTAATGTTAAATGAGGGGAACTGGATGAAGTCTGTAGAGGAACTCTCTACTATCTTCGCAACTTCAATAAATCTAAAATTACTCTAAAATACAAAGTTTATTTAAAACATGTATTTGGTTGAACTTCCTCAGCTCCAGCTACCTATTTCATCTCCCTCAGTCTGACCCTCCCTTTCTCTACCCATCCCCTTGCCCAAAGAAAGAATAGGTGACATGATTCCATTCTGCTGCCTTGGCATGTTCTCCTGAGGACTCGTTCCACCAAGGAGAGTGATGCAGGACTCCTGGGAGAGGGAGCAAGAGTCCACATGCGTCACAAAACTGAGCCGAGTGCATGGGGGTGCAGCGAATGGAACCCGCAGGGGAGCTGCAGACTCTCCCCCATGTCAGGCTGTAGGAGTCACACCTTCCAAGGGTCCATGGAACCTCTCTCTCAAACCGAGGGAAACCCCTGAAGTTCGTCCACTGGTCACAAGCAAGGACATCTTAGAAGACCAAAACAAAAACCTGCAAACTAAGAAAAAGGATTTATTTCTTTTAAACACACAACGAAAAAGAAAGGAGAGGAAGCAAGGAAAAAAAAAAGCTGAAAGCACTTGGTGGGTTATCGAAGGGCAGGGAACTGCTAGCTCTGGAATCTACCCATCCAGGCAGCCACCCTCCCCATCCTTCACCTCCTGCTTCTTCCTGTCTAGGGGATGGTTAATAATGTCAGAAATGTCAGGAATTAATTGTGAGCTACGTGGAGGCTCTTTGGGTGCAGCGGGTTGGGGGCTGCACCCAGGCCAGGTGGGGGCTGCCCTCTAACTCTGCTCCTTGTGTGTTGAAGCAATTCAGGGGCTGGAAGTTTTCCATAGTTTCTGGGGTGAGTTAGATCACATGCTTTTCAAGTGAGGGTGCTGCTTCCCTGAGCCAGGAGGTAGTGTGCAGAATAAATGAGGCATGTACGAAGTGTCAAGTACATAGTAAACACTTCTTTGTGCTGGTAACTGTGCGGGATGCAGGGGATGCAGCTGTGACAACGCAGATGCGTTCCTGCCTGCATCATCCTGGAGCCATGGTCCTGAATGTGTGGCCCCTGGACCAGCAGCATCAGCCTCACCTCGGAACTTGTGGCCAATGCAAAGGAATCATGAACTCTGGGGGCGTGGCCGGGGATGTGCGCTTTAACAAGATTACCAGGTGATTCCTAGGTACTCTAACATTTGAGAAGCCCTGCTCTAGGTGACACTCCTGGCATGGAGTAGGTGCTCAGCGTACAAGAGTCAGCAACAGTGGTCACAGTAGAACAAAGGAGGTCTGTGCACGATCCCAGCTTGCTCTCCTTCCCCACTGACTCTAGACCCATAAGCGACTAAAATGCACAAGAGAGAGAACTGGCTATCGAAAAACCAGAGCTCTCCCAAGCTCTGGATAATGATGATGATAAAAATACCACCTACTACGTGCGTGCCACTACTCCAGGTGCTTCTCACAGATTAGCTCAGTTCATTTAATCCTCACAACACTCAGAAAGTAGGTACTGTTATTACCATCTCCATTTTACTGATGGAAACAGAGGCTTAGAAAGATTATGGATCTTAGAGGGTATGCCCCAAATGAATGGTGTAGATGGTTGTGTGGAACTGGGGTGGGTGGGGAGGGTTGGGCCAGGTACCACGGTGGCAGGAGGGAGGCCCTGGGCTGAGTGCAGGTGACATTAGGAATAGAAGAGAAAGCTTGTCCAAGGGTTTCCTGTCTTTCATGCTTCCCGCTGGTGTCCCGGAATGGCCCTGGGCAGCAGGCATGGCCCAAAGTCTTCCACCGTGAAGGCCCCTCCTCCTCAATGTGCCTGTGGCTTCTCCCCCTCTGCTCATCGGAGAGCTTGGGGCCAAACTCCAGGCCAAGCCATGGGTCTGCAGATAAATGAGAGGCCTTAAAACATTGAGTGGCATGTCCCCTAACTCTTGGCCTAGTCCAAATGGCCCGGGGAGCCTTGGAGCTGGAGTTCGCTGTGAGGAGTGGGGAGTTGGTGGGGCAGGAGGTGAGGACGCCTCAGTCCCCGGCGTGGCACCCCCGCCCCACTGTAACCAGGGCCTGCTCCATTCCCAGCAGGCCTCATGGGCCTCAGTCTGGCTTCAACACTGGGGGTGGGGGAGGAGGGTTGAATCCCCCAGAGCCCTCTGTCCTGCCTCTGCCCAGGAGCCGAGAAGGCCCGCCTCGGAAATCTCCCCGGGGATATCTGAGTTCCATCATTTGGAATCATGCCTTCGGGTTGAGGCCGGAAACTGCAGTTCTCCTTACCTGCACCCCAACCCCCTCCCCAAGGGTCTGAGAGGTCTCCAGTGTTCTGAGACAACAAACGCTATAGGATCGAGAGAGAGAGAGAGAGAGAGAGAGAGAGAGAGAGAGAGAGAGAGAGAGAGAGAGAGAGAGAGAGAGAGAGAGAGAGAGAGAGAGAGAGAGAGAGAGAGAGCGCTAGGGAACTGGGTGGGGGCAGGAGGAGTTGGGGGAGAGAAGACAAAGTGCTGCCAGCCTTAAGGGAACCTCACAGCTTTCTCTAGACCAGTTTAGCTCCCCTGGGTGATCCTTAGAGTTAATGGGTGGGCCAAACAGCACTGCGTGTGTCATGCATACTAATTTGATTGAAGAATTCAGAATAGCGTGTTTTGTAAGGAAAGGAGGGGGTAGTTTGAAAATAAACAACAGTGGGAGTACCTGCAAGGGTCCAGCCTGTCTTACTTGCAAGGGTATCCCCAGTGCAGCTAATTGGCGCCCCATAAAACATCTCGCCCGAATGCACAGTGCGCCAGCTCTCCAGTGGCATGTCCCCTGACAGCAGTGACAGCAGCAGGAGGCAGGGGGAGCCGAGGGCAAACGTGCACGCAGAAGTGACGGCCACCTCCCCGTGGAAGAGGCTCACACCAAACCCTGGAAGGCAGGCTCGGAGGGAGGGCGGACGTTCCACATGCTGCCTGCACTGGAGGGGAGGCTCCCCAGGCAGGGGCATCTGCCGGCAAATGTGAGCAGGTAAAAATGGACATGGAGGAGGCGTGTGGAGGAGGGGCTAGGTGGGGGCGACAGGGGCATCCGCATATGTTTCCCCTCTGCAGCCCGTTTTCACAGGGCCATTAACTGCAGCAGGGAAACACCTGCCCCCGACCGGTGCCAGGTTTTTTATGTCGTCTTCATTGCTTCGTGCTTATCTCATTTACGGTTACAGAAAAGATTCTTGGAAGCTGTCATCAAATCCTAGCAGTGCATTTAATGTCCCTCATATATTCCGAGCATGTCAGTAATTCCAAGCTGCACATTTATGCATTTCTTTCACCTGCAATAAAATTTTAGAAAAATGTAACTTCAATCAGAAATGCCTGTGAGGACAATAAAGGACATACACCCTTCCCGCTTGTGGGCGGGTGTGCTCGCCCATGCAAATAGCACGGATTTAATGGTCAGGACCTAGAAGAAATCAGGGGGGTGAGGAGGAAATCAGGCTGCGGGGAGGTAGAGATTGACACACCCTGGAAAATAAGGCATTTAGTTTGCAGCTGGCCTGGGCTGGGGTTTCTCAGCACTTTGGACCGAAGCACATGTCTGAGATATGTTCCCGTTACTGTCTCTCGTGGGGTCGTGGAGGATTGTGTTTGCCTCTTCTCGGCTTGCTGAGGCCATGCCTCCTTATCCCTGTCACCTTCCTCTGGGGCGGGGCTTGAGTTCAGTCCTTCCCTGGATGCTGAGATTCACCTTGCTGCAACTCAGGGGCTCAGCTCAGGTCATCGCTTCTGAGGTTCCTCTCAGGATGTGGGCCTCGACTGGCCCCCGAGCCTCACTCTCTGCCCTGCTCCCTTCTCTGGCGCCCTATTGGCCTGTACTTGAAGCGTTGCCCCGGCCTTGTTGTAGCCAATCCTCCCCGGAATCAGAGTGGACTCCTGGGCCCGTGCCTGGTGGGCTTCTTTGATGCTGAGCCCAGGCTGCCAGCCTTCTGGGTCGCATCTAGCCCTCTGGCAGCCAACATTCAGATCTCCTGTCACCTGCAGGGGGAGGCCTGTTGCCTGCCCAACTCCCTTGGCTCGCCCCAGTACTTGGGCCCCCATGGGTGCCACGTGGCACAGTGAGGCCAGCAGAGGTGTGCTTGTGGATGCCCCTGTACCAAGGCAAGCCACTGGTGCATTCATTTAGGGACTACCCATCAGTAGTCTTTGTGGAGCTCTCCCGGTATAGCTGGCCCTGGGAAGGGTGGTGGACATGCAGACTCTTTCCTGCTCCCAAAGCCCTAAAAGCAGTCAAGCCCAGTGGTTTCCAGCTTTAATCCGTGGCAGATGATGTTCACAGGAAATGCATGTACCCATTGGGGCACCCACGGTTATGTACAATTCCCAGGATCTGCGACAGCCTTTGGTAAGAAATCCTGAAGCTCTAAGCCCCTTGCACATAGAGCAAATGCTTGTGCAATTTCAAATGAAATCAGAGAGTCCCCTCATGCCATTTAAATTTTCAGGGAACATACAACCCTCAATGACCTCAGATGCCATTCAGAAATTCACTCAGAGTCTCTCCAAACCTGTAATGTTTGTAATGTGGACAGCTCCTTTGTATAGACACCCTGAGCTCAAACCTGCCATTGTCCACTGCAGCCAGCACCTGTGTACACAGCACGCCTGGAACCTTCCCACAAAGCTGGAAGCGGGGGTTCTGCAGAGGACACTAAGGATAATGGGTGTGAACTGCCAAGCTTAGTGTCTGGGGCTTAATCATTCTCCCCCTTTCCTCTTCTTAGAGCCTGGGAACGGGGTTCAGGTCAAGATGAAAACCTTCTCTACTGAGTGCAGGTCCTCTCTCATAATACCCCAGGGCTTGGTGAGATCCTGGCATTCGTGAAGGAGGATGGCTTCTTGCGGAGGGCCCAGGGCAGGACTGGAAACTTCTGAATGTCACAGTAGCTTTAGGACCGTGGTCTTCCTGGTCCCGGCAGCCCAGCTCCATCAGTGTGGAGGGGGAGGTGAGTGAGAGCAGGCAGCGCACTGTCAGGCAGAAGGTCAGAGTAGGGGTACCTGGTTACTCTACTGACTGCCCCCCACCCCTTACCCCCCAACAAATGCTGGCAGAAGTCCGGAGGCGGCCGCAGCTTTCGAGTCTGCAGATGGGGTGGTGCTGATGTTGTGAGGTCTTCTGGGTCTGGGTAGAATGAAAAGTGAGTCGGAGATGGGCCTCAAAACCACTTTAGAGGTTCCAGAATTGGGTCCAGGGAACTTTAAAAATAGTCAGCTGCCAAGGCCCATCCCCTGTGTCATCTGACTGGATGTGGGACCACGGCAGAGGTGTCTCAGGAACAAGGGGTGTTGATCCTGGAGTAAGAACTGCTTCCTGGGGCTTTGGGGTCTAGGCCAGGCCCTGTAAAATCTGTACCACCAAGAAAGGGGCCTAATGGTCCCTGAAGGAAGATCAAAGAATCCTCTGCCTGGTGTTGGGGCCACAGCTGGTTTCTCTGAGTGGCTAGCCCAAGGAGCACCTGTGCTCCAAACCTGAGTCTCTTATTTCAAATACATTCTTTGGGGCTGCCACATTGTGAGGAAGGCGCCATCACCCCGTGGAAATTCAAGAGAGTCAGGATAACAGGAATGGCCTTGTCCTTGGTCAAGAAGCCAGATACAACTGCTAAAGAAAAATACTCTCCTCCCCTTCCACCCAGCCTCACCCGATGTCTCCGCTGTTGATGGAAATGGAGACTCTCCCACTGTCTGCGGCTGCTCTGGGAAGCTAGAGGGCAGAGTCGAGGCTCTAGACTCCAACCATGAAGTTCACTGAGGTTGCGCCTGGACCAGCCGGCTTTGCAGATGGAAAGGACCAACCCTTGGACATCGATGGGCTCATTCTGTGTGGTAGGGAGAGCGGTGCTGGGGTGGCTCTAAAGTCCCATCTCCTCCCCATCTTTTCTGACTGAGTTTGGGACCTCAGCCCTCCTCGGAGGCCCGACTGGCTGCCCGGCCCTTGCTGGGCCCCCTGCAGCAGTCATTCTCATTAGTGTAAAAGCTGACATAGATTAGGGAGGTTTAAATTGGTACCTGCTTTCACCTGAAATCCTGGCTAAGGCCTCCTTCTGGTGCCCCCCTTCTGGAGCCCCTGAATGAATGGCCTCACTGTGCTTTCTTACCCTACAGGACAATTGGTTCATTCTCGGGCAAGAGTATGTAGCAAGGAGAAGCCTGTTGACAAGCAGAGCACGGAGCCCTGGTGGGTTCGTCCTTTGAAGTTGTTTTTATTTGGCTTATTTTTATTTTTAATGGGACATAGTCAAATGCTAAGGGTCGAGAGAAGATATCCAGGCCCCCAGCTCCCAGAAAAACATCTCCTTTGAAAGGACCCCTATGGGTAGATCCCTGCTTCCCCTTCAACCATAAGCAGCTCTTTATTGAACAATTACTGTCTAAGCTCTGCATGAGGCCTTCTGGGGAGACACGGGAAGAGAAGACACAGTTTCAGGTTTCCAAGAAGTTTGCAGTCCACTGGGGGGTGGCAATGAAGAGAGGAGAGAAGTGGATGCAAAGTTCATACCTATCCTTGAAACAACACAAAACATAATATAATTCCCACACAGTACAGGATAGACTATCAGTGGAAATGAAGAAGAGTTGTAGAATGAGGTGATAAGCACTTTATGAAGAAAGTGGGACTCTGGCATGGCCTTAAAAATAAATATATATATATATATACATGTATGTATATATATATATATATATATATATATATAGAGAGAGAGAGAGAGAGAGAGAGAAATAGCCAACAAGATTGTATTGAGTATCTTATATAAAGACCCTGGGGCTAAAGCTTAACCAAAGTCATAAGACTTAAGTCTTATTGCTAGTACAAAATGCAAGAAATGTATACATTAAGCAAGAGAATCACAAGAAACAAGAGGCAAACAGGACTATTGTGTATGTGTGTGTGTGTATCCAAAATATTATCATTTTAATGTGTGTTCAGTATTGGCTATTTTACATTCTTTTTTTTTTGTACTTGGTCTTTGAAATCTTGGAGTGTAGTTGACACTTACAGCACATCTCAATTCAGACCAGCCACAATCCAAACGCTCAATGGCCACAGGTGGCTTAGTAGCTGCCATCTTGGACAGTGTGACTCCATGTGTTGCCTTGACAACACCCCCGGTCCCTTAGACACACACACAGTCACACACTTCTTCTCAGCCCAGGAGCCCAAAATATAGATGTTAAGTAGAATGGTGTTAGTGTATCAGTCTGGAAAGTCAGAATATCAGGGAGACAAGTTGGATTGAGTGGGATGGAAGAGATGTCTTCAGGCAAGTAGGAAGACGGTGACAGGCATGAGAACAGGCAGTTGTGCCAGGGCTACCTCTGCCTCTCAAGGGCCTCCAAAGAAGGGCTATGGGCTGAATCCCCTTCTAACATGTCCTCTCCTTTGTTTTTTTATATTTCAACTTGTATCAAGTTTATTCCTCCTAAACCCTACATTAAAAAACATCAATGCCTACAAATATGCCCATGTTCCTGATGCCTAAAGATCCAGGAATCTGTCTTCAAGGTAATTAAGTAAATATCAACTATTTTATTGATTGTGCAGACTGGAGGCCACTTCCTCCAAGAGAAGGAAAAACTTAAAAGGTCAACCTGGGTGTGCAAATATTTTTACTTCTTTTGCACATGCTAGCAAATAAGAGTGATGAAGGCCTATGTTGAGAAAGGACCAAATTCAGAATGAAAGAAATATACCGTGATCCACTAGAGGTGAGAGTGGTACCTAAAGTCTTAAAGCTCCAAACAATAGTGTGAAAGATCATACATAATGTCTGTGTCTTTTAGTTCAAACAAAGAAAAGAATGTTAGTATTATGTCACTTCACATGCCCAGCACTGTGCTAGGCCCTGAGGATGTAAAGACGAAAAAGAAACAGTCCTGCCTTCCAGGAGCTGGCAGTTGAGAATGGAGAACACAGTGTAAAAGAAAAAATTATCGAGCAGGCAGTCATGAAATCTGTGGCCTTCAACTTCAGGTTTTGTATCTACAAGCTTCAGAGATAAAGTTGGACAATTAATGATGATGAAGACATCCCACTTAATTAATTCTGAATCATCAATGGGAATGTCCTCTTCCTTTTAACACTTCTACTACATTGGGTCTAGCAACCGATGACTCTGCGAGTCTACTGAGCACCTACCACGTACTCAGCACCATTCCAGGTGTTGGGAGGTAAAAGGAGCATCTTAGGAGATAAGAAGAACTTGATAAAACAGCTGCAGGATGATGTCATTCAGAGAAAGTGCCCCATAAGGAATACTTGGCAGTAGCTGGGTTTCCATTCAGATGGAGGAGAGTGAGGAAGACCTTGCAGCTTTGCAGTTCCAGCTGCTGAAGTGTACGGAAGGGAAAGAGTAGAGGTAGAGCAGCTCAAAACCATTGGCTATGGCTGGCTCTGTCCTGTAGTTGCTGTTTGGTGCCAGTCAGGACCCTGGTGTTAACAAGCCTCACTTTCCTAATCTGGAGAATGGACCTGGTGACACTTGCCCTGCCTACCTCCTAGGCTGGTTGTGAGCATCCAGTGAGATGGGGCCTGGGGATGAAGCATCACTGAGAGGAAGGAACTACTATTAACATTGCTGTGGAAAATGCTTGGCTCAGTGAGTTCCTGGAAAGCACCAGATGTGGGGAGGAGTCAACCCAGTGTCACCCATCCTCAAAGGTTGATGTTTCCTTGGATCTCTGCTCTCCTTAGCTGGAAGGTCTACCTCTCCCTTCTCTGCCCAGAATGCCCTTCTTAGCCTTTAAGCTCTTGGCCAGATCCCACTCCTCCAGGAAGCCTACCTAGATCTGAGGCTCCTTATTCTGGGTTCCCTAGTGTGGTCCCCATGTCCTTTCCCCTCAGTGTCCAGTTAATTGTTTGTAGTTATCTCCTCTATGAGACCAGGAATGACCAGGTAAGAATTTTGCTTTATTCATGTTTGACTCCCCAGGCCCCCAGCATGTACCCACTAGTGGATTTGAGCTGAATTTGATGACCTCTTTTGTCCCTGGAGGCTCTGGGAGGAGAGGTTCTAGCCTCTGATGACCTAAAGGGGCTTAGCCCTTCAGAGGTCTCTGGACTTTTGCTGACCGAGGACTTGGAGGCTGTTTTTCATTTGGAAATTGCAGGCAGAGTGTTTTTGGTGCTATTTTCCAAAGTCAACATTCCCAAGTAGAACTGAGGTTGAGAGGAAACACTGCCCCCGGACCTAGGAAGAAAGAATCAGTGTGGTTCCATTATTTAATTAGTTGGAAGAATGCTCATGGGTGCATCCTGAACAGGAGGTGGGGGTTGGAGGCGGGCACCAAGCAAGGGGGATGCTACATGTTACTGGACTATCCTCTGGATCTAGGAAGGGACAGAGAACATGGGGTGAAAGTTCAGGGCTCTGATCTCAGAGCTGCCACTACTTAGCTGTGCCTGTTAAGCCTTTCAGAGATTCAGTTTCCTCATCTGCCAAGTGTGGTTATGTTTGTCATTTTCTGTAATTATCATGAGAATCAATTTGGGCAATCTATTAAAAAAGCTTTGAAAAGCTCTAAAACCCCATTGTGGTCTAACACAGAATGCACAAGGTCACTCATGGGCTGTGTGATCTTGGGTAAGTCTTCAAACCTCTCTGGACCCAGAGTCTTTGTTTGAAAGCAAAGCAGAACCAAACAGACATGATGTTGGATTAGGTTATCCTGAAGTTTGTTTAGAGTTTTGTGTTTGTTTGCTCTTCTGCTCAGTAGAGGCTCAGCACAGACACACATGAAATCAGCTTACATTTCAAAACACACCAGTTGGCCAGCATTGTGTACAAATACTCTCTGGTGTGTATTTTATATTTGCTGCATATGTTAATTCTGATTAGCCACATTTCAAATGCTCAATGGCCACATGTGGCTAGCAACTACTGTACTGGATAGCGCAGGTCTAGATTGTAAGCTGTTTAGAGGTAGGGATTATACTTTGTGATATTTACTCTTTGGAGGTAGCTTTAGAGTTCACAGCCCTTTCTAATATGTCATCTCAGTTGCTCTTTACTGTTTGGTGAGGTGGAAGCAGTTATTAATGCTATTGATAGATGAGGAAACTGAGGCATTGGAGAGATAAAGTGCTTGCTCAAGGCCATTCTGCAAGTAGTAACAGCTGGAACTTGAAGCCAAAGATTCTGGTTCCAAATGGAGAATGAGTTCCAACATGGCAGCTACCTTCATTTATGCATCTATTCGCTCATTGATTCACTTCCTGATTAATCTGGATGGATGCTTTGTGCCTGGTGCTGATATTAAGGAAGTATTATCCTGATCTATGAAGAATTACATTTTGAGAGAAGGCAAGGATGGAGATGATTACTATTTATGTCTGTCTGTCTGTCTGCATGTATTTATCTATTGAGAAGGACAGGGCTGGTGAATGACTGTAGCATTTTGTTAGCCTGTTTATCTCCTGATCTCAAGGCATGCTCCAGTATGTCCAGTGAACCACGGCTGGGAAACATTCCTGCATTTCAGACTGTATTTCCTCTGCTCCTTCCGGGAGTCCCCTGCCCATCTCCTCTTTCCTCCTTGGTCTGTCTCCCTGACAGAGCCTGGCGATGGTTATCACACCCACTCTTCCTTAGTCCTTACTTTGGCCAAACTAAACAAGTCTTCTCTCTCATGTGATGCCTTTACTTGCTTTCCCAACAGGGTTTCCAATTGAGGGGCCTGGGGCTTTCCCATTGCTGGGAAACCTTGGTCTGTGGTGCTCTGAGGGAACCTGTGTCCCAGCAGGGCCCTTGATCACACACCAGCCACCAGAGGTCTCCGGCGATGGTTCTAGGAAATACGTGAGGGGGTCCCAGAAGACAGGTGAAGGGGAGGCTGGTGGCATGGCCAGGGCCCTTTATCAAGTGCTCGTGGTCCCTTGGAGATGCCGGGCTTGGAGGCAGTGTTGGGCTGAGGGCTGGGAGCTCCTGAGCTGAGGGCAACAATACCACAGTGAGAGCAGAAGGCAGGAGCTAAGATGTGAGAAGGGCCCTGCTCTGCAGGCAGAGACCCATGCTCTGTGTGCCTCCCTTGGTGCTTTGGCACCTAAGAAATCATGGGATCCTTGGGAGAAGGAACCTCGGAGGCCGGCTGTTTGGATCCCCCATGTAATGGCAGCATTGCCCGCCAAAGGGAGCCCAGAGAGAGCATTGGGGGACCAGGGGATGGGGGCCTGGGAGGCAGCTCAGGGGTGAGGTGTCCCCTGCGATAGTTACTGAAAGAGTATTTCTTATTCATCTGAAATGTGAATTTAACTGGGTGTCCTGTATTTTTATTTGCTAAATATGGCCATGTCATGCAGGGTTTCTGCCAGGAGAGTAGTGGAGGGTTCAGTGGGCAGCGGTTTCAGCACCCACCCACCATTTTAATGCTTTTGTCTATTGGTGGTAGTTAAAACAAAACAAACAGACCCCTCCCTTCCATGTTCTGTGGTCCAGAAAGTCTCTTAGGAATTCTAGGGAAGAGGTTTGGGCAGTGTCATGCATGGCCAGGGTTGTTAATTCCCCCAAACAGATCAAATTCATTTTCAAGGAGGAATAGTGATCTCTCCTGAAGATCAGCCAAGGCATTTTTTGTTTTCTGTTTTGTTGGGGTTTTTTTTAAAGCATTTAATCCTTAAATGATCGTGAGTTATGGGTGAGGAGAAAACCATTGCATCCAGGGAAGGATGCCTCCCACTCCATCCCTCACCCCAAGTTTGCCAGAGAACTTGGAAGCAAAGTTCACACTCCTTCACTACATGCAGCAGTGGACTTTGGGTTGGGAAGAGGGGCCTGGACATGTAGAGGATGCTGCAGAAGTTCTGTGAAATTGGCAAGATATGGGGAAGAACCTCAGGGATTAGAACTTGATGAATCAGTGGGGAAGAGTGGGGCATCCAAGGAAAGGCATGGGATAGTTAGGGTTCCCACTCCCAAGAAGGGAAGGGTTAAAGGGAAAAGGGGCGAAGGGAGAGTTAGGGAATGAGGAAGCATCCTATCACCCCCCTTTCTGAAGTCGTTGGCAGTGCAATCTTGATCCTTGCATAATGCAGAGAAGCAAATTCTGAAACATGGACTCAGCACTCATGGTGGGAAAGCCACCTCCTGCTGAGCATGGCTGGCTCCCTAGGGAACAGCAGGACCAGGTCATGATTCATTCTCCTCCCTAGGATCTGCAGACTGGGTATAGGGCACAGGAGGTCTAGCCACAGTTTGAGGGGCAGCACATGTCATCTCTATCAATTGCAGGAGGTGCTTCTTGGAGCAGCCTCAAGGCCTGGATTCCTCAAGGCAACCCATCTTCCCTACTCAGGGTGGGTCATGGAAGGAAGAAGTGCAAGCCTCCATTCAAGGTTCTAGATTGACTATCCCTGGAGTCAGATCTGCCTTAGGCTGGGCTCAACAAAAGTCCTAGTCTGGGGCTCGGGACCCATCCTTCTCTGCAGTGGAAAGGAAACCATATAAGACCCAGAACTCATGACCCAGCTGCAGCTGGAAATGTGGGCTTCCAGGGGCAAGAGTATGATGAGCTCATTATAATCTGCTGGAGCAAGAGGGAATCTGACCAAAGAATCCCAGAACTGAGCCATTGAGTGCTTTGAAAGGCCTGAGTGGCTGCTCTTCTACTGTGGATAGTCCTTTAGGGAGGAGCCCTCAAATGCAGCTGTGAAGGGCAGGCCTGGGGCTTCCTCCATGAGCAGAAGAGATTGGCCCAGCTGGATGTGCCAGGGTGTCCCTAAGAGAGGAAGAGACCACAGGTGGAGATAGTAGGCACCCTGAGTGAGCTTGTTACTGGCACTATTTCCAATATATCCTCTTGAAATATGTTTCCTCTCCATTGGGAGAAGAGGTGGGGCACATGTGGGGAAGAGCACAGAGGGGGAACCTTCATGGTGGCCATAGTGGCAGCTGCTTTTCTCATCATGAGCAATTCTGCTCTGGACCCAACTTGCATTTCCTTCTCAGTAAAACAAATCCGTGTAGTTAATTGGGTCCTGAAATGCAATTTAGAGACACCCATGGTTTCTTGAGGATGCCCCTTGGAGTCTCCTTCCCCTGCCCATCTTGCTATCAAGGAGTTCATTTCAGCTATAGAGCACTGAGGGGAGACTGATAAAGATGAGTTCCTTCATCTTTTTTTTTTCAAGTGTAATTTGATTGAGATATATTCATATACCATACAATCCGTCCAGAGTATACAGTCAGTGGTTCACAGTATCATTGCATGGTTGTGCATTCATTGCCACGATCAATCTTAGAACATTTGCATTAAATAAAATAAAAAAAGAAAAGCCCAACATCCCATACCTCTTATTCACCTCCCCCCTTTATTAGCTCCTAATATTGTATTCTACCCAATTTAAAGGCATACAATAAAGGTAAGTTAACTAAGACAGTATAGTATTGTCAGAGGTAGATATATAGAGCAGTAGTTACCTCCATGTTGATACATTATTGCTTATCTCATCAGTCCTTAGAGGCTGGTGCCCCCACTTGCCTGGCTGGTCAGTCAAAATGTGCCTCTCAGGGAGGTGTCTGACCACCAACGACTTGAGGATGAACCCTGAGGAGGATCTTTAGTGTAGATTACCGGCCTCACTTCTCCCCCCAGTTAGAAGAAAAGTGGGCAGCAGGCAGGCAGGAGAAGACCCCTGGACAGCTAAGTGCTTCCATGGTGGGGCTGGCAAAGGGGCCCAGGCCACTGCAGAAAGTAGGGACGAAGTGACTTGGAAGTGGGCCTCAAGCAGTGGGCTTTTGAATTGGTGACAAAAGGGGAGAAAGGTGTACCAGGGTGGGTGAGTTCCTTGTGTATCGGAAATAGGGTTGCGGGAAAGGTTGTAGGAAAAGAGGCTGGCAAGGCCCAACATGAGAGAGCTCCAATGCCATGCTGAGTTTGCACTTGAAGTTGAGATTTTATATGATTTCTTGCTAGTGATGGTCCCGCAGGCTTGTTGCAGTGCAAAAAGCAAAACTGAACACTTCCCCATCCTGCAGCCTTTTTCACTCAAGGCTCCTCAGAACCCCACAGAACCTGTCTTCTGTCTTAGGCTGGAAGGGAGGTGCTGGCATTGCCTGTGGCCACTGGGAATCCAGATGTTCTCACTGCTGGGAAGGAACTCATTTAAAAAAATCCAATAGCTTGTAATGAGATGCAGTTCTCTCCCAAAAGCAATTAGTGTCTGCTAATTTCTTTGCGCGCAATTGCTTTCAAGAATAAATTGAACATGTTCCATACAATAGCCCATAAATCATATCAAAAGATCTATTTTTTCTTATGCATTTTATCTTTAAACAAGCCTAGACTTTACCCTTTTAAAAATTAAGGATACCAAATTACAGACTCCCTCCTCACGTTAGATGTGTGAGTTTATATCTAGAATTCCAGATGTGATTAGAATCCAATATAATGTTGTTGATGGATGTCTGGATAAGTCAGCTCTGCCACCAGCAGACTCTCCGCTGCCATTTCCAGGTGAGAGATGTGAAAACTCTGGACCCACGAGATACTGTGGAATTCTAGATGGAGGAGGAGAAGTAGCTAAGCCCAATAAAATGGGAACAGCTAACAGGCCCATTCAGGCGGTGTCCTACCTAAGTGACATTCCTTTCTACACAGCCGAATATTTCTGCAATTCCCCAATAATATATTTGAGGTGAATTTTAAAATGCTGAGATCTCGGGAAAAGGTCTCTCAACCTTTCTGGTGGATCTTTCTTTCTGGGGGAGCAGCCCTGTGCATTGTGGGATATCTAGCAGCATCCCTGTCCTCTACCCATTGGATGCCAGTACCGTCCCCCAGTTGTGACAACCAAAATGCCAGATATCCCCTTCCTACCTCCACCTCCCCGGGTAAGGAGCACAGCTCTGGGAGTACTAGAGGCAATTAGAACTACACTGTGCTGTGATTTAGTTTAATCCAATTGCTTTGCTCAAACATCTAGAAAAGATCAGCTCTAAAGAGGAAGTTTTGAATGAGAAGTGGGTGAAGGAGAGGAGCAGAAGAGGGGAGGGGTGGGGAAGGGAAGAAAAATAATTCTAGAGCAAAGAGCATTTTGATGGAGGTGGAGGTGGAAGAAGACTATGGTTTATTCCAACGCGGGGAGACCAGGGACCTGAAAAGGACCAGAAGGTGGCAGTGGGTTCAGAATGGTTGATGGGGACATGTCACAATATGACAGTGGTTATTTCAAAAGGCGGCTTACAACCGACCCTACATGAGAGAAGAGGGCTACTCTGCCCCCAGAAGCCAGAACTCACATATTCTCTTTTGCCTGTTTTATGGGGTACATAGTCTGCCTCTTGTTATAGGACTTTTCTGGGGAAACCTGTTCTGAGGGAATTGACTTCTGGGGCAAGGAAGAGCCAGGTTTGTCCATATTCAGGAAGGACCCTTTTCTGAACATGAGCTTAGGACAGGAAAGGTAGTTTCCTCAGAGGATAAGTTCAAACACCCAACATGATTCTCATTAGTACAACTGTTGAACAAGTTGATTCCCAGATGCATTCGAAGATTGATTGATTGATTGATTTTTGCATGGGCAGGCATCAGGAATCGAACCCAGGTCTCCGGCATGACAGGCGAGAACTCTGCCTGCTGAGCCACCAAGGTCCACCCAAAGATTTATTTTTGATCCACTCAGGACCTGACCAGAGGTGAGATTCTCTGAGCAAGAGAAACAGAGGACCTGGCAGCAGCTCCCTGGGCTCTTCAGGTGTAAGGAGGGAGCAATTCTTAAATGGGAGGCATGAAAAAAATAGATTCTATTTCCAAAAATTCTATCTCCTAAACACTTTTCATGTCTGGGTTGTGCTTTTTGTAAGGCATGAAGTCCATCTATGCAGAACTTCTCTAGAAGATTGGAGATTTTCCAACTTTCCTCGAAACTGAATGGTGATAATGGGCTGTGTGGGAGTTAGCATTTCTCGGGAGGAATTTTCTCTCAGGCTTCTCACTCCACATGCTAATGTGATGTTGGGGAAACCAGGCAATTCAGTGCATTGAATGTAAACAGACCTGGGTTCAAGTTTCTGTCTGCCCTTAACCAGTTGAGTGATCTTGTAAAAATTTCTTAAACTTTCTGAGCTTCAGTTTTCTCATATATAAATAAGGATGTCAGGTAGCTTTTGCTGAGTAACAAACTGCCATAAAACATAGTAGCTTAAGACAACATGCACTTATTATTTCTCATGATTCTGTAGGTTGGCCTGGCAGCCCTGCAGGTCCGGGCTGCCTGGGCTGGGGCTGGCTGGTCTAGGATGGCCCTGCTCCCATGCCGGTAACTCCAGTTAGGATATCTGGGAGAGGTGGGCCCTCGCTCCTCTCACTGTCCAGGAGGCTAGCCTGTGCTTGCTCACATCATGGCAGAATGACTCAAAGCAGCAACAAAAGAGGGTAAATCCTGATGTGCATGTACTTTTCAAACCTCTGCTTGCATTGAATTTGCAAATGTCCCATTGGCTGAAGCAAGTCATACAGTCAATACCAGATTCAAAGGATGGAGAGACAGACTCCACTTCTCCATGGGATAAGGTGCAAAATATTGTGGCTATTATTTGCAATCTACCACTGAGGATAACAACAAAATCTAACCAAAAATGGGTTATTGTAAGGCTTATATGAGATACCACATAGAAATAAAGCTCTTGGCATGGCCCTGGCACATAGTAGGCCTTCCAGGAATACCAGTTTCCTCTCCTTCTCCTCTTTCTTGATTAAGAACATGCCTTTACGAAAGAGATGATGGATCTGTTGGCTCTAATTCCAGTCTCTTTCAGAGCACATGGAAATTGAAGCCATGTGGGGCTTAAAAGGAGATCAAATAGTGCCTTAAACATCCCAGGGCAGCAACTCTGTCCCCAGAGCCTGGGGCGGCCCCCGCGATGGGGCCTGTCTCTCGTGGAGCTCTGGGCCCCTCTCCTCAAAGCCTGCTGCAGCTCGGTCTTTTTTTTTCATCACGGATTGCTCATAAGCACACACAGCCCCAGATGCCTGTGTAAAAGCTGATATTAAAGTTGTGTAATGGTTGTGTGGGCCTTGTTATGATCAGGGCAGCAGTGAGTTATTCCCCAGAGCTTGGGGTTCTAGTGGAAAAAGCCCCAGGGAGCTGTACACCACTCCCACATATGTGCTGAACCTGCTCCCCTTCCCAGGAAGGCTGGAACCAGGAAGATATGGGACTGGGAAATCTGGTGGTGAATCAGTTATCAAGGGAATAAGAATTAGAGAGAGAGAGAGAGAGAGAGCCCTCTGAGGAGAGAAACCCAGAAGGGCCAAAGACAAGCATTTGAGATGGTTGAAGGATCTGCTGGTGAGTTATTTCCTGAGACAGCACCTTTGTGTTCATATGCTGCCCCTGCGTTTGGATGGTGTGTCACAGGGGACCAAGGCTTCTTGCTCTTGTTGGTGCCTATCAACAGTCCATTGAGCTTGACAAGAGCATTAGCCCCTGTTTTGCAAATTTTGACACTGAGGTTTTAGAAGCCAGCATTCTCATTCCTTTCTTCTGGTGTGGTGGTCCCTTCTTCGCCTTGATCTTGAATCATCTGTATTCCCCAATGATGATGGTGCTGATGAAATATTAATGACCTCTGAAGTGTGCACGCTTTTACAGGTATGGGTATGTGGTGTGTGAGTGGTTATAAACTGGGTGATAAATCATCCTTGGCCTCTGGCTATTGTGGCATCCAGAGTTCTTGCAATGGTGGTTGCAAATTTCATGACAAATGCTGGGCTTAGTGGAAGTGAGTCCTACAAAAACCTGAGCCTGGAGAGGATGAGAGGTGGGTGTGAGAAGCTGTTTGTATCCCCAGAAAAACCATATTCTTTTAAATCTAATCCTTCCTGGGGGCATGAACCCATAGTAAGTAGGATGTTTTAATGAGGCTACTTCAGTTACGATGTGACCCCCCTTACACAGGATGAGAGGTACCCCCAGCACCCTATTCTGCTGTCACAGCAATCATGGAAGCATGTGTTCAGCGGGGTAATACATAATTGTAACAGTGGATTTCTGAGTCTCCACCAGGAGGACAATTGCTTTTGGGGAGGTCCCTGGACCTGTTGCAGACTTTGCTTGAATAAGAAATAAATCTTTGTTGTTTTAATCCACTGAAATTTTGGGTTTGTTTGTTACCACAGCACAACCTAGCATATTCTGACCTAGCTTATCCTTATTTTATGGATGAGGAATCTAGGGCTCTGAGGAAGTTAAGAACAGCACATGGCTAATAAGTGGGAATGCCAGGGTTGGCGCCTAGATAAGGTTCCAGATAAGATAAGGTTCCAGAGTCCAAGCTCGTAATCACCATGATATGATTCTACATTCAAAAGTCACGGCCACTGGGAAGTCATTAAAGTATTTTTCAACCTCAAGGTGACTTGATGACAGCTGGGTTGGTGGGAGTTTGATCTGCTTAGATGGCTACAGTGGAGAGACAGAAGACCTGTCCATAGCCATCAGGTCACCTGGGGTTCTGTGCCTCTCCAGCCTCTGCCACATGGAGGGAGAAGCCATGTCCTCTGCACTGCCTGCTATCACGGCCACTGATACTTGCATGTCTTTGAGGAGGGACAGCCAGAGCTGCTTCTCCTTGGGAGCAGCAAGAGGCCAGGTGGGAAGGGACAACCTGTGTCGGGGTGGAAGAGATGCTCCCAGGGAGGGGACTGAAATTCTCCAACCCACTCCAGGATCACTGCAGCCCCTCACCCCAGCTGTTTCTCCCAGCAGAGAACTCCTTGGGGGTCCCACTTCACCATGAATCCCCACACACCCAGGGATGGGTTTGCCATTCTAATGGGGTTTTACTGTCTAGTTCAGACTCCCCTTCCCCCGTCCCCAGGATTCTGATGCAGTCTGTTTCGTGGGAGACCTTGGGCTCCATGATTTTAGCAAACACTCTAAGGGACTGCTACCTTCTAGCAAGGTTTGGAAACAGTGACTCATGTGTGCCAGGTCAGACTGACTGAGTTGTTTGATGAGTGAGGGTAGGGATTACTCTGGCATTCTGAAAACAGCCGGGAACCCCTGGCCTCCAGCTGCCCTTTAGCCAGAGCAAGCCTTATATTTATTTCACTTTTTCTTTTTTTTTCACATCTTTGGAAACTTTGGTTTGAAAAAAAGGGTTAACCAGCTTTTGTTTTTGTTTTGTCTCAAAAGGTGAGAATCACTGCTTTACTACATCCCTCAATACCCATGTGAGACATTGCTTTGAAGCCTTACTACTAGGAACATGTGAGTAACGTTTTTTTTTTGTACATCAGTGACACAGTGATTCTTGTAATTGATGGTATTATCCTCTTTGCTTTGGCATCTGGGAAGCTCAGAGCTAAATTTAGAGTCCCTCTTAGCAAATATTTTAAGTAGTACCTGGGATTCATCTTATTTTTCTACTCTTGTTTCTCAGTCATTCATATATTATCCTCAACTTTTTCTTTTTCTATTTTATGGGCACTTCTACAAGCCTCCACACATCCTCTTTGGAATGTGGTGGGGTGGACATAAACAGAAATAATTCTAGGGAAACAATTTCACAGAAGCATTGCCTCGGTGCTTCAGCTTGTAGGAACTATAGAAGCTCAGAAAACAAAGTTCCGCCCCTCAGGAAGGGAAGTTCTGGAGGCTTCGGAACAGAGAGCGGGAGGTTGAAAGGGAGCCCAGGGTTCCCCACCAGGGTGGGCCACGGGGACCCGCCTCCAGCCTGGGAGAGCCCCCTTCTGCCCAGAAACAGCTTTCTTAGCATCTGAGGCATTTGACGGTAGGGCATCAATTCCTTCGAGTCTCTATAACTTTTAATCTTTTAGAGTCTAAATGAAAATGAAAATATCCCTGGGAAAGCTTCAGGCTGGTCCCAAGGGACTCTCCAGAGGGGCTGGGGAGCAAAATCCCTAGAGACATGACTGAGCCAGGCTGACCAAATGCCCCAGGGCGCGTGTGTGCCTGGGTGGGAGGGCGCAACACCTGTGGCTTTTCCCTAAGGCCCTGGGCCACAAGCCGGCCTCCCTTCAGCCTGGAACTGGGATAGGGAAAGAGGAGGGGAAAGATGCGGGGGGGGGGGGGGTGTGTGTGGAAAGGCCCACTCGGCGACTCTAGCAAAGCTGCCGTGGCAGCGTCCCCGGGGATTTGTGTGTCTGCTCAGTTTCAAGTTCGGCGGCTGTGCCCGGCGGGTACGGGACACCTGCGGTGCTCGGAGAGGCCGCCCCAGCCCTTGCCCTGCGAGGAGGCCCGGGGGCCGGCGGACGGTGAACCGTGGAGGGAAGTGCTCAGAGCAGGAGCTCAGAAGGGATGAACCCCCTCAATTACGCCCCCAGGCCCCATTACTTCTCGCGGGGCGGGGGCGTGGGGATGCATTTGTGTGGCCTCTGACCTCCTGGTTCAAAGGTCCCAGGGCTTCGGGCCTCTTGGTGGTTGGGCCTCGGTGTCCCCGGCGGGCCGGCCCCGCCCCGGCCCTTCATTAGATGCACGTGTGCGCGCGTGTGTCTGAGTGTGAGTGTGAGGCCTGGTGGGCGCGCGGGGGCCCGCGGACGTCTATTACATGGAGGAACATCTGTTTTCTGCAGAACATCCACGCTATCAGATGTTTTACGGCAAGGAACCCATTTTTTTTCAATAAAATGAAAATGAGACATGGAAATCAAGGTAACCACATTTTAAATGTTTATGGAAGATAAAGGTTTAACCACAAGTCTTTCATCAAATGGAGGACAGTAGAAAAAAAGCTGAGAGCGTGCCCTCGGGCTGCGCGCGCCGGCCGGGGAAGCGGCCCCGCCTCTCACCTCAGCGCCCGGGGCCGTCGGGGCAGCTGGAAGCGCTTAGCGCCGCGCCGCGTCTGCCGGTCCCCGCGCAGCAGCCCCGCCGTCGGGCCCGGCGCGCCGCCGCTGCCGGGAGGTAGAGGTCTGCGCCCAGGGAAGCGCAGGCTCCGCTGTGCCGGGCGGACGGCGCCCCCGGGTACAGAGCCGCTGGAGGCGCCGCCTCGGCCCGGAGCCCCGGCGCCGGCCTGCTTCCCCAGCGGCAGGGGCGTCGCAGAGGCCACCGCCGGGCCTGCGCGGCCCCACCCTTTGCTCCCGGCTGCGGGGGTCAGGGGAGGCGGGGTCAGCGTCCGGGGTGGGGGGTCCTCTGAGGCCTTCCCAAGCAAACGGAAGTGGCGGGGTTTGAGGCTTTTGCTGGACGGCTCTGCGGAGGACTGGTTCTTAGATGTCCACTACGGACGCTGACATTGGAAAGTCCCCAAGTGCGGCCATGGGGGACACTCCAGAGTGGCCACTAGTGAACACGTGGCATGACCGTGAGAGAGATTTCGGGGTTCTTCCTCCACGTGACTGATGAGCCTTGGTATTTGATCCAGTTTCTCAGCAGAAAGTGATGCCCTTATTACAGGTGAGGAAACAGAGGGCCCAGAACCTTCACGACCAGTTCCGAGGTTGCCCGGAGCACCAACAGATGGAAGGACTGGGGCTTCTTGGCAGACCACGTGGATTGAGGGGCACCTGGACCCGCTCTGCCCAGGGCGGCGCCCCCTCCCCTTGGCTCGGCCGTGTTACCCCGTAGGCCCTCTGAAGTAACTTTTCCATGTTAGAGCAATCCCTCATCTCACAGCCCCATCGCAAGGGCTTCTCTATCCCACTATCAGCCCCAGTGTGCCCCAAAGCACATAAAGCGTAGGATGGAGTGAGGGATCGAGTCGAATTATTTGGCCTGCAGTTAAGGGTGGAGGCCCTCTGGGCATCCGATCCAGTGTCTGAGCTCCGTTACCTTGGCTTTGGCCGCCAGCGGATTAGACTTTCCTGAAAGGGGTGCGATTCCTGGGGAACAGACTGCAGAGGAGGAGGGAGGGGGCCCGAGAGGGCTGAGAACTCCAGGTGGCACGGGTCCTGGTCACTAGCCTCCCTGCTGCACAGATGCCTTAACAGTTCCGGTGGTGGCAGCGAGGGGGCGCTAGTTGAGGAATGAGGGAAATGGAGCCCTTGGGCGGGAGCTGCTTTGCCTTGCAAGTGCGCTGGTTTTAGAGAACAAGAGGTATCCCCTCCTGCTCCTCCCCACCAGCCGCAGCCCAAGCCAGGTTCGTCTTGCTGAGTTAGCAGGAACTAACACATAAAAGGGTTTTCAAGTGGGGCAGTGAAACCAAAGGTATTTCCTAGACTTACAGACCTCTTATGCTGTTAAATGAGCTGGAGGATTCTGCTTGGTCCACAAATTCTGTCTTTATATTAGAGCTGCTGTGCCCAGGTGTTTGGCAAAGAAGGGTCCACAAAACAATGTCCTGTTTTCTTAGGCATGTATTGGGTATTGAATCATGCCCCACACAAAAAGCATGTTCAGCACCCAACCCCTGGTCCCGTAGGTGTGAGCTCATTTGTAAATAAAACCCTTGAACATGTTATTTGTTGAGGTGCCCAGACTCAATGAGGGTGGGTCTTAATCCAATATGGCTGATCCTTATAAGCAAAGGAAATTAGACACAGAAAAGCCGCAGGGAGCAGCTAGGAGCTGGAAATCAGTAGAACCCGGAAGAGAAAGACATTGCTTCTCTGTGCGTTGCCATGTGACATAAAAGACAAGGAACCGCAGAGACTGCTGTACAGACAGGAGATACTGACCCAGGAGGAAGCAAGCCTTCTAGGCTCTGAAACTGTGAGTCAACAAATTCTTGTTGTTAAACCAACCTGTTGTATGGTATTTGTTTGAGCAGCTGAGAAAGTAAACCAGAATGCAAAACCACTGGACACGCCACTTTGCCCGGAGTCCTCTCCAAGGACTCCTTCTAGCCTGAGAGTCTGATTCTGGACTCAGGAATTCCTGGTTGCATTAGGTCAACATAGAAAGGCTTGAGGAACTCAGAGAACATCTGTAACCAGGTAGTAGGACAAATCCGAGACTCAGGGCCAGGCATAGGGTAGGCTGTCAATCAATATATGTTGAATGAATAACTTTAAATAGGAATCAAGAGACCCATTTCCTAGTCCTGGCGCTATCATTTACTAACCAAGTGTTTTTAATAAAATGTGGAGCTTCAGAGCCTCAGTTTCCTTGTCTGTGAAATGGCCTGGAAACACCTGTCCTGGGTGCCTCTGACAGTTGCTTCCAGCATCAAAGGAGAAAGTGGATGTAAAAGCGTGCTGGGCTCTGCCAGGTCTTCAAATGGCACACATATTCCCATATTTCTGTACTCTAGGAGGCTCCCCTTAATAACCAACTGTGACACCTGTACCCACAAATGGGTCTGCCCCTTCTTGGACTGGTTTCCATTTCAACCAGTGCCAGTTCTTCAGCTAAGTAATCTGCTGTTACATTTTCTCCAACAGTGGGATGTAGGATGGCCTTTCATGTGAGACTTTTCATTGCTTTCTCAAGTATGTGAGTGTTTGTGTGTGTGTGCGTATGAGAAAGAGAGTGAGAGAGGGAGCAGCAGGGGGTAGGAGGGACAGGTAGGCATATGGTGTGGCTGACTCAGGGGCCTGCGGTGAGCCCTTTAAGTTCAAGAACTTGCCTTTTCTTAACACATGTCTTTCTCACCTGAAGATGCCTTGTCTCTAGGGCTAGCCCTGGGCAGCTGCATCTGTCCCCACACCTCACTCTGCTGCCAACCAGCTCTAATCGGTTTCAGTTTTTCAGGAAGATAGAGCCCCTTTTCTTTAGGCCCAGCCTGGTTTTCGTTGGTAATAACAAAATAATGATAGCTCATTCTTGTCCAGAACTTTCTCACTTAGAAACATTTCTTAATAATAAAATGTCTGTTAGTTTGTTTGTGTAAGCACTTTACTTACTTCCCATTACTTCTCTCACTGGCCAGTCCCCATTTTTTAGATGAGAAAACTGAGGCCAGGAGTGAAAAGTTACATAGCAAATTGATATTAAGCAAGGATATGAATCTGGATGGGTCAAGAATACAGGCAGGGCTGGTACTCTTATTTTCATTTTATAGATGAGAAAGCTGATGCTCTGTCCATCTACATTTGTGCCCACACAACTTAAAGATGTGATTATCTGCTTGTTTTTTTACAGGTGAAACTTGTTTATAATCCATCCCAAGCATACACTCAATGGCTCACAGTATCACCATACAATTGTGCATTCACCACCACAATTTTAGAGCATTTTCCTCAGTCCTAAAAAGAAATAAAAATAAAAAATAAAACACAAAACATCCCATATCCCTTTATTATTATTTAACAGTTTTATTCACACACCATACAGTCCACCGTAAGTGTACAATCAGTGGCTTTTGGTATAATCACATAGTTATGCATTTTATCACCATAGTTAATATGAGAACATTCTCTTTTTTTTTCCAAAGAGAAAAAATCCCATACCTCTTATGTCCCCCTATTATTGACATTTAGCTTTGGTATGATGCCTTTGTTATAATTAATGAAAGAATATGACACAGTTACTGTTAAATGTAGACCTTAGTTTATATTCATATTTTTCCCATATACCACCCTATTGTTAAGACCTTGTAATAGTGATATACATTTGTTCTAGTTCATGTAAGAACTTTCTTATATTATACAATTAACCAATTAATTGTTAAGTAATTATCCACTCTAGGTTTTGCTAAATTATACAGTCCCAGTTCTTATCCTTAGCTTTCCTTCTGGGACTTATAAGAAAGATGTGTTTGTCTACTTTTGACATCAGCTTAGCCATCTTGCTCACTGGCTGAAAAAAGTGGTGGGTGTAATAAGAATTTGGGAACTGGAATCAGGGTTTTGGGAATATGAGGGTTGGGGATGCTTGAGCAGAATGACATTAGAAATGAAAGAGTGTGAGTTCTGCCTCTTCCACAGTCACCCCGCTTATGAGTGGCCAAGTCAGGCCTCCGACCTAAGTCCTCTGAATGCAAAGCTGAGCTCTCTTTGCAGGGCCTTGTAACTTAGCCCTCAGCCGGTTTTGGCTTCTTACTCACTTCTGCACTCCAGCACGGGCACGGAGGATCCAGTGAAGTGTAAATACAGTTTGATTTTTGCAGCCTGCTGAGCTGTGGTGGATACCTAATCTGGGGAGATCTCTGATTCCTTGACTTAGAAATTAGCATGTAAGTGCAGAAACCTAATAGCTAACCAGAGACAAGGTCTATAATAAACCTAATAAGGTTTAATTGTTTCTATTTGTAATCTGAAATGATCTGGCTGGATTGTTGGGGCTTGGGCTGGGGCCAGGTCCCCTTCTTTATTTAATATATGTTTGCTACCAGCTGCCGAGGGAGCCTTCCTGTCTGTATTATTAATATGATATAGGCCTTTGGTTTCCAGTATCATCTCTTTGGAATTTCTGCCTCAGATCCTGTGCAAATGAACATAATCCCCTGGCAGGAAAGGCATTTCTGTGTCCTGGCATCAAGCTCGGAGCCTTTGGGTTTCACGTGAGGAATGCCAGATGCCGTCAGCCTCGGCCTTCTCTGTCAGCATCTCTGCACTAGAGAAATTACCAACCCCACAAGCCCCTGTTTTTATGGTGTGAGTTTAAATCTGGAACAAGGTTAAGGAACCTTTGTAGTTCTAGTTCCTTCTAACTAGAAGGGAGCAAGACGCTGGCTCATGAGGACTGTCATCCAATGACTCTCCCAAGACAGAGGTTATTGAGCAAAATTCTGAATTTCCTATTAGCAGGACAATTTTTTGTTCTTTAAATGCAACTGTGCTATTGTGCCCACTCTTTCCCAAATCATAACACACATAGACCATAATAATTGCTTGACATCCTAGGGAAAGTGTGCAAAGCAGCTTGCAGCTAGAGGCTACGTCTCAGGGCTCTGTTACCCATTCTGGACGCACTGAAGAGCCACAGCCCACAGGCTGGGAAGCTCTGCTAGAGATGCCTGGAATGACTCGGTTTAAAGATCACCAGACTTGATATTCATCTCACAAACATTTATGGAGCAACTGCCATGGGTCAGGCACCATGCCCAGGGCCGAAGACACCGGGATGGACAGAAGCAGGCACGAATCATCCCCACCCAAGGAACTGATGGTCTGCCAAGAGAGACACACATGCGTATAAGGGGATGTTGCTAAATGGCTTGAGTTGTCACATGAGAACATGTCCCTAACACGCTCTCTGTGAGTGACCCATCTACACACAGTGGCCCGGTTTTGGCCCCTGTTCTCACTGAGCCTGCTTCCTCACCCATAAAATGGGCTTGGTGGGACTGCTGGCCTCATGGATCAGGTCTGAGGATTTTGTGTGAGCTGGGAATCATGAGACGTGCCCCATAAATTTTAACAGGTAAACTGCCCTACACAGCCAAGGAGGCAGGTGGAGCTCTGTGGGTCCCTCCCCCCCACCCTAAGCAAGAGACTACTCAGGCACACAGAGGGTTAAGGAGCCCCTGCCTGCACTGCTCTCTATCTGACCCAGCTGTCACTCCCCCACCCCAGGCCACCCCCAAGTCCTCTCGGCCCATCAGGTGAGGAGGGACTGGTGAGGGGGCTGAAGTTGCCTGACACTGGATACTTCCTTCCTGCTTGGATTAGAGTCATATTGTCAATATCATGTCAGTGTTTACCAAATTAACAAATGGACTTCAAGTTAAACACTGGGCGATTTGTGAGACAGGTCTTTAAAAAATGTGACCAGTCGCAGGGGATCACTCACAGGTGATGGGCTATTTGCCCTTTTTGCACTCTTGGCCTTTACCGTCATGTCATTTTAAATTGGTTTTCATGGAAAGCTGCCTTCCTTCCATCCCCCAGACTCCACTGAAAGCCACAAGCAGGCATTTCTGCGCACAGCTGGAGCCCTGCCTTGCTGTTGGGCAAGCTTCTTTCTTCTGGGCGCAACAGAGATAAATATCCTTCAGTCAATCACTCCAGAATGGAAAATAAAGTTTGTTGAAACACTTTACTCCCCACCAGGAATTTCTACCAACAGAGCAGGGCAGAGCAGGGCAAGCACGGCTTCTAGCCAGTCATTTGCAGTCTGCTAATGAGAGGGAAAGAAGCGTTCTCACTTGAGGTGGATATGATACCCACATCTGCTCCAGATGGTCTCTGTATTAATCAAGGTTCTCCAGATATCCAGAATCAACCAGCCATGCACCCTGTGTGTGTGTGTGTGTGTATGAAATATATAAACATTATGAGATTTATTATAGGAATTGGCTCATGTGACCTTGGAGACTGGCAAGTCTAAATTCCATAGGGCAAGTTGGGAACTACGATGAAGTTTCAGTGAATTCCTCAGGAGAAGAGGGCCAGCTGATGTACAGAGAGAGGCTCTTCTTTCTGATAGCTGAAATCATCAGTTCTCTCTTTAAGGCCTTCAATTGATTGAATGAGATGTCTGTCTTTGATGAAGGCAATCTCCTTTGTTGATTGTAGATGCAATATTTGTAGATGCAGTCAACTGACTATACATGCAAATCCATCTGTGAACTACTGTCAATGGAACATCAGGCCAGTGCTTGCTTGACCAAACAACTGGACACCTAAACCTGGCCAAGCTGACATGTGAACTTACCCATCACATGACCTTTGCACTCATAGGTCATTATCATGTCCACACCAACATATTCAACAGTTTGACTCCATTTTCCACTTTGCATCATGAAAGGATGCCTCTGTGTGTCAAGACTCTCCTGCTTGAGGATGCACTGATTAAGTTCCTCTCAATAATGGGAGACCCCTGGACCTCCAGGAGACAGGCCACTTGGAGAAGCAGGCCTTCAGGTAGAGAAAGTAATGAATGCCTTTTATAGATTTCATATTGAGCTTCATTCTGTAGCCTATTAATATTTAAGTGCTGTTTGTTTTGGAAAGACATCAAAGGAAAGAAAGGCAGTTTCAGCACCTTCACTGTGCATCATTCTGAAGTTGTTTCTGTAAGGCGGCAAAGCAGCCATTTGAAAAGTGAAAGGCTTAGGTCAATTATTTTTCTTTCCTTGGCTTTCAGGACAGAAATGCACTGGTTTAACTGAATTGACCAGTTGTTTGATGAAGCAGTCAATCAGCAAATATTTGCTCTGTGAGGCCTGTGAGCAAGGCACTCACTGTTTGATTAAATTGTTTGATGAAACAGAACAAATAGCCCTGTCTTCTTAGGCCCTTGAAGACACAGTCTGGTTGTGTGTAGTTATTTACCCGACCGCCTCTCGTTACAGACACACGCTCAAACTGAGCTCTTTTCCTTGAACCAAAAGTTAATCCTGGAAATCTGGTAATGCAATTACTGTACTTGTTACAACAAGTGAAGAAGGGAGGGAGGAAGGGAGGAAAAGAGAGAACATGAATATGCCCCATATATGCAGCCCCACAATGAGGAAGGGTTACAAAAAGACTTTTATGCCCAAGGAATAATGAAGGTCTGTAATTGGGCATGGTTTGGTGTCCAACATGTGGCCTTGAAAAGGGCTGTAACCAACTTTCCTAAGTGTCATTTAATGTACTCCCGTGGGCTTAGCTTTTGCATTAGCTTAGGTTTTTTAATTGATGTCACAACTTAGGACCGTATTTTAAGAAGGGGAAAGAATGAAAACACTCAGGAAACACACAAAACAACCAAAAAACCCCAAACCACAACAGTGAAAAAACATGTCTTTCTTTTAAACATCAACGGAGTATGAGGCAAACTGATCTGTCAGATATGCTTGTCATATCCACATATTTTATAATCCAATATGTTCAGGCAAGAATTTTGGCACGACCTGCCAACAGCAATCCTGAACTTTTCTTGACACTTTAAACAGCACGTAATACGTTGGGGGAAGGGGGAACTTGAGGGAGGCCTTAACCCTTTCATTCAGAGTCAGAGAGGCTTTTGGAGATGTGTCACCTGAGAAGAGGTCCCAGGGGACGTGGTGACTGCGCTGCGCTCTGAGAGTGCCTGTTGCTGTGGCCCCCGCCGATGAATCAGGATGAGAGTTAAACCTCACCCTCCGTCTGGGATGACATCACTTGGAATACTGTCCAATTCAGTTCAAGTTGTAGAATCACAGAGCTGCATGGGACCATTTTGATGATCTAATCCAGTGGGCCTCAGTTTTGGCTGCACATTGGAATTACCTGAAATGCTTAATAAAAGAACACAAAACTGATGCCCAGCTTCACCCCAAGATCATTAAAACAGACTCTCTGGTGTCCTTTGCTGGAAAAAACCGAGGCTTGGGAGAAGGGGTATGGGGTGTGTGAGGAGGGGTTCAGGTGGGAGAGGTTGGTGGCTGCCACTGGGGGACATCCACAGCAGATAAGTTAAAGGGTGATAGCCTGCTCCTCCGGCGGCGGAGGGGGGAGATGTCATTGAAGGATAAAATGAAAAGGTGGAAGGGACTCAATATGAAGGTGTAGGCTGGTGACATGTTCTTATTGCTCGTTGCCCAATTCATACTGATAGTTAACAATGTTGAGTATCTCTCCTGTATCACACGCTTGGCTTAGCAGTGCCGTGAACTTTGGGGTCATTGTCTTCAGCCATGTCCTTTGGGGAGTCCTGTTCTGTGGCAGAGAGAGGACAGCTGAAGCTCAGTAGCCGGTGGTGGAGGGTGGTGGGTGTCCAGAAACAGGTGAGTGAAGAAAGCCTTCAAATCAATGCTAAGGAAAGCGCCACAGGCTCAAATATTCAGCCCATGTTCCCTGCTCCTCGTTGCTGCTCTCCCTGGCAGTCAGTGAACCTCGAATTGATGGGGGCACCCCTCCCTTTCACACATCTTCTCACGGAGGCTCTGTGACCTGGTGTTGTGACCCCTCCCTTTGTACTACTCTTCCCTGGACCTCTAGTGTGCATCTCTGCTTCCTGCCTTGACTCCAGACTTCGACCCTGCTTTAACTGTGCTTTGTATAAGAAGAGGGCCCCAGGGTAGGGTTTTGGGGCCAGCATCTCCCACCAAGAGGTAGCTTTGTAGAAGGGAAAGGACGGTGGGGTTTGAATATCATTAAACTCTTGGCTCAGAGCCCCATAGGAACCTCCAGGAAGGCATGGGGACTCCTGTGGAGTCTACTTTTCATTCTTCTGCCTCCTTTCAAATGACACATTAGTTGCTTGTTGATCCTTTCTTCAAATCACTTTCTAAGTGGCTGTCCCTGTGAAGCTTCTCCCATTCCACAAAAGTCTGTCCTATCACAGTGCTACCTGAGCTCTGGAAAGCCCATGTGTCCCACTAAGGATGGAGCTGGTCATCTTGGATTTGTCTTTGTAAGAAAAGTTTTCCCTTTGCTTGATCATCTTCTTTGTGCTTTAGCCCTGGGAGTGCTAGACTGATAGAGACCTCTGAGATCACTTGATCCAGCTCCATTTTATAGTCAGTACAGATTCATGCTTCAGAAGAAAGGGTCTGGAGTTATATTTACTGGGATTAAATCTAAATCCCAACACATTTTAATTGCACGAACTCGGGAATTTTCCTTAACCTCTTTGAGCAGTTATAATAATAGTACTCGTTCCGCTGGGTGATAATCATATTAAAAGAAAATAATCCATACAAAATACGCAGAATAAAACTTGGCATATAAATGCTATTTTATTATTAATGCTATAAATGAAGAACTTGAGACATATGCTGGAGTCTTTCTGGACACTGTGTGTTGGGAAACTATTTTGTAACTTGTTGAGTTAGGGAAGCAGTTTTTAAACTTTTCACCAAACCATCCCTGATATCAAATGAGTATAAACATAAACCCAAGGAGTCTGAGAGCATACTTCCATTCCATAAGAGTTGAACATCTTGCAGACTTTTGTGCTTTATCTTTGAAAATGCTTGGAAATTTTTCATTTTACCTCTTAATGTAGCTATAGCTGCTTCACAATAGAAATCATGGTTCCTCCCACTTTAACTTGATAAAATCAGCTCTCGGGGAACGTAGGTGATGCCTGCTCGTCACGTGGATCTGCGAGGGTTGACTCCAGTTGAGGGGCATGAAGTTCGTTTATGGCGTATCCTAAAGAGCTGACAACCGTTTCCATGAAGGATGGGACTTCAGATCTCTTACAGGCAGCAGGAGGGACAAGTTTACACAAAAGCAGCACCTCCTTCCTGGGAAGGAGGCTGAAGCAGGCAATGAAGATGAAAAAAAAAAAAGCAAGTGAGATAATGATAACTCCATCCCCGAGTGCTGGCAGCTTTTTGTTCCCGGCAGACCCTGAGGCCCCTCTGTATGATTCTCTGGGCTCCAGACTGGGGGGCTCTGGTCCCACCTCGCCCCAGGGAGGCCACAGATCTGAAAGATGTAGCATGACTTGGTGCCTTGAGGCTGGTTGTGCACTGAAACAGAGGCGAGACAGACTGTCAGCGTGGAAACCATGCGGTGACAGCTTCCTTCACCCTCCAGACCTGCCAGCTCATGGGGGAACTGACAGGCCTCGACTAATAAGGTAAACAAAGGATTTAGAGAATGCCAGAATTCTTTCTTTAATGTTTCCCTATTCATAACATGTCATGGAATTAACGCCTGGCCTGGTGAAGACTCAGTAGTTCTTGGCTTTTCAGATCTCCCAAGAGTGGTGGGGGGAGAGGCCTGAAGCCCCAGAAGCTGAGCTCAGAGTCGGTGCTGAGACATGCGGCTGTTTCCCTGGGGAGTCCCTGACCCCCAAGGATGCATCTTTTATGATCAAGCCCAGACTGTAGCCTGGTGGCTGAGGCCCTGCCATGACCATTTGTCCAGCTCTTTCTCCCCTCCTCCCCAATACCCGGTTGCGTCTCATTCTTTGCTCACCTTTCTCACCCTCGGAGTCCCTTTCCAGTCCTCTTTGTTGATTTAGACAGGTCCCGGCAAAACCACCTCAGCTTTGCCTTCTCGGAGAAGCCTACCCCTTGCGGACGCTCCCATTTGGCTCCAGAACAGCCCCTAACTTTTCTGGATCAGATCTCTCCCAACATGGGGTGTTTCTGCCTCCCAGCCTCTTTCTTACCCGTTGCTTCATGCACCCTTCCCGGGGCCCGCGCAGGGCTGGGATGGCAGTAATGCAGTATTTCTGTGCCATTACTTAAAAAGACAAATGGCCTGTTAGTCTTTTAGGATGTAATTTAAAAGCCATTTGTCTGGTGGTAATAACTGAAAGTGAACTTCTGCTGTGACGCTGGGTATGGCTTCTTCCAGAGGGTGAGAGATGGGCTGAGGCTCTGTGGCAGTCCTGCTTGACCCCCTGGCAGGGGTTGTTTTCTGACTTGCCTGTTTTTTCCACTGGAAGTTCCAGAAATGGGGAAACGGACATTCTGAGGGGTTTATGTATTTGTCATGTATTGAGAGGACCAGGAATAAAAGTAAGCCCAGCGTGGTGGGGATCTGTAGAGCTTTAAGAGCCAAATCTCATCAGTCTGGGTCTCTGAAATCTGGAGAAGTTGGGCTGTACCTTTGCCCTCTTTTTCACATTATGAATTTGCGGGAAGAGTTGAGTTACCTGATTATTTTTTTACTAATTTACCTTGTGATTAGGTACTGTACGTTGCTTGAAGGAAAGCAATGGGATAAAACAGAGAACTGTAACATATGGGCCCTGTGGTGGATGATGCCTGTGGTGAATAGTACAAATATAAAAATGTTCTTTCATGAGCTATGACAAACGAACCCAATAATACAATTTAATAAAATGGTAGTTGATGGGAGAAAAGCAAACTATGGACTCTAGTTAGTTATATTTCAGTGCACTTTAAATATAAATAAATCGATGAAAACAGAATTAGATCATGGTTATGGAGGGCTGAGGAAGGATAAAAGGATTGAGAGATGGCTGCTAAGGGGTATGGGGCTTTCTTTTTGGAGTACCTAAACCCCCAGCTTTCATTCACATTTTCATATGCTCCGCACACATAATTCTGCGATCTTAATTAAACTCAGAGTTCTTGCCTACCATCATCTTTGGATATGGACACAGATTTAGATTTTTAATGCTAGTCTCCAATAAAAGGAAGCAGTTCTCAATTAGAAATGGCTAATTCTAGGTCAGAGGAAGGAAATACACAAGAGAGTCCTGAAGAATTTTCTAGAGCCAAAAATGTAAGAAATTAAGAAAGCAATGACAACAAAACACACCTACACACACATTTTCAAATATGTGAAAAGTAGCAGCCAACTGAAAGTTCTCCGGGTGGACAAAGCTAGATCAATTTTAGCAACAAAATAAATCATGAGCAGTTACATTATAACCCAAAGTACATGAATATGCAACAAACAGATGGATTTGAATATTACATTGATGAATACATGGGGAAGAGTAGAAATACCTTGTTTCTGTGTTCCAGACTGATTAAGGAGATTCCAGTAAATGAATTGGCTTAAACAATAGGAACTTATTATTTTATGGTTTTGAGGCTAAAAGAAAATCCAAATTAAGGTGTCATAAAGGTGCTGCTTACTACCCAAAGCACAAATGCTGACAATCCTTGGCTCTTCTGTCATATGGCAAGGCACATTGCAGCTTCTGCTGGTTTCTCCTTTCTCCTTCAGATTTCATTGCTTCTAGCTTCTCTCTTTCTTTCTCTGTATTCATTCTGGTTATAAAGACTCTATTAGGAGGATTCATGCCCATAAAGATTGAAGTGGGTTACAACTTAAATGAAATAACTTCATCAAAAGGAACTTCTTACAATGGGTTCACAACAGCAGGGATGGTTTACATACAGCTTCAAACCACCACACCATACAAAAAGTTTTCAATTTATTAATATAGATATTCATCATGAATGTGGAAAATAACTCCCCACTCCTTAAGGGTGGAAATGCATAGTGACTTCCTTTCAAAAAGTACATACAAGTTGTCAGGGGAACAAGAATACTTTTGAATTGGAGAAACGTGGAATACAAAACCTCATCCCAGTGATGAAGTTAAACATCTATGGTGATAAAATCTTTAAATTTTGGAGGTTTGTTTTATGGCCTTGCATATGGTATCTCTTGGGGAATGTTTCATGTGAACTTGAGAAGAATGTATACACCGTTTGTTGTTGGGTGGAGTGTTCTATAAGTATTTGCTAGGTCTAATTGACTTATAGTGTTGCTCAAGTCTTCTCTTGCCTTGTTGATCTTCTGTCTAATTGTTCTATCCAGTATTGAAAGCTGGATTTTGAAGTCTCCAACTATTATTGTAGAGCTATCTATTTTTCCCTTCAATGTTTGGTATAATTTGGACTCTATTTTTTGTGTGTATGTATATTTTTAATTGTTATATCCTGTTGATGACTTGACTCTTTTATCAATATATTATGTCCTTCTTTGTCTTTTTAACAGTTTTTGACTCAGTCTATTTTGTCTGATATTAGTATAGCCACCCCAGTGCTCTTTTGATTGCTATTTACATGCAATATATTTTTCCATTCTTTCATTTTCAACCCATTTATGTATTTGGGTCTACACAGCGTATAGTTAGATCATGTTTTTGTTTGTTTGTTTGTTTTAAACCCATTCTGTCAATCTCTGCTTTTTGGCTAGAGAGCTTAACCCATTTACATTTAAAGTAATTTTTGATAAGGAAAGACTGATTTCTGCAGGTTTGCTATTTCTTTTTCCTGCATGTCCTCTACCTTTTTTGTCCCTTATTTGCTCCATTACTGCCTTCTTTTAATTGTTTTATTGTTGTGGAGTACATTTTAATTTCCTTTCGTGTAATTTTGAAAAATATTTTCTTAGTGGTTACCATGGGGCTTCCAATTAATATCCTAAAATTATAACAGTCTAGTTTGAATTGATATCAACTTGACTTCAATAGTGTGCAAAAACTGTGCTCCTATGCAGCGCCATCCCATCTCCATTTATGTTGTTGTTGTCACAGATTATATCTCTATATGCTGTGTGCTTATTAACATAGATTTATAATTATTTTTATGCATTTGTCTTTTAAATCATGTAGAAAATTAAAAGAGGAGATACAAAGAAGAAATACAATAATTCTGGCTTTTATATTTACCTATGTAGTTTTCTAAAGTAGAGCTCTTTGTTTTTTTGTATGGTTTTGAGTTACCATTTAGCATCCTTTCATTTTCACTTAAAGGACTCCCATTTGCCTTTCTTGTAGGGCTGATCTATTAGCAATAAACTTCCTCAGCTTTTGTTACTGACAATATCTTTTTTTTTTTTTTTAGGTTCAGAACTGATTTTATTTGGATAACTGACCAAAGGAGTCTTTTTTGTAACCAAGGTGGAATTCACAGTATGTTGTCACAGTCACACTTTAAAAATATTTATCTCTGTACAGGAATTTGCAAATAGATGTAAACATACATTACTTTCCAAGTACATTTCTTCCCTTATCACTGGAAAAAAGCCATCCAACAAGGCAACCCCTTCAAAGTAATTTTAATACAATGGGTATAAATATCCAGAAATAAAAAAAGTGGTTCTTCTGATCTCCTAGGTGTCATGGGAGAACATCACTGCATGGAAACAATGAGAACAGTGTGACTTCAGGTGTAACTGGACGATGTAAAATTGAGTTTCCACGGAAAATAGGCACTGACTTCTAGAAGTCACTCCTTACTGAGTGATTGACTGAACCAATATGGCTGGTAAACCTTCCTTTTGACTCGCATAAAGTGGCCCAGCGCAGGACTCCCAGCTTCAGCTGAAATGAAGTGTGCAGTCAAACTGCAGAGCTGCTCCCATGGCAGGTATGCGGAAAGCCAGCGTGTTCCCATGCTCCAGATAGGGAGGGCCACCCTGATTTCATTTCACCAGTCCCTTTCTTTCCATACTGCAGCTGTCTAGCATTTTACAAAGTACCCTCTGCTTACCCATTTACACTACTCTTCAAGTTGATTTGAAAAACTTTTTAAAAGAAAAAACAACAAAAAACCCAAAGGCATCACGTTATCTCATCCAGGCTGCCCGCCCCAGGCCCCCCACTGGAGGCATGCCAGGTGGGGGGATGGGGGGTGGCACAGGCGGCTGCCCTCCAGGTGGCACGGCTGGAGGTGGGTAGCTAGCAGGCGGCAGGCCCAAGCCAGGAGGAGGGTGTGGTGGGACTGCGTGAGTGGGGGGCAGGCGTGGGGGTGGGGGTGGGAAGTTGGGGTTGTAGGTGGGTGGAGGTGGGGGGTAGCCAGAAGTGGGAGGGGGAATGGTAGGTGGGGGAAAGGAGGCTGGTGGTGGAGGCACAGGTGGTGGTGGTGGGTTGGGAGGGTAGACATGGGGATGGTAGGGCAGGTGTGCTGGTGGGCCATAGGCAGGGGGCATGGCACCATAGGTGGGGCCCTCGGTCTTCATCAGGGACTGCAGGTTCTGGTAACCCTCTCCAGACATGTAGGAGCTAGTGGTGGACATCCCAGTCATGTAGCTGGAGGGGGGTGGAGGTGGGGGCCGGTGGGGGAGTGGTGGTGGCTGGTGCACCGGGGCTGGGTGTGCTGGAGGGGGGATCTGGACTTTGGGGAGGTCACTGGCATCCACAGGGCCTGGTGGCTCAGCCTCACTTAAGGCAGCTGCAAGAGGAGGCTTCCGGTCTGGAGGAGGGTGGGCTGGAGGCATTGGTGGGTGAGTGGTCTCGATTTTGGGAATTTTTGGTGGTGGTGGTTCTGCTGCTTTGTTCTCTTCTTTGGGAGATACAACCACAGCACGTTTAACCTGTCTGGGAGGACTGGGTTGTGGAGATGGTTTCTTCGGTTGCTGTGCTGCTTGCTGTTGCTGCTGGGCTGACTGCTGGGAATCCTTCTGTTGGGGCTGGGTAGGCTCAGGGCCTTGGGACTGTTGTGACTGTTGTACTTGTGTCACTTGTGGTGTAGGCTGAAGAGATGGGGGCTGCTGGAGCTGATGGGGGCTATGATGAGGCATCTGTTGTTTCCCTTGTGAGTAAAGATCCAGGATTTGGTGGCAGATATCTTCCAAAACATCAACAGGAACATCCTGAACAAACTGCTCCCACCATCTCCTATACATGGGTTTGGAAGTCCACTCCTGTATTTCAAATTTGCACAAACGTCCTGCGAGATACATCACTGCTACTGCGATAATCTCTGGTTCCCACTGCAGTGACAAGGTTGTGCACAGACTGTCATTTACAAATGTCCACGCCATTTGAACCAACTTTTGAATTTTGTTTTTATCACCTTTGAGTTGTTTTGCATATTTGAGTAAGAATTGGTATGGATGCTCCACCTGTAAATCAAACTTTATGGTTTGTAGTAAGATTCTCTCTAAAACCATGACTTCTTCCTTTGGGTCATCTCCAAATTGGCCAAATTGTACATCATTTAATAAACTACGAGCTGTTTTGATGATATCTTTACATTTTTTTGGCGTTTCTTCTACTTTCCCAGCCAAAAAGAGACAACAAGCTCCTGTCACATACCTTGGGAACTGCTTGAAGGAATGAAACATATAGAAACGATGAAAATAAATTATTCCAATTGCCAGGGTATCATAATGTAGCCCTAAACGAGTGCCCACATCAAAGATGAACCGAGCCCCCTCTCGGCGGTAGCGGGCCTCAGTGGCTGGATCAAGTCCTTCTAGTTGTGAGGGTGTGTGCGCCAAGTCTTTCTTATCCCAGTACCAACATGGTTTTGTGTGGTCCAGGTTTGCCGAAGAGACTGAAGGGCTTGAATTTTCTTTATTCTCCTTCCTTTATTGAAGTAGACTTGTTCTTTCCAAAAGGTTCTCTGAAAATGTTAGAATCCCCTTGCCTCAGGCAAACGCCTTAGCGACGTTCCCCCTTACCGACTGCGGCCATCTTGGATGTGGAACTGCGCCACTGACAATATCTTAATTTCTCCTTCTTTTTTTATTTTTTTGCATGGCAGGCGAGAACTCTGCTTGCTGAGCCATTGTGGCTCACCCTCACCTTCGTTTTTTGACAGATAACTTTGCTGGGTATAGAATTATTGGTTGACATTTATTTTTCTTTCAGCACTTTAAAAATGTCATTTACCTCTCTTTTGGCATCTGTGTTTTCTGATGAAACATCTACTACTAATCTTGTTGTGGATCCCTTGTACATGACGAGTCACTTCACTCTTGCTGCTTTCAAGATTCTCTGTCTTTTGCTTTGGACCATTTGATCATAATGCAGGTCTTGGTGAGGATCTCTTTGCATTTACCCTTTTTTGGTGTTCATGAACCTCTTGAATGTGTAGATTCATAGCTTTTATCAAATGTGGGAAATATTTGGCTATTATTTCTTCAAGTATTTCCTCTGCCCCATCTCTCCTGTATTTTTGGGATTCCCACATTTCATATTGTGCTGGTTTGAAAGGATGTATGGACCCTAGAAAAGCCATGTTTTAATATAAATCCCATTTCATAAAGGCAGAATAATCTCTATTCAATACTGTGTGTTTGAAACTGTAATAAGATCATCTCCCTGGAGATGTGATTTAATCAAGAGTGGTTGTTAAGCTGGATTAGGTGATGACATGTCTCCACCATTTGGGTGGGTCTTGATAAGTTTCTGGAGTCCTATAAAAGTGGAAACATTTGGAGAATGAAAGAGATTCAGAGAGAGCAGAGAATGCTGCAGCACCATGAAGCAGAGAGTCCATCAGCCAGCGCTTTGGAAAAGAAGAAGGAAAACACCTCCTGGGGAGCTTCATGAAACAGGAAGCCAGGGGAAGAAGCTAGCAGATGATGTCTTGCTCACCATGTGCCCTTCCAGATGAGAGAGGAACCCTGACTGTGTTTGCCATGTGCCCTTCCACTTGAGAGAGAAACCCTGAACTTCATCGGCCTTCTGGAACCAAGGTATCTTCCCCTGGATGCCTTAGATTGGACATTTCTGTAGACTTGTTGTAATTGGGACATTTTCTTGACCTTAGAACTGTAAACTAGCAACTTATTTAAACTCCCTTTTTAAAAGCCATTCCATTTCTGGTATATTGCTGTGGTAGTTAGATTCAGTTGTCAACTTGGCCAGGTGAAAACACCTAGTTCTGTTGCTGTGGACATGAGCCAATGGTAGGTGAATCTCATCTGTTGCTAATTACATCCGCAGTCGGCTAGGAGGCGTGTCTGCTGCAATGAGTGACATTTAACTTAATTGGCTTGTGCTTAAATGAGAGAACGCAATGTAGCACAGTCTAGCAGCTTGGCATTCCTCATCTCAGCACTTGCAGCTCAGCCCGGGCCCTTGGAGATGGAGAAAGAAATCACCCCGGGGAATTCTTTCAGGGGCCTGGAGAGAAGACCAGCAGAGACCATCCTGTGCCTTCCACGTAAGAAAGAACCTCAGTGGAAAGTTAGCTGCCTTTCCTCTGAAGAACCAACAAAATAAATCCCCTTTTATTAAAAGCCAATCCGTCTCTGGTGTGTTGCATTCCGGCAGCTAGCAAACCAGAACAGAGTTGGTACCGGGAGTGGGGTGCTGCTGCGGTTTGCAAATGCCAGATCTGTTGGAACTGTGTTTTGGATGGCTAAGGGGAAGACTTTGGAGGAACTGTGAAGAGATTGATGGAGAAGTCCTGGAGTGCTTGAAGAGACTGTTGGTGTAAATGGAACCACCGCCAATCTTGACAAAGGAGGACACAAAAGGGAGAGATTGGAGTTTGCAGAGTGAGAACCATGGAAGTTCGGGTCTGAAGCCAAGAAACCTCGGCCAGGAGAGTGGACCCACCTGTATGTGTGGAGAGGGTGAGTTTACCCTGAAGGGCGAGGATGAGTCTCCCCTCTCATTGCAGTGGAATAGTTGTGCAGCCTCGGGCCTTGGAAAAGGCGTAGCACGCTCCTTGGGGGACTGGGAGAGCCTGGCTGCCACCATGTGGAGGGGTTGAGCGTGCGCCCCAGAAATGGCAGAGAGCCCAGGGGTGGCCCTGATGCCTGGAGAGAGTGGAGTCCAGAGGTGGTCTCCTCGATGTTCCCCGAGGTTGATTTGGAAAGAGGCGGGCCACTGCATAGGCCCTTGGAAGGGGTGGGACTGCCACTTTCTAAAGCGGAAGGATAAATGACTTTCAGACTTTGAGATCCCACGGCGCCTGCCCTGCAGGTTTTACATCTGTGTTCCAGTTTCTCCCTATGGAAATGACAATCTATATCCTGTGAATATCCTCCTTTGCATCTTGGCACCAGACAACTTGTTTTGAGATTCACAGGTCCACAGCAAGAGAATTTTTTACATCTGTGTAAGGTGATGCTTGAAGTTGCCAAGTTGACAAGGGGTGGACATGTGTTAGTTAGATTCAGTTGTCAACTTGGCCAGGTGAGCATACCTAGTCTTGTTGCTGCGGACATAAGCCAACGGTACGTGAACCTCATCTGTTGCCAATGACATCCGCAGTCAGCTAGGAGGCGTGTCTGCTGCAATGAGTGATGTTTGACTTAATTGGCTGGTGCTTAAATGAGAGATTGCAATGTAGTACTGCTAAGCAGCTCAACATTCCTCATCTCAGCACTAGCAGCTCAGCCCAGGCCTTTGGAGATGCAGAAAGAAGTCACCCCGGGGAAAGCTGTTGAAACCCAGGGGCCTGGAGAGAAGACCAGCAGAGACCATCCTGTGCCTTCCACGTAAGAAAGAACCTCAGTGGAAAGTTAGCTGCCTTTCCTCTGAAGAACCAACAAAATAAATCCCCTTTTATTAAAAGCCAATCAATCTCTGGTGTGTTGCATTCCGGCAGCTAGCAAACCAGAACAAATTGCATTCCAGCAGCTAGCAAACCAGAACAAATTGCATTCCAGCAGCTAGCAAACTAGAACACATATGTTGGTATGCTTAATGGCATCTCTTTTGGTTTGTTAAGTGCTGCCGGATTGTAATATACCAGAAATGGAATGGCTTTTAAAAGGGGAATTTATTAAGTTACAAGTTTATAGCTCTAAGACTATAAAAATGTCCAAACTAAGGCATTCAAGAAAAGATACAATGACTCAAGAAAGGCTGATGGGTCTGAAACACCTCTGTCAGCTGGGAAGGCATGTGGCTGGCATCTGCTGGTTCTTTGGCTTCTAGTTTCAAACAGCTTCCCCAGGGGACATTTTCTTTCTGCTTCTCCAAATGTCTCTATCTGTGTCAGCTCTGAGCTTTTTCCACAATGGTTCCCCTTTTAAAGGACTCTAGTAAACTAATCAAGATCCATCTTGAATGGGTGGGTCACATCTCCATCTAACTAAAAGATCCCACCCACAATTAGGTGTGCCACATCTCCATAAAGTAATCTAATCAAAGGGTTACTTTTCTTCCAGTTTGCAATGACACATTCATTATTTCTGTCTAAAGCCTTGTCAGAGATATCTTCAAAGTCCACTTTCCTGCCAACAGTCTTTTCAAAGCATTCCAGGCTTTCTTTATGGAGCTCCTCACAACTACTCCAGAATCCCTCTCCTATCCATTTAAAAAACTGCTCCAACATGTTTGGTATTTGCAAACCACAGCACCCCACTTCTCTGGTACTGTTCTAGTTTGCTAGCTGCCGGAATGCAACACACCAGAGACGGATTGGCTTTTAATAAAAGGGGATTTATTTTGTTGGTTCTTCAGAGGAAAGGCAGCTAACTTTCCACTGAGGTTCTTTCTTACGTGGAAGGCACAAGATGGTCTCTGCTGGTCTTCTCTCCAGGCCCCTGGGTTTCAACAGCTTTCCCCGGGGTGACTTCTTTCTGCATCTCCAAAGGCCTGGGCTGAGCTGCTAGTGCTGAGATGAGGAATGTTGAGCTGCTTAGCAGTACTACGTTGCAATCTCTCATTTAAGCACCAGCCAATTAAGTCAAACATCACTCATTGCAGCAGACACGCCTCCTAGCTGACTGCGGATGTCATTGGCAACAGATGAGGTTCACGTACCGTTGGCTTATGTCCGCAGCAACAAGACTAGGTATGCTCACCTGGCCAAGTTGACAACTGAATCTAACTAACACATGTCCACCCCTTGTCAACTTGGCAACTTCAAGCATCACCTTACACAGATGTAAAAAATTCTCTTGCTGTGGACCTGTGAATCTCAAAACAAGTTGTCTGGTGCCAAGATGCAAAGGAGGATATTCACAGGATATAGATTGTCATTTCCATAGGGAGAAACTGGAACACAGATGTAAAACCTGCAGGGCAGGCGCCGTGGGATCTCAAAGTCTGAAAGTCATTTATCCTTCCGCTTTAGAAAGTGGCAGTCCCACCCCTTCCAAGGGCCTATGCAGTGGCCCGCCTCTTTCCAAATCAACCTCGGGGAACATCGAGGAGACCACCTCTGGACTCCACTCTCTCCAGGCATCAGGGCCACCCCTGGGCTCTCTGCCATTTCTGGGGCACACGCTCAACCCCCGATATGGCACCATTCCCCGAGGTGACCAGCCAGCTACATGGTGGCAGGTTGATTACATTGGACCACTCCCTTCATGGAAGGGGCAGCGATTTGTTCTAACTGGAATAGACACATACTCTGGATATGGGTTTGCTTTCCCTGCACGCAATACTTCTGTCAAAACTACTATCCGTGGGCTTACAGAATGCCTTATCCATCGTCATGGTATTCCACATAGCATTGCTTCGGATCAAGGAACACACTTCACAGCAAATGAAGTGCGGGAATGGGCACATCCTCATGGAATTCTCTGGTCTTACCATGTTCCCCATCATCCAGAAGCAGCTGGATTGATAGAACGGTGGAATGGCCTTTTGAAAACTCAATTACGGTGCCAACTAGGTGGCAAAAACTTGAAAGGCTGGGGTAATGTTCTCCAGGAAGCTGTGTATGCTCTGAATCAGCATCCGCTGTATGGTGCTGTTTCTCCCATAGCCAGGAACCATGGGTCCAGGAACCAAGGGGTGGAAATGGGTGTGGTGCCACTCACTATTACTCCTAGTGATCCACTAGGAAAATTTTTGCTTCCTGTCCCTGCTACCCTGAGTTCTGCTGGTCTACAGGTTTTAGTTCCAAAACGGGGTGTGCTTTCTCCAGGAGAAACAACAGTGATACCACTGAACTGGAAGTTAAGATTGCCACCTGGCCACTTTGGGCTACTTATGCCTCTGGATCAACACACCAAGAAGGGGATTACATTATTGTCTGGGGTAATTGACCCTGACTATCAGAAGGAAGTAGGACTGCAACTACATAATGGAGGTAAAGAAGAGTTTTCTTGGAATATAGGAGATCCCCTGGGGCGTCTCTTAGTACTACCATGCCCTGTGATTAAAATCAATGGAAAACTGCAACAACACAATCCAGGCAGGACCACTAATGGCTCTGAGACTTCAGGAATGAAGGTTTGGGTCACCCCACCAGGCAAAGAACCACGGCCAGCTGAAGTGCTTGCTGAGGGGAAAGGGAACATGGAATGGGTAGTGGAAGAAGGTAGTGATAAATATGAACTTCGACCACGTGATCAGTTACAGAAACGAGGACTGTAATGCTGTTTTGCTTGTGTTATACTATTTAAGTTGTAAGATATCAAGTTTAAGAATGAATGTTGCCCAAGGATTTGCACGCTATTCTGGAGAGATGTAATGTGTTTCCAGTTATATGCAGGACAGTTGAGTATTGTCAGGTAAAAGAAAAAATGTGTGCTTATTTGTTTTCATTTGGAAAGTAAGTATGGTCTAAGGTGATATATATATATATATATATATATATATATATATATATATATATATAGGTGCCAAGTTGACAAGGGGTGGACTGTCATGGTTAGGGACAGGTGTCAACTTGGCCAAGTTGTGGTACCTGATAATCTGATTGGGCAAGCGCTGGCCTGTCTGTTGCAATGAGGACATTTCATAGGATTAGGTCATGATCACGTCAGCTACATTCACAGCTGATTCCATTTGTAATCAGCCAAAGGGGAGTGTCTTCTGCAATTAGTGATGCTAAATGCAATTATGGGAAGCCTTTTAAGGAGGACTCAGAGGAGACAGGTTGCATTCCTGCTTTGGCTGGTGAGCCTCTCCTGTGGAGTTCATCCAGGCCATCCATTGGAGTCATCAGCTTCGCAGCCTGCCCTGTGGTTTTGGACTCTGCGTTCCTACAGTCACGTGAGACACTTTCATAAATTTTATATTTGCGAGTGTTCCCTGTTGGTTCTGTTTCTCTAGAGAACCCTAACTAATACAGGTACCAATAGCTCCAGTTGGTTCTGTTTCTCTAACGAACCCTGACTTATACAGTGTCCCACAGTTCTCTTAGTTCCGTTTGATTTTCTTCCTTCTTTTTTCTTTCTGCTCCTTAGACTGGATAATTTCAATGGACAAATCTTCAAGTTCATGGACTTTTTCTTCTGCCTGCTCAAATCTGCTATTGAAACCCTCTCATTAGCTTTTCATTTTTTATTATATTTTTCAGCTCCCGAATTTCTATTTGTTTTCTTTCTAGGATTTCAATCTCTTCATTGATAGTCTCTATTTGTTCACATATCTTTCTACTGGTTGCCCTTAGCTCCTTGTCCATGTTTTCCTTTAGCTTTAGAGGCATATTTAAGACAGTTGAATTAAAATCTCTGCCTAGTAATTCCAAAGTATGTACTCCCTTAGGGACAGCTTCTGTCACTCTCTTTTGTGAATGGAACATACATGCTTGTTTCTTTGCATGCTTCAGAATTTTCTTGTTGAAAACTGCATATTTTGAATATTATGATGTGGTAACTCTGGACATTAGATTCCTCCCACTCCTCAGATTTTGTTTTTGTTGCTTGTTGTCAGCTATAGCTGTCTGTTGAGTGATTTTTATAAACTATTTTTGTAAAGTCTGTATTCTTTGTCGTGTGTGATCAGTCTCTATTCCTTTAGCCTGTGTTCATGTAGTGTTTTGACAGAGATTTCTTGAACACCAGGAATGAGAGAGAGAGAGAAAGAAAAGAAGAAGGAGGAGGAGAAGGAGATGGAGAAGGAGAAGGGGAGAGAAGAAAGGAACAAAGGAAGGGAAGTAAAGGAAGGAAGGAAAATTTTAGAAAAATTTAATTTTTCTAAATTAAAAAAAAAAAAATCCTCTTCCAGTCTTTGCAGATTGCCTCTGTGCTGGGGTTACTCCCTTAATGCTAGGCAAGCTGTTTACAACTTTGTCTTAACCTTCACTTCCTGCTTACACTGAACCTAGAGGTTAGCCAGAGGTGAAAGCTTAGGGTCTTCTTGGGACTTTCCTGAGCATGTGGCTTTCTAAATTCCCCAGTATACCAGATTTTCCTCTCATGCTTTCGTTCTATTGTATGCTTCAGCTATAATCTTTTGCCCAGATGGCTATGGGTTGTTCATTCATTTTACAGTTTTATGGAACATCTACCCCTTTTCCACTCTGAGTAAGTTCCGAAGTAATCATGCTTTAGGGATGCAAGCACCTTGCATCAGTCTCCTGGATAACCCTAGGCAGGTTAAAACAAAAAGTTCCCTGCAAATAGGGTCTGATCTGTTCCCTCCAGAACCAGGGACCAGGGCCCACACTAGGAATATCCTCAAGACCACTGTCAAGCTAGGAAGGGGATTTTTTTTTGCTGTTTAGACTGTTGTTTGGAGCTGCCTACTTTGCCATTGTCAGCTCTTCAGTTTTCTGGTTCTAGTGTGCCTCAGAAGTGAACTTTCTCAGACAAAAGAAGCTTTTTCCTTTAGGCATCAAAGCTCTTATTTTACTCATTCAGGATAGACAGTTTTATAAAGTATGTGCCTCTTCTTAAGCATAATTTTTGCAGAGATGTTAAATGTTCATGGATGCAGGGAAATTATTTTGAATGTCAGTTTAAAGACTTCGTACTCTCTTTGCTATTCTTCCATTCATTATTTCCTATTTTACAATTACCTCATCCTATCTACCTTGGTATCTTTTTTAAAACTATTTTATTGTATAGTACAATATATATACAAAGCAAAGAAATAAAAAAGCAATAGTTTTCAAAGCACTCTTCAACACGTAGATACAGGACAGATCCCAGAGTGTGTCATGGGCTATCATACGATCCTCTCAGGTTTTTCCTTCTAGCTGCTCCAGAATATAGGAGACTAGAAGGCTTTAATATTTTTTATCATCACAATAAACTTTCTTCCTTCTTTTTTCTTGAAAAAATAATATATATACAAAAAAGCAATAAATTTCAAAGCACAGCACGACAATTAGTTGTAGAACATTATTTCAGAGTTTGACATGAGTTTCATCTCTATAATATTAGGTTTTTACTTCTAGCTGCTCTAAAATACTGAGACTAAAAGACATATCAGTGTAATGATTCAGGATTCATATTCATTTGTTAAATTCATTGTTAAATCTTCACTGTATAACTCCACCATCACCTTTGATCTTTCCATTCCTCTTGTTAGGGATATTTGGGCTATGGCCATTCTAAATTTCCATATTGGAAGGGTCTGTCCCTAACATGGGGTAGGGAGTCTGCCTTGGTATTTAATATTAATTTACTTCTTATTTAGTGAAAACAAAAGGAAACTTCCCAAACAATAAACTAAATAATGGTGTGACCATTTAATAGGCTACTCTGTGGTCTTTGAAAATGATGTAGAAGACTATTGATATCAAAATTGGAATATTCAAAGAACTTTATGCTGTATCAAGTGAAGTGATACAAGCAGGCTTCTAAACAGTACATGCACAAAGACAACCCTTCATGTGAAATATCATGGTGGCTCTGATTCTGGACTGTTCATATCTATGAATGAAGACACCAAAGTACTCAGCCTTAGTTGGAAATTCTTTGCATTCAATTAAAGGATTGCAAGTAAAAGAAATAAAATGTATTGATTACCTACCATGCGTCAGACACTGTTTTAGGCACTTTCATATGTCATTTCTGTTTATCATATTCTGGGGTCATGTGTTTAGTAGAGTAGGAAGCTAAAGCTAAGGGAAGTTGCATAACTTGCTCAGGTATACAAAAATGATAGTGGAGCTAGGATTTGAATATAAAGGTATCAGACTCCAGAGCCTGTGTTCTCCTACTAAATTGTACCAATTATCTATTCCCTCAATATTGCTGTGTGACGCATGACATATAGCCACAAAACCTCAGTGTCATGCAGTAATAACTGCCTATTGCCTACTCAGCCAGGGTCAGCTGGAGATTAGCCAGGCATTTCCGCCATTCTTGGTTGCCCTCAACTCAAATGCCTGATGGTTGACTAGCCATTGGCTGATCTAGGCTGGCCTTGTCTGGGGAACTGGGATGACTCAGTTCTGCTTCACATCTTCAATCCTTCAGCACGCCAGCTCAAGCATGTTCTCATGGCCATTAGCTCTGGTGGAAGACAGCAAGAGGAATCACAGCTGGGAGCTGGCACACAGTCATTTCTGCCTCATTTTACTGGCCAAATCAAGTCACACAATTGAACTCAGAGTTGAGGGGTCAGAAAATATATTCCTTTCCTTTTGTGGGGGGACTACAAAATTATATAGCAAAAAGTGTGGTTATAGAGAAGGGTGAAGAATTGGGGCCCCTAGAGCAACCAGTCACATACAACAAGTTGCCTTATTCGAACAGGTGGTCTGATAGCTTCTTCTGGACACTTACCTAACCCTTTTGAGGTCTTGATAAAGCATGTGTGTGGGTGGGCTAAGGGCAGGGGGAGTGGGAGGGCAAATATGTTTTTAACCAAAATAACATTGTTTCATAGTATGTTGACTATATTGAGGAGAAAATTGGTTCCATCCTTAAGTAAATTTGGAAGATATGTAATAAATGAAAGTCAAAGTTTATCTACTGCTGTGCTTTGCAGTGCCTTCAGTATTTCAATGTGCATTGTGAATATATGAGGGGATATATTAAATACTTCCCAAGCTAGTCTGGCCATGGCCTATTTTTAAATAGCCTACCTATTCACATTTCTTAGAAAAGATGTTCTGATAAACCCCAATTTTAGAAACACTGGAATAAATTATATTTTAGGGGGACTTAATACCATCTTCTACTATTCTGTGATATTTTGTGTCACAAGGATGTACTCTGGAACTATTAATGGAAAGAGAGCTTTTGTTGTTTTTGTTAGTGTTTTTTATTTCTGCACTAAATGGTCCCAGGTTCATGACCCAGAGAGAAAACAGCACTTCCTTGGGCTGTCAACTGATACTTTATTGCCATTGTCAGTGTTTCTTTACTGCCAAGCTCTACCTCTTAGAAGCCATGTCTGGGTGAGACGCTGAAGGGCATGCATCTTTTCAAGAGTGCCATGCATGAGCTTTATCAAAGCTGCTCCTCAGGTCTTCTTTTCACTTTCCAACTGGTATTTTGATGGTTCTGGATGCCTGAGATTTCTGGAAGCCTTTCCTTCCAGAAATTGCTATTACCTAATTAAAACAACAGTTGTCCCACACTTTAGGAGCATGTGCTAGAATATAATCAACCATCAATTATAAGAATAATTCCCCATTTGGTAAGTGGGGCCACAGGATCTCTATTTGTCATGGTTTGTAAATCCAGTTCAAAGTCCTATATGGATAAGAAAATATCGAAACAGCATTAAAAGTTCAGACTTTTCACTAAAGTGGTTTGAATTTTCTAGCAGGGTTTCCCTATTTGTGCTGACTCAGCCCGGGAGGAAGGGTCACTAAGCTCCGCTGTCCTGGGCTTACGCTTGCTCATGCTGACTCATCCTGTCAGCTAACCCAGGGGCCCTGTTGGACAGGACTATAAGGTGGCTGGACGATGAGCCTGGCTCCTGCCTCCCCTCCCTTTGGGTCCATACCCGTTGACCTCTGACTTGGACCCTGCTGTCTAGAAGTACCACCCACCCAACCTGCTAGGAGCTCTGGTGGAGGAGCAAGGCAGAGACCTGTAAAACTAGCAGACAACGGGCTCTTACTTTCTCCTAGAAGCTCAGCAAATATGATCATAGGGGTTTTCACAGGGGTAGAAATTACCCTATCAAACTGTACTTTGAGTGACCCTGTGTCTTACATGGGCACAATGCTCTTAGACTTACTGTACCATATTTCTCAGGTACGTAGAAGCTGTGCATGAGTCTATGTTAATCATTTGCAATTTAATATGAACATGACAATTTTTTCTCACTCTCCGATTTTCCTTATCTCTCCCACTCTAGCTCATGCAATACTTGGGAGGTAATTCAGGTGTCTTCCTGACCCACTGTTGACTTTTTACTTTAAGAGGGGGCCTCAGAAGCCAGGAAAGTGAAGGACCTGGCCTAAAGTAACTTCTTGAGCCAGTAGAGGATCGGAGAGTAAGCTCCAGGGTGCTCAGCCCTGAGGCCCTTCCTTTCCCTCCATCCTTCATCCTCCAAGCTCTGGGAGAGTTCATTGGCAGGGTGGCCATGGGCTCTCCAGTGTAACTCTAGGCTCAGGTTTCTGAGAGCCTTTCCCACAATTCCATTAGAGAAGCACTCGATATTGATTAATGTCTAAGATTTTTTCTTCCCTTTGCCAATTAGAATCGTCAAAAACTGAGATGGATTCTTTCTTGCTCACAAGAAGGTGAGAGTTGAAGAACTGACAGTGGACAGATGACGTAACTCTAATTAGCTCTCCTTAGGGTTTCCCCCTGTGGGAATTCGATTCCCTTCTCTGCCTCCTCTGTTCTGCTCCCAGCTGTGTGACCAGGGCAAAGGGCAAGTTCAGTTCTTCAGGTGCATGGGTCCCACTCTCCCAAAACAAGGGGAGGAGAAAAGTGATGAGAGCTGATCTCCCATCTCTCCAGCTCCTGAGAACAGGAAGCAAACTGGATAGATTGTCTTGATAGGGAGCCATCAGTCTGCCTCTGCTCACTCCGGGGCTTTTATCACTGCCAGTCATCAGCACTCTGCAAGCTCATGAATAATGCATTGCCCAGTGATTTCCTTCCTCATTTGCTAGCCCGGGGCGATATTGATTTTTTTTTTTTTAAGTCTACATAGCTGAGCTGTGTTGTGGTAACATTTATTTAAAATCTTCTGGAGACAGAACTCACATATGCTTATCTCTACATACCTGTGTTGATGTCTGTTGTCTGTGCACAACGGCATTTGTTTATGGGGTCAGCGTGGTTATTGAGCATTGTTTTTGAAATCACAAGTTGGTTTAGATTGGAGCCCTGAGTTAGGCAGATTAGGAAGAGGAGGCAGAGCTTGGGGTGAGCGGGGAGGCCGTGGGGGTGGACTGGGAGATGGGGGGCGGGGGTGTGGAAGCTGGCCAAGGGACAAATGCAGCAGAGCCGATGCGGACTCAGAGAGGATCGTGGGATCAGCGCCTGGACATCAGTTGTCACCTCGGAGAAGGCAGTCCCATGAGTGTGAGAGGAGGTGTGTAGGGGCAGCAGTTAGGAATGGGATAGTTTCTATGAAGACTTCTTTTTTCACAAGTTTGGGATTACAGAAAAGGTGAGAGCTAAATCTGTTGCCAGATAAGAAAAGCAAATGAAGAATTTGGGGGTGACCTCCAGACTCGTTGGGCAGCTATCATATGCCAGATGTGAAGGGACCTTCAAAACCAGAGGGAGCGACACGGATGGCAGGGTCTGGGGGCCTGATTATTACTTGGTGGGTCTGTGGGGGGCAGTCGATACGAGAGTCTCAAGCCTTGCCTGGTGTTTTAGTTTGCTAGGGCTGCTATAACAAAACCTACAGACTGGTTGGCTTAAACAACAGGAGTTGATTGTCTCACGGTTTTGGAGGCTACAGGTCCAGAATTGAGGGGTGGAGGGCCAGGCTTTCCCCGAAATCTGCGGCATCCTGTAACTTGCTGGCGACCTGTAACTCAATCTCTGCTTCCCTCCATGGCCCCCACCTCCTTCTGTCTCCTCACTCCTACTTCCGTTCCCACATTTCCTCGGCCTCTAAGACGCCAGTCATATTGAATGAAGGCCCACTCTGATTGTGTTCGGCCTCATCTAAGTAGGCTTTTCAAAGCTGTGAGCAGATGAGTTATTATCCACAGGGCTGCAGGTCAGGGCTTGGACCCCTCAGGCCATAACGCTGGTCAGCTTTAGGGTGCCCACCCCACCTTGAACTCTCACAATCTCTCGTCTGCTCTGAAACTTCAGTGACTATGGCTTCCCCTCGTCCACCGTTTACCGGGCCTCAGGAGATGGTCTGGACCTGAGTGGCTGGGAGAGACACGAATGAGGGAGGATTCGTGAAGGAGCCTCCTCCTAGCCCTGAGGAAGCCGTCTTTCAGCCCTGAGCAGGTGCAGGCACCTGCTGACCTTTCCTGGAGCTTATAGAGGTAAAGGCCAGAGTGTTGAGCGGAGGGCTAAGTGGAGCCAGTGAATGGTTTAGGAGGAGAATTAAGTCTTCCTGAAGAGGACTCTCTTCTTAGAGTCCCTGAAAGCTTTTACGTGACAATGTAATTAAGTGGGAGGCTGGGACAACTTGTCAAATTGAAAGTGCACTTCTGCCTGCTGGAGGTGACGGATGGGCTAGCAGGAGTGGGGGCATCAGGCCGACCATCAGCACAGTAGATGTCTGTGCTTCTCTGCGTCGGTCCCTGAGGATCATACTTGAAATAAACAGAGGCTGCAGGCCAGGAGCCCTCAGCAGTGAAGATGCCAACCGTGCTCCAGCACATGGCGGGTCCCACCAGCTTCAGCAGGACAGAGCCACCCGTGGAGCTTCCGGCACCCAGTCCCCTTGATCCCTTCTCTCTCCAAGCTCAGCCTTGTGGTTGCCAACAAATGAGTAGCACTTAGGTTGTACTATTTTGGCCCCTTTGCAGAAACATCTCCCATATGTCACCAACACACTTACTGTTTGGATATGGAAACAGATATGATGAGTAGCTTTTGCATCCAGGGTCAAAATGCAGAGAGGTGGAGAGAGAGCCTTCATCTGAATAGCAAGAGACCGCATTGCTAACTCAATGCCTCAGTCTCCTTGCTTATAACGTGGGAGATGGTGGCCCCTTTCCTGTGATTTGTATAATGCCACACACAGCATAAAGGTAAAGATGTGCTTTCTGAGGCCAAAAGTATTCTCTCAGTGATAGAACTTTAGGGGAAACATGCCTCCTTTGCAGAGGAAACAGGCCTTCCCTTCCAGCCTCTTCCTTTTAGGTGAGCAAAGCAAAGGCCCCAGACCTTTGGGGTGAGCGGGGAGGCTCATCATCTCACATGCCTCCTTCCACCCCCTTCCTACTTCCCTTTCTCTTCCTGACACTTAGCACTCACTGATCTAAGGCAATTCGGTAAGATTTGGAACCAAGAATGCCTTCTTTCTCTCACCTCTAATTTTGGTGCTTCTTTCCAGAAGTGCTCCTCCCCCCACCCCCACCCCATCCATCCACCTTCAGGGTTCTTGGGATGCTCAAGCCCCGGCCACGGGCCTTTGCTTCTGCTGTTCTCTCTGTGGGGGCTGCCTTCCTCCCCCCGGGCACCTGGATAACCCCTCTGCATCCTTCAGAAGCCAGGTGGAGTGACACTTCCTCAGGTACGCCTTGATGACCACCTGTCACAGGCCCCCAGCATAGCCTTTCGTCCTGCCACAGTCATCATTTGCTGTTCTTTGTGTGATTGTTTGCTTTTGCGACTGTCTTCCAAAGTAGCCTGTAGGGTCATGGAGATGGGTCTGCTTTTGTTTGCTGTTGCTTCCCTAGCATGTCTAGCACATAATACCTGGCATGGAGCAGATGCCCAATTTTTGTGGAATGATTGAATGCAGGAATGAATGAGGGAATTCCAGAGTTCCTTCTGATCCTGTTTACAAAGGGATTTGATGGACTTATTCACCTCTGAGAAGTCAGGAAACCAAATGTATTTTTGCCACCTGGAACATTTGTCTCAAAAAGAAACAGACCGAAAGGATGGGTCTCCAATGGTATACTTTCAGGCACCAGGTACAGGCAATGTTTTGGGTGAGGCAGCCACGCTAGTGATTCTCCCAAATCTTCCCTTTGGGCAGCTACCTACTTGGCCTATGTACAAAGGTGGCCCTGGGTCCCTATGCTTGTGACACTGGGGAGACACCCAGCAGTGAGTCTTACCCACTTCCATTCTTGGAGCCCTCGGTGCTCTTGCAGGGGGCCTTCGGTTCCCCGCGGCTGAGCAGCAGATGGAAATGACCGTTCACTTCCCAACTCCGTGGTTCAAAAGCTTGAACCTGGAACTCCTCTCTGGTCTGGGGCCTTTGCTTTGCTCACCTAAAAGAAAGAGGCTGGAAGGGAAGGCCTGTTTCCTCTGCAAGCTTGGGGAGCTGGGGCGTGCACGGCAGACTCGCGTTTGCTGGAAATCGCTCCAAGGTTGGAGGCGCTCTAATCGATCATTCCCCTGCGGATGTCAATGGGGGAAATGTGAGTTCCGCATTTATAAAGCCAGAGAAATGGGGGCCCGTCCCCCCACCTCCCAGGTGTGTATTTATGCACTGATGAATGACCCCAGAGTGGGTCTGTGATAGAAAAAGCCCATGCCAAAGGCAGGAACCCCGCATCTGGAAACACAGTCTGGCAATTAGCCTCTGAGCCCCAGGCCAGTGTTCAGACTTGGCCATTTCCTGGCTGTGACTAACACATCCTCAACGCTGGGGTGGACCCAAGAGTTTTGGAATTTGGATCCTTATTGCTCCCACAGCCTGTCCCCCGAGGCTGCTTTTTTGCTCTGTTTCGTTTTTGTTTGCTTGTTTATTTTTGGCGCTGGGGGTGGAGCTTTAAAAATCTTAGAAGCCAATGAAAATCAGTTCAGTAGAACAAAATGCTAACTCTGGTCTTGTCCTTAGAGGGAAGTCATGAGGAATAAGAAGTTAAATGTTCAAGAGACCCTTTGAAGTATTGGGATGGAGAACTCACGGACTGGGGGTTCCCTGATGGGGTGGGGGGGTTCCCCAGAACCCTGGCCCTCTCAGCTCCACCTTGAGTTTGCATTCTTATGCCAAGAGGTGACCCCTGCCCAGCCTCTGTCTCCTCCTTCTCTTTCTGCTCCAAACGGGCCTCTCCTTTCCCTCCCTCTAAACAATGGCATCCTTTGTTTTACAAGGGAGGGTGACATGGGACTGACACTTCCAAAGTGGCATTTACAAAATGGGACAGCAGTGAAACATTAAGGCTGGCTCAGCCCAAAATGGTGAGCTGCTTGGGCTCCTCCTGCAGGTCTCCCTCCGCGCGAAGGAGAGGGCTGAGCCGAGTAACGTCTGACAAGACAAATCGGTGCCTTGTTTTTTGTGCACTGCAGGGGAAAAAACTGCTGTAGCCAAAGGGTTAAAAATGAGCTCTCTTGGTCCAGGGCCCCAAGCCAGCGAGCGGACAGGCACGTTCAGTCCCCCAGTCGAGAAGGAAGATAAGTGTTTGCTTAGTAACTGGATACGCATAGAGCCGGTGTTTGGCCTCCGGTCCCTCTGCAGGTTGAGGAGCTCGGGGATGGCCCGGTTCTTGCGGTTACTTGGAGGTGGGGTCTGCGGCAGCCGTGCTGGAAGGCCGGGCCTGGGGAGGGGCTGCCCACCCCCTCCTTTCACGGAGGGAGGCTGAGGTCCGGGGAGGGAGGTGGGCTTGGTGGTGCACAAAGACAGGAATGGGAAATCCGCGCGGGCCTCGGTGGCTCAGCAGGCAGAGTTCTCGCCCGCCTTCTGGAAGGCCCCGGGTTGTACGGGAAGGAGGGTGCCGGCAGACGTGGGTTCGCGCTGTTTCCGCCGCCCCCAGGCCGGCTTACCTCCTGCTGGCCGTCTCCGACTCCATCTGTGAAACGAGTCCCAAAAGGACTCTTTGGCTGGGTTTCTGTGGGTATTAAAAGGTGGCAGGTATCAAGACCAGAGGCTTGGGCACTCAAAAACACTCATTCTTGGGCCAACAGGGACTCTCCCAGGCCTGGGACCATCCGTGCAGAGAGGATCACCCCGTCCTGCACCAGTAGGGGTGTGCACGAGCCTCTGCGGCCCACATGCCCCTTGTCCCCCTTAGCTGAGGAACTCTAGGTCTAAGGGGAAGGCAAATGGGGTTGGGAGAATGAAAGAGCCTTTTCTGAGCAAAGGGAACTCAGCGCAGAGAAGGGCCCAGCTGACCCAGCGCAGAGAAAGGGCCCAAAGCAGACCTGTGAATTTAGCGGAGCCTGGAGATTAGAAGGCTGGGGAGGAAATAATGCCTTTCTTGTCTGGGCCTGCAGTGGCAGAAGGAGAGCAACAGCTGGCGGGCATATGCAGCCTGTTAGGGGCTCACTTGCATGACAGAAGGAAATCCTGCCCGCTGCTGCAGGGCCTGGCAGCCCCTGGTGACTGCCGGTCAGGGGGTCTTGGGGAATCAGAGCCACCGCTGCCCAGGCTCCAGGCCCTGAGTCTCCCCCACCTTGCTGGCCTGAGCAGGGGCCTTCCCACCTCCCCAGCTCTTGGCTCCTAAGGCCATCCCCCTTCCTGGGAGGTGTGGGATGCTATCCGAGGAAGCTCCAGGGGGCTATATTTTATTGACTTCAAAAAGCCTTGGAATCCCTTGCATCTGGTTGAGCTAGGATGGGTGGCGTTGGCCCACTTTGCAGCACTGAATAAGCCATTCCCCCATTCCAGCTAGACAGCAAATGGCCGTCTGCCCCCCACCCCCACCTTCCTTCCTTCCTTGGTTTCCCTTTACAGGCCAAAGGGACCAACCTCCTGAGAAAGGGGCTGGTCCTTCAGCCTACCCATCAGCCTTGGATAATCAGCATCTGAGCAGCTGGACAAGCATGTGACAAGATGCCCAGCTTCAGTGTCTCCTAATTAATCGGAAAACCCACTCCCCCTTGGCCCATAGATTTTACAAACCTGAATTAAACGAAGTGTTTATGTGACAGATATGTGGGAGGGATTTCAGATATAATCACCATCAATCTGGCTGCAGCCAAAATAAATTTTCTGAAAAGTAAAACAAACTATTGCACAGACAAAGTAGGCCTTAGGGGTCTCCAGCAATAATCTGTGTTTTCTTATTTAGCCGCGTCTAATATTTCTGCTCTTTTCGGTGTAGATAGGATCTCGGCGCACAGGGCACTCTTGCTGCAGCTGAAAGGGGGTCAACACACGCTCCCTCCTGCCGAGGGCACGGAGAGGGGAAAGGATGTGTGGCATATTTACATCTAAATGCTTAGTTCAAATAAACCAGCCGGGGCTGAGCTGTAAGGCTGAGGGCTTGCTGCAATCTTTTCCCACCAACCTGCCCAATTTAAGGGTGGGATTGGGGCAAAGAGGTGGAAGTCAGAGACCACCGGCCCTTCCCGAGAGGGGCTGGGGAAGGAGCCCAACTCTGCGGAAGGCTCTCTGAGCAATCGCCCGTCCAGTTATTTCAGCTGTCCAAGGAGGAAAGAGAGAGGAAAATGGGGTCTGACATAGTAAGAATTTGCCCTGCTTTTAAAATGGTGAGGTTGAGATTTGAACCTGGTTCTGAAAACCCCTGAGGCTTCGCTCTTACAAGGTCTGGCTAAACAGAGAACAGCCACTCCCCCCTGGGAAGAAGCCTTCCAGCACCTGGGTGGACCCGGTCTCGCTGCCTGCCTGCCGGGCTCTGCACCCCTCCCTCTCTCCGCAGCTGGGGCTGCTTCCTGCCCTTCCCCCTGCTCCCTGCCAGGTCCCTTTGGCTCAGTTTATCCCTGACTTCCAGGTCAGGCCTGGGCTGCGGTGGGAGAGGCTGATGCCCTCCAGACCGGTGCTCCGGGGACCGGGCCCCAGCCCTCTGCCGCCCGCCCTGCCTGTCTGACGACCCAGTGCAGCTCTAGCTTCAGCTCCTTGCCCGGAGGGATTCCTGCCCAGGAACCAGCCTGGGACTTTGGCCCCACAGCAGAGACTCTGATTTGCTCCAAACATGTCGGGTGCTTGCAACAAGCTCCCTCAGCTTCCCCGTACCTGGGCTTAGCCTATTTGCTGAGAGTCCAAAACTCTGGGGTACGCAGCCTGCTCTCCCGGCCCTCACCCGGCCCCTTGCTCAGCACTTGCCCGGGCCTGGAGGAGCTGGAGGAAGCTGCCCCCTGAACCCAGTGCTTGCCTGTCACAGTGTTCCTGGGTGGCTGTCCCTCTCCTGTGCTGCCCCACCGGACGATCTGCTTCCACAGCCTGCCCCTTTCCCAGTATCTAGAGTTGCTATGGGCAGCACTCCTGATGCTATTCCTCATTGAGTCTGAGATGGGAGAGCCCCTCTGGGGCCCTATAGTCAAAGGCCTGTGCCCAGGGGGAGAAGATAGGAGGCCAGTGTCCAAGGCCTCGCTGTCTCCCTTCTCTCAATAGGGAGTCCCTGCTCCCCAACAATTCCACACCAATATGTATGTGCATCCCACAGTGATGCTTAAACACATCGGGATGGGCCAGCAGCAAACCCTCTCTATGAAAGAAAATAGAGTAATATAACTTTGCAAACCCATTCACTTATTCATTCAGTCAATATTTATTTAGAGACTGCAGTGTGCCAGATTATTCTAGGGCCCTTGGAATTCAACAGTGAATTCAAAATCCCTGCCCTCAAAGGGTGGTTGTAAAGGTTCCTAGATTGTAAAGGCTCTTACATGAGTCACATCTATATTAGTCATTTCTAAATTACTAGAATAGTGATTTAGTCGCATCTAACTTAGTTATTTCTAAATCCTGAGACGCTGAGCTCTTCATGTATAACCTCGTCCTTCCCTAGAACTTTGGGCATCTGTGTGACACCTGAGACTCAGAGCTGGAGTTCTGTGGAGATAATGCTGTGAAAGTCAACATTACCCCACACCTCAACTGTTAGAAACATTGAAAAAATGATCATACTTCAATTAGAGATAAAAGTGAAGCTGATCTGGTTAGGACGAAGGTCAATCAGACTAAAGGGTAAAGAATGATGTTGATTGCATAGTAAAACTTCAACTTCTCTGTGAGACCAAAGGAAGAGATATTTATTTGGTGCAAAACTTATGTTTTTGGTAGCACAATATCCAACTTAATGTGTGTAGTCAGCTTATTCGAACACCATAATTACATTTAACCATGAATAGGGAATGAGATCTTGTTGGTTTGTACAGGTTAGTGTGATGCCCTGATTGATCCCCGAGTAAATTGGGCAGAAGATGTCCCCTTGAGGTGGCTGGAGAAAAAAGGTGGAAATATTAAACTTCCCCACCTGGGGAAGACCTGATATTCTTGTAAGCATTGGGGACTGCTACACTGATGGGCCAGACCCTTGATCTTACGGCTTGCCCTTATGAAACTTATTCCTGCGAAGGAGAGGCTAACCCCACTTATGATTGTGCATAAGAGTCACCCCCAGAGAACCTCTTTTATTGCTCAGATGTGGTCTCTCTCTCTAAGCCAACTCCGTAGGTGAACTCACTGCCCTTTCCCCTACATGGGACATGACTCCCAGGGTGTACTTCTCCCTGGTAACTGTGGGACACGACTCCCAGGGAGAAGCCTGGCCCTGGCATTGAGGGATTGAGAAAGACTTCTTGACCAAAAGGGGAATGAGAAATGAAACAAAGTAAAGTTTCAGTGGCTGAGAGATTTCAAACAGAGTCAAGAGGTCATTCTTGAGGTTAATTTTTATGCAGTATAGTATAAAGATATTTCTTTTCAGTTTTTCGTGTATTGGAGTAGTTAGAGGGAAATGCTTGATACTGTAATCCAATAGCCTTGATTCTTGAAGATGATTATATAACTATATAGCTTTTACATTGTGACCATGTGATTGTGAAAACTTTGTGTCTGACACTCTTTTTATCCAATGCATGGACAGATAAGTAAGAAAATAAAGACAGAAAATAAATAAAATTAATTTTAATTTTATTATTATTTTTATTTTTTTGAGTAATGAAAATGTACAAAAATATATTGTGATGTATAATATATATAAATAACATTGCATTAAAAAACCACAATGAGAAATCAATACACACTATTAAAAATAAAACTGACCATACCAAGTGTTGAATGAGATGTTTTCTTTAAAAGTTAGATCTATACTTTCCATATGATCTAGCACTCTTATACCAGGGTATTTACCCTCCAATGAAAACACTGTATATGAGTGCTCAAAGCAGCTCTATTTGTAATAGCCAAAAACTGTAAACAACACCAGTGTCCATGAATGATGAATGGCTAAGCAGATTTTGTTACATTCATATAGTGTAATAACTCTTAGCAATAAAAAAGGAATGAAGTACAGTTAAACTCAGTGACAAAGTTGAATCTCAAAAGCATTATGCTCAGTGAAAGAAGCCAGACACAAAAAGACTGTATGCCATATGATTCTATTTATATGAAATTCTAGAAAAGGCAAAGTTGTAATGATAGACAGCAAACCTATCTTCTGGACCTGGGTGAGCGGGTGGGCAGTTCTGTAAAGGATCACTAGTGAACTTTCGTGGTGTTGAAATTGTCCTCTATCTTGACTATGTTGGGTTACATGGAAGTATCCATTTGCCAAACTTATCTAAAATGAGTAAACTTTATTTGATGTAAATTATATCTTCATAAAGCTGATTTAAAAAAAATCCCTGCCCTCATGGAGCTTACATGCTAATAGGTACAGACAGACACTAAGTAGTCATCATAACAAATAAGAAATGCATGCAATGCAATAGAAGGCAAAGGACACGTTGAGTAAAGGAAGCAGGATAAGAGTAACCAGGAGTACTAGAGTTGGGGGAGAGTTGCTCTTTCAAATAGGGTGCTCAGGGCGGGCCACGGTGGCTCAGTGGCAGAGTTCTTGCCGACCATGCCATAGACCCGGGTTTGATTCCCAGTGCCTGCCCATGCTAAAAAAAACCAAAACAAAAATCAAATAGGGCATTTAGGGCAGAAGGTGATGTTTGAACCTAGACTGGAAGTAGGTGAAGAAGTTAGTCATGAGGGTATCTAGGGAAGGGTGTACTAGGTATAGGGAACTGCTAGTGCAAAGGCCCTGAGGCAGCAGTATGTCTGGCAAGTTTAAGAAATAGCAGGAAAGTCAGAGTGGCCAGAGTGAAGTGAGCAATAGCAGAAGTAGAAGGAAGTGAGGTCAGACAGATTACAGGGGCCAGGTCATATAGGGACTTGTAGGTGCTCTAAAGACTTTGACTTTTTCCTGTCCCTGCTTACATACATCTATAAAGACAAGTCTCTCTCATTAGTGGAACTAGAGGTCAAGAAATTCAACAGATATTTCTTAAATTTTCATGCCAGGTCCTGAGGCCATGCCTGCCCTCAAGAAGTTCAAGTTGGAATCCAAGCAGATGCAGCAGCCTGGTGCAAAGGAAAGTGCACTGGACTGGGGATTAGCAGACCTGGGCTCCAGTCCTATCTTTCTGTTTAACCTTGGCCATTCACCAAATCTCGGCTTCCTATCGCTGGAGATAGTTACCAATGCCTTGGTCATCTCCTAGCCTCTGTGGTGATGGAATGAAATAAGGATTATAAAGACTGAAAACTGCAGAGCCCCGTATAAACATATGGAATTAGGGAATCCAGTTAACATGGTCCTTGTCCTACGTCCCTTTGCTTGGACCTGATAGACTCGGTCTGTGCTGAATCTTTGTAATGCCCTCTGCTCTCCCTATGACCTCACTGGCACTCACTACACTTGGTGAGAACCAGCGGCTGCCATTCATTCAAATTGATGCAAACCTCCAGCATGAAGGACACATTCAGGGGTGCCAGCTTTGCAAAGGAAATTTACCCATTCCTTCTATTTCATGCTTTCCTGATCAGATAACACTGCATTTGGTGTTAACGTTTCAGTCAACTATGCAAGGCTCCGACCAACAATAACAAGGGCAGACCCACAGGTTGCCCAGTGCGGTGAGCTTGTGAAATGCATTCAGACAGTGTGAGGATATTAATAGGGAGACATGTATCTCATTTCAGGCTACAAAGCAGATCTCACAGTGGGACGTGGAAATGCTGGGTGTTTCGAGGTTAGCTTAAGCTGAAGAGAAGAACTGGGCTGGAGTACAGACATGCCCGAGGCTGTGTCCCAGGCGCTGAGCTCCCAGCTTTGATGGCACAGTCTGTCAACTCAGCTCTGTTTTGAGTAGAACTGGACACTCAGTGATGGCCAAAAATAGCAGTTGACTAAAATAATTAAGCTACATGTAGAAAGTGATGGAGGCAGAGAAAGATAGAGCTGGACGGATTCTTTGGAAATCATCTTGAATACTGTTCCTTTGTTTTACAGGCAAGGACACCGAGATCTGCAGGTCACACTGTGACTTTGTGACAATGATGAGGCACGTTTAAGTTTCTGATGCCACTTTTCTCCTGTGGTTGGCCTCTTCTTGACTCAGCATTCTCATAGCTAAGGATGTCCTTAGCTATCCTTTTGATGTGATACTGGCTCCTTGGAGGTTTTTCAGGTCAAGTGATGGGGACGGATTGTGTTGGTCACAATGGAAAGTTGCATTCGGTAAGGAATCCAAAGACCTGGGCTTGAGTCCTGCCTCTGTGGTTTTTTTATTGGGTGATGTTTGTCTCTCTGTCGATTTTCTCAACTACAAAACATAAAATGTAGCTGACAGAATATGTGTTCAATGACTTTGAGAGCAGTACTATGCATGTAGGATTTAGGATCATTATTTCCCATCTCTTGCCTGTATTTCAACATATCGTTTGTGATGAGGACATGATTCAGAATTAGGGGTGAGGTCTCTGAACGGGAGCTGTGGGGAGGCTGGTTGTCCCCAAATAGGGGCCAGTGCAGCAGCTTAGCTTCCTGCTCATGGTCACACCCCAAGCTCGACACCCTCCCCAGCCTCGCAGACCCTCCTCAGTTCTCAAACACTCCCTGCCCTCCCCGACTTCAGGCCTGGGACCTCACTGCTCCTCAAGTTTGCAAATGTTTCTTCTTCACCTGCAGGTCTCCCAGTGCCCTTTGAGATGATTACGGCATCACTGCCTCAATAGGATCATTTCCCAACCCTCTCAGACAAATCAGTGGCTGTCCCTTCTGCGTGGTGGTGAAGAGAATGAACTCTAGAGCCAGGCCTCATGACTTTAAGTCCCAGAGCCACCCCTTACCTAGGGGTGTGCCTTGGGCACATTATTTCATCTCCCTGGGGCTCAGCTTCCTCATCTGTCAGGTGGAGATGATACCAGAGTCCACATCATAGGCTTACTCTGAGTAAATGACCTCGTATAAGTCAAAACATTTACAACCATGCCAAATATTGGATATGTGCTACCCAGATATTTGTTGTTTTTATTACTAGGATACTTAATGTATCACGTGCAAAAAAGTGGATTATAAATCTGCCTCCCCTACTCAGGCCACCAGGGCCAGAGTGGTTTCCTATTTTTCTGTTTTCTTACTACTTAACATAATGTTGGACACATATTAAGTGTTCAATAAACACTCGTTGGATTAATGAATGGGCATTAGTCTAAATGGCATCGATTGTGGCATTTTTTTTCCCAGCAAACTTCATAGGACAGGCAGTTCCTTCAGCTATAACTCTGTGGCCTCCATATGAAATGTCTTGTGGTTTTTGAAATGCCTTAGGCCTCATCTTTGTTCAAATAACAAAAGAAAGTTGTTCTGGAATGTTGAACAGTAGAACTACAATGTAGAAACAAGAGAAACTCAATTGATAATAAATGTCTTCACTCGGAATTATGGTCCCCGCCGTACTGTTCTTGATGTGGTTTCAAGAACAAAGTCCAGGGCTGGATTCTATCTGAAGAGTAATTTTTAAAAGAAGACGCCCATCACCACCCAAAGTCTTTGGGATCATCTACTATAACTGGGTCCAAAGGACCAAAACAAGGGAACACAACCCCCAGAAGGAGACATATGAGCTAAGGATGTGCAACATAAGGGAGAAATCAGAGTGGGGTTGTGATTTCATTGAAGAAGTGGATTTTAAGCCAAGGGCCTCACTTCCTGCTCTTAACTCCTTGCTATGCACAGCTCTGTGACACTGACATGACATCCAAGAGACTGTCAATCTGCCAATTTGGGTTTAGGGTGAGAGCACCACAGAGGAAACTATTTTCCTATAAGGCAATTGAATTCTTGAATACAACAAAATACAATCCCTTCAAAGGATAGAAAAGGAATTTAGGAAGGAAAAACACTAGGCTTAAACTCAGCCCCCTTACCTACTGCTGATAATCACTGGTGAACACAACCATCTGACAGATCATCACATTTAGATATTAGCTAAGGCAGCAAGGCAAATATGTGTGTTCATGAATATAGTATGGATGTGTTTATAGTTATATTAATATGTAAACAATTTAAATTAGGGATGAATAATCAGGAATGCCAACATACTCTCTTCACCTATTTATAATGTGATGCTCAGGTCAACAGACATGCAACAAGGTTCAGAGGCTGGGACAGGAGAGGGGTGTGGTAAATTGTCTGCACAGATGGCCGTCCACATTCTTCCCCTCCCTGTGTGTGCATGCCATCTTCCCATCAAGAGATGGAGTCTGTTTCTTCACCTCTTGAATCTGGGCTGGCCTTGCAACTTGTCTGGCCAACAGAATGCAGCAGAAGCAATGCCATGCCATTTCTTAAGAGATCTGACAGCATCCACTTTCACTTTCTGGGAGCCTTAAGCCACTATGACAGGAAGTCTGACTGTCCTGTTGGAGAGAAGGGCTCAGTGACCCCTGTAGTCAGCCTCCCCAGCTAAGGCGCCTGACATGGGTGCAAGGCCATCCTGGATCCTCCAGCCCCAGTCGTGATGCACCCTTGTCACCACCTGGGAAAAGAGATGAGCTCTCACAAATCCTGCCCAAATGGCTGTTGTTCTGAGTGTGTGTGGTTTGTCAGGCCACAATATATAACTGGAATAAAGGAGAGCACCAATCTCTTGAAATCTGTTCCAGTATGTTCTGTTTGGAGAAGGACAGTGTTCTAGTTTGCTAGCACCTGGAATGCAATATACCAGAAATGGAATGGCTTTTAAAAAGGGGAATTTAATCAGATGCTAGTTTACAGTTCTAGTGCCGAGAAAATGTCCCAATTAAAACGATCTATAGAAATGTCCAATCAAAGGCATCCAGGGAAAGATACCTTGGTTCAAGAAGGCCGATGAAGTTCAGGGTTTCTCTCTCAAGTGAAAAGGCACATGGCGAACACAGTCAGGGCTTCTCTCTGAGCTGGAAGGGCACATGGTGAACACGGCGTCAAGTGCTAGCTTCTCTCCTGCTTCCTGTTTCATGAAGCTCCCTGGGAGGCGTTTTGCTTCTTCATCTCCAAAGGTTGCTGGCTCATGGACTCTGCTTCTTGTGGCTATGTTGTTCTGCTCTGCCCTCTCTGAATCTCCCATTCTCCAAAATGTTTCCTCTTTTATAGGACTCCAATAAACCAATCAAGACCCACCCAAATGGGTGGAGACATGTTGTCACCTAATCCAGTTTAACAACCACTCTTGACTAAATCACATCATCCAGGAAGATGATCTGATTACAGTTTCAACATACAGTATTGATAAGGATTATTCTACCTTTATGAAATGGGATTTTGATTAAAACATGGCTTTTCTAGGGGGCATACTTCCTTTCAAACCAGCACAGACAGAGTGGGAAAAATCTTGAGCCTTTTCTCTCCCTCTTGTTCAAGACAGACACTGTTGATCACAACCCTTTTTCCCACTCAGCCCAGCTACTGCCTTCAAACCTGGCAGCTCTAGACAACAACTGCTGACCCATTCACGTAGGTCCTCAAATGAAAACGATTTTTCCATCCTAGGATTGGCCATCATGTTTCCAGGGTGTCTGTCAATCAAAGGAAAAGGGGGGGGGGGTGATAGATGCCAGGATTTCAATTCCATTAGCACTTCCTAGAATCATGGAATAGGAAACACAATAGAATCTTAAAGCTCATCTGACCCAGTGATTCTGAATCCTGGCTGCATATTAAAATGATCTTGATTGCTTTAAAAATTGGACTAATTCCCCCAGAGGTTCAGATTCCACTAGGTCTTAGTATATTATATATCATTAGTGAAGAAATTTGACTTGACAAGTTGGGGCCCGAAGGAGTGGATCTTGGCTGGCTGAACCCTGCTGGCAAGGCCAATTTGGTTGAAGAACTATTTTGAGGCCAACAGTCCAAGGATTCTGAGCACCGGAAAGGGGTTCAGGGGTGTCTAAAGGGAACCCAGGAGTTCAGGGGAAGGAAAAGGAGGGAGGGACAGCCACCCAGGAGAGTCAGGTCTTAGGTCAAGAAATAAATATTCCTTCCTTTCTGTCAGGTAAAGCTGAAGCTGATCTATGAGGGCAGTCTTTGATAGATAGTTCCAGATGCGAGTGGAAGGTATGGCCCATCTTCTGAGGTTTTTCGATGGAAAATTTCTTAAGCCTCAGACACGACTGTCAAGAAGAACTGAAGCAAAGTATGATGCTCGAAAGTGATGTGTTTGACACAATAGGGTCAGAAAAGTTCAAGGCACCTTCTCTCTGGGCAAATCTGGCAGGAATGCTAAAACACAATGACGGGACTGCAAACTTTATGATGGTCAAATTTTAAAGCTTTATTTTTTTTTGTAAAATATGATTTGCTGTCAGGTATACAAGTTGGTAGCTTTGATGCAAATATATAATAAGTCTTACCTCTTTACTGAAGTCTGAAGAGATTTATCTACATATAAATAAAAGTATGAGTGCAATAAAATTGCTTTTGATTGCTTCATATGAAAGGTGTCAGGAATTTTCAAACTGTTACCATAATTAAAGTGGTATGCGATGAAAAAAATATCATTTGAGAATCTCTTCTCCCTCCCCTTCTTAAAAGGCATTTCTGGATAAAAGCACACATACCCACTCTGGTATTGCTTTGACCCGAACTTTGTAGTTTGAAGAAAAGTTGCAGCTTTTTGTGACAGCAGGAAAACTGTCTTGTGGTTGAAGCCTTGCAATCCATGAAAGACATTGGAATTTGCAAAAATGATCTAGGTTTCCCCTCACAGCCTCAGCATAAATGGACGTCTTCTAAAGATCCCATTCCTGTTGATTAAAGAGTTACCTAGAACCTTCCTTACTGCTTTTCCTGGGTCTGCTTCTTGCATGTAGAAGAACAGCGGTGAATGATCTTTCCTGACTTGCTCTCTCTACAGCCCTTTTAAGAATCATCTTTGTATTTGTTTTATGTGCTAACTACAGTTCTTATCCCACCATATGCTAAAAATGATACAGGAATCATTACTCAAGGGAATATCCCCATCTCCTCTCCTTGGAGTATCACAACAGAGACCTCACTGATCTCCTGGCTCCATCCCACGTACTTCAATTCATCCCACACTGCCTCAAGGCTTAGCAGGTAGAAGCTCAGCCCTACTTATGCTACTAGTCTACTCAAAAACATTGAGAAGTTCCCTTTTGCTTATGGAATAAAGTCCAAACTCTTTGGCCTGACCTTTAAAGACTCTACAATCTGGACCAACTTTATCTCTGGCCCCCACCAAGCTAGACCCTCAGATTCACTCTTGCTGCCTTATTTACTTCCATTCCCATTTGACACCTTGCTTTTCTTTCTGCCAGAGACTCTCTCCTTCTTCCAGTCCAATTCCCGCAAGGTTCAGTCTGCGCCCACCTCCTCCCTGACGCATTCCTCAGTAACTCCAGCAACTCCCCTGAGTTTTAGTGGTAATCATTTGATACTTAGTGTACTCTGACATGTTTTTATTTGCATTTCGTATGTGTGACCTATTTTCTTTTCTATATGGTAAGATTTTTATTCAACAAATTATTTTTTGTTGACTAACCATTTATGAGTTCTGGTATCTGGCAAAGGGGAATCAGATTTGATAAGTTTAAACCAACCGTGATTCATGTTTGAAAACTGGAGGCAGGAACTATCTTCTCTAAAGACATGGTCACCCAATACTTGATCAATATTGGAGCTTTTAATAAGGGGAGAGAAGAAATCATTGTTGGGAATACAAGAGCGTTTGCTCATTGACCTTACTGCCCCCCCCACTCCCACATACTACAGGCCTCATGCTTGTTTCCAAACATAAAAACTATTTACCTGACATTCTACTGTCATTTGCAAGATTTCTGGCTTTCAGGTTAGGAAACATACAAAAAAAAAAAGCAAGGAAAAAACACGCTGTCAAGAGACAAATGATCAACAGAATCAAACTCAGGTAGAGCAGAGATGTTGGAATGATCAGACAGGGAATTTAAAATACTATGATTTATATGTTAAAGACTCTAATGGAAAAGATATAAGACATGCAATAGCAGATGTGTAATTTCATTAGAGAGATGGAAACTATATATCAAATGGAAATGCTGAAATTGAACAACAGTAACAGTGGTGAAAAATGCTTTTAATGGGCTCATTAGTAGACTTGATACATCCAAAGAAAGAATCAGTGAATTTGAAGATAGGTCAATAGAAACTACTCAAACTGAAACACAAAAGGCAAAAAACAAAGAAAAGAAAAGGAAAAAGAACAGCACATGCAATAGTAAATAGTCTAGCACATGTGTAAATTAGAACCCCAGGAAGAGAAAAGAGAGAACTAGGCAGAAAAAATATTGAAAGAAATAATGGCTGAGAATTTTCCAAAGTTAATTACAAATACTAAACCATGGCTCTAAGAAACTCAGAAAACACCAAGCAAAATAGATGCAAAAATAAAACAAGGCAAAATAATCGAGGCTTATCATATTCATACTGTTGAAAACCAAGGATAAAGAGAAAATCTTGAAGGCAATGAGAGGAAAAAGGATTCCTATATCAAGGAACAAAGATAAAGCATTAAAGCAGACTTCTTGTTGGAAGCTATATAAACCAGATGACAGAGTGACATCTTACGTGCTGTCAACCTGACAAGTAAAAAAATGTATCTCACTGTTGCTTAATCTATTGGAATTACTAGTGGAATTACTACGAGCCATTAACAGTGGCTCGTAGTTTGTCTTGTATGAACTACCAATTCATATCTTTCATCCTTTTTTTTTTAATTGGGTTGTCTTTTTCTTATAGGAGTTCTTTATATGTTTTTAAATCCAATTCTTTGTTGTATATGTAGCAACTCTCTTTTCCTAAAAAGGAACTTGAGGAAAAATATGTTTTTAAAAAATAAATGTTTATGGTGACTTCTGCTGACAGAATTGTACAGATATGACAAGGTGGATTTGCTAAATTTTCCTCTATGGCTTTTTACATCAGTCTGCCCTATGTCGTGTTCTCTAATATTTTCTTCCAGTGTTTTATATTTTTGCATTTTGTTTAGGTGTTTACTCCTTCTGGAACTTATATTTTTGAAGCAGGAAAGGCAATGATGTCAATTGCTCCAATAACCATTCTTTTCCCATTGATTTGAGATGTCACATTTATCATATAATATATTCCCACATATTCATGGGTCAATTTATAGACTCCCTTCTATGTTCTATTCAACTGTTTTTCTATCCTTGCACCAATGTTGCAATGTTTTATTTCCCAAAGCTTTACACTATGTTTTAATATTGAGATAGGAAATGGCCAGGCATGCCCTGCTGAGCTGCTCCCAGTAGATAACTGGCATCCTGGCGGGCAATTTTGAAACAAGAGTTCTAAAAGAGAAATCATGCCTTCTATGTTTCTGAAGGAGTCAACAGAGGTTGGGCTGGAGGATGCGTAATAAGAAGAACCAGGCATTGCACCTGGCCTGTCACGCTGTCTTGGTGCAACCAGCCTGGTTTTTATTTAAACTGTTCAGTGCAGCAAAACGGTACAATAGCAAAGTCAGAAAAGATGGAACCTGATAATAGGTGTGGATGAGGTGGCTTGTGGAAAACGGTTTTTGAAAACCATTTTGGAGCTTTGGGGGTGTTGCAGCTGCAGATATAAGGGTTCCAGAAGGTACCTGTTCAGGATTTCCCATCGCCTGGCAGTTTCCCCTGGCAGGCTGAGCAGGGCCTGCACTCAGACCTGCCTTTGATGGAGAGTTTAGGGAAAACCCAGTAAGCCGTGCTCACCAAGCTCTCCTGTTACAATCTCTTGTCTTCCAAGGTTGCTGCTGTGACATGCAATTTGCACACTCTCCATGTGCCTGCATGTTCCTTCTTACTCACCTTCAAAGCCACCTCAGCTGGATTACTTCAAAAACATAGAACAGCATGTTCTCTTTTTAGAATTTCTTTTTCAAAATTGCCTTGGATACTGTTTCCCATTTTGGAAGTATTTTAGAATCGATGTGTAAGTTCTTTGAAAATCCCTCTGGGAATTTGCTTGTGATTTCACTGAATTTGTGGATTAATTTGGGCAGAATTGAACATCATTATAACCCCAAGTTTTCTCAACCAGAGACATGAATCTTTTCTCCATTTATTTGGGTTTTCTTTTATGTACTTTTAGTAAAAATTTTATCGTTTTCTTCATTTAAGTCTTGTACATTTTTCATTAGGCTTCTTCTTAGGTGATTTGTAGTTTTGGGGCTTTTGTGCATAGGATCTTTTTCTCATGATATTTCCTAATGGTTATTATCCTATAGAGCCAATCTATAGCTTTCATATGTTAATATTATGCTTGGCCTACTAAATGAACTCTGTTAATTATGATAGTTTATTTCAGATGGCTTTTTTGGAATTTCTAGATATACAATAATAGTGTCTGAAAATGCTGAAGTTTTGTTTCTCCCTTTCAAATTTTTCTATCATTTAGTTGGTTATTCCTTGTCATTTAGTTGGCTAATACTTCCAGGTGAATGTGGAACAACAGGGGTAGGTATCCTTTTCTTATTCTCTGACATCAGTAGGAATGTCCCTTTATTTCATAATTAAGTACGATATTTGTTCCAGGTTACTGGTTGACGTTCTTTATCAAGACAGATATATATATATTTTTATCCTTTCCGAGCTTGTTAAGAGATTTTTGGGATTGGGAGCCAAATTCCATGAAATAAGTTTCCAGTGTCTATTGAGATTATCATCACTTAATTAACTTAAGTTAATCAGTTAACTTAATATCTTAAAATATTGAACCAACATTGCATTTTAGGGATTGGATTATATTTGATGTTTTCATTTATGGTAATAATGCTTTTAATTGCTTATACTTAAATAGGACAGGTTTAAGTCCTTTGGTTTGCCTGAAAACTGCCTGCTCCAAGGGCTTTCCTGCCTCTCCTTCTGTCATCTCTGCCTCTGGTTCCTGAGTGACACAGTGGTCATCCTCTTCAAAGGTCTAATGCAAACTACTTAGGGGAAATGTAGGATATTTGGGACATTTCCTTAATCATGTAAGGTTGACATCCTAGAGGTCAACCAAGGCCTACCAGCTGGTGATTGGCGCTCATCAGAAACAATCCTGTATTGGGGGTGGGCTGGGGCTGGAATGGTATGACCCATGGCCCATGATAGCGTTGAATAGTTCATCTTCATGAAATGAGCCATGGAAAAGTACAATTACGTAAGAGTAGAGAGGCTGCACCACCATGAAGTTGGTCAATCCAGAATCCAGGGCACACACAAAACACTAATGTCCTTTAGGTTACTCTGACAACCAGAAGTGGATTTCCCACGAAGCTAATGAAGCTTAAACTTTAGTTACCCTCATGTGCAAGAGCTCCTAATTTTGTCTTTGTGAATTTTCACTCCTTTCCTGAAAGAAAGACCCTAAATTCTATAAGACTCCGGCCCCACCAAACCTGGGTTCCCCCTGATGTCAGCCCCAAGCATGGCTTGGGCACCAGCCATCCAACCCAGACCCAGTGCTCTGAAAGTCCTTTTCTGGCAACCCTGGTTATTCTCTCAGTCCAGCAATTAGAGTGGGTGGCAGATTAAGTTTCCCTATTGCTTCCCAGCTGGGCTGGGAGAACTGTGGCCTGACATAGAAGCCAGTGGGTGTCACATGGAACCGGTGCTCGGCCATCTCACTCTTTTCTCTCTGGGGGGGGGCACGTGACCAAATTCATTATTAACGCCGAGCTGATCTGGTTACCTTGATTGGCACTAAGTGATTTCGGCCTGGGCTATATTTGTCTTTACTGGGAAAATGACTGCCGCGGAACTGAAATTTCCTTCTCCAAATACATTTGGGCCTGTCACTGTGGAGTTACGTACCCTGACATCAGAATCAGACCCGTGGGCTCTGGAAGACAGAAAATGACATCATGGGCAAAAAATGGTGTCAGCTAAGTTTCGTTTCTTCATTCTCTGTCTGAACTCTGACAGAGAAGCCATTTGTTTAGAATGTGCAAGGCTTTTGGGCAAGGAAAAGGAAGAATTACTGTAGCCATGCAGGGTTTGCAAAAAATAAAAGTTTTCTCTGTCCTCGTGATCCCTCTCTATTAGTTTAATTTTTTAACTTTTTAAAAAAATTGTTAGGACTTTGGTATCTGAATAATAAGCCTAATGCATCATTGGCATGCTATTGAAAAAAACTGTTACGTTCTTAATAGAATGAACATTACTTAATAAAAATACATATTTTTTGCTTATAAAACTAAAAAGAAAAATATTACCTACAAGAAACTCCTTGACTCTGAATACCCTTCCTTGTCTTGCTAAAACCATCAGCCTAGGTCTATGAATGAACTCATGTTATGTTTACAGTATCATGCTAGGTGAATTCTGAATGCATGTAAGAAATGCACTGACATAAGTAACAAAAACAGAAATTGAATACTGCTAGTCCATAAATTTCAATTAGGAAGTTTTAATTGGCTTGAAGGGGGAAATTTTAGCTTAAAGATGTCCAATAGAGCCAGGTGGCATAAAGTGGACTAAGGCTCCACCCCATAGGATTTGATTTAATTATTCTGGATGAAGGAAAAGTGAATTTGACAAGCAGTTGTCTTTGACTGATGGAGCCTTTGGACTTGGAACTAAAAATGGAATGTTGAAAAAAAAAAATAACAACGAAACTCCACCTTTGTCATCATATGTGAGTCTGGGTCTCCCCTGCTGGTAGAGACAGGAGTGACCCTCTAATGGGTTTGAAGAGAAGTGATGAAGTTCTTCCAACAAGCATCCTACCTATAGAAATTGTTCTTAAACCAGCCTGAGTCAGGGCAGTGGGGAGGCAGAGCTACTGTTTAGCTTCAGATCACCAAGTCATAACTTCGGAATCTGCTCCTCCCCCCTTGGATTTCTGCTTTGATTCCAGGGGCGATGACAGAGAGCTGAGCTGAGTTCCCATTAGACAGCGAAATGAGGGGAGTGTCCACTGACCTAGGGAAAGTATCTGATGAAAACATGGCTTCTTTTATATAGAGAGGCATTTAAAATGCATGTAAACAAGCATTTTTTATTTGAACATTAAATTTTATTGGTGCAGAGCATGTGTTTTGTTATACTGGTGACTAATGCCCTTTAAAAATGAGATTTTGAAATGCCATCCTGCCTATGTAATAGAGATGAAGAGGTTTCCGAACGCTGTTCTGGTGTGAGCCCCTATAATAACAGCTGGTTAGCAACAAGACAAGTTGAGGTGCCAACAATATTTTCTGCAGAACCCTCTATTAAGAGGGAAAAGGTTTTTGTTTTCTGTTCTCCGTTGTTGTTTTTTAAAGGTTTTTCTAATGGTTTCTGTCTGGGAAGCGTTTTTAACTGGCCTTCAAAAGTCATCGGTTTGCTTCCCAGTGCCTGCCCATGCAAAAAAAAAATTGTCAGTTTGCAAAATATCAGTATGCAGAATTATTTATTTGCATGTAGATAACCTGACTGGTTCTTGTTTCCCTGTTTCACAGGGTCAGTAGAGGGTGATTTAATAAAAAATGTTTAGTTAAAAATAAAATAATCTATAAGAGAAAGAGGAGGAAAAATCCAGGAATGAAAGTTAATAAATATGCAAAAGGTGCTCATTAAAATAGAAAAAAAAAGTTACTTTACCTAAACACGGACTCTCTTAGGATTATGTCAATGGCTCATAATCATGATTTGGCTTTTGAATGGAAGAACTTCTGAGACAGAAAATGAATTCCCAGATGTTAGTTGTTATTAGGATGGTGATGCTTATCGCATGTATGGGTGTAGGCTTGCTCTCAGAAATAACAGGGAAAACCAAGGAGGGAAAATCAAATACTTTCAAAAAAGAAAATAAATAAATTTATTTCAATAATGAATGTGTTAGAAATGAATATTTTCTCCGATGGGTAATTTTCTCCCACCAAGAAGAGTGTGGATGTTTGAGACTGTGGTCACATTTGCCTGGAGTCACAGGGGTCAACATCCGCAGCTTCTGCTGGGACCAGCATCCAGCGCTCTTATGCCACGGCGCCTTCCCTGGCTCTTGGAAGATTTGGGCCTTAGGTGATCAGGGAAAAAAAATCATTCCATATTCACAGTTCACCAGGGGCCTCTGGTCTGTGGACGTCAAAAAAGAAATGTGATTGGTTGTCGTTACTATGGTGCAAACCCAGCACTGGTTCCACGGGAAATAGCAAGGTTTTGGCCCATCTCCCAATTTTTAGAGTTAATTTCATTCACGACAACTTCAGTCTCCCCAGATTGTCCCGGAGGCTGATTTCTGAGCTGAAGCCCCTAAAAGGCTAGATTTTCTGTGTTCTGTGATGAAACAAAATACCCTCCATTTATTGTACTCCCTCTTCTTTATTGGGAAGACCATGGGTTCTGAAAACCGACAACCTTGAGTTTGGATCTGGGTTCTGCAAGTTAGCAGCTGTGTAACTCTGGGCAAGTTTGCCTCAGTTTCCTCACTCATGAATGGGGAAAATGATACTTTCCACTCCGATGTTGTGAGGATTAAATGAGTATGTGGAAAGCACCTGCACACAGCAGGTATCCAATAAATGCTTATTCTCATCCCTCCACATACCTCTGGGAAGGCCTTTTCTGCTTAGCTAAACCCAAACATTCTGTAGGTTGAGGGGTGTTAGCAGTTCTTATGATCTAACAAAAGATGTCATGGGATATCTCTGTGTTTCTGGATTGTCAGGCTGTCAAGATGGTATTTTGATTTTGAAATAGCCCTCAAGCTCCCTGCACTTCTCCAGAGTCTGAATGTGTCCTCAGGAGAATCTGGACCCCAGCTAGGAGGTCTCTATGACATGATGCTCTATGCCGCATTTACTGCACTGTCTCCTCTTCTCAACACGTCTGTCCTCTCCTGGATGTGAGAAAACAGTACCTTAAACCCAGTCACTCTGAGCTCTTCTTTTGAAGGAATGCTGAGTAGGGAGAGTTTCCGGCACACTGGAATGGAAGGAAGAGTGTTAGTGAAGGTGCTTTGGGAGCCCGAGCCCCCCAAATGCACGAGGCAGAGGGCTGCCTGCTCCCCTGAGCACTGAATGGGCTGTGACCGAGGAAGGCCTCGCGCTGGCTCCATCAGCACAAGGAACAGACAGCATCAGTGAACGCATGTAGGCATCTTGGTCTGGCCAAATTCAAGGTCATTGGTTCACTTGGCAAACATTTACAGAGTCCCTTTGGTATACCAGACCACATCTATCCCAGAGTACAGTGGTTTTGGTCATTGTTCCACAGCAACTACTGGAAAGGACCCATGGTTTAGATGAAGGGTCTAATCCAGAGATCCATGGACGGGCTTCTAAGAGTAGGTGAATCTCTGAAACCGTGTGCAAAACAAGATGTGCCTGGATCTTCACGGACATTTGGGGAGAGCGTCCAGAACTTTCAGTAGCTTCTCCACACCTGCTGGGTGTGAACTGACTGCGCTCCCTGTGCTCCCCTGGGGCTGATAGGAATCTGGGCTCCTTGAGTGTTCCCACAACTTCCGGACGGATAACGTATGATGACAGCGGCTGTGCTCCCGGGTCCCCAAAGCTCATGCCTGGCAATCAGGCTCTGCAGTATTTGCTAGACCTCCTTCCAGCCACGGGTCCCTGGGCCATCACCATCACATTTATCTGCATTTGGCTACAGATAAAGCATTGTCCAACCATTTGGTACTGAGCCATGCCCTGGACTACGGCTGTAGATGAGAGTGTTGAGCTCAGTCACGGAAGGCTGTGCCTGGGCTGTGCTTTGCCACCTCAGGCTGTGCCACCTTGGACAGGCTGTTCATGTGGGCTGCTGGCTGCAGGACCAGGTTGCCTTTCCTTGACAACAGACCCCAGAGCCTACCCACAGGACCTGTTGCTCAGTTCATGTTCAGTTCAGTGGAGCTGAACTGAAAAGGGGCTGATAACCTTTGTCCCAGGCTTGGAGGGGAATACAAGACAATATAAATAACCACGATGCAAGGCACAATGGAATCCATTCTATGAGAGAATGACAGGTATAGGGCTCAGGGGTGACAATTAAGGGGATGACAGACCATCTTCAGCTTGAGGGCTGGGTTGGTTGATGAGATATCAGGGACGCATTTATGGAGGAGGGGGCCTTAGAGGTAGGGCTTGAAGGAATGATGGAATTAGACCTGGGGATAAGCCAACAAAGGGCATTTCAGGGAAGGGAAGAGGCTTGGGTAGGGCTCAGAGGCAGGAAGGTGTAGGGCAAAAGCAAGCAGCTTGATTAGGCTGCAACCAGGAGTGCCTGGAAGGGAGTGGGCCCAATTGGGGTGCTCTTCTCACCCAAAGAGGGGAAGACTTAGTGATGGGCCTGGCTGTGTCCCCCTGGCCATGCCACTGAGCCTCAGCAGGGCCTGGCCCCTGTGGGTACACTGGCCAAGGCCGCAGGTCAGGGCTGTGCAACAAGGCTGAGTGCTGGACAGGGCTCTCCTCCTTACAGCTGAAACCACAGTCTCAGTGGAAGGTGCTCCTGCTAGTTGGTTCTCAGCGACCGCAGAGACAGCTATTGGAGGCGGGCAGGGAGCAGATCTATAATTACTGCGACAGCTGATATGCTTTTCCCAGGGGATCATGTTTCAGCGTATAATGTCGTCATTTATAAGCTCCGTTCATGAAATGAAGTGGGGCAGTGTTACCGGATTTGAGATAGGATTTTTTTTTCCCTCCTCCCACTCCAGACCCCTTGCCTCCCGTTCCCCCAAATTTCGATTTATCTGTGTCCAGCCAATTTCTGGTATTTTCAATGCTATCATTCATCACCACAGAGAAAACAATCCAGGAGGCAATAAAAGCATAGGAATTGTTGCTTAATGGCCTCTATGAGACCCACATCTGCTTTACAAAACTAGTTTAAATATCTCATTTCCTCTGTTTAAATATCTCACTTCCTCCAAGTAGCCTTCCTGGATTGCCTTTCCTGAAAGACTGCTTTTTTTTATGATGACCTTGCTGTTTATATAGGTGACTCTGTTCTACTGAAACTGGTTTTAAAGGACTACTGTGAATATATCACGCCCTTTAAAGCATCAATTCTGTAAGGGAAAAATCCTGAGTCTCTTTTAAACTAGGAGCAAGGTCCTCCTCTCTTTCTTTCCAGAGTGCTTATCCCAGGCTTGCTTGGGGGAAGGGAGGACTGGGCAGTGAATAGGTGGGTAGGTGGGGAGCAGCCTGGGCTCCTGGGTCCACCTTCTTGGAGCATCCATCCACCTAGCACCCCCTCCTCTCCTCCTGCCCCTGCCTTCCCTTTCCCCTCCTCTCCTCCTGCCCCTGCCTTCCCTTTGCCCACAAGAATGCACGTGGGCTGGATCTAGAGGCAGGTGTAACCAGAAGTGGGGCCCGGCAGGCTAGGAGAGTGCAAAAGCATGAAAAGGACTGGAGATGACAATGGGGACAAAGGATAAGCTCTTTAGAAGCAACCTCCTATCAAGTAAGGGGAAAGGAATGGGCAAGTGTGTTTTCTCTCTCTCTTTCCCTTTCTCTTTTTTCCCCCTCACCCTCTCTTACATACACAGACACACAAAATGTAGTTTTTTTGTTATCAATTATAAAAATTATAAGTAAACATACTTGAAACTGTAATTCCTCTAGATCCCAGCATTAAGAACTAAAGAAAATACTGAATATCCTTGAGTAATATGATGAAATTAACACTGTTTACTTTCTCCTATTCCTCTCTATTTCTTCTCTGTGTGTGTGTGTGTGTGTGTGAGTGTGTAATCTGGGCTATCCTCAACCAGTGTATTACTATTAAATTATGAGCATTTTTACATGATTTGTTTCCAGTTTCAAAATTTAATTGCAGTGTACACTCTATTTTGAGACTGATTTACAATAATTATTTAAGCTTAGTTCTATGATTTAAAAACTTCAATGCCCACCAGCACTTTTCTATATGACTTTCTTTCTTCCTTAGTGGGAATGTGTCTTCAAGTAATTTTCTCAGGAAAGACATACCTGAGGCTGATGCATTCATACATGACTGATACAGATCACAATTTGGCTAAGTTAAAAATACCTTTCCCTCAAAATCTTGGAGATGTTGTGCTGCTGGTTTTTTGCCATCTCTTGCCATTGTTGAGATGTTTAAAGATTGTCTGAATTTTCTTCATTTGACTATTACTTATTTTTATAGCTTGTAGAAGTTCTTTTCTTTATCTTTCTATTTCCAGAATCTTGCCAGAATATGTCTGCTTATTGGTCTCTTTATTGCTTGGGTCTGAAATGCAGGGGTCCTGTCAATTTCCAAGCTCTTCTTTAAAAAAAAAATGTATAGTACTTTGATAATTGCTCTAGGCTCTTCTTCCAGTCACCTATAATTTGTAAGTTTGATTTCTATTATTTGTCCTTCATATCTATTATATTCTCTCTCGCTTGTCCTTTCCCTCCGCATTATGGGAGAGCGTCTCAAGTGTCAGGACACAGTCTGAAGGACTGGGATGGTGAAAGATTTCAGGGCAGCTTTCCAGTGGAATGCCGGGTCTGGCACAGAGGGCCCTTTAGGGATATCTGATCCTCTAAGAGTTTGAGTCTTTCATTATTTCTTTTTTCTAGGCTACATCACAGCTCTGCAGTGTGTCAAAAGTTGATCTTAAAGCAAATGATTCTTGTCCCTGGGAATGGGGAAAGGTAAGTGGGAAGACCAGGAACCAGTGGGGCAAGAGAGAGGTTGGAGCACGTGCGGGAATGAAGGGTTTCCAAAATGAGAGCTCATAGAATCTCATAGAATCCCCTTTTCCCCAAAACGACAGCTATTTCGAGGACTTGCCTAGTGGAATTCTTCCTGTTTCTCCAACCTCTTGGTGGTCACTCTTAAATGATTCAGTGTCTTAGTGTAGCTTAAGCATTTGCCAGGGGCTAGAAGAAGGAAAGAAAGGTTCCTGGAATTCAGTCTTTTAATCACTGCTCCAGACTCTTCTGGGAAAGGAGAGGCACTATCTGCAAAAGCCTTCAGGAGAAAATGAGATGGGAAGAGGGTGGGTGGTGCCGGAGGGGGCGGGGAGGATGTGCCCCCAGATCCATCAGGGGCTCGCGTCTGCAGTCCCGCTACGCTGAGCAGCCACTTTGAGGAAAACCATCCCGTGGTGTCTTCACCTAGCCTAGATATTTTAACTTGATTTCCAGGTCTGTCCTGGTCACTCCTTCCTTGATTTATTTGCTATATTTTGGCTGTTGTAAGAGGAAAATCTGTTCCCTTTCCAAATAAGCAACATTGAAAAAGATAGGGCAAGAGAAAGTTCTCGCTTAGAGCCTCACCTCTGGGCTCCCAGGAGAGAAGCTGCTTCTGCCACTCCCGGGCCTCCGGTTTGGTTCTCCCAGAGTTGGGGGCAGGGGGAGGGGGTGGCTGGGTGGGGGGAGGAGGGGTCTCACAGAGTCCTGTGATCTCAGGTCCCACGCTGGGCAGTCCTCTCTTGCCCCCACTCACGGCTCCACTGATTTTTACATTTTAATTCTGGACTTAGGGAAATTATATAAACGATACAACTGTCCAACGTAGAATTCTTATTGCTCCAGCTACAAACTCCCTAACAGCAAGGCTTCTACTCTGGCTTCTCTTCTGTTCCCCACAGCCCTTAGCATGAAGCCTGGACTTGGGATAGGAGGGTCGCGACTAATTTGAATTGACTTGCATCCAAGCATGTTTTACGCTTCGAGGGCTAGGTGGGGGGTGCTCAGCAGCGGGCAGGCTCACTGCTCCGCAGAATGCTCTGCGGTAATTTCAGAGGATACCAGTTCCCGGGAGCACGACCTCCAAAACTCCCAAACAGGGACCGGTGGGAGAGGTGTCACCTACTTTCTTTCAGCCCATTCACAGAACCTTTCTGTGCACTTGGCCCTCTGGACCAGGTCTTTCCTCCCCGGCTTCTCTGGCCCTCCCTCTTGGACTCTCCCCCCATCTCCCTCTCCTGTGCCTTCTCTGGATTTTAGGAAAAGTGCATCCTAACAAGCATTGCTAAAGCATCTTCTTGTTCGTATAAGGAACTCTTTCCGATCTTTCTTTTTCCAGAAAAATCCTTCCTGGCTGAGGAAATGAGAGAAGAAAAGATTTTCCTTTTCTTCTTGTGAAAGTCCATCTGCTCTGCTCAAAAACTGACAAATAGTGAGCTCAATCTTTGGGGCACCTGTTTCATAGATGAAGGTATTGATTCATTTACTTGCCTCTTAGGCTGGGTATGGGTTTTGAGCCCTCCCGCGGGTTCTCTGTTTAGATATATTGGGCTCAATGAGGGTGACTCTCTCTGAGGCGGATACCTGGGTCCGTGTGCTGGCTCTCCGTGGTCTCTTCTTCCTTTGCCCTGGGCAGCTCCCTTTCTTCTCTCCTCTCTTCTTCAGACTGACTCCTAAGAAAGGCAGTTATTGCTGCTGCCCCAAGATACAGAGATACTGGTTTCTTCTGCAGTGGGCAGATAAGGGAGGGAAAGGCCAGACTAGATCAAATGATTAAACTTCAGGGAACAAAGTCAGAGGCAGAGCAGGGTAGTAGTAGTTGGAACACTTTTTGGCAAAGAGCCTCCTGGTCTCCTAGAAGCTCACCTAGACAGCCGAGCACTCTGTTAGGTGCCTTGCCAAGCTGAGCTGCCTGGTCTTTTTAGAGTGGACATGACTCCAAGAAAATCTAGAGTATTTGATCCAACAGTCTTAAGTCAGGATCAGTGAGGAAATTCTAGGTGAAGGGAGGGTTAGAGACCCTCTAGCTTAGGCACCTTGCTTTCCTGATGAGAAAACTGAAGTCACAACAGAAATGATAAATAATCCTTCATTTTTGTTAGGGCAAAGGTAAGCCTAATGCCCTGGGTTCTTGATTCTCACCATAAACCTTGCCCATTCCTCTTCTCCCCCCAGTTTCATGGCTATATATGCCTGTTTAATTTTCTATATTAACTTCAAAATAAACTTTTTTAGTTCCATAGAAAAAGTCCTGTGTGTTTATTTCACTCAGCATGCTGCCTTCCAGGTTCATTCCATGTTGTTGCATGCATCAGAACTCTATTCCCTTTCACAGCTGATAGATATTCCATTATATGTACATGAAACATCTTGTTTCTCCATTCATCAGTTGATGGACACGGATTGCTTTTTTTGGCAATTGCAAATAATGCCGCCATGAACATCAGTGTGCAAATACCCATTTGAGTAACTGCTTTCAATTCTTCAATTCAGTATCTAGGAGTGGGATTGCTAGGTTATATGGTAATTCTATACTTAACTTTCTGTAGAACTGCCAAACTATCTTTCACAGAGGCTGAACCATTTTACATTCCTACCAATAATGAGCAAATGTTCCTATTTCTCCACATCTTTTCCAACACTTCTAATTTTCTGTTTTTGCAATAGTAGCCATTCTAGTGGGTATGAAATAGTATTATGTTGTGGCTTTGATTTGCATTTCCCTAATGGCTAATGCTATTGAGCATCTTCTCATGTGTTTATTCGTCATTTGCATATCTTCTTTGGAGAAATGTCTATTTAAGTCCTTTACCATTTTTTAAATTGGATTGTTTGTCCTTTTGTTGTTGAGTTGTAGGATTACTTTATTATTCTGGATATTAACCCCTTATCATATATGTCATTTCCAAATATTTTCTCCCATTCTGTAGGTTGTCTTTTACTTTCATGATAAAGACCTTTGATGGACAAAAGCTTTTAATACTGATGAGATCACATTTATCCACTTTTTTCCTTTTGTTTCTTTTGCTTTGGGTTAGTTTAAGAAACCATTGCCCAAAAAAAGTCCTGAAGATGTTTCCCTATGTTTCCTGCTAGGGTTTTATAGTTTTGTTTCTTATGTTTACATCTTTGATCCATCCTGAGTTGATTTTTATATACGTATGAAGTAGGGGGCTGCCTTCATTCTTTTGCATATGGATATCCAATCTTCCCAGCACCATTTACTGAAGAGACTATTCTTTCCCCATTGAGTGGACTTGGCACCCTTGTCAAAAATCAGTTGGCTATTCCAATGCTGCAAGTGAAATCATTGCTCTCCCTACTACGTGGGACATGACATCCAGGGGTGAAAGTCTCCCAGGTGGCATGGGAGATAACTCCCAGGGATGAGTCTGGCCCTGGCACCGTGGGATTAACAATGCAATCCTGACCAAAAGAGGGAAAAGAAGTGTAACTAATAAGGCATCAATGGCTCAGAAAGTTCAAATAGAGTCGAGAGGCTACTCAGGAGGTCACTTATGAAAGCTTCAGTTAGACATTGCTACCTGCTATAACTTGCCAAACCCCAATCAAAACCATTCCTGCCAATCCTAAGAAACACCTAGAGCATTATATAAGATTCTACAAAGGTTCCATGCACTAGGGTACTTTCCAGAAACCTACAACTTCCATATGGGTCCCTGGACCAGAGCAGTCCTGAAATGCAGAGGGGCCAGCCTCTCCAGAAGATCAGCTAGTTCCATTCCCCCTATCCCATTGTGTTAGTTAGATTCAGTTGTCAACTTGGCCAGGTGAGCATACCTAGTTCTGTTGCTGCGGACACAAGCCAATGGTATGTGAACCTCATCTGTTGCTAATAAGAACCTCATCTGCAGTTGGCTAGGAGGCGTATCTGCTGCAATGAGTGATGTTTGACTTAATTGGCTGGTGCTTAAATGAGAGAATGCAATGTAGCACAGCCTAAGCAGCTCAGCATTCCTCATCTCAGCACTAGCAGCTCAGCCCAGGCCTTTGGAGATGCAGGAAGAAGTCACCCCGGGGAAAGTTGTTGGAACCCAGGGGCCTGGAGAGAAGACCAGCAGAGACCATCTTGTGCCTTCCACGTAAGAAAGAACCTCAGCGGAAAGTTAGCTGCCTTTCCTCTGAAGAACCAACAAAATAAATCCCCTTTTATTAAAAGCCAATCCGTCTCTGGTGTGTTGCATTCCGGCAGCTAGCAAACTAGAACACCCATATTATCAAAGCTCCTTCCAACATGAAAGAGTTAGAATGAGCATAGCCCAAATACCCCTGAGTGAGAGAAAGATCAAAGGTGATGGTGGAGTTATACAGAGAAGGTAGGGCTTAACAAATGAATATAAGTGCTGAATCATTATATTGATATTTCTTTTTGTCTCCAGTATCTTAGAGCAGCTAGAAAAACCTAAAATTGTGGAATTGTAACCCATACCAAACTCTGAAATCTATTCTACAACTAATTGTTGCAATGTGCTTTGAAATTTATTGATTTTTTGAATAGATGTTAGTTTTCACAAAAAAGAAAAAAATTTTCTTCTAGCCTTCAGTGCTTTTTTTTTTTTTTTTTTTTTACATGGGCAGGCACCAGGAATCGAACCCTAGCCTTCAGTGTTTTGGAGCAGCTAGAAGGAAAAATCTGAAATAGTGGAATGGTAACCCATAACAAACTGAAATCTGTTCTGTAACTACTTATTGAAGTGTGCTTTGAAAATCATTGCTTTTTCTTTCTTTTCTTTGTATATATGTTATGTTTAACAATGAAAACATTTTTTAAGTAAAAAAAATCAATTGACCATAAATATGAAGTGGTGAATTTTGTTGAGAGTGTAAATCTTTGCTTTTTCCTTCTCTATCATTTTCTTCTCCTCCTCTTTTATCTTTCCTTGTATGTCCATAGTTTCAGAAAAGATTTTCTCTTCAGAGACCTTGCAAGGGCTACACACAGGCCTTCCTCAGTCTCCCAGCTCTCACTCAGGACAGCTTCATTTTGCACTCAGACTGGGAAGCAAGAGTTGAAGTCGCATCCAGGAGATGCAGGGATGGTGCCTGGGAGGCCTGAGCAGGGCATGCTGGGAGAAGGTTGCCCCAGCGCAGGAGACAGCTCACCTCTGTGACATATGTGGCTGTGAAAACAAATTCAGGACAAAGGGAGGAAGCAAAGGAGCCTGTCCCTGATCCAGCAACTGAAAGTGAGAAGCTGATAATAGCAAGGAGGCCTGAAATGCACCCCATGTAACTGAGCCGTCGCGCACCAGCCTCTGGGAAAGGAGGCCACGTCCGGGCTGCGGGGCCGCACTGTACAAATGCAGAGCGGGGTCAGGCAGCGTGGACAGCACCCTGGCGCTGGCAGGTGGGGACAGGGCACTCACCTCCAGTTCGCAGACCCAGTTCCCACCTTCTAGAATGAGGGAGGGAATAGTGAAGGTCAGTTCTCCCTGTCCCTAAGGCTGAGAAGGGCTCCACTTCCTGGAGGTGAAGTCCACGGGACGAGCAGCTGGGGCTTTGTATTAGTTCACATGATGGTTTGGAGCTTTCAGGTCTCCTGTCATTGACAGTAACAGCCAACCCTTACACAGCACATACCAGGTGCCAGACCCTGTTCTGAGAATTCTTATCTAAATTGTCTCATTTACACTTCAAAACAACCCTCAGAGATGAGAATTATTCTACAGACAGGAAAATTGAGATGTGGAAAGGTGGCAGAGCTAGGAGGTGGCAGTTTAACTCCAGTCGTACCCTCTGCCTCTGACAGTACTGCCCTGCTGCTCTATTGCACAAGTCAGAGCAGGGATTTGGCCTGAATTGTCCTGGTGGGTGTTCATTTGGTGTGTGTGACAGCATGCCAACAGAATTGGCCTTTGCCAACCTTAGAGCAGGGAAGGATTTCATTCTGGTGCAGCCAGGCCTGAAGCAGTCACCTGGAGACACACAGCTGAAAAATGGCAAAACAAGGATTGCATCCAGGCTCTACATTTTCACTCTTTTTCCAGGAAAACAGAACTGCCCACCCCCTTCCCTTCACTGTCTTTCTCAAAGGACTGGTAGTGAAAGCAAAGGGTGAGAGGTGGGGTAGGGGGGTGGTACAGATCTACTAGGGATTTTCTGTAGGGTAGGGGTCATGTTGACTGAATTGCCCAGTTCCTGCCCTGAGTCTGGCTCCCAGGAAGCCCCCTTACATCTGGTATAGAGGGTTGAAGAGAAACAGAGAGTCTTTACATTGCCTGCACCTCCTCACCTGCAGTGGGGTCTGCCGGGCTAAGGACCCAGTGTCATCCCTAGGGCCTCTATGGCTTGGGAAGTAGGCAAGGCTGGACTTTGCAGGCCTCTTCCAGAACTGCACTGCACTGGCCCAAGCCCCCAACAGGTCCCAGGGAGGAGTCTTGGGCCTGGGACAAAGTAATCATTGTAGGTATCTCAAAGGCTTTGGATGAAGTGCTTGAACTGGTTTAACACCATTTGGCATTTCTCTTATATTTTTGGATTTATTTCATTCACCTAGTAAGATCTTGCCTCAGTTTCATCTCTGTTCCACAAAGAATGAAAGGTCAGATAGCATTTTGGTCTATTTGTTTTCCTTTAAGGGCTGCATTCTTGTCTCCTGGCCTGGAGACACAGCCTGGTGGGCTCTGTTGGTCTGTGATGGTTCAACAAGGATGCAAAGAGTGTTTCTACTATTGGAATATAAGGCCCACATTTGAGTCTATGTTTGATTAAAGTAATTTGAGGACAATTTCCAAAATATTCCAACTTCACATGCCTGAGGACCCTAAATGGAACCAGTAGATACATCCTTTTGGGTTGGTGTCTGTTCTAGTTTACTAGCTGGCAGAATGCAATATTCTAGAAACAGAATGGCTTTTAAAAGGGGAATTTAATAAGTTGCTAGTTTACAATTCTAAGGCTGAGAAAATGTCCCAATTAAAAACCGTCTATAGAAATGTCCAATCTAAGGCATCCAGGGAATTATACCTTGGTTCAAGAAGGCTAATGAAGTTCAGGGTTTCTCTCTCAAGTGGAAGAGCACATGGCAAACACAGTCACAGTTTCTCTCTCATCTGGAAAGGCACATGGTGAACAAGGTCAGGGTTCCTCTCTCATCTGGAAGGGCACATGGTGAGCATGGCGTCATCTGCTAGCTTCTTCTCCTGGCTTCCTGTTTCATGAAGCTCCCTAGGAGGCATTTTCCTTCTTCATCTCCAAAGGTCGCTGGCTGGTGGCCTCTGCTTCTCGTGGCTATGTCGTTCTGCTCCGCTCTCTCTGAATCTCTCGTTCTCCAAAATGTTTCCTCTTTTATAGGACTTCAGAAACTAATCAAGACCCACCCAAATGGGTGGAGATATGTAGTTTAACAACCACTCTTGATTAAATCACAACTCCAGGGAGATGATCTGATTACAGTTTCAAACGTACAATGCTAAATAGGGATTAGAAGAAATGGCTGCCTTTACAAAATGGGACTAGGATTCAAACATGGCTTTTCTAGGGTACATACATCCTTTCAAACCAGCACAGTGTCCTTTCTTCCATCAAATTTAACAGAGAGGTTCAGTGGAAAGGTCACTGAACAGAGTCAGTCAATCAATCAACAAATACAATGTGCCAACTATAGTCCAAAGGATCTTGGTGTGTATTTCTTCTAACTTGCTTACATACTCACTCCATTACTCTGGAACTTTGTTCCAAGCCTTATAAAATAAGGGAGATGCACTAGAATTTAAAGTCTTGTCCAAATCCAAAGCTGCTTCTAAATTCTATGGTACCAAGAATACTATTTAGCACTGACTATGCATTCAACCAAGGGGGATATAAGAGAAGTATTATTCACTTTTTGATCAATTAACAACATACATCAAGTACTAGATGTTAGACAAGAAGTATGAGTCTTGGTCCCTGCCCAGAAGGAGTTTACAATCTTATAAAAAAAATAAGACATATGTATATGGGAAGTTCAAAGAGAGACAACAGTGCAATACAAGAAGGGAGCACATCATTTATTGCCAAATTAAGGACCCAGGAACAGTTCTTGCCTGAAAAGCATTCACAGAGTAGATGAAATAGCAGGTCTCACTCCCAATAAAGGGATGCTAACAAATGACATGATTGATAATAGGAATAAACTTAATCAAGGATGTATAGGACTTATACATGGAAAAACTGTAAACCTTTGTTAAAGAAGAGACCCTCAATAGATGAAGGACATTCTGTGTTCATAGATTGGAAGACTAAATATTGTTAAGATGTCAATTCCACCCAAAGCAATTTACAGATTAAATGTAATCAGAATCAAAATTCCAACAGCCTTCTTTGCAGAAATGGAAAATCCAATCGTCAAATTCATATGGAAGGGTGAGGGACCTAACTAGCCAAAACCATCCTGAAAAAGAGGAATGAATCTGGAGGGCTCCCACTTCCCAATATTAAAATTTGTTACATAGCTGCAGTAAATAAAATATCACAGTACTGGCACACAGACAGACATGTAGAAACTGAGCTGAGAGTTCAGAAATCAATGATTTATGGCCAAGTGATTTTTTACAAGGTTGCCAAGTCCACTCAATGGGGAAATAATATTTGTGAGTGTTTGGAGCTGTATGTATCCCAGAAAAAATGTTTTTAAACCTAATCAATACCCATGGGTATGGACCCATTTTAAGTAGGAACTTTTTTTTTATGAAACATATCCATATACGAACACAAACATTCTTACCATATGAGCATTTCATTTTTGTTATATAATCAATAACTCACAATATCATCACATAGTTGTATATTCATCATCATGATCATTTCTTAGAATATTTGCATCAATTCAGAAAAAGAAAACAGAAAAAAATTCATACATACCATACCCCTTGCCCCTCCCTTTCATTGATCACTAGCATTTCAATCCACTAAATTTATTTGACATTTGTTCTTCCTATTATTTATTTATTTTTAATCCATATGTTTTATTGGTCTGTTGAAAAGATAGATAAAAGGAGCATCAGAAACATGGTTTTCACAATCACACAGTCACATTGTGAAAGCTATATCATTATACAATCATCTTCAAGAAACATGGCTACTGGAACACAGCTCTACAGTTTCAGGCAGTTCCCTCCAGCCTCTTCATTACACCTTAACTAAAAAGGTGATATCTATTTAATGCATAAGAATAACCTCAGGATAACCTCTCAACTCTGTTTGGAATCTCTCAGCCATTGACACTTTATTTTGTCTCATTTCTCTCTTACCCCTTTTGGTAGAGAAGGTTTTCTCAATCCCTTGATGCTGAGTCCCAGCTCATTCTAGGATTTCTGTCCCACATTGCCAGGGAGGTTTACACCCCTAGGAGTCATGTCCCACGTAGAGAGGGGGCGGGCAGTGAGTTCTCTTGTCATGTTGGCTGAGAGAGAGGTCACATCTGAGCAACAGAAGAGGTTCTCTTGTGGGTGACTCTTAGACCTAATTTTAAGTAGGCTTGACCTATCCTTTGCAGGGTTAAGTTTCATATGAACAAACACCAAGACTGAGGGCTCAGCCTATTGCATTGGTTGTCCCCACTGCTTGTGAGAATATCAAGAATTCTCCACTTGGAGAAGTTTAATTTTCCCCCTTTCTCACATTACCCCAAGGGGACTTTGAAAATACGTTTTTATTCACTGTTCAAATCACTCTGTGATTTATCAGGGCATCACTCTGGACAAACCTACAAAATTTAATGCCCTACTCAAGGTTCCATGTACTATGGTGTTCAATTAAGCTGTTCTCAAAGTTATATTAGGAAATGCACTAGTCAAAATATAAATTTTGTACCAAATAAGCATGTTCTGCTTTAGTCTCACACATAAGTTAAAGTTTTAAAATATTAATTGCCATCTATTTTCAACACCCTGCAGTATTGACATTCCTTTGTTCTTCCTCATGCAAAAACATTTTTTAATTTGTACGATTTAGTCACTATCATTATACATTTAAGTACGATCTTTTGATGATCATTTCTCTTCAGTTAAGATGTGACCCACCTGAATCAGGATAGATCTTAATCCTATTACTGGAGTCCTTTATACGTGGAATGAAACTCAGACACAGAAAGAACGCCACAGAGGCAGCAGCCAGAAGCTGATCATCAACAGAACATGGCAAAACAAGGGAGAGACCAGGAGAGGCTGCCATGTGCCTTGCCACGTGACAAGCTAAGGATCAAGGAGCAGAACTGGCAGCCAACCCTAGAACAGCACAGGTTTGGGAAAGGAAATATTGCCTTGATGATACTTTGATGTGGACTTTTTCCTTAACCTCAAAACCATTATCCATTAAATTTCCATCATTTAACCTGACACATTTCATGGTATTTGCTTGAGCAGCCCAGGAAACTGAAACAATTGTCTCTTCAACAAATCATGCTGGGGAAATTGCATATCCATATGCAAAAGAATGAAGGTGGACCCTTACCTTACACCATAAACAAAAATTAACTCAAAATGGATTACAAACCTATGTATAACAACCAAAGCTATAAATTCCTAGAAAAAAATAGGGAAACATCTTCAAGTCTATGTGTTAGGCAATGGTTTCTTAGACTTCACATCAAAAGCACAAGCAACAAAATAAAAAATAGATAAATGAGAGTTCATCAAAATGAAAAACTTTTGTATATTGAAGGACTGCATCATGAAAGTAAAAAGACAACCTACAGAATGGGAGAAAATATTTGGAAATCACTTATCTGATGAGGGACAAATGTCCAGAACACATAAAGTAATCCTACAACTCAACAACAAAAAAGACACTCCAATTAAAAAATGGGGAAAAGACTTGAATAGACATTTCTCCAAAGAAGATAGGCAAATGGCCAGCAAGCACATGAAAAGATGCTCAATAGCATTAGCCATTAGGGAAATGCAAATCAAAACCACAATGCAATGCCATTTCATACCAACGAGGATGGCTACCAATACAAAAATAGAAAATTACAATGTTGGAGAGGATGTGGAGAAATAGGAACATTTGCTCATTATTGGTAGGAATGTAAAATGGTGCAGCCGCTGTGAAAGACAGTTTGGCAGTCCTCAGAAAGTTAAGCATAGAATTGCAATATGATCTGGCAATCCCATTTCTAGGTATGTACCCCAAATAATTGAAAGCAGTTACTCAAACAGATATTTTCACACCAAATTTCATAGTAGCATTATTTGCAGTTGTCAAAAGATGGAAGCAACCCATGTGTCCATGAACTGATGAGTGGATCAACAAAATATGCTATATATATGCATATATATAATGGGATATTATTCAGTCATAAAAAAGGAATGAAGTTCTGAAACATGTGACAATATGGATGAGGCTTGAAGACATCAGGTTGAGTGAAATAAGCCAGACACAAAAGGACAAAAATGTTATGATCTCACAGATATGAAACAATTATAATAAGCAAATTCATAAGTGTCAGAAACTAGAATACAAGTTCCAGGGGCTGGGGTGGAGGTAGAGAATGGGTAGTTCATGTTTAATTGGTACAGAATTTCTATTTGGGGTGATGAAAATGTTTTGGTTGTGGATGGTGGTGATGGTAGCACAAATTTGTAAATACAATGACCACCATCGAATTATATATTTGACTGTGGTTAAAAGGGGGAAATTTGATTGTATATATGTTCTTAGAATAAAATTATTTTTAAACCCTAGGACTGTACAACACAATGAACCCTAGGCAAATCCTATGAGTTACAGTTAATAATGTAATTGTAATAGTATTATTTCATCAATTGTAGCAAAGGTACCACACTAATGCAAAGTGTTAATAATAGGGAAAATTATGTGGGTGGGTGGGGGTAATTGGAGCTCTGCATGATTTTTCTATAAACCTACAATTTCTCTAATGAAATAATGAATAAATAAATAAGTAAATAAATGACATTATCGAAATGAGTGCATTGTGAATAAGTGGCTCTTGAGTCCAGAGAGAAGAGAATTGGCTGTGATTGTTGGGTGAGTTTGGGCAGTGTGTGTGGATAGTGGACATTTGCTAGGGGATGGCTCCCCTCTGTCCATTCTCCCTTCTTTTGGAAACTACCTGATTTCCTTCTGGGACGTGCCCTTTTCCCTCTCAGCCCATGAATTGTAGGTGGGGTTGACACCACGCTTGGCTCCAGGAGTGAGTCTGTGGCTCAGGGATGGTCAGAGCACCAGGTCCATCCACCCCCCACCCAACCACAGAGATTGGTCCAGGGATGGGCTTGTGACCCACTCAGGGCCAAGGGAGATGCCTGCTGTGGCAAATTCTCCTCCTCTCTAGGGTTGAAACTAGTGTCTATCCTACATCTAGTGCTTCGCCTCTAGGAGCATAAAACCCATCTGAGAACGGAACCCACCCAGAGGAAGCAAGGCCAAGAGACAGAACCAGATCCTGGGGGCTGCATTTGGGACCCTGTATACAGCCATGTCTAGGGTCAGACTTTTCAGCTCGGTGGTTCTACATTTCCTCTCTTTATGGGAACTCAGACTGCTTTTCTTGAGACAGAAAGCATGCTCCCAAGCTGGCCCCTGAACTCAATGCGGGTGGATGGAGATGAAGTGGGCAATTCAGGTGAGGGCATGAACAAGGGTGTATTGATGAGGGTGAAGATGCATGCACGGAGTTGTAAGGAAATCGCCTGGGACAGCCATTTCTGGATGGACATATACAAAACACCCTGCAGGAACACACGTTTTCATGCCTTTGGGTGATTTATCTATTTGGACCTTTCCAGTGGGATTGCTGGGAAGTGGTGTGTAATGGAAGGACAAAGGTAGACAGAGAGCTCTAAAAATAATAACAACAACTAATATTTACTAAGAACTTAACCTTATAATAGACACTGTCTATTAAGCACTGTGTTAAGCACTTTTTCATCTAATCCTCTCAAAGACCCAGGAAGCATTATCATTTTCCTGTTTTACAGATGGGGAAACTGAGGCACAAGGAATTTGTCCATGCTGATACAGCTAGTAAGTGCTGGGACTAGGATTTTAACTTGGAAACCCAGGCTGTCTGACCTCTCTTCACCCTACCCTCCTCTGCATCTACAAATGTGACCTCCATGCTGGGGCAGCCAAGGGCTAGCACAGGGCAGGGGTAGGGGAGGGGTGAGCTGTCGCTGAGAGGGACTATGGGAGAGCACAGAAGTCACATTGCTTTTCTGACCGCTGTGACTTTGTGTTCATTTTAGCTCAGCTTTTCAAAATAAAAGTTCACTGTTGGGCAAATCCTGAAACTCTGGCTTGCCTGCCCTCGGTTAGCCACAGCCACTGGGACCAGCCAACTGCGCATAGTCAGGTCCAGCATCCTCTGGGTCACTGACAACACTCAGACGGGGAAGCAACTTCCTCCAGTCAAGCCCCCTTGTGGGCCCCAGCTCGCTTCCCCCTCCCTCCCAGTCTCTTTCCAGCTCTGTATCCCCTTCCCTTGGACCGCCTCAGGAAACGGAAAGAAGAAATGTTTCTTAAAAAATAAGTCTAAATGAAACCAAACACTTGTACTTCCAACTGTTGATGTTGGATTTGTGCTTCTCCCACCCTGCCATTTGGGACAAGTCTATCTCCGCCTCTCTTTGCCCAACGGTGTAATGCAAACAGACCATAAAAAAATAAACTTTCCCCCCAAATATTATCTTAGGCCTCATTTTATCATGCTTCCTTGAGCTGTCTCTGTAAAAAAGGGAGAAAAAGGAATGTGGGTTGTAGTTTGCACAGGTCTGGAAAGGGACCTGCCGCCTGCTCTTCCGACTGGACTCTCTGTGGTCTCCTTCATAAACTTTCACTGTCTGCCCTATTTCCATCTGTCCCTCACTAAGACACTTCACATGAGTTCTCCAGTTTCTATCCACTCCCCTGTAAAACAAAGAATAACACCTGCCCACGGGGATGCTGTAAGACAGAGGTGGCAAGCATGGATGTCTTTGGAACCCAGAAAAACAAGATAGGGTGGTGGGCTCTGACCTAGCTGGAGAGCGTACAGCCTACCTAAATGCAGTCTTGCTTGACTAAAAGCAAAACAAACCATCAAGCAAAAGCTCCCCGTGCTGGTCAAAACAAAACATATCTGCAGACTGGGTTTGGGCTTGTGGCCACCTGTCAACAATGCTACAAGGATTAAGTAAGAAAATTCACGAGAGGAGGCTTAAAATATCACACCCCTAAAATAGAAGATGCCCTCAACAATGGACCTTCTAAACTGGGAAAGAGCGAGGACCTTCCCTCCCTGAAGAGGGAAAGTTTTCATTGGAATTTTAACATTTTACAAACCCCAATAAATTAAAGAATCTAGGCTGAATCTTGGAACTAAATACCAATGGCTGTTAATAATACAAAAAAGTTATTTTGTGCATTATCGGGTACCTCCTGGTAAACAAATGTACAACCACCACCACTTATGAAGTGGTCTTGCCAAATGGAATCAAACCCAAATTTGATCAAATCAACTAGCAAGAGAGCCAACTAGCAATTTACAAGAAATACAGGGGTCAGAGGAACACATAGACAGCACTCTAGGGATGCAAGCAGCAAAATCCACACTGTGGGAAACTTTACAGGCCAAATGACCCAATTTCTTCAGTAAATGAATTGCACAAGGGGAAAGGGGTCAGAGTGGAGGAGAAATCTATACATTAAAAGAGACTTAAAAATATTTAAAAAGACAAACTAAACCACGATATTGAGGGATGTTTGTGCGGGTGATACTGCTATAAGAAAGGAAGGAATTAATCATAAAGGCAGGTAAATGATAACTATAGAAGGAAGAGAGAGGTTGCGTCAGGCTAGTCAATGGCAGGAGCTTCTGGGGTGGCTGGCAGAACTCAGTTTGGGTGGCGGCTACAAGAGTTTTCACCTTTTAATAATTTGTTAAGCCATTCATCTATCTTCTGCATTTGTGCTATTTTTTTTTTTTTTACCATCTAAAGATGTTTGTGTTCATTTTAAGTTTATGCTCCTAATTCTTCCTCTACCACTTACTTCCCAACCAATTTGGAGCCCTCTGAGTATCAGCTGCATCTTCTGGGTTCTGAATTCTTCCCATCTCTCCTCCTTTTCCTAAAATTCTTTCCTAATTAGATATTATATCAATCAGAATGGGCTGTTATGCTGGCAGAAACATCACCCAAATCTCAGTGGTTTACAATAAATGTTTATTTCTTGCTTATGCTACATGTCTAGCACATCTCAGCAGGAGAACTTCCTCAGTCTCAGTTGCTCAGGGGCCAGGCTAACAGAATATCCACCATCTCAGACGTCCCAGCACTTGTGCCGTTCCTGATTGGCAATTAAATGCTTTGGCATGGAAATGTACCTATAACTTCTGCTCACAATTCATTGGCCAGAATCAGACATATGGAACCACCAAACACAAGGTGAGCCAAGAAGTGCAATGTTATAAATGTGCCCAGAAAGAGTTGGCAATCGACATTCATTAATCAGTCCTCACTTTGCATGGTTCTGATATGCATGATTTCAGTTACCATGGTTTAGTTAAATAACACCATATTTTAGTTTGCTAATGCTGCCAGAATGCAATATACCAGAAATGGGTTGGCTTTTATGATGGTAATTTATTTAGTTACAAGTTTACACTTCTAAGGCCATAAAAATGTCCAAACTAAGGCATGCAGAGAAAGATACCTTGACTCAAGAAAGGCCAATGGCATCCAGAACACCTCTGTCAGCTGGGAAGGCACAGGGCTAGTGTTTGCTCGTCCTTCTGCTTCTGGTTTCACACAGCTTCCCCCAGGACATTTTCTTTCTGCCTCTCCAGAGGTCTCTTGACTGTGTCAGCTCTGAGTTTTTTCCAAAATGGTTTCTTCTTAAAGGACCCCAGTAAGTAGATTAGGACCCACCTTGAATGGGCAGAGACATTTCTCCATGGAAACCACCTAATCAAAAGGTCCCACCCCTTTTGACTGAGTCACATCTCCATGGAAACAACTTAATCAAAATGATCTCACCCAGAACAATAGGTCTGACCCCACAAGGAAAAAGAACATAGTGTTTCTGGTGCACATAATAGTTTCAAACCAGCACATGACAACATTGTCCAAACTTCAGTTACCACATTATACAAACTCTAGTTGCTTAAGTACGAATTTCACTGCTGGTTCTTTAGTCCACAAGTCATTATGTAAACAGCAGTTGCCCATCATCATCAGTGACCAATCACATCACTTATTTCAAAGTCTGCTGGTGATCAGTCATTGAGATCTGGTATTTTGGTCACACACAGATGGCAAAGCATGGAGTTATGTTGTCTCCTTGTCTCCAAGTGAAAAATCCACACGACATGTCTTTGTGTGTGTGTGTGTGTGTGTGTGTGTGTGTGTGTGTGTGTGTGTGTGTGTGTGCTGTATGGCAGGGTCACATTTCATTCTTTTTTCAATGTGAGTATCCTGTTATTGCAGCACCATATGTTGAATTTTTGTTTGTTGTGTTTGTTTGCCTGTTCATTTTGTTTTTTGGGAAATGCATGGTCCAGGATAGAACCTGGGTCTCCCACATGGCAGGTGAGAATTCTACCACTGAAATACCCTTGCACCCCCAATCCACATGACATTGTATAAATGGATAATAGATAGTTGGTTAGCCAACCAAGAAGGAAAGTACAGCAAAGAAATGAAAAGCAATAATACTGGACCTGAAATTGAATATGATTAGAAGATTTGAAAATGGCAACAGCAAAATGAAGACAGGATGAGACCTAGGCCTGAGTGAAGCTACGGTACAGACCGTATTGAAAAATCCAGTGGATGTAAAAAAAAACAAGGAAAGTCACTTCATCATCTTTTAAGTTTAACTTGCACTAGGAACAGACAACTGTTTATGGTTGAAATGGAGTGTTTACTTCTATTTTGGATTGAATACTATAATATTTAAAAATCTCAATCAGTTTGGCTAGTATTCAGGCCAAAACACTGAAGTTAGTTGCCGCATTGAAAGAAAACAGTAATTACAAGGAGACTGAAAAATAACTTTTTACTGCTGGGAAAGGCTGGTTTCACCATCTCTCAATTTAATGTGAATTGATTAATGCTATGCCATCTGCCAAAGTTGCTAGCACAAAGTAGGATGCCGCTGTGAAAGTAGTACTCAGATCGCCCAAAATGAAAATGTCCCAAAGGAGGTGATTCTGGCAAAAAAAAAATTTTTTTTAAGGAATTCTCATAGATTTTTCATTACATTGAAAGAGCAAAGGATAAGATGTCATAAACTGATCCACACTTGGAAAGAAGAATGACACTTCACCAAAACATAGCAAAGAAACCCCTTCCATATCGTAAGTTAGACAGGGAGACAAAGAAGGCAAGAACTGTTGAAAACACTTTTGATAGGTTTTTTTACAAAGAAATAAAATACTTTAATTCTCAATATTTCTGATTTTGAAAATTTCCATAATAAATAAATATTGGTTTTACTATTTTTTCATTTCTTTATACATCTATAACAGTAGCAAGAGTTTTAATGTTTTGATAAAAAAAATTTAAATCACAGAACAATTGTAATTCACTAGAAAAGTGAGCATTTCTTTACTCACTTCACAGGAGGGGAAGGAAAATAAATCTATGACCAATATAGGACTCATCCCTGGAATGGGCTGGGCCTTGTGGTAATGACGAAGCATGAGTACTAAACAATGCTTTCCAAACAATGCTTTGAATTGCCCATGTTTTGCTGGTGGCTAATGCCAATGTAATCTGCCCTTTCTTTTATAATCCATCCCTAAAGAAAGAAGAGCTTACTTTTTCTAACCTATAGAGTCAGAAAGCTCTGCAAATCTTTGTGTGGGATTGAGAAAGTGGAAAGAAGAGGAAAGGCTGTGCCCTGACTGAGGAACAGTGAGAAACTGAGATGGTATGTGTAGGGGAACATCCAGGCCTGGCAGGGTGATGGGGCTGGATTCTAAAGGCATCAAATACTCAGGCAACCTGCAAGCTTAGAATCTTGGGCAGCAGGTGTCTGGGCTTTCTGGTCTACCAGGGATGGCTGCCTGCACTGCGCCTCTGACTCCACATCGTTATAGACTCCCAGAGCCTTCCTCCTTGCCCAGCTGCCTTCCAAATGACCTCTACCCCCAGCTAGAGTTTCTGGGCAGGTGCCTGGAGTTGGGGGCTGACCCTGAGGGGCTCCAGCCATTCTCTTCTGCTCTCACCAAGAGCATCCATCCTGTAAGGAACAGCCTTCCAGCCATCTTGGACTCATCTTCCCCTCCTTCCTCTGTCAAACTGTTAAAATGCTTTATTCTACAAACACATCACAAACAAATCCGATCTTGCAACCACTCTGAACTGAAGCATGCCGCAAAGCAAAGGAATGGCAGGAATGCACCGGGATCAGTGTTACTGTGCTGAGTTTGAAGAAAAAACCCAGGGCTTGGCCGCAGTATCAGATAATGGGGATGGACCCAGATTTTTAAAGACCAAGTCACCAAGACAGCAATCCCAAGTCATGGGCTCTCTTTCTCCCCGAAACAACAGTATGATAATTTGCAGTCCCAGGGAAGGTGTCTCACACAGCTTTCCACTCTGTCAAGTAGTCTGAATTGCATTCTGAATTGTTGCCTTATTAAGAATCTCCAAATTATTAATGATGGCTTCCTTTCTCTGAAGAAAAATTTCAAACATTGTTTTTCCACCTTCGTTTTATGCACTTAGGCCCAAGCCTCTGCCTCCTCTCTTTGGTAGAATGAACTATCCCAACCTGGCTGAATTCAGGATGGAAAATGTTTGTGAAACTCTGGGCCAGGCCTAGGTAGGGTGAGCATGCGGTTAGAGTGGCTCTGAAAACCCAAAGGAACGGGGCATCTGCCACTTGCGGGCTCTGTCCCGTGTGCACTTGTCAGGACTACAAGTTCTCCTCCTGGGCTGTGGTCTGTGCTCTCTGATTTCACATTACATTCCGATCCCTCAGGCCTTGCCTGGGGCTGTCCGTGAAGTCTTCCGCAAGCTCCCCCAGACCACCCTGGCCTGTCCCTGCTTTACAGCCATGGGATTGTGTACAAGCAAAGCCCAGGATTTATCTACATACGCAGCAGCGGGACTCCCTTCCTTATGAAGACTGAAAGCCCGCTGAGGGCAAAGACTGTTTTCTCTGCACTGGGCTTCGCATACAGTGTGGGTGAATGAAATATAATTGCTCTGATTAAAAGATGGGTTGCAACCCGACCTTGCACTGCCCCTACGCAAAAAAAAAACCAGATGGCCTGGCAGTTCCCCAGGATGCCAATCTATTATATATAACAAGATGAAAAAATTATGTTTCCCAGATTCCTCTAAGAGAATAAGTTTGATATGTCTCTTGGGAAGAAAGAGATTGTGACAGTGAGACCCTCAAGGCATTCAATAGATAGTTACTATGCCGGTTTGAATCTGTGGTGGAGCCCAGAAAAGCCATGTCCTTTAATCCTCATTCAATATTGCTGGCTGGGAGCATTTTGATTGCTCCCTTGGAGATGTGACCCACCCAGCTGTGGGTGGTAACTTTGATCAGATAGCTTCCATGGAGTTGTGACTCCACCCATTGATCCTTTAAAAGAGGAAACATTTTGGAGAGAATCCCTTTTTTAGAGCCACCAGAAAGCCACAGCAGAGCCGAGAAGAGTCACAAGGCTGAGAGCCCATGCTGCCAGAGACATGAGGTGAAGAAGGAAAATGCCCCTGGGGGAGATCCATGAAAGAAGAAGCCAGGAATTGACTTCCTGGAAGATGGCGGCTTAGTAAGATGCACGGATCTTAGTTTCTTCTCCAGGACACCTACTAGGGGAGTAGAAACGATACAGAAAGCGCCCAAAGCCACAACAGAGATAAAAAAAGACAGCGTACCCCATCCTGGAATGGCTGGCTGGCTGAGAGAAGCAGCTCGGGTGAGATCGCCGAGGCGCGCGGGCCTTACCGGGCGGGGTGGCAAGCGGCCGGAGTTACTCCCTTCCCCCTTCCCGGGCCGGCTGGGAGAATTGGAGAGGTGGTCCCCTGAAACCAAGGCGACTGGCGCCCACACCACGCGCAGCCCCCGGACCAACTGAGAGAATTGGATCGGAAACCCCCAGGCCGCGGAGAACGGTGACCCCGTGACTCCCGGGGAACGTGCACTCTCTCGGGCGGGCCGCTGCCGCTGGCACCCTCCCGCCACGCTTGTTGCCCAGGGCCGACTAGGAAATTCGGACGGGCTCTTTCCCTGGCTGCGGCGACCAGCAACCCTCCCTGCGTTCGGACACCCTCCCTGCGTTCGGACCCCGGGCCGGCTCAAGCCGCTTCGGCTAGCGAACCCCCAGGACGGCGAGAGTTTTCCAAAGTTTAAGGTCCCACAGCACCTTTTACTGGTGGGACCCGCAGGCAAACGTGTGCCACGAGCGCCACCTACTGGGCAGGATAAGAAAAACAGAACCCAGAGATTTCACAGAAAAATATTACAACCTTGCTGGGTCCAACACCAAGAGAAATCTGAATAAATGCCCAGACGCCAGCAGCAGAAGATAACTGTCCACGCTCAAAAGATTGAGAATATGGCTCAGTCAAAGGAACAAACCAATAGCTCAAATGAGACACAAGAGCTGAGACAACTAATGCTGAATATACGAACAGAAATGGAAAACCTCTTCAAAAATGAAATCGATAAATTGAGGGAGGACATGAAGAAGACATGGGCTGAACATAAAGAAGAAATAGAAAAACTGAAAAAACAAATCGCAGAACTTATGGAAGTGAAGGATAAAGTAGCAAACATACAAAAAAATAATGGATAGCTACAATGATAGATTTAAAGAGACAGAAGATAGAATTAGTGATTTGGAGGATGGAACATCTGAATTCCAAAAAGAAACAGAAACTATAGGGAAAAGAATGGAAAAATTTGAACAGGGTATCAGGGAACTCAAGGACAATATGAACCGCACAAATATACGTGTTGTGGGTGTCCCAGAAGGAGAAGAGAAGGGAAAAGGAGGAGAAAAACTAATGGAAGAAATTATCACTGAAAATTTCCCAACTCTTATGAAAGACCTAAAATTACAGATCCAAGAAGTGCAGCGCACCCCAAAGAGATTAGACCCAAATAGGCGTTCTCCAAGACACTTACTAGTTAGAATGTCAGAGGTCAAAGAGAAAGAGAAGATCTTGAAAGCAGCAAGAGAAAAACAATCCATTACATACAAGGGAAACCCAATAAGACTTTGTGTAGATTTCTCAGCAGAAACCATGGAAGCTAGAAGACAGTGGGATGATATATTTAAAATACTAAAAGAGAAAAACTGCCAACCAAGACTCCTATATCCAGCAAAATTATCCTTCAAAAATGAGGGAGAAATTAAAACATTCTCAGACAAAAGGTCACTGAAAGAATTTGTGACCAAGAGACCAGCTCTGCAAGAAATACTAAAGGGAGCACTAGAGTCAGATACAAAAAGACAGAAGAGAGAGATATGGAAAAGAGTGTAGAAAGAAGGAAAATCAGATATGATATATATAATACAAAAGGCAAAATGTTAGAGGAAAATATTATCCAAACAGTAATAACACTAAATGTCAATGGACTGAATTCCCCAATCAAAAGACATAGATTGGCAGAATGGATTAAAAAACAGGATCCTTCGATATGCTGTCTACAGGAAACACATCTTAGACCCAAAGATAAACATAGGTTGAAAGTGAAAGGTTGGGAAAAGATATTTCATGCAAATAACAACCAGAAAAGAGCAGGAGTGCCTATACTAATATCCAACAAATTAGACTTCAAATGTAAAACAGTTAAAAGAGACAAAGAAGGACACTATATACTAATAAAAGGAACAATTAAACAAGAAGACATAACAATCATAAATATTTACGCACCGAATCAGAATGCCCCAAAATACGTGAGGAATATACTGCAAACACTGAAAAGGGAAATAGACTCATATACCATAATAGTTGGAGACTTCAACTCACCACTCTCATCAAGGGACAGAACATCTAGACAGAGGATCAACAAAGAAATAGAGAATCTGAATATTACTATAAATGAACTAGACTTAATAGACATTTATAGGATATTACATCCCACAACAGTAGGATACACCTTTTTCTCAAGTGCTCATGGATCATTCTCAAAGATAGACCATATGCTGGGTCACAAAGCAAGTCTTAACAAATTTAAAAAGATTGAAATCTTACACAACACTTTCTCGGACCATAAAGGAATGATGTTGGAAATCAATAATAGGCAGAGTGCCAGAAAATTCACAAATACGTGGAGGCTCAACAACACACTCCTAAACAACGACTGGGTCAAAGAAGAAATTGCAAGAGAAATTAGCAAATACCTCGAGGCGAATGAAAATGAAAACACAACATATCAAAACTTATGGGACGCAGCAAAGGCAGTGCTAAGAGGGAAATTTATTGCTCTAAATGCCTATATCAGAAAAGAAGAAAAGGCAAAAATTCAGGAATTAACTATCCATTTGGAAGGACTGGAGAAAGAACAGCAAGCTAACCCCAAAGCAAGCAAAAGGAAAGAAATAACAAAGATTAGAGCACAAATAAATGAAATTGAAAACATGAAAACAATAGAGAAAATCAATAAGGCCAGAAGTTGGTTCTATGAGAAAATCAATAAGATTGATGGGCCCTTAGCAAGATTGACAAAAAGAAGAAGAGAGAGGATGCAAATAAATAAGATCAGAAATGGAAGAGGAGACATAACTACTGACCTCACAGAAATAAAGGAGGTAATAACAGGATACTATGAACAACTTTACGCTAATAAATACAACAATTTAGAGGAAATGGACGGGTTCCTGGAAAGACATGAACAACCAACTCTGACTCAAGAAGAGATAGATGATCTCAACAAACCAATCACAAGTAAAGAAATCGAAGCAGTCATTCAAAAGCTTCCTAAAAAGAAAAGTCCAGGACCAGACGGCTTCACATGTGAATTCTATCAAACATTCCAGAAAGAATTAGTACCAATTCTCTTCAAACTCTTCCAAAAAATCGAAGTGGAGGGAAAACTACCTAATTCATTCTATGAAGCCAACATCACCCTCATACCAAAACCAGGCAAAGATATTACAAAAAAAGAAAACTACAGACCAATCTCTCTAATGAATACAGATGCAAAAATCCTCAATAAAATTCTAGCAAATCGTATCCAACAACACATTAAAAGAATTATACATCATGACCAAGTAGGATTCATCCCAGGTATGCAAGGATGGTTCAACATAAGAAAATCAATTAATGTAATACACCATATCAACAAATCAAAGCAGAAAAATCACATGATCATCTCAATTGATGCAGAGAAGGCATTCGACAAGATTCAACATCCTTTCCTGTTGAAAACACTTCAAAAGATAGGAATACAAGGGAACTTCCTTAAAATGATAGAGGGAATATATGAAAAACCCACAGCTAATATCATCCTCAATGGGGAAAAATTGAAAACTTTCCCCCTAAGATCAGGAACAAGACAAGGATGTCCACTATCACCACTATTATTCAACATTGTGTTGGAGGTTCTAGCCAGAGCAATTAGACAAGAAAAAGAAATACAAGGCATCAAAATTGGAAAGGAAGAAGTAAAACTATCACTGTTTGCAGACGATATGATACTATACGTCGAAAACCCGGAAAAATCCACAACAAAACTACTAGAGCTAATAAATGAGTACAGCAAAGTAGCAGGTTACAAGATCAACATTCAAAAATCTGTAGCATTTCTATACACTAGTAATGAACAAGCTGAGGGGGAAATCAAGAAACGAATCCCATTTAAATTGCAACTAAAAGAATAAAATACCTAGGAATAAATTTAACTAAAGAGACAAAAAACCTATATAAAGAAAACTACAAAAAACTGCTAAAAGAAATCACAGAAGACCTAAACAGATGGAAGGGCATACCGTGTTCATGGATTGGAAGACTAAATATAGTTAAGATGTCAATCCTACCTAAATTGATTTACAGATTCAATGCAATACCAATCAAAATCCCAACAACTTATTTTTCAGAAATAGAAAAACCAATAAGCAAATTTATCTGGAAGGGCAGGGTGCCCCGAATTGCTAAAAACATCTTGAGGAAAAAAAACGAAGCTGGAGGTCTCGCGCTGCCTGACTTTAAGGCATATTATGACGCCACAGTGGTCAAAACAGCATGGTATTGGCATAAAGATAGATATATCGACCAATGGAATCGAATAGAGTGCTCAGATATAGACCCTCTCATCTATGGACATTTGATCTTTGATAAGGCAGTCAAGCCAACTCACCTGGGACAGAGCAGTCTCTTCAATAAATGGTGCCTAGAGAACTGGATATCCATATGCAAAAGAATGAAAGAAGACCCATCTCTCACACCCTATACAAAAGTTAACTCAAAATGGATCAAAGATCTAAACATTAGGTCTAAGACCATAAAACAGTTAGAGGAAAATGTTGGGAGATATCTTATGGATCTTACAACTGGAGGCGGTTTTATGGACCTTAAACCTAAAGCAAGAGCACTGAAGAAGGAAATAAATAAATGGGAACTCCTCAAAATTAAACACTTTTGTGCATCAAAGAACTTCATCAAGAAAGTAGAAAGACAGCCTTCACAATGGGAGACAATATTTGGAAATGATATATCAGATAAAGGTCTAGTATCCAGAATTTATAAAGAGATTGTTCATCTCAACAACAAAAAGACAGCCAACCCAATTACAAAATGGGAAAAAGACTTGAACAGACACCTCTCAGAAGAGGAAATACAAATGGCCAAAAGACACATGAAGAGATGCTCAATGTCCCTGGCCATTAGAGAAATGCAAATCAAAACCACAATGAGATATCATCTCACACCCACCAGAATGGCCATTATCAACAAAACAGAAAATGACAAGTGCTGGAGAGGATGCGGAGAAAGAGGCACACTTATCCACTGTTGGTGGGAATGTCAAAGGGTGCAACCACTGTGGAAGGCAGTTTGGCGGTTCCTCAAAAAGCTGAATATAGAATTGCCATACGACCCAGCAATACCATTGCTAGGTATCTACTCAAAGGACTTAAGGGCAAAGACACAAACGGACATTTGCACACCAATGTTTATAGCAGCATTATTTACAATTGCAAAGAGATGGAAACAGCCAAAATCTCCATCAACAGAAGAGTGGCTAAACAAACTGTGGTATATACATACGATGGAATATTATGCAGCTTTAAGACAAGATAAACTTATGAACCATGTAATAACATGGATGGACCTAGAGAATATTATGCTGAGTGAATCCAGCCAAAAACTAAAGGACAAATACTGTATGGTCCCACTGATGTGAACGGACATTCGAGAATAAACTTGAAATATGTCATTGGTAACAGAGTTCAGCAGGAGTTAGAAACAGGGTAAGACAATGGGTAATTGAAGCTGAAGGGATACAGACTGTGCAACAGGACTAGATACAAAAACTCAAAAATGGACAGCACAATAATACCTAATTGTAAAGTAATCATGTTAAAACACTGAATGAAGCTGCATCTGAGCTATAGGTTTTTGTTTTGTTTTGTTTTGTTTTGTTTTGATTTTACTATTATTACTTTTATTTTTTTCTCTATATTAACATTCTATATCTTTTTCGGTTATGTTGCTAGTTCTTCTAAACCAATGCAAATGTACTAAGAAATGATGATCATGCATCTATGTGATGATGTTAAGAATTAATGATTGCACATGCAGAATGGTATGATCTCTAAATGTTGGGTTAATTTCTTTTTTTCCGTTAAGTAAAAAAAAAAAACAAAAAAAGAGAAGGGATAATTGGAGATGAAGGGATACAGACTGTACAACGGGACTGGATATAAAAACTCAGAAATGGACAGCACAATACTACCCAATTGTAATGCAATTATGTTAAAACACTGAATGAAGCTGCATGTGAGGTATAGGTTTTTTGTTTTTGTTTTTTTTGTTTTTTTTTCTTTCTATTATTGTTTTAATTCTTATTCTGTTGTCTTTTTATTTCTTTTTCTAAATCGATGCAAATGTACTAAGAAATGATGAATATGCAACTATGTGATGTTATTAAGAATTACTGATTGTACATGTAGATTGGAATGATTTCTAATTGTTTTGTTAATTCTTTTTTTAATTAATAAAAAAAAAAAAAAAAAGAAGAAGCCAGGAGAGAAAGCTGAGAGAGAAACCCTGTATGTCATTGGCCTTCTTGAATCTAGGTATCTTTCCCTGGATGCCTTAGATTGGACATTTCTATAGACTTGTTTTAATTGGGACATTTTCTTGGTCTTAGCATTGTAAACTTTTAACTTATTAAATTCCTCCTTTTAAAAGCTGTTCTGTTTCTGGTATATTTCATTCCAGCAGCTAGCAAACTAGAACAGTTACTATGCTTTTTTTCAAAATACTTTACAAGTTGGGCCAGGGTCAAACTGGTAGGAAGACAAAGAGAAGTGGGAAGCTCCTTCTCTGCCTTTGTCTGGCACAGTTCAGCATGCCCTCTAAAGGCATGTGTCCAAATTTAGAGCATGGCATTTACAGTTCTCAATCTAGCCTGGTAGTATTATGATGAATATAGTATATCCTTAATAAATATTTTTAAAATAAATGAACACACAAATGGAACTGAAATTAATCAGGCTACCTTTTCCTCCCAGGGGTGGGCAGGGGAGGTGGGGAATGATCTAAAAGCATTGAGGCTTCTCACGGCTGAAAGGGAAGAGAAGAAACTGCTTCTGGGGGCTTCTGTTCTCTAGCCTTGCTAGTCACAGTAACATCAGCATCACCTGGAAACCTGGTAGAAGTGCTGAATCTTGGCCCCCACCCCGGACCTTCTCAATCAGTTTGTGCCCAGCTCTACAGAACACAGAAAAAAGATATGCCTTTGCACCTCTGTGGAAAATCCGTTGACAGTTGTGTATGGCTCTATCTACAGAGTCTGGAATTAATAATTCCTAATGTCAGTAATGACAACGACAAGCCATCTCTTGAGCAGTGTGTCTTTATTGAAGCCTACTATGTGTCTAGTCCTGAATGGGCTCTGCAGGAAAGAGAGAAGCAGAGGTGGTTTATTCGTTTCCTAGGGCTTCTAGCAAACTACCCCCAGGTGACTTAAAACAACAGAAATTTATTCTCCCACTCTTCTGGAGGTTCGCAATCCAAATCTAAACCTTTAGAAGGTTTAGAAAAGAACCCTTCCTTGACTCTACCTATCTTCTGGTGGCTGCCAGAAATCCTTGGAGTTGCTTGCCTTGTAGCTGTATCACCCCAGTCTCTGCCTCTGTCTTCACATGGTCCTTTACCCTTGTGTATCTCTGTGCTCCTTCTCTTCATATAAGGACAGCAGTCATTGGTTTGGGGGCCCACCCTAATCCAGGAGGCTTGCACCTGCATAGACACTATTTCTAAATAATGCCACATTTTGAGATGATGGGTGGACATGAATTTGGGGAGGGCACACTTTAACCTATTACAGATAGGTAGAGCAAGTAAGTGCCCTCACTGTGGGACGTCAAGCTCCAAACCTCCCACCCCTCCCTGTACAAACCCTGACTGAGGTGCAAGCTCTTGCCTAACCCTAAATTGTCCGCAGCACAACTCCTGGGTGACACCGGTCACGTGGACAGCTGTTGGTTTCAGCAATCGCAATTCATCAAGACTGAGCTAGCAAATCTTTGGGGAAGACAGCCCAATCCCGACCTCCATCATAACATTTTTCTTTTGCAATGAAGCATCACTGGATTTATTGAAAGTCCATTCCGTGTTGCTAAAACTCAAGTACTCAGGTCTTCTCCAAGTTGGAGATGGGGATGGGGGCAGTCCTAGCTCATTAGCCCAATGGCACACCTGGGCTATTAAGTCTATGCCCCCTGCAATATATCTTGCAAATGGCGTTGTTTTATGATACTGTACATAAAACCACAGATTCTGGAGTTCTTTTCCAACCTCTGCCATTTGCTAGATGTGTGACCTTATGCAAGTCTTAATATTTTAGCTATTATAATAAAGTGATACTTTGCTTCCTTCTTAAGTTGGATGAATTCCAATTTATGGGTTTTTTTCTTTTATAAATTGTGTTTTTGATGTTGTATCTAAGAAATCTTAGCCCAATGTCACAAAGATTTTCTCCTGTGTTTCCTTTTCGGCATTTGGAATTTAAGATTTTATATTGAGATCTGTGATTCATTATTATTAGTTAGTTTTTTAATATGCCACAAGATACAGAAAAGAGTTCTTTACTTTTTTGCTTTTTATGGCATATGGATGTGTAATTGTTCACTACCATTTATCGAAAAGTCCATCCTTTCTCCATTAAATTGCTTTTGCACTTTTGCTGAGAATCAATTGATAGTATATTTGTGGGTCTTTTAGGGACCCTCTACTCTGTTCTAGTGATATGTTTGTCCTTTGCCAATACGATACTGTCTTATTACAGTGTCTTTATAATAAGTCTTGAAATTGGGTAATAGGAGACCATTAACTTTACTCTTCTTTATAAAAGGTATCTGGGGAATCCTAGATCATTTGTAATTCCATGTATAAATTTTATGATCAGTTTATTAATTGCTACCCAAAAAAGCTTCCTGGAATTTTGCACTGAATCTATAGATAATCTGGGGGGGAAACTGACATCTTCACAATATAGAGTCTCCTAATTCATGAACACAGCATATTTCTCCACATATATTTATGTCTTCTTTAATGTCACTCAACAATATTCTATAATTTTCAGTGTGGAGGTCTTATCTTTTGTTATATTCATTCCTAAATTTTTTCCAATTTCATTTTCCAACTGTTTGCCACACATTGATAAAAATAAAATGAATTTTTGTATATTAACCTTGTAACACATACCCTTGCTAAGTTTAGTTATTAGCCCTACTAATAGTTTTGTATATTCTGTAGAATTTTCTACATTAAAAAAAGTCATCTGCAAATAGAGGCAGCTTTATTTTCTTCTTTCTGATCTTTATCCTTTTATTTCTTTTTCTTGCTTTATTGCACTTGCTATGACAACCAGAATCATGTTGAATAGAAGTAGTGAGAGTAGACATCCTTGCCTTGTTACCAAACTTAGGGGAAGAACATTCAATATTTCATCATTAGGGACTTTTTTTTATTAGATTGAGGAAATTCCTTTCTACTCCTAGGTTGCAGAGAGCTTTTATCATGAATGCATGTAAAATTTTGTCAAATGCTTTTTCTGTATCTGCTGACGTGATCATATGTTTCACTCATTGATTGATTTTCAAATATTAAACCAATCTTGAATCCACGGGTTAAGCCCTCCTTGGTCATGATCTACTATTATGTTTTTATACTTTTGGGCTTTATCTGCTAATATTTAGTTAAAGATTTTTGCATCTGTGTTAATGAGGGATATTGGTCTGTAATGTACATTTTCTTGTAATGTCTTTGTCAGGTTTTAGTGTTAGACTTTTTCTGGTACCATAAAATGAATTGGGCAGTGTACCCTGTCCTCCTCTACTATCTGGAAAAGTATGTGTAAGTTTAGTGGCATTTCTTTTTTGAATGTTTGATAGACTTTACCACTGAAATTACCTGAGCCTATAGTTAAGATTTTCTGTTCCATCTTGTGTGGTGATTGGTATTCTCTATTTTTAAAGAATTTGCCCATTTCATCCATTTCGTAGAGATCACTGATAAAGTTCTTCAAAATATTCTCTCATTTTAATGTCTGTAAGTCCTGTGGCAATAATCCCTCTTTCATCTCTGATGTTGGCACTTTGTGTTCTCTATTTTTCTTGAGCAGTCAAGCAAAATTTATCAATTTTGTTGTTCTTTATAAGAACCAACTTTGTGCTTTGCTAATTTTCTTTATTGCTTGTTTGTTTGTTAATTTTCTTTATTTCTTGTTTGTTTGTTTCCTATTACATTGATTTATGGTCTTTTATATTTTTCTATTTTAGTTACTTTGGTTTACTTTGGGTTTGAATTGGAATCTTAAGTCACTGACTTTAGATATTTCTTCTTTTCCAATATAATAATTTAAAGCCATAAAATTCCTCTAAGGGAATTTTTCAGCTATATTCTACAAATTTTGTTGTGTTTTACTATCAGTAAGTTTTAAATCTTTTCTCTGACTTCTTTCACGATTGTTTGTTTGGAACATGTGTTTAATTACCAAAATAGTGGGATTTTTCATTGATATCTTATTTTTTACTTATTTCTAATTTAAATTATATTGTGATGATTGGATTTATACTACTATTATTTAAGTCCTTTTGATTTTATTAGGACTTGTTTATAGCCCAGGATATAGTCTCTCTTGGTAAATGTGTGCAGTTGAAAAGAAGGTTTATCCTTCAGTGCTTGGGTTTAATGTTCTATAAATATCAATTATGTTAAGGTGTTAACAGTGTTGCTCAGATTCTATATGTCTTTATTGAATTTTTATCTGGTGTTTTACCAATCTCAGAGAGAAGAATATTCAAATTTCCTACTATGATTATAAAATTTTATATTTCTTATTTCATTCTGTCAATTTTTGCTTCATGAATCTTAAGGATCTGTTCTGAAGCACATATATATTTATTAGTTTAAATGTGACACATTTACTTTGTCTTCCTTATAAATTGACTCTTTATATGTAAAGTTGATCTCTTCTTATCAGCATATAGTTAGGTCTTGCTTTTAAAAGAAATCAATTCTGATAATCTCTGCCTTTTAATTGGAGTGTTTAGTTCATTAACATTTATTGTAATTATTGGTATGGTTGGATTTAGAGCTACCTTTTCATTACTACTTTTCCAGTGCCCACTCCACCTTTAATTCTTCTGTTCCCTCTTTCCCGCCTTCTGAATTGTTTGAATATTTTTATAATTTTACTTTAATTTGCCTATTAGATTTTTTTTACTATACCTCTTTGCACTATTATTTGAACGGTTTATCTAGGGGTCACAATATACATCCTTAGATCTTCATAGTATACTGAGAGCTCATAGTGTACCTCCTTACATAGAAATGTAGAAATCTTGAAATTGTATTGGTCAATTTACCATCCTACCCAATGCCCAGTCCACAGTCATTTGAATAATTGCATCATTTTTTTCTGCCTATTTGCAAGATTTTATCTTTATCTTTGGTTTTCAGCAGTTTAATCATGATGTGCCAAGGTAAGGTTTCCTTCATAATTATCCTGTTTGGGGTTAATTGTGATTTTGGATCTGTATTTTGTCTTTCAACAAATCCGGGAAATTTTTAGTCAGAAAAGGTATAAAAAGTTATACTTATTCTGCTCCATATTCAGTCTCTTCTCTCCCTCAAAGACTCCAATTAATTGCATATTGAACCTTTGGGTATTGTCCCACATGTCCCTGAGGCCTGTTCACTTTTTCTAATCTGCTTTTCTTTCTCTCTTGTCTCCAGATAAGATCATTCTGTTGATGTATCTTCCAGCACTTACTCAGTCATTCATTAGCAGAGTGGATCCTTACCTGCTTGAGACCACAGGTCAGGTTTTAAAGTAATAACTACTAATAATTAATACCATTATTTTAAATAAAGTGAGGTTAAAATCTATCCTCAACTTGTTGACCATCTACAGAAAAGGCTTCAAGTTTTCCAAAGAGTTTCTAACTTGAGTAAGAGCTAGGAACCTGGTTAAGAGAAAGACATTCAAACAGAGAGTTTACAACACATTGTGACCAGGTGCTAAAATCCATATGTGAACAAAGTGGTGCAGAGGAGCACATGGTTGCCACTACCTGGGGAGTCAGGAAAGTCTTAAGATTATTGGTATTTCATTAAGAATTGTGGTTACCAAGACAAGTGACACTTTGCTGAAAATCAAGAACATTCTAGGCAGAGGGTCCTGAAAAAGGACTGCCCTGATTTTGTAGGAGGAAGAAGGGGAAAGCAGAGTGTAGGGTTCCCAAGGAGGACAGTGGTGGCACATGAGGCCAGAAGAGTAGTCTGTATCAACAGGGCTTGAAGATGAGCTGAAGAATGGTATGTCCTTGCTGCCAACGTAAAGAAAGGCACTGGAAGTTAGGAGAGGGGCTGTGCATATGAAGAATATAAGAAGGTTCTCTACCCTCAAGGAACTCTCAGACTGGTTGAGAAACCAAATCAACCTATGTGAAATAAAAGGAAGAGGCAGAACACTCCATGGCCATTATTCTAATTCCAGCCACAATCTTCTCTCATTTGAATGGCAATACCCTCCCAGTAGGTCTCCCCATTGCTGCATTTGTTCACTACCAATCCATTTCCACAGTTGCAGCCAATAACTTCTAAAAACATAAATCAGAACATGTCATTCTATTGCTTATAACCATTCAGTGGCTTCCCACTACACTTAGAATGTTCTAAGTCTACAACACTTCCCATGGCCTCATGCCTGACCTCTCTTCCCTCACTTATCGTGCTCAGTTTCATTGGCCTTCTGGCTGATCCTAGTCAAGCCAAGCTCTCATAGACATGGCTTTGTGCTGCCTGTTGCTTCCCAGGTCTTCATTTGGCTGCTCCTTTAGGTCTAGCATAACTCTCAGTGCCTCAAAAGACCTTCCCTACGCTCAAGTTTCTTCCCTATTAAAGTTTGTCATGATGCCAAATTTATTCCATTGAAAGCACTAATAACAACCTTTAGCCTTTAAATTTACTTTTACCTGATGATGGTCTGCTTCTTCTACTGAGAAATAAGTTCTACAAAGGCAAGGATCTGTCTTATTCTTCATTAAATCCTTAATGCTTAGAATAGTGCCCACCATATTGCACATATTCACAAACGTCTAGACAAACAGCTATAAATAAATGCTAAGGGTTATGGTATCAACTCTCTGTATACATGTCACAGGAGGGAGCGGATGGGGTGAAGGATCTGAGGAGGGGAAAGAAAGCTCTATTTGAAGACAGTGGCCCCAGTTGCCACTGGCCTATTATGATCTAGATATGGGTTCTACAGCTTTTTAGGTAGAAAGCGTTCAAAATGATGCTTAGGCTAAGATCTCCAGCTGACCTGTTCTCAGGCACCCCATGGAAGCCTGTCTCAGAGTCTGGACTTCCACACTCCCCACAAGGCTGCTGTGGTGCAAGCTCTTTCACATTCCCCTTGACTTGCTTCTAAGCTACGTGATGATTTCAAAGGGCTTGCCTGTTCCATCCACTTTGCCGACCCAACTTGTAGGAGATAAAACTATTTTGTTTTTTAGTTTACTTCTTATTCCTGGAGACCACAAAAATAAGAGAAAAATAATTCTTCAATAATCCATGGAGTTCCTTTATCTTAAAAACTTTTGCTTTTTCTGAAACTAGGATACATTTTTTGGGAAGCTTTCTGCCTGAAACCCAAGCTGGGAAATATGTAATTAGACAAACCATACTTAAGAAGACTTGGAAGCCAGCAGGAGGAAGCTCCTTCACTCATCCCAGCACTAGGCAGGGAGAGACATAAGCAGATGCACATGGTGTTGGCAAGCATTTTTATTGAGTGAGATGTGATGCTCAGAAGATCTACAGCACATACCCTAAGTGGAAATCCTTTCAGTAACAGTGCACCAGCCAACTGGACCCTCTCCTCCCCCTCTCCCTCTGCCTTCCTCCACCCTCCGCCCAGTCTGGAATAAGAGTCTTTCTCTGTGGCTTGGGTCTCTGTGGCTGGGTCAGAGTGGAGCCTCACCTTCTTGACTCCCACAGGGATTATTTGCAGTGTTTTGCTAGTGTCCCTGCTGTGTGCACTTGTGATTACGGGTGATGCCCACTCTGGAGCTTCCTTGGTTTACATGGCTCAATTTGGATGTCACTTCTCTTAGAATATTAAAATAAGACACACACACCCTAATTTTCCCCATCCTGTTTCCTTCCACCCTCCTTCCTCCTCTAAAATCTATTGGTAAAGCTTCACTCCTCGGAGTTGTGAGTTTCTCTACTTCTGCTTCAGGCTCCCTGGGTCCTTGGCGTACAGAGTGTAGGTCAAGATCAGCGGAGGGTCTCTGGGTCAGAGGCAGGACCATCTCAGCGAAGAAACAGGTGTAATCACCAAGCTGTCTGCACAGTGTGGCTGGCTCAGGCTTTTTCTCCTCGTAGGTCTCAGGGTAGTTTAGACAAAGATGTTCCTCACTTCCTGAGGGCATGTGCACTGGAGGGACACAGGCTTGGATGGCCTCCTTTGGCCTCACCTTGGGAGAAACAGGCATGGGCAAAATCAACAATGTGTCAGAGTCACGTGGGCCTGCTACTGTGCATAAATTTAGCTGCAAGAGCTGAAAATGAGCTTTCAGTAGAAGACCCCCCCCATTCCTATTTGCCTTCTGCTCCCCACCTCCTGCCAACCAAATGAAGTCTCTCTGAACATTTAGAGATTTGTATTTTCAGTAGTAAATTTTTTAAAAGTAAAACAAATCTTTCCAGTTTCCGCCTGAGTGGAGTGCATGAGGAGATGTCTGTAAGAAATTGTGGGCAGATATCTCAGACAGGAAAAAAAAAAGCACTTTAAATTGACAAATCAGTCCAAACCACTAAAGTTATAACTTTTTTTTTTTTTTTTTGCTTTCCAGCAGAATAGTAAAACAGACGCATTATTGGCAGCTCATTAGTGCTAAGGAGAGGCAGTCTCCAACTTGACATCAGCCCACCGCTGGACCCGAATCTGTTATTTCACCGGAAAGCCTTACACTGCCATTCTCCAACTGGGCAGAAGACATACATGGGGGAGCCGGGAAAAAGGCATAAATAAGACACAGATTGGCAACTTTCTGATGTGTTTAGCACATTTTTGTTACTTCCTTTAATACCATAGACCTTGAATTCTTCCACCATTCGGAGAACAAAAGACAAGCCTCAGATTGGGATGGGGGGGCCAATAGGTGGGAAGGGAGAGGTAGTCAATAAAAAGTTCTCTTCACCTAATTAACATTTTTAATTCAATTACTTAAAACGGGAGGCAAAAATAGGAAGAGAAGGACTACCACAGCCAGTAACTTCAGATCTAAAAAAATCCCTTCATTAGATCAGTTTTTAAATTCATAATTGAACTTAAATAAAGAGCGACCTACAGGCAGCTGTTTCTAATATTGAGTCCCCACTGCACATGAAAGGCGCATTTATTCCTGCAGCAGCCTCCCTACCCTTGGGTGTTATCAGCTGAACATGTTTTGAACCTACCTAATGCATTTGAGGTAGCTTGGGTTTATTTTTCTTTCAATAAAATAAATGGTTTTGTAATTAAATTTCTGCACTGCCTGCGCTTAATGGTTACATTGACAAGTGCTAATGTATGGCAAGAGAATGAGTTTGAAATGAAACATGCTGTTTTCGAATCTGCAAGCAATTTTGCAGCGGGGCAATCAAACCCCTCGTGCCCGCGAAACGTTTTCATTAATCTGCTCGCTGTGCGCCCTGCCCACTCGGCCGCGCGAGGACGCTTTTTAGCTCCCTCTTTGCCCAACCCCCGCCTTTGCCTTTTTTTCTAAAAAAAGAAAAACACACACACAAAAATATCATGAAGCGAGCCGTTGTTTGAAACCATTTTGTGGTCTCTGGCAGGCGGGCCTGTGGAAATTCGCTGACTTTACACCGTGAAATGTTGCAGCTGTCTCCTCCGAAGGGACTGCCGGCCTCAACGTTTCAATCCCTGGCAGCCAGTCAACAAGAAAATCTGTCTCTCTGTTTTCTTTCTTTCTTCTTCTTCTTCTTTTTTTAACTTTTTGCCCTTAGCTAAATTTATTTTTGAATAATCTTCTCATAGAAAATAGAGAACGGCTATTCCTTATCTGCATTGCTGTGTGCAATCCATTTCAAGCCATCTCAAAGGGCTTCATGGCCCGAGACCCGGATGGGCAGGTGATGGTCTCCACTGGCTCCACTTTGGCCTGCCCGGAGAGGGCCCTGCCCAGGACCCCCGCAGTGGATGCAAGGCCTCTGGCCCTGCCTCTCTCCAGAAAGCCTGTGCTTCATCTGCCCACTAGAGGGATGGCTTCCCAGGGCAGCTTTCCCAGAGCCTAGAAGGCTGCCCCATCAAAGGCCAAGAGGGGTGTAGAAGGCCTGCAAGCCACCTGGGGCGGGGCAGGAGAGCAGCCCCAATTACAAGGTGTGTGGCTGGGGGGGGGGGGGGAGGGGGGCGGGGAGACACCGGAGCCAGAGGGCTGACAGCAGGAATGCTGACTCACCCTGCGGGGCCGGCCAGGATCATAAGTTCTCCTACCCCGGCATGGCTCTCTCTGGCTATTTCCTGAGACAGGACTTAGGGGAGGGGCTTCTGTGTTGTTCCCCACCTCCTGAATTTATTCCAGTGGGAGATAGGCAGAGGAGATGGCTGCTTATGGGTGGGATTCCAGAAGTTCGAGAGAGGTTCTCAGCAACTCGGAACTCCCCTGCCCATTTCCTAAGGCCTGTACCACCTTGCATGGGAGACAATGCACAAGTCCCCTGGAAAGAGGACGTAAGGACTTGGAGCTCCACTAAGGGGTAAATGATAATAGCAAGCCCACCGTGAGAGGTGAGAGAGAAAGAACTAAGGTTACCTGGTATCTGGATGGCAGAAGGAGAAAATTTAGAAGGGAGAGAGGAGAAAAACTTGGTGGCAGTGGGGGGGGGGTGGTAAATTAGTGTTACAGCCAACAGACACCCTTATGGTGGCCTGATGAAGAAGTAAAGAAAGCTCCTTGGCTAAATGACTGTTAGTGGACTTCTGGAAGAGGTAGAGACTTAAACTTCTCTGCGTAAAGGGACAGAGGAGAGGCTGGGGTAGTCCCAGGGTCCCAGAAGGAAGAATGGAAAGACAGGAAAGAAGTGAAGCTGCAGAGCGACTCAGGTGGGTCTTTGCTGAGTCTGAGCTCGGGTCCTAATGAAACTAAGGCATAACCATTGTGAGAATGCCTTCATCTAACACCCAATCCTCTACCAATTTCTCATAGTCATCACTGGACAGTGTGAACACTTGCTATGTATTCACTCATTCAGAAAATACCAAGTTCTTACTACGTGTAAACCATGTTGTTAGGCTCTTCGGGGCACAGACATAACAAAGACATGGTCTGTGCCCTCTTGCGGAGCTTACAACTCCAATACAAAGCACGATGAAGGAGGTGCTGAATGGAGATACAAGCAAAATGGCACGTGACCTCAGAGGAGGAACCAGTGCGCTGTCATAGCCGGAATAAGAGAAAGCTTCATGGAAGAGGTCAGCCTTAAAAGATGAGTGGGATTTCAAAAGGGGAGAATGGTTCGATGGAAGGAACTAGCATAAGCATGAAAGGAACCAAGATAAGCATGGAGGTATGAAAGTAAAAGTTGCATGTATGTTTCCAAATAAATGTAGGATAAGGCAAGTGCCTTTGTGTGTGTGTGTGTGTGTGTGTGTATGTGTGTGTGCGCGCATGCGCGCGCACATTTATATATATGTGTGTGTTGGTGGGGGCGGGAACGGTGGTAGGAAATGGAATTGAAGCATTTAGCTGGGGCCATATTGAGGATCTTGATCATCAAGCTATAGGGGCCAGGCTGTATTTTGCAAGCCAGATGAACCCCCCATAAAGTGTGGGAGACTTGAGGATGGAAGTGACTGGAGGAGGAAATGGTGAAGTGACCCCACCTGTGGATTTATACTAGCCCCTGTGAGCCATAAAAAAAAAAGGCAGGCTGAGGAGAGAAGACTTTGGGGGCAGGATGACCAGAGGCGATTTCAGTCGCTCAGTCTCAGAGCAGCGGTGGGCTGGCAACGCAGAGGCAGTGTTCCTGGAGAGAGGGCGTGGATGTTTAGATGCCAGGAACAATCAATCAGGTGTGGAGGGAAGAATGAAAGTGTCAGCAAGTAGCTGTCTTCGGGGTGCCTGGCATAGGGTCGTGGCCATGACAGACGAAGGAAACTTTGGGAGAGAAGTGGGTTTGGGAGTGGGAGAGGGAAAACACTGATTCTGGTTGCATTCATCGAGTTGAATTTCCTGCTAGTGGGGCAATACCCAGGGGATAGCAGAGGGAGAAATGGATTAAAACAGGAGGAAGTCAGAACTGTGAGGAATACCCACATTTAAAGGATCCATTGCAGTAGACAAAAAGGTATAATTAGGGAAGTAGGAGATGAGTCAAGAAGGAAAAGGAGGAGAATCTCAAGAAGGGCTGGAACACTATGTTCGATGCTTCAGAGAGGCCCAGTAAAGTGAGAGGGTGAGGACTTGGGTTGAGCAATAAAGAGGGCAGTGGTTATCTCTGGGAGGACAGTCTAAGTAGAGGGGAAGTTGAGCGGGTTAATGAGAAGTAGAGGCAGCAAGAGGAAATGTCTCATGGGATATGGCTTTAAAGAAGTTCACAGTGATAGATAAAAGGAAAGATTTGGGGAGGGTTGAGCGGCTCCTTCTTCAAGGAGTCAGTAAGGAGAGAGAAATTGAAAAGGCACCAAAGGGACATCCTGATGAAGGAACATCATGCGAGAGGCAGAAAGGGGTGGAGGGTGGGCCTTGGAAACAGCAGGATTACTTCTTTCTGAGGCTGGAGAGAAGGAAAAAGGGGTGCGGGGCCAGGAAACAGTTGAGGAAAAGGCAGAGGGGAAGTGAGAAGGTTGGGAGCATACCGGTGAATGAAACAACGAGATCAAGTGCTGAGGGTGAGGGGTGGGGATGGAGTGGGAATGGCTTGAAAATTTGAGGTGAGTAGGAAGTGGGAAAGAAGGTCAAGTAGGAGTGAATAATACGGCTGCCGGGCAGCCCTGAGAACCCAGCTGAAGATGGAGACCCGGCTCTGCCCCAACCTGACTGCATGGCTGGGATGCTGACTCCAGCTATTTGGGGCAGTCTGGAAGCAAAGAGAACCCAGTGGGGGATCACTCCTACTCGGAACGGCTCTGCAGCTGCAGTGGGAGACCTGAGGCAAGGACCTTAGGGACCAGCCAGAAAGAATTCTATCATAGCCAGAAAGAATTCTATCATGCAAAAGGAAGCTCTCTGGTTGGTAGTCTAAGTTTTCCTACTAAGGCTAGTACAGCTTGGTCTTGCGCTGAAACTCTGAGACTAAATCTCAAAAAGTTTCAAATGAAAAATGCATACCCCTGCCAAACAGAGATGATTGTAAACTAGAGGTTAGAAAACTTACTCCTGAGGCAGCTTCTCCTCTCCACCCCCCACCCCAGCTTTCCATTGCTCTGTGACCAGGCAGATCACTTCAAGTGTTTACAGCATTAATCCTATCCGCCTGCCTCTGGGACACATTCTGTTGATTTACTAATTTCCAAGAAAGAAAGTGCTATTTAAATAAAGGGATCCTCACTAGAAAGATGTTTGATTCTACAAAATTCTGTGATTCTTGCCTTCTCGTCGCGGTGGTAAAACAAACAAAACCCAGTTTAGCCAAAACCTCATTGGTCCTTTGACTTGCTCTTGATGTTCAATGGGTTGTCAAAGCTAAACAGACACTGGATAAATTGTATATCAGGTTTTGTTTTGGAAAGTAAACACTACCAGAGCTGTGGTCACATCTGCACCAACCCTGATGGAGAATCCTGGCTCGATTACGATTGCCTTGAGTGCTTACTTTTTCTTCTCCGAGAAGCATTTTCGTCTCTGCTGGGTGGAGAAAGGGCCTGAAGAGTTGGAGATTACTCTGCAGACTCAGATGGCCCCGAACTGCGGATCAAAACCAGAGGAAGGGCTGAATGCTCATTAGGTGCCATCCACCGAGAAGGGATGGTGATTCCATGAGGTGTGCTCTTCCTGCATGCCCTTCGAGCATCCCCAAGTCCCTTCCCACCTGCCCCGAGGAGACTTTGAAGTCACTCTTGCCTTCCTGTTGACTTTAAGCTCAGGCGCTATGCCATTAGCAGGTCAGAATGGGAAAAGCTCAAAGTTCAAGAGAGACCTCTGTGGCGTTAGCAGCACAGGGGGCTGTCCAGCCTAGAGTCTCATGGCTGCTGAGACACCAGGGATGGTTTGGGGAAGGGCTATGAGGAGCCTCCTCCACCCCCTCAAAGGCAGGGCATAGACTGAGCATGCAGGGAAACTGCTTTCCTGATACATCCAAATCCTCCTGTCATTTCTGGGTATTTTCCGTCAAGGCCACATCTAAGAAGAGTGAATTTCGTAAGTTGTCTTCCCCTGCTTTAAATGTACACACCTTTCTCTTTCCCAAGCTTTCAACTTGGGAAAGCTTTTTTACTTTCATCAACTTGAATTTGAAAGAGAGGAAGAAGTAAATGATTGCGATTAGGAATTCATGCTATGCTAAGCTCTACGAAAAAGGAAACACTTTTGCTAAATTGTTTCACAACAGCCCTATTAATTAGTAGCATTATTCCCATTTTACAGGTGAGGAGTTGAGCTGGAACCATATCTGGATTAAAGCCTAAGCCTGTTCTCTATGCTTTATCTTACTGCCAAGTCTGTAATACCATTATACGCTTCCCTAGAGGAACATCTGTCTTTCCCAATCAAAGAGACTTCCCATTCTAGCTCCATGCTGGTTTCTGTGTGGAGCAGGGCTGCACACCTAAACACGTTGGCTGAAAACCCAGCAAGTCCTTCTTCAAGTATCACTGAGCCCTATGCTCAGCACTGCAGGGAATAGGTGAAGAGAGCAATCCCATCTTCAAGGGCATGGCCACCTGCATGGGAAGACAGAAACCTATGTCCGCTTGCCTCATGTTCCTTGAAGTCAGGCATGGGTTTTGGTTTCAAGATGCAGAACAAACATCACGAAATAACTCTAAGGACTGGGTGAGCTCCACGGGACTCCTTTTTACAGTCCCATTGTTAGATCCTCCAACTGACCATCTCTTGCTTTGCTTTCTTGGTATCTCCACTTGAGCCTGAAGGAAAAAAAAGAAATCAAAGAACAACGTGGGAGTGTTCTGGTGATAAGAAGCGAGTCTAACTACCCGGCACAGCCCACACTTTGTGTAGCAGAACTGACCACACATTACGTTCACCCTCTCTTTGGCCTTCAGCCTTCAGTAAGACCCTCAGGAAGGAAGCTTCCAGAAGGAAGGAAGGGAAGAAGGAGGGAAGCGGGGCAGTTCTCATAGTGAGGAGGTGCCTAGCCCAGGATGAGGGAGGGCAGAACCTGAAGGCTGGCTGCAGGGGATGGGGGTGGGAGCAGGGAAGGCTGGGTGCTTTGGGGCCAACATGCTCCTTATGAGAAATCTCTTAATGACCATGGGTCCTGAGGGAGGCGTGTGAGCGATGCCTGGCGCCAGCCACTCTTGCACGGGGCCTCCCGTCCAGATGGAAAATGTGCAGCGCGTGAGTGAGGGGAGTGAGGAGAGACCGCCAAGCTGCTGAAGGTGACTGATGGCCTTGTGACGGCAAACCTGCCTCCTGTGGGATCAGGTTTTGCCAGAACGAGACACAAAGATTAGTGACTTTCAGGTGAGAAAGAACCCCCAGTTCCTGGTTTCTGGAAAGAAGTTTCTTCATGGTTCTTTGAGAGTTTCATTTGAGCTCCCCACCTCCGTGTTCATGACATTTCTTCTTTCTTTCCATGAGTTCGGATCCTACTGGGCCTCTCAGGCCTCATCTTCCTCATGAAGCCTTCCCTCCGGCCTCCCTCTGCCTTCCCTCCTCTGACCAGCTGACCTGCCTGAGGCAGAGGAGGTGTTGGTCTGAGATTCTCCATCAGGGATAGGAATACCTGTCTTCTCAGAGCCTCATCACTCAGAACTTTCAGGGAACAAATTTGTAAGATTTTAGAAATATATTAAAACATTTAATGGAGTAAAATACAAAATTGGCAGGAATGCTTAAATTAAAGCATGAGACGGCAAAGAGATGGCCTGAGGGTGGATGATGGGCATGCCAAGCAGGTACCTGCTCTCGTCTCCACTGGGGAGCTCTGGAAGACAGGTTTGAGGAGTAGGTGGTGCGACATCAGGAGACATTGCAGGGCCCCCTTCCCATCCCAGGGTAGGGCAATGGGTGGGCTAAGTCTTACTAATTTAAGAGCAAAAGGAAATAATTTTCATAAACTTCAGTTAAAAAGTAACAGCAAATATCATTTATCACACTCTTCCGTGTGTCAGGCACTGTGCTAAATGCATTATATATCTCGTTTCAATCAACCCTCACATAAGCCAATGAGGTAAACAGGGTTCCCATTTTACAGCTAAGGAAATCAAGCCAGAGGGAGGCAAAATAACTTGCTCCAAGTTTAAGATCAAGGTCCAGGATTCAATCCCAGGTCCAGTTGGCTCTAATGCACCATGCTGCTGTGGGGGGATGAAGGAAGAGACAATATCATGGGCCTCCAGAACTGTTTCCTCAGCTTACCATTTGCCCTCTCTGAAGTTTGATGGTTCTTATGCTGGCCCCTAATATTTACCTCTACTTTTCCAGGTATTGACCCCAGGTACAGACCCCAGGTATAGACCCTAGCTCAAATGGGGAGCTCAGTTTGTCCTGCTGGTTCCTCCCATCTCCTGGGCTTATGGGCCATATGTTTGGGACCTCACCCCATTTAGCAACATCTGGAAGGCCCCATCAGGCCCAGCTTTAATTTACCTAACCAAAGACAAAGTAGCTGACCTGGTCTATCCTTTTATATGTTTGGGAATCAAAATCAGCTCTGACCCAAAGGGAGAGATGTTTATTTGATGCAAAATTTATATTTTGGGTAGTACATTACCTAATTTAACTTGTATGATTAACTTGTAATCTTGAATCTTGGAATCTTGGATAGGGCATGAGATTTTGTTGGTTTGTCCAGGTTAGTGTGATGCCCTGATATATCCCAGAGTAATTTGGGCAGTGAATAAAGAAGTATTTGCAGGAGACTTCCGGAGAAGATGGTGGCTTAGTAAGATGCGTGGGTCTTAGTTCCTCCTCCAGAACAGCTACTAAAGAAATAGAAACAGTACAGAACAGCTCCTGGAGCCACGACAGAGAACAGAAACACAGCGTACCCCATTCTGGAATGGCTGAACCGGCTAAGAGAATCTGCTGCGGTGAGGTCCCCAAGAGGTGCGTGCTTCCCCGGGCCGTGGCGGCTGGCAGCCAGAGCCCCTCCCTCCCTCCTTCCTGGGCCGGCTGGGAGATTTGGATCGGCACTCCCCCAAACTGCGGTGGCCGACGCCCCCCCCCTCCCCACGAACGGCTTCCCGGGCCGGCTAGGAGATTTGGATTGGCACTCCCCCAAACTGCGGCGGCCAGCGCCCCCCGCCACGCGCGGCTTCCCGGGCCGGCTGGGAGATTTGGATCGGCACTCCCCCAAGCCGCGGCGGCCGGTGCCCCCCGCCACGCGCGGCTTCCCGGGCTGGCTGGGAGCTTTGGATCGGCACTCCCCCAAGCCGTGTTGGCTGGCAACCCTCCCCCACAGCGAGAGTCTTCCAAAGTTAAAGGAGTCACAGCATCTTTTACTGGTGGGACCCGCAGACAGACGAGCGCCACATACTGGGCAGGATAAGAAAAACAGAGCCCAGAGACTTCACAGGAAAATCTTTCAACCTGCTGGGTCCCACACCCAGGGAAATCTGATTAAATGCCCAGATGCCAGCAAAAAGTAATGGGTCACACCAGGAAAATTGAAGATATGGCCCAGTCAAAGGAACAAACCAATAGCTCAAATGAGATACAGGAGCTGAGACAACTAATTCTGAATATATAAACAGAAATGGAAAACCTCTTCAAAAACCAAATCAATAAATTGAGGGAGGACATGAAGAAGGCATGGGCTGAATAAAAAGAAGAAATGGAAAGTCTGAAAAAAACAAATCACAGAACTTATGGAATTGAAGGACAAAGTAGAAAAGATGGAAAAAGCAATGGAAACCTACAATGGTAGATTTAAAGAGACAGAGGCTAGAATTAGTGAACTGGAGGAATGAACATCTGAATTCCAAAAAGAAACAGAAACTATAGGGAAAAGAATGGAAAAATTTGAGCAGGGGCTCAGGGAATTGAATGATAATATGAAGCGCACAAATATACATGTTGTGGGTGTCCCAGAAGGAGAAGAGAAGGGAAAAGGAGGAGAAAAACTAATGGAAGAAATTATCATTCTTCAACTCTTATTTTCATAAGAGTTGAAAATTTCCCAACTCTTATGAAAGACCTAAAATTACAGATCCAAGAAGTGCAGCGCACCCCAAAGAGATTAGACCCAAATAGGCATTCCCCAAGACACTTATTAGTTAGAATGTCGGAGGTCAAGGAGAAAGAGAGGATCTTGAAAGCAGCGAGAGAGAAGCAATCCATCACATACAAGGGAAACCCAATAAGACTATGTGTAGATTTCTCAGCAGAAACCATGGAAGCTAGAAGACAGTGGGATGATATATTTAAATTACTAAAAGAGAAAAACTGCCAACCAAGACTCCTATATCCAGCAAAATTGTCCTTCAAAAATGAGGGAGAAATTAAAACATTCTCAGACAAAAAGTCACTGAGAGAATTTGTGACCAAGAGACCAGCTCTGCAAGAAATACTAAAGGGAGCACTAGAGTCAGATACAAAAAGACAGAAGAGAGAGATATGGAGAAGAGTGTAGAAAGAAGGAAAGTCAGATATGATATATATAATACAAAAGACAAAATGGTAGAGGAAAATATTATCCAAACAGTAATAACTCTAAATGTTAATGGACTGAATTCCCCAAACAAAAGACATAGACTGGCAGAATGGATTAAAAAACAGGATCCTTCTATATGCTGTCTACAGGAAACGCATCTTAGACCCAAAGATAAATATAGGTTGAAAGTGAGAGGTTGGGAAAAGATATTTCATGCAAATAACAACCAGAAAAGAGCAGGAGTGGCTATACTAATATCGAACAAATTAGACTTCAAATGTAAAACAGTTAAAAGAGACAAAGAAGGACACTATATACTAATAAAAGGAACAATTAAACAAGAAGACATAACAATCATAAATATTTATGCACCGAACCAGAATGCCCCAAAATACATGAGGAACACACTGCAATCACTGAAAAGGGAAATAGACACATCTACCATAATAGTTGGAGACTTCAATTCGCCACTCTCATCAATGGACAGAACATCTAGACAGAGGATCAGTAAAGAAATAGAGAATTTGAATATTACAATAAATGAGCTAGACTTAACAGACATTTATAGGACATTACATCCCACAACAGCAGGATACACCTTTTTCTCAAGTGCTCATGGATCATTCTCAAAGATAGACCAATGCTGGGTCACAAAGCAAGTCTTAACAAATTTAAAAAGATTGAAATCATACACAACACTTTCTCGGATCATAAAGGAATGAAATTGGAAATCAATAATAGGCGGAGTGCCAGAAAATTCACAAATACGTGGAGGCTCAACAACACACTCTTAAACAACGAGTGGGTCAAGGAAGAAATTGCAAGAGAAATTAGTAAATATCTCGAGGCGAATGAAAACGTAAACACAACATATCAAAACCTATGGGACGCAGCAAAGGCAGTGCGAAGAAGGAAATTTATTGCCCTAAATGCCTATATCAGAAAAGAAGAAAAGACAAAAATTCAGGAATTAACTGTCCACTTGGAAGAACTGGAGAAAGAACAGCAAACTAACCCCAAAGCAAGCAAAAGGAAAGAAATAACAAAGATTAGAGCAGAAATAAATGAAATTGAAAAGATGAAAACAATAGAGAAAATCAATAAGACCAGAAGTTGGTTCTATGAGAAAATCAATAAGATTGATGGGCCCTTAGCAAGATTGGCAAAAAGAAGTAGAGAGAGGACGCAAATAAATAAGATCAGAAATGGAAGAGGAGACATAACCACTGACCTCACAGAAATAAAGGAGGTAATAACAGGATACTATGAACAACTTTACGCTAATAAATACAACAATTTAGATGAAATGGACAGGTTCCTGGAAAGGCATGAACAACCAACTTTGACGCAAGAAGAAATAGATGACCTCAACAAACCAATCACAAGTAAAGAAATTGAATCAGTCATTCAAAAGCTTCCCAAAAAGAAAAGTCCAGGACCAGGCAGCTTCACATGTGAATTCTACCAAACATTCCAGAAAGAATTAGTACCAACTCTGCTCAAACTCTTCAAAAAAATCGAAGTGGAGGGAAAGCTACCTAATTCATTTTATGAAGCCAACATCACCTTCATACCAAAACCAGGCAAAGATATTACAAAAAAGAAAACTATAGACCAATCTCTCTAATGAATATAGATGCAAAAATCCTCAACAAAATTCTAGCAAATCGAATCCAGCAACACATTAAAAGAATTATACATCATGACCAAGTAGGATTCATCCCAGGTATGCAAGGATGGTTCAACATAAGAAAATCAATTAATGTAATACACCATATCAACAAATCAAAGCAGAAAAATCACATGATCATCTCAATTGATGCAGAGAAGGCATTTGACAAGATTCAACATCCTTTCCTGTTGAAAACACTTCAAAAGATAGGAATACAAGGGAACTTCCTTAAAATGATAGAGGGAATATATGTAAAACCCACAGCTAATATCATCCTCAATGGGGAAAAATTGAAAACTTTCCCCCTAAGATCAGGAACAAGACAAGGATGTCCATTATCACCACTATTATTCAATATCGTGTTGGAGGTTCTAGCCAGAGCAATTAGACAAGAAAAAGAAATACAAGGCATCAGAATTGGAAAGGAAGAAGTAAAACTATCACTGTTTGCAGACGATATGATACTATACGTCGAAAACCCAGAAAAATCCACAACAAAACTACTAGAGCTAATAAATGAGTACAGCAAAGTAGCAGGTTACAAGATCAACATTCAAAAATCTGTAGCGTTTCTATACACTAGCAATGAACAAGCTGAGGGGGAAATCAAGAAACGAATCCCATTTACAATTGCAACTAAAAGAATAAAATACCTAGGAATAAATTTAACTAAAGAGACAAAAAACCTATACAAAGAAAACTACAAAAAACTGTTAAAAGAAATCACAGAAGACCTAAATAGATGGAAGGGCATACCGTGTTCATGGATTAGAAGACTAAATATAGTTAAGATGTCAATCCTACCTAAATTGATTTACAGATTCAATGCAATACCAATCAAAATCCCAACAGCTTATTTTTTGGAAATAGAAAAACCAATAAGCAAATTTATCTGGAAGGGCAGGGTGCCCCGAATTGCTAAAAGTATCTTGAGGAAAAAAAACGAAGCTGGACTTCTCACGCTGCCGGATTTTAAGGCACATTATGAAGCCACAGTGGTCAAAACAGCATGGTACTGGCATAAAGATAGATATATTGACCAATGGAATTGAATAGAGTGCTCAGATATAGACCCTCTCATCTATGGACATTTGATCTTTGATAAGGCAGTCAAGCCAACTCACCTGGGACAGAGCAGTCTCTTCAATAAATGGTGCCTAGAGAACTGGATATCCATATGCAAAAGAATGAAAGAGGACCCGTATCTCACACCCTATACAAAAGTTAACTCAAAATGGATCAAAGATCTAAACATTAGGTCTAAGACCATAAAACAGTTAGAGGAAAATGTAGGGAGATATCTTATGAAGCTTACAATTGGAGGCAGTTTTATGGACCTTAAACCTAAAGCAAGAGCACTGAAGAAAGAAAGAAAGAAATGGGAGCTCCTCAGAATCTTATGAAACTTACAATTGGAGGCGGTTTTATGGACCTTAAACCCAAACCAAGAGCACTGAAGAAAGAAAGAAAGAAATGGGAGCTCTTCAAAATTAAACACTTTTGTGCATCCAAGAACTTCATCAAGAAAGTAGAAAAACAGCCTACACAATGGGAATCAATATTTGGAAATGACATATCGGATAAAGGTCTAGTATCCAGAATTTATAGAGATTGTTCAACTCAACAACAGAAAGACAGCCAACTGAATTACAAAATGGGAAAAAGACTTGAACAGACACTTCTCAGAAGAGGAAATACAAATGGCCAAAAGACACATGAAGAGATGCTCAATGTCCCTGGCCATTAGAGAAATGCAAATCAAAACCACGAGATATCATCTCACACCCACCAGAATGGCCATTATCAACAAAACAAAAAATGACAAGTGCTGGAGAGGATGCGGAGAAAGAGGCACACTTATCCACTGTTGGTGGGAATGTCAAATGGTGCAACCACTGTGGAAGGCAGTTTGGCGGTTCCTCAAAAAACTGAATATAGAATTGCCATACGACCCAGCAATACCATTGCTAGGTATCTACTCAAAGGACTTAAGGGCAAAGACACAAACGGACATTTGCACACCAATGTTTATAGCAGCATTATTTACAATTGCAAAGAGATGGAAACAGCCAAAATGTCCATCAACAGACGAGTGGCTAAACAAACTGTGGTATATACATACGATGGAATATTATGCAGCTTTAAGACAGAATAAACTTATGAAGCATGTAATAACATGGATGGACCTAGAGAACATTATACTGAGTGAGACTAGCCAAAAACTAAAGGACAAATACTGTATGGTCCCACTGATGTGAACTGACATTAGAGAATAAACTCGGAATATGTCATTGGTAACAGAGACCATCAGGAGTTAGAAACAGGGTAAGACAATGGGTAATTGGAGCTGAAGGGTTACAGACTGTGCAACAGAGCTAGATACAAAAACTCAAAATGGACAGCACAATACTATCTAATTGTAATGTAATTATGTTAAAACACTGAATGAAGCTGCATCTGAGCTATAGTTTTTTGTTTGTTTGTTTGTGTTTTTTGTTTTTTTCCTTTTTTATGTATTTTTTATTTTTATTATTATTTTTATTTTTTCTCTATATTATCATTCTATATCTTTTTCTGTTGTTTTGCTAGTTCTTTTCCTAAATCAATGTAAATGTACTAAGAAATGATGATCACACATCTATGTGATGATATTAAGAATTACTGATTGCATATGTAGAATGGAATGATTTCTAAATGTTGTGTTAGTTAATTTTTTTTTAATTAATAAAAAAAAAGAAGTATTTGCAAAGTCCCCTTGAAGAACTGGGGGGAAAGTAGGAAATATTCATCCTCCCCATTTGGAGAATTTCTGATATTCTCGTTAGCAGTGGGGACAACCAAATCAATAGGCTGAGCCCTCAATCTTGGGGTTTGCCCCTATGAAACTTTGTCCTACAAAGGATAGGATAAGTCTACTTAAAAATTATGCAACAGTCACCCCCAGAGAATCTCTTTAGTAGCTCAGATGTGGTCTCTCTCTGTAAGCCAACTTGGCAAGTGAACTCACTGCCCTCCCCCTCTACATGGGACATGACTCCCAGGGGTGTAAATCTCCCTGGCAACATGGGACATGTCTCCTGGGATGAGCTGGAACCCAACATCAAGGGATTGAGAAAGCCCTCTTGACCAAAAGGGGGAAGAGAGAAATGAGACAAAATAAAGTTTCAGTGGCTGAGAGATTTCAAGTAGCATTGAGAGGTTATCCTAGAGGTTATTCTTATGCATTATATAGATAACCCTTTTTAGTTTATGGTGTATTGGCATGGCTGGAGGAAAGTACCTGAAACTGTTGAGCTGTGTTCCAGTAGCCTTCATTCTTGAAGACAACTGTATAAAGATATAACTTTTACAATGTGACTGTGTGATTGTGAAAACCTTGTGTCTGATGCTACTTTTATCAAGGGTGTGAATAGATGAGTGAAAAAAAAGGATAAAAATAAATAAATAATAGTGGGAGTAAGGGGTAAAATAAATTGGGTTCGTGGAAATACTAGTGGTCAATGAGAGGGAGGGTTAAGGGGTATGGTATGTATGCGTTTTTTTCTCTTATCTTTTTCTTTTTGTGGAGCAATGCTCATGTTCTAAAAAATGGTCATGGTGATGAATACACAACTGTGTGATGAGATTATGAGCCACTGATCGTACACCATGGATGGACGGTGTATATGCAAAGATGTGCCAATAAAAATATTTTTTTTAAAAAAAGTCAACTCTAACTGTCCACAGGCAAGAGATGAGAAACAGATCAGAAGGTGGCCAGAGGGTAGCAATTTATTCATCCTGTTCTGCACATGGAGGAAATGGGTTGAAAAACTGAGGCTGGAGTCCCTTTGCCAGGACAGCTCATCTCTAAGGATCTTTCTGTCTGGTCAGTGTCCTGGCTGATAGTTTTCCTTGTGGCCACAGCAAGGAACACTGGTCAGTTTTAATAACATACATCATGTCCATTGGGCTCACTCAGCCCTCCAGCGTCGTGTGACGTGTGTGACCTAGGGAGCCGGTGGCTGACTTGGGGGTGGGATGTGCGGGGGTGGGAATGGCAGCTTCCTCTTCTCTTCCCTTCCAGTCTTCCTTTTCCTTGGCACATCCCTGCAGGGGGAGTGGGTTGTGACAGCCCATGCCTGCTTTCCCAGCATCTGTTCAGATTTTCCCTACCTCCCGGAAGGCCCGTCTAACTTTACACTGCCCCAATTCACGTCCAGGAACTTGCCAGATCTTGTCAGGTCCTGATGTTTTCCTTGGCAGGGACCACAGCGCGCCGCTGAAATGGATCCGGTGAGTCCACTGGGCCTTGGTGCAGTTCCTCGGGGCGCCCCATGCAGCTGCTGGGTCTTTCCTGACCCCCTGCCCAGGAGAGCCCCAGCTTGGCCTGTGCCTCTGGCCTCCCGGCCTGGTGGCTGCCCCACGGTCAGCAGACTCCAGCCACCCCGTAAAGTGGCTGCCTTGTCCTCATCGCCTCTGCCCCATCACCGCGCACCCTGCGTCTTCCCTGTTCTCGCCAGACATCCCTGCTAAAGCGCCAATCTTTCGAGTCAGAGAGGAAAGTTCATTCATTCAACCAGGATCAGTACAGACTATTTATGCCACCCTGCTCACCGGCCTGCACGCTTACAATGGGGCCATGGACAAAGCAGACAAAAAGTCCTGCCCTTCACTGCACTTATAGTCCTAACTCATCTAATAAACTTCAAAAACCAAGTTGTTAGGAATTGAATATACCCTTCCTCCCAGGGTGAGTGTTAAAGAAAAGCCTAAAAAAGTAGGCTTTTTAAAGTAGAGTTTAGCCCAAAGGACTGAGGTGCCCATGGTGGAATTTCCAGCATCTATGGGGAGTTATTTGGGACTGAGAAACCCTTTGGTCTTCTAGAACAGGGGTCAGTGCGCTTCAGCCACGGGTCAGACCCTCCCTGCCTCCTGTTATGTAGGCGCCACAAGCTAAGAAAGGCGTGTACATTTGCAAATGATTGAACAAAATCTATAGAGGAATACTACTCTTCATTATGGGAAAACTATACGGCATTCAAATTTCAGTGTCCATAAATAAAGTGTTATTGGGCAGTGCAACGGTGGCTTAGTGGCAAAATTCTTGCCTGCCATGCCGGAGACCGGGGTTCGATTCTCAGAGCCTGCCCATTCCAAAAAAAAAAAAAAGTTAATAATAATAACAAAGTGCTATTGGAACACAAGCCATGCTCATTCATCGTGGGACCTGTGACTGCTTCTGTGATGCAATGGCAGAACTGAGTAGCTGTGACAGAGACTGCGTGTGGGCCACAGCGCCTAAAATATTGACGATCTGGGATGTGCAGGAAGAATGACTTTTTTTTTAAATTAAAGCATACCTTCCTCACTGGACTGTAAGAATTTTAGGGGCAGAGACTGTTTCTGTTCTGTTGTGTCACTAATCTGTAGATGGTATCTGGCACATAAATGTGAATCTTTTTGAATGTCAATCACATAAATGTCAATCATTTGAATGAATGAATGAACACCATCTTGGGATTTAGTGACCTATCATACCTTTTATGAGTTTCTGTGACAAGCACAGGGTTCTACATACAGTAGGTGCTCAATACATGTCAATGCATGATGGCAATGATGAACATGAGGATGGAAAGTCAGTCTCCCAAATCCCAAAGCCAAATGAACAAGCCATGTGAATAAGATCTAAATTTGAGTGTCTTTTAAAAAAAAAAAAAGTGTCTTTTGTAAAAAGGCTAGTATCTTGTACTTTGTATTTAGTTCAAGGATTTAGCTGCTATAAGATAGTGATAACTTGAAAGTTCAAGATGTGATTTAAGAAGTTAGAAAGCCTCACTGGTTGCATGTCCTGAGAAAATTCTCCAACTAGGGAAAGCACTCTGACGGTGACACACAAAAGGCTGGCACTTATAACTGCTGTCTTCAGTATTTAGGGGAAAGGAGTTTTCATTATGGGCCATAGAACAGATGGTCAAATCCCGAGTCATCCTTCTGCCATTCTCTGTTTGTTATGAGTCACCCTGGAGCCAGTCCATCCCGGCACCAATTTTCATGGGAAGCCTCCATGCGTGGCCAGAAGCACGTGCTGATGGACGGGTTCGCGTGAGAAGAGCTGGAAGTCGGGCCCACAGGCGCCCCTTGGCCTCAGGCTTCTTTGTGGCTTTGGTCTTTCGGTTCCCACCCCTGCCTCCCACTTCGCTCCTCCACCACATTCACGCTCCCCTCCTGGAAGGGATCCCCGACACTCTTGCTGGCCTCTCATTTTAGTTCCCGTAGCCCTGACTCATCAAATACAGAAGTGAGAGTTGCAGAAACGCCTGCTCAGGACACACGGTGGTCCTTGCCACCCCTCAGCAACAGGAGTGTTTAGAAGGGAGAGGGCCATCTCCTGGACCGCCGCGGAAGGAAGTGAGTGGCTTTCTCATCTTTTCCCTTGGCCCCATGAGAGAGCCCTTTAGCCATTCTGACTTGCCCACTCACCCCAAGACATCACGGGGTTCTTCCGGGTTTTCTTGAGGGATTAGCTATTTCCACCAGTGTACTTGCTCTTTCATCCCCCTTAGGTTCTGAACTGGGCACGGCCAATATCCCTCTCCCCTAATTAAACCAGGATAATACTGGGCCTTGGTGGAAGGAACATTACACAGGGTAGAAATCTACTGGAAAAATCAGAGCACTTGAAATAGGGTTTCCAAAGCCAGGCATCGTTCACTGGACATGATCTTTGGTCCTTTTCTATGATCTTCTTTAACTTGGCTCTTAGTCCAGCCACTCAGAGCCCTGACCTGAGATGACCCTCACCCTGCAGGACCTGCCCCTGGCTGGGGGAAGGATCCTGTTTGCTCTTCCTCACTGCCTGCACCCTGATTCTGGTCTCCCTGTCACCCTACGCTATGGCTTTGGATCAAGAAGACATTAAAATTTTTTTTTTTAGTTGAGGCATAAAATACATATAATACAGTGCACAATTTTTAAATGTATAGATTAATTTCTACATATTTATACAACCATGTAACCAATAACTGCATCAAGTTATACAACATTCTGGCACCCCAGAAGATTCCTTCCTGCTCCTTCGCAGTCAATATTTGCCCTTACCTGTTATCACTATTCTGCCCCCCGCCCCCATCGCTATCAAGCACCTGTGCCCATTCTTGAACTTTATGTAAACAGGATCATAAAGTATACACTCTTTGTGTCTGGTTTCTTTTGCTCAATAACTTATCTGAACTGCATCTTATTGCGTTTTCGGTGGTTTGTCCTCTTTTTACTGCTGAATAGTATCCCAATGCTTGAATCAATCACAATTATTTATCTATTCATCTATAGACGGGTATTTGGGTTGTTTCCAGTTTGGGATTATTATGATTAATGCAGATATGCACAACCTTCTCCACATATTTTGAAAAACATATATACCCTTTCTGGCTCATAAGGTAGGCAGGCACCTGTGTAGCCTTAGTCAATACTGCCATTCTCCAAAGTGGCTGCACTATTTTGCACCCCCATCAGCAGTATATGAGAGTTCATTGTTCAAGGTGTGTGTCAGCCTCGGGTATTGCCAGTCTGTTTAATTTCATTCATTCGGCCAGGTGTGTATTATCATCACACTGTAGTTTCGGTTTGCATTTGTTGAGCATCTTTTTATATACCTATGAGCCATTTGGTTATGCTCTTTGTAAAAGCCGTTTCAAATCTTTTGCACATTTTAACCAGATACAAACCTTTTGTCGGATATGTCTACTGTAAAAAAAATCTTCTGCCAATCTTAGCTTGCCTTTGCACTCTCTCCATGCTCATAGAGCCACAATGAAATCTTTTTTAAATTTAAAACCACAGAATGAAAACTGAATATACAGCATAAACAGGATGCTTTAATTTATCCCATTTCCAAATCACTTTTCAGAAAGTCTATAATATTTATAGTTCAGCATCACAGAAGGTACCCTTATGCTATCCTCCCAAACAATAGCCCTGCAAAAGAAATCTCTGTTGTCACCTCTACTGCCATAGATTCGTTTTGTCCATGCTTATCCTTCATTTAAATAGAATCATGCATTGTGTAGTCTTTTGTGTCTGGCTTCTTTGCTCTATAGTATGTCTGTGAGATTCATGAATGTCTTGTATAGAATAGTCTGTTATTTTTCATCGCTATATGATGTTCCATTACATAAACGTACCTCAATTTGGGTTGTTTCTGCCTTGGACATTCCTGTACATGTCGTGTGATGGACAAATGCAATCTTGGGTCTATACCAAGGAATGGGATTGCTGGGTCATGGGGCATGCATCTGTGTTTTATTTTAGTAGGTACTGAAAGATTTCCCAAGTGAGTGTACATTCCACCAGCAGTGTGTGACAGCTCTTCAACACTTAATATTGTCAGTGAATTTTTTTTTATTTTAGTCCTTCTACAGTTGTGTTTTCCATGAAGTTTTAATTTGGCTTTTCCTGTTGACTAATGACATTAAGCCCCTTTTCATATATTATTGATCATTTGGATATCCTCTTTTGTGAAGTACCTATTGCGTCTTTTATAAACTTTGGTTTGTTTGTATTTTTCTTATTGATTTATAAGAGTTCTTTCTATATTCTGGATAGGAATTGTCAGATATATATGTTGTGAATATTTTTTTCTCTTGGTTTCTGGTCTGCCTTTTCATTTTCTGAATAGTGTCTTTTGATGAATGGAAGTTTTTAATTTGAATTGACATTCAAAGTATCAATTGCGTCCCTGTCTTCTCTTCAGGAACACACTCCTGTTTTGGCTCAGTTCCCAGGCTGCAGATTGCTTGGCCCTGACCTGCATGTGTCTCACCTGTGCTCTTGGCAGATCCCTTCTGCACTGGGAATCTGCCCCATGTGCTTTCCGTAGACTTCCTGGCTTGATACTGAAGCTGTCATTCTTCCTTGGATAGGCAGAGACCCTTTCTTTTTCTGGCTAGTGCCTGGACTTACTTTCTCTAGAACTTAGTTCCCCTAGAACTACGCCATACTCCTGGGGGTCTCCCTGTCTGCCGTTAGGAAGCAATACTGCCCCCCACCCCCCACCAGCTCCTTCTACATTTTCCGTTCCAGGCTGAGCCCTGGCCCATTTACCAGGGAGAGGTAATTCACTTATCCATCCCAGTTCTGGCTGCCACTTACACCTGCTTTGACAGGGGATCTGTAATACTTCCTCCAATGTCCTCCCAGCGAGGGGAATACTTGTCAGGATTGTGTCTCTATAGGACCACCGCATAAAATAGCTTTTCATCTTAGGAATAAGAACTGGTATCACAGGTACATCATTTAAACTCTGAATTTGGGCCCAACAAAATGTGAATTCACTAGTGATCAATGAAAGGGAGTGGTAAGGGGTATAGACAAACAACAGGGAGAACAGAGTTAAAATATATTGGGTAGATGGAAATACTAGCAGTCATTGAGAGGGAGGGGTAAGGGGTATGGTATGTTTGAGTTTTGTCTTTTCTCTTTTTATTTCTTTTTCTGGAGTAATGCAAATGTTCTAAGAAGTGATCATGCTGATGAATATGCAACTACATGATGACATTGTGAGTCATTGATTATATACCAAGAATGGAACGTTCATACGTCAAGAATGTTCGTGTCTGTATATTGTTAAAAAAAAAAAACTTGAATTCAACCAATCAAGATTTATTCAAACAGCTATGATCATCATATTGCATATCTCTAAAGTACTACTTGGGACTGCCCCTCTGCCTCCTTCTAAGAGGTTCTTCTCCTGAGGTCCATGGACACCCAGGGATCAGTAGACAGAATTCAGAGGCCATAAACTGGGATCTGAAAAAATGGCAGCTTCAGTTACACAAACTTCTATTTGAAAATTAGTATTTCTTTGCATTATGAAGGTAGACAACAATCCGTAGTAATTTTCACAGTGCCTGTGACTTTGTCACCAATAGAAATCACAGATACTTTTCTGTGACAATATGCAATCGACAATAGTTTGAATTATCATGTACAGGTATCACTATTTTCATATTATGGTAGTTACTAGACCTACTGCTAGATCTTGTATTTGATGTGTTAATAAAGAAGCAGAAATATACAAATGTGTTTCTTTAAAATATTTTGATACCTTTATTTCAATAGAACTTATTCATTTAAAGCCATTATTCTGAGAAGTGGTCCAAAGACTTTACAAAGCTGCCAAAAGGGTCCTGGGAATAAGGAAGCATAAAAATCCACTGTCAACTAAGAGATCCTCTTAAACTCATAGCAAATTAAAATCATGCAGTGACGAACGTTGGTGAGTTAGCATCCCTGCTTCTGGGGTGGGCCATGCTGCCTGCCTACTCCATCTTTGTTACCGTGTTACTTTGGCACAGGGGTGAGGGTGGGGGGCATCTCAGTGGGCCCAGGTATGTGGCTCCAGTTTTGGCTGGATTCTGGCATTCCCAGGATTCTGAAAAAAAACAGGGATCTTTTTTGCAGGTCAGAGGAAATGGGTAGCTATCCAGCTAAACAGATTTTATGCTTGACTTCAGGGGAATAGCCCAAATGATGATCTGTTTGAAGGAGTAAATTAAAGAGGTAAGCAGGCATGCTGGTTTTACTTGGCTTAACTTTTGTTGGCTTAGTCGCTCTCTCAAGCTTCTCAGGAGGAGAATATAGGTTGTCAGACCTCTGTTCCCAGCATCTCCGCAAATTCTGGCCAGATCCTGCTCTCAAGAGGCACTGACTTTGAATTAGCTCAAAGAAAAGTTCTTAGCAGGATCTCCTCTCTCTCCAGGATGTGTTCTCTCCGCAATCAACACGGGATTATTACTTTTCTCGCAACTACAGATCCTGAGTCTTCACTTTGCCCACTCCTGCCCGCATCTCTTCTGTCAACCTTCCTCGCACTTCTTGGAGCAGAATGCTCATGGCACAGCGAAGAGTCTGTCTTCCCTTCCTCACAGCCATGCTTCTATGAGCTCACTGGAAGTTGAATAAAATATAAAATGGAAGAGGTTAGGTAGCATCACGTGAGCCCATTTTGTTGTCACATGCCATGAAAAACCGGTGAGATCTGCAAGTGCTTAAAGCATAGGGCATATGCTTCTGCTTTCTAGATATCCTTAGATGGGGTATTTCTCTCTGACCTTCCCACTCCCAGTCTTTATTCCCCACCTTCCCCATGCTTCCTAACTTCCATCTCATCCCACCAGTCCCTGGAATAGCAAGTCAAGATGGTGGTAAGTTGGGTGAAGAACACTTCCTTTGACGTGTGTGTCTTCTTCTGTAAAGAATGTTTACATGGCTTCAACCTCCTCCACCTCCTCCTTCCTTCTCCCCATTAAAGTCACTTCTTTTAATGTTTGAATGTGTTATTTTAGAAGAAAGGAAACTGTAGTAGATTTTGCATATGCATTCTTCCAAAGTGCTATATGTTCTCCACAAAAGGGTCAGTTGTCTTCTGTCATAGTCAGGATTACTAGCCAATTTGTTGACATTTACAATGTTTTATTAGTTCTGTGTTTTTGTTTTTGTTTTTGTTTTTGTTTTGCAATAGTCTGTCTTACTCTGGAGACAAATGGGGAACTGTGCCTTGAGGCTGGCTTTGTTTTCTAGTTCATAGATGTATAACACTAATGAACTTAACCTAATGAACACTAACTAGTAATGATGTGTTAGTTTCCTGGACAGTATTTGGAAATCTGCGGCTCTGAGCAGTATTAGGATGATTCAAAAGGCAAGCTGTTCTGGAAAGAGTGTTGAGCTCTGTGAGTCGGAATTGGAACTCAGAAGTTCTAGTTCTGACACTTCCTCTAACTAATGTGTGGCCTTAGGTAGGTCTTTTAATGTTTTTGTTCCCCAGTTTACTCATTTTCAGATGAGATAGAGGAGCCTGGATGAGCTCTAAGTCCCTTCCAGCAGTCATTTTATTATTCTAATAAATGAATCACCCAAAAAAAGTCACAAAAAATCCAATTACAACAACGGAGAAAAATAACTGTAACGCCATTTTATACAGTGTTAAATAATTCCGTTCGACTTTTGAGTCTCTTAACTTCTGAATGTGTGTACCCCTCAAATTCTGCTAGGTCCATGTCAGCTATTTTTTAAAACTGACTTTGAGCCAGTATAAAATCCTGGGTCTTATTATCCAAGTCTCACGTTCTAAGTTGTAAGAAGGTCTTAAAGCGGTATGTTTTTCTTACAGCAATTGTTATGTGGTCAGGTTTGACGATGTTTTAACATTCACTACCACTCATTATCTAAACACTCTTCTATAACCCAGTGAATGCAAGACGAATAAGCGGAATGGAATTCATGCTGGATTTGATCTCATCTGCTGAGCCCAGTGGAAGGCCTCTCTTATATCTGTTCCTTCTTTCTCAACATGGTTCAGTCAAAGGGTTTTGAAGAAGCTGTGAGTGCTCATGATCTTAAATCTCTGTGATTTGGGGGAAGGAAAAAATGTTGCTGTGTCTTCACCTCTTAGCTATAAAGTCTGGTGACGTTTCGCATGAAGAGAAATCTATTCATCATCACTGTGTTTTTTGAGTGTTTAAAGCATTCGAGTTACTTTCAATTTTTCAAACATGGAATTGTCCCATCTGTACAATGCGAATGAATTCTAACCATGTTTTAATGTTATCTTACATTTATCTGTCTGATTTTATAATGCTTCAAGACGGAGCAGTAAGGAAAGAGGGTTTCTGAGTGTATAGTGATATTTCACAGTTCGACAGCAGGTATCCATTTTTGTTGGACTAAAAACTGTATATTGGCCCTTAGGAATCATCACAGTGTCATTCCAGAAACCCACAAAAATGGCCATGATTAGATAACGGTCCTGTTTTCCATGAGATCATAAACTAATATGAGCCCCATTAAAAATGTTAGCAGTAAAATTAATGTGAGTGTGTGTGTGCGTGTGTGTGTGTGTGTGTGCGTGTGTGTGTGTGTGTGCGTGTGTGTGTGTGTGTGTTGGGGGAAAGGCAGGAAGGGGAAAAGTGTGTCTCAGGCAACAGGCAGCCCTGTTCAAGCTGCTACTTCAATGCTATACTCTGCCTATTTAAGATTATGGGCTGCCAGAGATGGATCTTTTGGGAGGCTGTGCCCTTTTAGACAAAGTCATTCTCCCAGTCTATAAGGCTCTCTCTCCCTTACCTCTCCATTTCTGCCCCACCCCCTCCGCCCCACTCCCTCCTAAGTACACGCAAACACTTGGATTGCATTTACCAAAACATCTACTTAGAGTTTCATTTACTCATTGCTTTGCTGCACTCCAAATGGCCCAGCATTTTATAGCTGAAAGAGTATAAATCATGCCTTATGTGGGATACGGTAGGATGAGATGTTTAGGAAAAGGAAAACGTGCTTCCTCGAAGAAGCAGCAGACACTAAACCACCTGGATTGGAAAGAGAAAACTGTCAGTCATTTGTCCTGATGTTTTGTCTACATAGTACCCAACATCTGGAACCTGGGTGACAGACTGACTTTTTCACTTCACTTCCAGATGTTTTTACATTATACCAAAACAATTTAAAGAGGTCAGCCATATTTTTAAGAATTGAAACAATAAATGCATAAAAGTTGCACTAAATTTATTTAAGTTTTGAGATAGAGAAGATAAATGAAATGGAAGCAAAATTTTGGGTGGATCGTTCTGTAATATGCTCATTAAAAACACACACTTTGCAGCTCAAAAAGAACTACGGAGAAATATCCTGACACTGAGTGTCACTAAAAATACAATCATTTGGACCATTACTCAAAAGTTGAAATGTCTGAATTCTGCAAATTAGAGTGGCATTTGGGCAGTTAAAAGATAAGAAATCATTCTCAAAAATACTTGCTTACCAGCTGAAGAAAAAAAAGAAAAAAACAACAAAAAACATGTTTGGCTCCTAGCTCTCTCTGAATATTTTTTCCTTGCACACAAATGAGAAAGCATGACCAACAGGTCATCAAGGTTCTAACAGGATTTGCAAGGAGAATTTTCAGACCTTTTAAAGACAGGTCTTTGAGAAATGCTGTTAACGGTTCAAAATGAAAAATAAGATCCCAACCTCTGGACCGTTCAAACATTCTGCAACACAACGATTTCAAAAAATAAAATATCCTGTGTTGTTCTGAGAATTGTATTTCTCTTATTCTATCTCACATGAAGCTGCATTGGGTTTAACTCTTGTTAGGAGACATGTTCAGAACATGTTTCTTGTGTTAGAAGACTCAGCACTTAGTCAATCTGGCTCTCAACTACCATCAGGCTCTGTGGGCATTCCTAAACCATGAAAATTCCAATATATTTTTCACGATGTGCACGAAGGCATACAGAATGCGTTCACAACACATACCAACATTATCGTACCAACTGGCCTGGTGCAGCGCTTTTGCTGACTCAGCACATGGTTTCTCTTTACCAGATTATTAAAACAACTTTTCTCTGGTGTAACAGCTTCACAAAAAGCAAACGGAAGAGAAATACTGAGGGGTCTTATTTTCACCCTTCATTATACCGAGTCCAAAGGCAAATGCAAAATCAGACCAAACCCTTGGAGGCTTATAGAATAAAAATGCGCCCTCCCCTTCCTGCCTGTGGGAATCACAGCAAGTTAGAACAGAGCTTGACTTTCACCGATGAATTTGCACCGGGCCTCTTCCCCCTGGGTGGCGTCTCCAATGCCGACTGCCATCCTTTTTTATGCTTTGTGCACAGCATTTTAAGCGAAGCAGGTCAATGTGGTTTTTATGCACTTGCGCTAGCAAACATATCTTAAAGGCTTGTGCATCGAGGAAGCTGCATATCCCAGACAACGCACACACAGAGATTATGTCCTGGGGTGTCCTGGGAACACAGGACTTGTCCACGTTCTCTGCCTGATTCACCGCGGGAGTCTGCAGAGATGTAGTGTTGCGTGTGACCACAGCCTACACGCTAACCGGCAACACGTTCCCATACTCATGGAACGTTCCAGAGATCGGCTCCCTGTTCCCCGACACACTCAGCAATCTGGCGTGGTGGGAATGGCACAGTTCTAGGTTAGCTTGAGGGGCGGGGGCAGGCAGAATACTGTGAACCTCCAGTTTCCCCTCAATCTCCGCTGCCTTTGGCCTTCTCCCCCACCCCCACTCCACCTTCTCCCTAATCAATGCAAATGTCGTAGGAGACCAGGCGCGCAACTGGCATGCCAGTGAGCGCGGACCACCAGCTGAGCTTTAAATATGTGCAGATGTGACAGGCCGAGAAGACCCGAGGAGGAACGCCTCTCGGGCCCGCACCTCCCTGCCTGAGCAAGCGGGGTGCACACGCCCTAGGCCGTGGCCGGGCGCCCAGGGGGGCTCGCGGCGGGTGCGGGCTGTAATGTCCCCGAGTCACGGGGGATGCAAGTGATGAATGAGGGAACAGAGACCCCCAGGTTGAAGGCCAACGCGGAATTGCGTGAGCTCGGCGGGCCAAACTTCCACAGCCCGAAAGCTTCTTCCTTAGTCAGGACAGGGGGTGACCCTTTCTTGCCTTAGCCTCCAAGGGTCCTACCGTGGGGCCTTGCTCAAGAAATCTCGGACCTTGGCGAGGATCCCCTCTTCCACTTCAGGGCCCGAGAGCGGAGGATGCTCTCTGGACTTGACCCGGCCAGCAAAAACCAAGGGTCTGGACCTTCTCCCCTGCACTCCCCCACCCACGCGGAAATTCAGCTTCCGGGTCCCAAGCCCAGGATGAAACCTCGGAGTTAGAGCGGGGACTGGGCGCCGAGCGAACGTCGGTTGTTGGCGACCCCTCGGCCTGGGGGCGTGCTGGGCGCTCCTGAGGGTGCGGGCGGAGGCGCAGGGAGACGTCAACCCGGGGTCGGTCTGTGGACCAGGGTGGAGGGATCGAACGGCGCTTCCCTGGGGGGAGATGCTGGGAGGCAGAGGCCCCGGGCGGCCCCATCTCCCAGACTACCCGGGGAACCCGCCACTCTCCGCCGAGGACTCCGCGTCTAAAGGACTCGGAAGAAGGCGGAAGAGAGGGAGAAATCGGGGCCTCTGCGCACTCTTCAGCGTTCCTTCTGCCCTGGGAGAAGTTCGGAATTTACTCGCGAAAACTATCCCAACTCCTGTATCTCGGGGCGGCTCCGGCTAACCCCGTCCGGCCCCGGGGCTCCCAGCCCCGCGTGGCCACTTGCCCCTACTGACTCGCTCTCCGACCGTGGGCCCTTGGGTTCCAAGCAGGCCGCCTTTCGCCCATCTCCTGCCCGTCTCCGCGGGTGGAGGGTGGAGGGTGGCGGAGGTGGGAGCCGCACACCACTCGGCGCCGGCCCACCTCTGCTCCCCGACCAGGTGCCCAGGACCCGGCCCCTGCGCCACCCCGCCCCGGCACCCTCGGGGCCGGCTCATTCCCACCTCTTCTGACCCCAACCGCGCGAGTCCAGGCGCCCCACGACTGCGGGAGCGACTCCCAGTGGAAACCTGGAGGCCGGGAGGGAGCGGCCGCGGCGCGGGGTGCAGAGCCTTTTCCACCCGGCGACCCCGCCGCCCAGCCCGGCCGCCGCGGGCCCTTCCCAGCGGCCACCAGCACGTCAGAGACACTCGTTCTGGCGCCTACGCTACGCCCGCGCCCCGGCGCCTCTAGACACCCCGTCGGCCGCGGGGAAGGCTCTCCGGAAACTCGGCAAGGACTCCGCGCAGACCCCGCGCTCCGGAGCCCCAGGGCTGCCAGCGTTACCCCGCGCCCCGCGCGCCGCTCGACCCCCGGCGTTCGTCCCTCCCGGCGGGGTGCGTCGCGAAGGGACCCAGGCGGGAGCCGCTGGCATCGGCGAACGTGGCAACCCTCCGCGCTCCGCTGCTCTCCCACCGCGCCCGCGGTCCCGACCGCCGCAGCGCCCGGTGCGCCCAGGCCGGAGGAGTCCGCCACGGAGCAGGAACCGCACCCGCCGGGCTCCGCGCCGCGCCTCCGCGCCGGAAGGGGTCCCTGAGCGGCCGCCGGTGGCGCGCGCAGTCGCCACCAGCTCGCCGCGCCCGCCCCGCACCTGCACCCCCCCGCTCCCACTTGCCTCTCCGTGCGGGTGCGGAAATGCTGCGCACTTTTGTTTTCTTTTCTTATCCTATGAGTCACGCCGAAAAAGACAAGTGGATACGACCATCCAAGCGCCGAAGCGCGGGGCGCGAGCTGGCCCGGAGCGACCTTGCTTGGCGAAGACACTTATTTACGGAGCCCGAGAGGAGGCAGCAATGGGCGTCCGGAAAGGGGAGCGATTCTTAAAAGGCAAAATGATAAACAGCTTCAAATTATAACGAAAAACTATCCAAACTCTTAATTCCTTTCCTGTGCTTCTGGCTTAATTGAAGTGATGACTGAAAACAAAAACTTGCATTTATTGATGCAAGTCCTGTTAAAGGAGGCAAACCCAAGAATACGAGGTCCAAAGCAATTAAATTACAGGTGGTGTGACTGCTTTATCCTTACGGAGGCGGTCTAATGAATTTCTCTGTGTTTTTAAAGTGCAAAATCTAGCTAAACACATTTCCTTACAGCAAACAGCCCCAGATAATATTGTCACTTTCCCTGTGTGGGAACTCTTGCATGCTACATTACCCAAAACAGTTTTCACAGGGTTTCGGATTGTGTAACATAGACAGCAGGGCATAACCACACGAAAGGACTGTTAGGTGATAAATACTTAATTCCATCATTGAAAAAGAGTCATTGGTTTGTATAGTAAATCTAAGTCACACAAAGCCAAATTTAGCTGTTCTTTAATGAATAATCTCTCAACTTTTCTTCCACCCTAACGAAGACAAACTGCAGTGTCAATGTTTTGTTCTTTGGGGTGGAATAAATTGTCCTTTTCAGAGGCCTGAGGTGCTGGTGGATGAGATGTACTAAGCATTCATATGAGGATGTTTTGGGAAGATGGTGCAGGTGTGAGCTGACTTAAGTTACTTGCTTTTGTGTTTTTCCAAAGGGTCAAATGTAGAATCTGGCCTTAGGAAAAGCAGAAAGAATTAGATTTGCTGGCATGAATTAAAAGTGCCCGTGTGCCCAGCCTCAGATGGAGGAGATAATGCAAACCTGATATGGCATTAGCCGTGTGTACTGAAAATTGATGTGCCTATCAACGGGCATGTCATCAATCAAAAATCATTTAATATTTGCATGCAGTTAATCATGCAAATGAGGTGTCTCCTTCATTCTGAAGATTTTCACAAATAAACAATTAGTAAAATGATCAGTAAAATCTTACTCTCTGATTTAATGGTAAATTATCAGTTCCTAGGAACCTCATTTAACTTATAGGAATATTTAATAATTTGGGAATTAGTGGTGCAATTAAAAATAGAGTGCAAAACTTTCAGTTAATTTCTCTAAAGAAGTAGAAAATACTAACAGAATTGTACAAGTGGTTTTTCTCCATTAAATTTGGAAAAAAATTACTACATTCTGGAAAGAAAATCAGAATAGCCCTAACATCTGCTTAGAGAGTTGAGTACATAGTTTCTTGAAGAATTTTCTATATGAAAACACTTATTGGCTATTTTCTCTCTGCTTAATTAAACATATTAAATAGGCTGTATTAAAATATATATTTTGTTTTTTGTAACTAGAATTCCTTGCATACAAGGTAAGATACTAAGATCTATTGTCTGTATTCCGTAAGTATCAGTAATTTAAATTCCCTGAATATAATTGACCTCGTTAAGTTCAATCATAGGACATAAAAGCTACTGGAGAAGTGCTTTATATACAATTATACAGATCAACAATAGCTTTTAATTCACTAGTAACTAGTCATAAATTTTCTAGATTGAAAGAGAGACTATGAATCTGATAGAATTTTTTAGCCATCTTTTAATAAGAGGTAAATTACTGCGTGTAAACATCCTTAGGATCTGTTTTCTTATAAGGAATGGGTTGTTTTTGTTGTTTTGTTGTTGTTTTTTGCTATCAGAGCTGCCCATGGGGAAACATTTTATGATAGTTTTGAGAGCTATTGAGTTTGATGATTAAACAATAGTTTCAAACCATCTTCTCAGAAAAATTCTCAGGCTATTAATAGTATTTTCATATTATTAATATTAATTAATATATTAATATAAATGTATTATTCTGAATAATACATTGAAAAACACAAACTCAGTGCTGTTACTCCTGAACTTTCACAACCAACAGTGCACTCAGAGCAGGAAACACACTGCAAATAAAAACTGAAGACTGGGGTCCAGGTGGAGAAGAACGTGCAAAATTACGTCTGGCAGAAAAATCATCTATTTTACCAACAGTTCGTGCAGTGTTTTCCGTCTTAAGGTCTGCCCTTTACAGTGACAAAGCTGCCTGGAGACCCCTTTCACCAAGCTTGTAGGATAGCAGCCCTGTGCGTGTGTGTGCGTGTGTGTGCACGCGCGCGTGTGTTTCAATTTCCATTTAGTCTTTGCAGGGTAGAGAAATAAAGGAAGAATGAAAACCTTGAGTTCCTCTGACACACACAAGGACTTAGAGTTTATTAATCGGAGAATTTAACTTAGCCCCCTTCACTATTCATCTGAAATTAATTAACTGTGTAGAATTACAAGGTGGGTGTATCCGAGACAGCAGGCCCGGCTCGAACTAATCAAAAGGGCACATGTTGAATGAGCACAATTTAGTTAAGGTTAAGCCGGTGAAGACGATACCCCCCTGGTCTTAATTACTCTAGGTGATAGATTGTGCAATGGGAAAGTAGGAAGGAAGGGAAATTCTGTCCTACTGAATACCAGGATTTTCTAATTTAATTTGGCTCTCTGTTTTCACAGAAGCAAAGGGTTTCCATTCAGAGAGGAGGACCACACTCTCTGAATTCTTGTTTAAGCTGGTCAGAGAAAAAAATAAGTGCATGGGTATGTTAAAGAAAAATAAATGGGAGCCAACTATGAAGATTTCAAAAGTATTGGTGATCGTGTGCCTTTCATGACGGACATGTCCGTTGGAGAATTTTATCTCAACTCGGTGAATCCTTTGTGACTTCTGATTGTGGTTGACTGAATGTTCAGTCCCTACTTTTTTGAACTCTTCTGAGTGTAGAGACGGATCGGTTTCCTGAAATAAACAGAGATGTCTCTGTGCCTGCAAGACAGCAGTAATGAAAGGAGCATATCTATATTATTTTAAAATCCAGTTTCAAACATTAAGAAGTAACCAACTAACTACCATGGATTAATCTCACAAATATGATGTAGGACAAAAGAAGCTACATACAAGAATACATACTTCATAATTTATAAAGCTCAAACGCAGACAACACTAATCTATAGTGCTGCTAGTCAAAACTAAAGGTTACACTTGTGGGGAGCAGTTGACAACCGGAAGGGCTGGTTCCGCAGGTGTGTTCCTTTCACGAAAATTCATCCAGCTGGCTTTGTGCACTTATTTGTGCATTTTTAAATACATGTGTTTTATTTAAATAAAATACTTAACCTTACAAAATAAAAATTAATAAAAGAATAAATAGACATAAGTGCGCGGAATTGCAGGAAAATGCAGATTTCAAGACTTGGGTTCAGGATTGAGGGATGAGGATATAATTCCAAAAAAGAGAAAACGCATTTTTAAAATATCTAGCAAATTATCATTAGCAAGGTTTAATGTGCTCACTTTGCTATTTTAATATCTGCATACCCACAAATACCTAGATTGTTCCAGACCTCACTAAATATCTGACTCTTCCTTGTTTCTTAGCACATATTAAAGTTCAAGTCTGTTCGAGGTGTCTAAGAAACTTATGAAAGTTTCCCCCTTATACTTTGTCTCTGTTGAAGGTGCGATGCCCCTGCTCAAGAGAAAAGCTCATTTTCTCCATGCACATGCATTAAAAAATCATCAGATGATCTCGTTTTCAGTTTTGTGATATATTTTCTGCTCGAGAGAGGATATCTGTTTCTGATTTATTAACATTTGATCCCCTGGTTTCCTGCCATTGATCAAGCCTAATACTTAGCTCAGCTGATGAGTTTTATATGAAATCTGATATTTCAGGAAGATGGAAGGTTAACATTTTTTTCCCTTCATCTCTTTCAGAGTTTAACGTGCTCGTGAGATACCTAGCAAACCCCGACTCTATTTATTTTTTTGCCACATCTCCCTGACATAAAACTTTTTTTGAGGTGGAGCACATATTTATCAATAGAGCAGAGGTTTGTCCAGTGTCATCAGTATCCTGTAAACTGTATATACATTTGCACCCTCCCTCCAAAACACGCTTTTACTCCACTATTGACTGACCGCCTGCCACTCAATCTCCAGTTAAGTCACGGTCAAGAAGGTCAAGTCCCTGGAAACATCTGTATTTGATCAGTTTGCACAGAATGGGGGCCCTCCTAATCCTGGGCTACCCTGCAGTCAGCTCGGACAATAGCTGATTCACCGCTCTGCCAGACCCCCCTCCGGAAAGCTTCTTTTTCCTCTGAGACTCCACAATGCCCAGACTAAATCCTACTGTAATGAGCCAAGGAGCATTTGCAGTTCCATGTCTTCCACACTGGAAAAAAATTCTCCTTCGACTGGGAAGAAGCCATTCTAGTCATTGTTAAAGCCAGGGTGATTTGTTGTCCTTTATCCGTTTTGCTACGGGGAAGGCAAAGGAGTAACAAATGGAATCTAAGGAGAGAGTGGCCAGCATGGCGGTGTTTCAAGCATTCCAGGCCCTGCTAGGGTCAGGCCCGCCTTACCAGGTGCACACAGGGGAGGGTTAACATCATCCTGTTGTCTCCTTTATTTTTGTAGTTTTTTATTTTGCCTTCCCCGCCCCCCCCCCCCATAGTTTCATCATGTTATTTCAATAGAAAATTTAAGGACAAGCCTAGAACCCCTTTTCCTTAAAGGCAAAAACTAAATTTTAGGACAGTCTGAAAGCCCCAGGATGGTATTTTAATAGGCGTAATAGAATGACAATTTAAGTACAAAAGAAAAACTTACGAAAACTGTAGTGGAAACTTTAAAAGAAAACACCAACCTTTGAACAGCATGAAGGAGGCTCCATTAACATTGGGACATTAATAAATCCATTCTACTGGTAAGTCTTTTAGAAAATCCCCAGGCAGATGTCTACAAAATTTATTAAAAACAAACCAAAAAAGATATGGGTTTGACGGTCCTTCATTTCCAAAGGGTTAGAGCAAAAGGCTGAAAAGACCAGTTAATCATTTACATTTGCACTGAGGGGCTTCTGAACGCAGTCAATACCCAACAGAAGGCAAGAGACCCAAACACGGTCCCAGTCTCCAAGGAACTTTTGGTCTAGCTGCGGGGACAAGACATAAACTACATGCAAAGGTAAATAACAGGAAAAAGAAGCCAGAAGTCTCCAGTAGGCAATAAGCGAAACTATAACTCATGTGCAGACTGCCCATCCTTTCCCCATGATAAGCATCTCAAAACTGATCCTTGGTTCCCGGCTGCAGCCTGTATTTGCTGCTCCCTCTCAGCTCTCAGTATTGCGGCCACTGGGGCTGGGTGCTGGAGTCACACAGACCTGCATGATGATGCCAGCATGGCTAAGGCAAGGCACCAAACTTCTCCATGTCTCAGGTCCCTCGTCTGTCACTCACAGCACTCCTCATCGGACAGGTTGTTGAGAGGTAGCAGAGAAAAAGCATGCAGCAGGCTGAGAGCACTGCCAGCTTGCACAACAGGCTCCATGCATCTGCGGTCACTTTTATTGATATTTTTCCTGCCCCCCCTCCCCCATACCCATACACACGACAGCCAGTCGGGCTGTGTTTGGCATCTATTGATTCCATATGGATAAAAATGATTTGTTTTGAAATATTTCAGTAAGCTGCTTTTTAAATGTTTTCCAGTCTGTTCTTTCTCCCAAACACAACCCCGTTCGGCAGATGGAAGTATAGGGTGATTCACACTGCGGTGTTTTCCCCTCAGTGCAAAAGAGCAGACTGTGCAAGTAAAGGGGCAGCTTTTTCACTGCGGAAGGATGAACTTTTAAAGGACTTGCAATGGGTATAGCAACCCTTCTTGACAGGACTGCCAACTTTTGGTCCCAAATGTCAATATTCCAGAAAGCTTGACTTTCTTGCATAGTTTTGACTGGCTTCATGCAAGTGACTCAAATGCTGTTTGATCCCCTCCGTCTAGTTCCACACACCGAGCAGTCTCTTACTCATCTCTGGGTCTGAATGATGCCATGGCCTAAAGCCGCTTCACCTTCTTTCTCCAGCAGTCTCCTTCCTTACTGCTGAGGCAGGGCCTCAACCTCAGGCGTGTGCCCCCCCCCCCCCCACCCTCCGTCTCTGGGTCTTCCACACGGTGCTTGCCTGCTGCACTGAGCCTGGCAGCTTCCCCCTCAGCTGTTTCCTCCCCAGGCAGTTCAAGCTGCTCCTCTTTTCTTTCGTCCTGGCCATTCGGCTTTCTGCACCATTAGCCTCAGTTCTAGCTGTCTTTTGAATAAAATCCTGGTTGTCACCTGCAGGGTCGTAAGCATTAGCTGTGCTGAGGGCTCTTCTCTCCCAATCAGACTTTCCCAAGTTTTTCCCTGTACTTTGCTTTCCAAGCCAAATCTCACTGCACCCTTGACCTTTGCTCTGTCTCCCTTCTCAGGCTTTCCCTATGGGCATAGCCCAAATACTCCTAAAGAGTGGGAGAAAGATCAAAGGTGATGGTGGAGTTATACAGAGAAGGTAGGGTTTAACAAATGAGTATGAGTGCTGAGTCATTATATTGATATTTCTTTTAGTCTCCGGTACCTTAGAGCAGCTCAAAGTAAAAACTTAAAATTGTGGAATTGTAACCCAGACCAAACTCTGAAATCTGTTCCACAACTAATTGTTGCACTGTGCTTTGAAATTTATTGCTTTCTTGTATATACATTATTTTTCATAAAAAAGAAAAAAAAGAGAGAAGGAGATGTATAACAGAGAAGATAGGATTTAACCAATGAGTATGACTGCTGAATCACTATATTGATATTTCTTTTGGTCTCCAGTGTCTTGAAGGAGCTAGAAGAAAAAATGAAAAACTGTGGACTGTAACCCATACCAAACTTTAAAATCTGTCCTATAACTACTTGTTAAAATGAACTTGGAAATTTACTGCTTTTTTGTATATATGTTATATTTCATAATTTTAAAAAAAACATTAAAAAAATAAATCAACAGTGAATTTGATGATTACACAACTTGTCAGTTCACTTACACTAAAAATTGCAAAAGGGCTAATGCTACTCACTTAAATGTGATTCTTCTTTTTCTTTGTTTTTATTCTAATTGTCAATTTGTAGTTCATTGTCCTCACCTCGGGTATGATCTTTTACTCAGCCAACCCAGTGAGTCAGTTGCCTTCTCAGCCAGGCTGAGATTTGTAAGTACAGGTGATGACTGAGGACAGGGACCAGTGAGTCGGGTATGCCTTCCAGGGCAGTGCTGCTCAAGGGCAGCATCTGGCTAGCCAGGCACTTTGTTGTAAGGAGATATTCTTCATTATATTAGAACTGTCCAAATTATAGACTCTGACCAAAACGGGTACTTTTTTACTGTTTTGATCTTAATCTTTCCCCCTCAAAGATGCTTGTACTGAGAGTCTATCAAGATTGGGTAGCCTGTTGGAAGTTAACTCTGTAACTGCCTCTTATCTCAATTTTTTAGCATATATAAGCCTATTTTGTAATTGCTAATTCTCAGCGGGTCCTGGCCTTTAACTAAAGTGTTTGGTAAATTTGGGTTGCCCAAAATAGTGTCAGTAATACCGATGTTTCGCATTCTACTAACTACAAGATCTTAGGCAAGTCATTTTTGCCCTGAGCTCCAGTTTCCAATCCTGGACTCCACCTCTGGAGTCCAGTCAGCTCTGACCATCTGTAATCCTTGGAGTCTAAGTGGCAGGATGTATGTAACATAGAGTCAGAGCAGTGGGTCTTCGGTGGAGGGCACAACCAGTGCAAGCTGGAGTCAGTGAAGTTCTGCGTGCAGTTGATGGGCCAAGTGAGACCTAGAAAGGTGGTAGGATCAAACTGGAAGACGAAAAGAAAAAGGTAGTCTGGAGACGGGAGAAAACATGCGCAAAGGGAAGGAAGCAGCAATCAGTGGTTCCAATGGAAACAGAATGCAAAATAAAACTATTCAAGAGAAACCATTGCAGTGGCAATCTCCACTGGGAGAGATATGTACATTTACCAGTGGTGAACTTCAGGCATGTCTATCTTGGAGGCTCTGTAACTGTTACTGAAACATTTTCTCCTGCTTGGACAATTGCTAATGGGATTTCCTTTCCTTATTCTTAAGTTGGAATCCACACACGTTAACCATCTACCAGGTTTGTGGAGGCTTCTGAGAGCAGCGACTTTGCCATCTCTTCCTCTTCACGCCCAATCCTTGCCCCCTTGTTTCAATTTTCTATTGCTGTGTAACAAACCCTTCCCTGCTGTGCTCCCCCCTAAAAAAAAAACGTAATGGCTTAACACAACAGTTTGTCTCATCGTTCATGTTTCTGCAGCCTTGGCTGGGTTCAGCTGGACAGTTCTGCTCCACATATTATCAGCTGGTTTCACACATTTGACTGCATTAGATGGGCTGCCTGAGAGGTTAAGGAAGGTCATGCATATGTCTGGTGAGTTGGTGCTTCTCCAAATGGCCTTCCCTCACCTTGGGCTTTCTCACAGTATAGTGGTTTTAGAGCGATCCAACTTCTTACACGGTGGCTGGCTTCCGAGAGGGAGGGAGTGGAAGTTGCCTTAAGAAGTTCTGAATTTGGAAGTTCCAGGATGTCATTTCCACAGCATTCTGTTGGTCAAAGTAAGTTACAAAGCCAGTCCAGATTTAAGAGGAGGGATTTAGACTTCTTTGTCTACGTGCATGGAAGAGGAGTCCATAGTAACCTCTTCGAGGACTATCCACTCCATCTCTTCACTACTACATGATCGTGCATGCAAGCTGCAGGAGGAATTAAAACAACAGCAGCTAGCAAACAGACCCCAGAACCAACCCCAATCCCCACGTGAGGTGTCAGAATCTCCCCTCTGTGAGCAACTGCAGTAAATGCTGGAGGTTTTGCTCATTTAGACTCTTCATCACACACCTTTGGCTACTGCTCTGTTTCTCAAACATAAGTCTTTTTTTTTTCCCCTAATTAGACCAGAAGCTCCCCAGAGGACCACCTATTTGTCTCTTATATTCTTAATTATACCTTGACTCAAGCTAATAGGTTCTCAGGGAAGTTGGATTTGTACTAAAAATCCATGTATTCATATTTTTTAAGTACCAATTAGAGATCCAGAGTTCCTGCAGAGAACATAGTCCCTCCCCACCCGGAGCTTACATTTGTATTGAGTAATGATGATGGCGATGATAATCCTATCTGCTCTGTTCTCTACCAGATACTGTGCCTATTGCTTTACATATATGGTGTCTTAATCCTCCTGACAACCCAGTAAGAACCCAAAGTTGTTATTGCCCCATTTTGCAGAAAAAGAAATTAGGGCTTTAAAGGGATTGTATAATCTGTCCCAGGCAACACAGATTATCAATAACAGCACCAGGATCAAATCCAGGACTGTGTCTCTCTGAATGGAGCCCCCTAACCTGTATTCTGATATTAGTTAGGAGTGCCAAATGCTGATTCTCAATGTTCAGTGTTCATTTATCCCAAGAACCTCATGACATTACCAAAAGAAAATTAACCCTTAATGCACTTTCTTTTTACAATCAACATGCAAGACAAGCATGTGCAAGAGTGTGGAGGTGCGTGTGTGCACGTGCATGTAAGAGGAGGCAGTTGGTATTGGGAAACCTAAGAACTCTAATGCTATAAAGCAGTGTGGTTCTTAAGGTGGACCAGGAGTCAAAAACATTTTCATAACAACACTAAGACATTTTTTGCTTTCTTCATTCTCTCACAAGTGGACACTGGATTTTTCCAGAAGCAGTGTGACATGTGATATCACAACAAACTGGATGCAGAAGCACAAATGAGAATTAAGCTGACTTCTGATAAGGCAGACATTTAGGAGATCTGCAAAACATGGCAAATAATGCCACTCTTATCACTAATAGTTTTTTATTCCAAATATGCAGTTATTTTTCATAAAATGTTTATATGGTAATATACAACAGATTTCTTACTGTTATTTTTAAATGAATGAATAAACAAACACTTTTGAATTTTCTGTTTTAATTTCTAAAGATGGAAATTATTGACAGATATAACTCCTATCAACAAAAACTCATATTGGGGCCCTCAGTAATTCTTAAGAGTGTGAAAAGGATCTTGAGACCAGTTTGAGAACTGCTGTTGTAATTTGTTGTAACTGAAAAAAAAAATGCCTTAAACTCCTGGCTCTGTAGGAGAAGCTCAAAATTTCAGTCCTGATTTTTGGTAGGCATTTTCAAAGATCTCAAAGAGGTAAAATGAGTTTCTTTGGGGCTGAAAAGAGACGGTCTGTTGGATCCGTAAAGAACCACTGAGGGTTAGCTGAGGGCATATTTTTTCTCTCCCCACCCCTGAGGTCCAAAGCTCCACAGAAGGTCAAAGGGCAAGGCATGCTTTGCCAGTTGCAGATTCTGGCAGCAGCCACTTGCTGTGGAGCCTGAACCTTTCCTTGGTGCTGGAGAGCCGATGCTTTAGAAGACACTGTCAGGGTGGATGAGCGCCTTGTCCTGACATCCAAGGAGGCAAGGTCAGGAGTGATCTCCCAAGACTCTATATTTATATACAGATTTGGTTCAGGCCTTGAACCTAGAATATATGGACCTGACTTTGCCCTCCTGGAGATCTAAAACATGGGAAATGCTGCTGAGCCGTGCCCTAACCTAGAAGATAATGGAGGGCCACAGAGAGAAAGAGGGAGAAAGAATCAGAGTCAGCAAAGTGGCTTCAGTTTCAGAAAACAAATAAGAAGCATACGAATCTCATCTTGGGTAGATTTTCTTTAACATGATTAGGATACTGATACTATCTTCACACAATTCCATTCAGACGGGTAAATATTCTTAAATGTTTAGTGTCATGCCAACCACAGAGCTGAGTTGTTGATGCTTGTCTAAAAGGCTCTTAAGACAACAAAATATTACATCTCTAATGGTGGAATTCCAGACACTGAGACAGACTGGTGTGTGATACTCAGGGTAGAAGAGCTATTCCAGTTACCCCAAGTGGGCAGCTATCTAGTCCAATTATGTAAAAAGCATTTTCATCTGAATGCAAATTTGCCTGTAAATTAAGGTGACTTCTGATAAGGACCTTTTGCATCAAGTTATCTTCTCCAACCAAAAGTTATGGAATCCTTTTTTTTTTTACATTTTTTTATTAATTAAAAAAAAATTAACTAACACAACATTTAGAAATCATTCCATTCTACATATGCAATCAGTTATTCTTAATATCATCACATAGATGTATGGTCATCATTTCTTAGTACATATGTATCGATTTAGAAAAAGAAATAGCAAGACAACAGAAAAAGAAATAAAATGATAATATAGAGAAAAAATAAAAATAAAAAATACAAAAATACATAAGAAAAAAAATAAATAAAAAATAAAAAAACAAAAAAAACTATAGCTCAGATGCAGCTTCATTCAGTGTTTTAACATAATTACATTACAATTAGGTAGTATTGTGCTGTCCATTTTTTTTTTTTTTTTAGAAATCATACCATTCTACATGTCATATGCAATCAGTAATTCTTAACATCATCACATAGATGCATGATCATCATTTCTTAGTACATTTGCATCGGTTTAGAAGAACTAGCAATACAACCGAAAAAGATATAGAATGTTAATATAGAGAAAAAAAATAAAAGTAATAATAGTAAGAACAAAACAAAACAAAACAAAAACCTATAGCTCGGATGCAGCTTCGTTCAGTATTTTAACATGATTACTTTACAATTAGGTATTATTGTGCTGTCCATTTTTGAGTTTTTGTATCTAGTCCTATTGCACAGTCTGTATCCCATCAGCTCCAATTACCCATTATCTTACCCTGTTTCTAACTCCTGCTGAACTCTGTTACCAATGACATATTTCAAGTTTATTCTCGAGTGTCGGTTCACATCAGTGGGACCATACAGTATTTGTCCTTTAGTTTTTGGCTAGACTCACTCAGCATAATGTTCTCTAGGTCCATCCATGTTATTACATGCTTCATAAGTTTATCCTGCCTTAAAGCTGCATAATATTCCATCGTATGTATATACCACAGTTTGTTTAGCCACTCCTCTGTTGATGGACATTTTGGTTGTTTCCATCTCTTTGCAATTGTAAATAACGCTGCTATAAACATTGGTGTGCAAATGTCCGTTTGAGTTTTTGCCCTTAATTCCTTTGAGTAGATTCCCAGCAATGGTATTGCTGGGTCGTATGGCAATTCTATATTCAGCTTTTTGAGGAACCGCCAAACTGCCTTCCACAGTGGTTGCACCATTTGACATTCCCACCAACAGTGGATAAGTGTGCTTCTTTCTCCGCATCCTCTCCAGCACTTGTCATTTTCTGTTTTGTTGATAATGGCCATTCTGGTGGGTGTGAGATGATATCTCATTGTGGTTTTGATTTGCATTTCTCTAACGGTCAGGGACATTGAGCATCTCTTCATGTGCCTTTTGGCCATTTGTATTTCCTCCTCTGAGAGGTGTCTATTCAAGTCTTTTTCCCATTTTGTAATTGGGTTGGCTGTCTTTTTGTTGTTGAGTTGAACAATCTCATTATAAATTCTGGATACTAGACCTTTATCTGATATGTCGTTTCCAAATATTGATTCCCATTGTGTAGGCTGTCTTTCTACTTTCTTGATGAAGTTCTTTGATGCACAAAAGTGTTTAATTTTGAGGAGTTCCCATTTATTTATTTCCTTCTTCAGTGCTCTTGCTTTAGGTTTAAGGTCCATAAAACTGCCTCCAATTGTAAGTGGAATCCTTTTTTTTTTTAAATTGAGCCTTGCTCCAGCAAAAGGTAACCACTTAAGCCTGTAATTCCCCTTCCATGAGAATGAGTTGTCTGGATAACTTGGCTCCATAAGCAGAGTGTTAGAACAGCATTCATTCATTCGTTCATTTATATAACAAATATTTAATAGGGAAGGAGAGGGAAGAAAGGCAATGAGGAAAGGGGGGGGTCAAGGCTTTCCAGGGGAATGGGGGGGGGCATGTTATCAGCTTCACAGTTAGGATTGAACCTCACAGCGAAGAATTAATGCCCAAAGAGGGAGAGGAAGAGGAGACCAGAGAGCAGAGGAACTGGGAAGGGGGGGCTTCAGAGTGTCAGCTGCCCACTTAGAATGGTACCTCAAGCCATGCTTGCCCTTTCTGACATGGTTTTCTAGGATTTGGCAACCTTTGGAAGCTACTCTCAGGAGCATGGCTCATTTTTCTCTAGAGCAGAAGTGGGGAGAAAACAAACAGCTGGTAAAGGAAAGGGTACCAGGTGTTTGGAATCAGAAGACTTGGATTGAATTCCTACCAGTTCTTAGTTGCATGCCTAGGGCAGGCCCCTTAACCTCTTTGAGAGACAGGTATTTCTTTCACCACCAGTGAAATGGGGAGAACACCATAAACTAAAGTGAGAATTAAGAGAGAGAAGGTTAGATAAGTTTGGGCACTACAGAACATAGTCATTAGTATTTATTTATCCAAACAAATACTTCCCCTTCCCCTCTTCCCATAGTCCCAGATAACCTCTAATCTACATTTCTATCTCTGAATTTGCTATTTCTAGTCATCTCTTATAAGTGAGGTCATATGATATATGTCTTTATGTACCTTGCTTATTTCACAGAGCATAAAGTTTTCAAGTTTCTTCCACATTGCAGCGTATCTCAGAATGTCATTCTTTCTTATGGCTGAGTAATATTCCATTGTGCATATGTGCCACATTTTGTTTCTCCCTTCATCCACTGATGGACACTTGGCTTGCTTCTGCCTTTCAGCTATCGTGAATAATGCTATGAACATCGGTGTACAAGTACCTGCCTAAGACCTTGTTTTTACTTTCTTTGGGTATATACCTAGAATCAGAATTATTGGGTCATATGGTAATTGCAATGTAACTTTTTTGAGGAACAGCTGTATGGCTTTCCATAGCAGCTGCACCATTTTACATTCCTACTAAAAGGCCCTACAGTTCCAATTTCTCCACATCTTCCATAGGTTATTTTCCATTTGTGCCCATCATTACTAATCAGATTCATCAGGTCTTTTTGTTAGCTCATCTAGCTGGGAGAAGAGCCAGAGGAGGAGAGGGAGAGACACAGTGGAATATGAGCCAAGGCAGGCTGGCCTGGAAGGGGGCACGGGGCTCTGCAAAGTCCCAGGGGAACAGGGGAGGACACTTGAAGGGAGAAGAAAGTACCAGAAAAGTGCTTCAAACACACAGCTAATCATGCAATTCGTCTGGGGCTCTTGGGCTTGAGCTCAGTTTTTGTTGCTAAAGGCCAGATCAGAGAAGATTCGTGACAAGTGATCTGTTGATTCTGGGCCCACTCTGTTGGACCAGGGACAGCTCAGGAATGGGAAAGAGAAGTCACAGGGCTCCTGACTTTCAATCTCGGGCCACTTTGGAGAAACGCTTGGGGTTCCCTCACTGCCATGCTCCAGGCAGGGTGAGGGGCTGCTTTGTGCCTCACCATGGGCTGGAGAACTCATCAGGCAGCAAGTGGTAAGCCTAAAATATTTGGAACAGGTGCTTTGCCTACACCCTGGGAAACTAGAGATCAGGATAGGGTGGGCCCCAGGACCCCCATATTTAGCCCCAAACTCATTATGAAACTACTTTCTGATAGAGATCAGTCTTCCGATTCTAAAACCTCTGGCATCCCAGCTTCTCTGGACTTCTGAGGCATTCGAGGTTTTACCCAGTGAAACATGTCCGGCTGCATGGGGAGGAGGGGGGCCTCATGGAAATCACTTTAAATTAACTTTAGACTGATTCTTTTAACAGGAGAGCCCCATAACTCTCAACTAGGCCAATGCAGCCTCGAGGTTTGACCAGCAAATCCCCAAACACAAGCAAGGAGCAGCGCCCAGTAAAGGCTCTCAGAGCTCTCTCGTGGGCCACAGGGCTCTTACCACATTGTAAACTATACATTTGCAAATCTCACAGCTAATCCACAGTACAGCCTGTGTGCAATCCAATATGGGTCTGGGAGCCTGAGGCACCCTCGTGGCACAGGCAGACCCTGTCTTAAGCCTCACACTGAAACGTACAACCGGTTAGCCAGACTGCAAAATATGTAACCTGAAGTTCCCTTGCCATGAGAACCGCGTCTCTGGAATTTCCTGGCTTGGGGAAGGGTAGCGTTCAATTTCTAACCTTTGCTTTGTGTTAGTCTAGCTCTTGCATTTTATTCCTGGGGTCGTTTCTGTGTTCGGCGGGGAGGTGGGGGTGGGGGGCAGGGAGAAATGAATGAAAGAATCTCAGTCAAGAAACGAGGGGCGGGGGGCAGCCGAGCAGCACACCGCGGGGTCTGCCTGGGCCTGGCACGGTGGGACAGGGCCGAGGCAGGGCCCGCGTGAGCCCGCCAGTTCTCCTCCGGCCTCTTCCCCCGGGGCCGCAGGGCTTCCCACAGCCTGATAACTGTGGCGGAGGGAGAGCAGCTGTCCTATCAGGGCCAGGACGCTGGGCTGGGGGTCAGGAAACCTCCTCTCCAGCCCTGCTTTCCACCTGCCAACGGAGGGAGCTTCGGTGAATCTGTTTCTCTGAGTGTGAGCGTCCTCCTTTGTAAAATGGGCCTAAAAGGTGCCTCCCGTCGAATTGTGAGGATTAAATGAATTAAATGGGGACCGATGTGAAAGGGCCTGGCACCCGGAAGCCGCTCTAAGGAGTTCTTTGGAATACCTGGCTTGAGGAATGTTTTCTCTGCAGCTTTGTGCCTGAGCACGTGAAAGGCCGGCTGAGCGGCTACGGCGGCAGCAGGCCTCGCCCGGCCCTGCGGAGAAAAGACGGGCTGCGTGAAAGCACCTCTGCAGGGGGAGGACTCGCCATCCACACCCTCAAAAGATGACTAATGCGAAAGAGCACCTTTTGCTAAGAGCCAATGTTCAAAAGAATTCTGAGGAGAAAAGAAGCAGCCTTAAATAATGGCTGATAGATTCTTTCAGAGAGAAAAGGGGCGTTTAGAAGGCTTCACCTGGATCTGTTTTGACATTCTGGAAATATTCGGCTTGTCCTAAAAAAGTCCAGCAAAGTGTGCCCATAACTGTAACAGTCGCAAGATTCTTAATCTAACTATCTAAGCAATCTCAACAAGATTTTCCAGGCTAAATTGGTTTCAGGCAAAGCTAGTCCCCTCAGCCTACCAGTTTTGCCTTTAGGCCCCTGTCCATAGGTCCTGACACCCACGGGGTTGGGGAAGGGAAGGGCTCGGTGTCCATGGCCCCTGGGATTTTCTCATTCTGCATGAGTCTCAGTTAAAAAATATCTTCTCGGACATCATCACGTGATTCAGTTTCCTGGCTTTGGCCTTGGAAGGCCCATGTTCCTCCCCCAAGGGACCTGCTTGTGACTGTGGGGCCTGGAGGCCGAGGCAGAGCCCCAGAGCTGCCTCCCCCGCTGCACTGGGCTTCGGGCTGTGGTCGTCAGGGAGGACTTGAGTTTCAGCTTAGAGAATGCAGATGACATTTTTAAGACATCTGAGCATTGCTATCACCACTTGAAAAAATTCTCCAGGCATTTCCCTGAATGAATATCGCTCTCCAAGGACCACATCCCACAGTTTCTTCCACTCTGAGCGATTTCTGAAGGTTGCACTAAGGCTGGAGGTTGATGAAGCTGCACTCAGGGAGGGAAGCCCTGGGAGCATACCTTCTGTGGAGAGTCAGGTCACTGGATATTAAAGCAAAGCCAGTGATAAATGTAAAGACAGAGACCGACAGAGAAGCAAGAGCAGATAAGGACATATAGCAACATGTGCACAGTGACTGTGAACATCGATTATTGGGGGGAAAATCCCAATAGCAATTTAATTACAGCAGGATACAAATATTCTTTTGAATCTAAACTGAGAAGCTTGATTCTCTATCATCTTGGATAAGTTCCTTGCTTGACTTTTGTAACTTTCAATTTTCTAATCTGGAAATTGAAAATGACAATGATACAACCAACCACCAAGAGGTTGAGAGGATTAGATAAAGTAAGCCAGGTAAAGTCCTGAGAGCAGTGCCAGGCATTTGGTAAAAGCTCAATAAATTTTAGTTATCATCATCATCATCCCTCTCATCCCCTCATTTCTCAGAATTAAAAAAAAAGGAAATGAGGAGTTGGTGCCATCACTCCAGGATAAAAAAGGGAGAGGAACACAAGCAGGCTCATTGGGACAGGAAAGAGCCCAATTCTCCTTTAGAGCTCAATAGAGAAGTCTACTGTTCCCACACTCCGGTGAGAACTAGTCTTCCTGTCATGTTCCAGTAGACTGTTTTACCTTTAAATTTTTTAAGATTTACCCTGGTTAGGTATGTTAACTTTTTCCAGTAAGAAAACAAGCCACATCTTTCTAGCAGGGAGGGTAAACTGGACATGGCAGTCTATGTTCACCCTAGCAGGAGGAGGTCACATTCCACCCCTCTAGAGTGTGCGGGACAGAGCAGAAGAAAACCGCTCTGAGCAACTAGCCCAAGTTTTGTAAGGTGCAAGGTACCAAGCTGCAGAATCTCCTACCTCTGTCTGGAGGGTGAGCTACTGAAGGAAGAGTAGAGACACCTGACTGGGGGACTTTAAGAAGATGGTGGCATTTGCTAGTTGTCCTCCAATAGCCATCTCTTCCTCTGACTTTGGTAACAGGTCCCTGGTCACATGGGTGTCCAGCATGAAGACTACCTTCCCCAGCCTCTGTTGCAGGTGATGTATCCATGTAACTAGGTCTGGCCAATAAGATATGAACTGAAGTGATAGGACCAACTTCTGGATCATGTCCCCTTTAAGGAAGGGATGTGTTCTCCTCTTCTCCCTTCACCCCCTTCCCCACTGGCTGGAATGTAGACAGGATGGCAGGAAATCTGGAGTGAGTCCTACACTACAAAATGGAAGCCGTGTGTTGAAGATAACAAAGCAACAGGACAGAAAGGAATCAGGGTTCAGAAAAGCTGTCATAACAACCAGAGACTTTTACGCTCAGACTGTTAGAGAGAGAGAAAAATTAACTCTTCTTGTCTAAGCAAGCACTATTTTAGTCTTTTATTACAGGAGCCAAACCTGTATCCTAATTAATATCGGGAAGAACACAAATAAAATACAAGAAACTGGATATGGAAGAGTAAAATTGGGAGGGAGGGAATGTTCATAGGAGACCTTCTTTGAAAAATCCTAAATCTGGAAGGGCCACTTCAGAATAAGGACTGGATTGAATCATTTGGTGATTCAACCTTTGTCCCTCCCATACTACATTACTTACCTTTAAACTGTGTGACCACAGCAAAGAACCTTGTATACCTGGGTGTGTTGGGATTGACAGGAGTTTGTGGGCTGCTCCAGAGAAGTAGGAGCCTTTTCTGCCCTGGTCTTCCAAAGCAATGCTCCTCCAAGTATACACTGCAGACTGGTGCCAGCCCCAAATCTGTTTGTTGACCAACCAGCCCTCATGAAATAAAGAAACTTAGAATAAGTGTTTAGTAACTTTTATAGCAATTTGATGTTGCTGCAACATCTGAGCACATGGTCATTTTTCTAGTAACTCACTTTTTTTGTTTTACCAAAGTATTGTTCTGCAGTGAACTGGGAATAAAAATACAGGATTTTTACCACAGGTGGTTTGAGAAGGTGGAAAGAAGGGTAAAAGAGTACTGAGAACTACACTGTATTGTTAACTTACCTTCACTTAAGTCTTAAAATTGCGTAGAGTGCACCATTAGCAGTTAGTTACAGGGAGGAGTTTGGGCTATGGGATATTTGGAGTTTTCTTTTTCCTTTTTATTTCTTTTTCTGGAGTAATGCAAATGTCCTAAAAATGATCGTGGTGATGAATGCACAACTATGTGATGATGCGGTGGGCCATTGCTTGTATACTTTGGATGGTTATATAATATGTGACTATGTGGCAATAAAATTACCTTTTTTGTTTTAGAAAAAGAGCATTGATGAGGCACTCCAGGTATGAAAATTCCTTGGTGATCCCCATTAATTATAAGGCATGAGATCTGAAAGAGAAAAACAAGGGGACCTGCCACTGCTACTATCATTTGTTAAGCTCAGGATTGTGCCATCGCTAATGGACAAAAGAAGTAGTAAGGTCATTATTAAACACCCTCAGCTGGCCAAGCATACTGAGTCTGTGATAAACTACAATTTTCAGAAAGTTAAAATCATGACCTCATACATATCCACGGTGAACATGTGTCAAAGATTTTATTTAACTCATTTAAAAAGGAATCTAGTAAGGTTTTAGAACTAATGCAAAGGAGAATTTGAAGAACAGACACATTTGAATATAGACAATCAGAAATCTGAAATTAATTTCCTAATTATTTTCAAAACTGATTAATATCCTGTAACACAACAAAGTGTAATGCTTGGTGCACTTTTTTCTATGGAGCAGAAATCAATTACCTCTTTATTAGACAAAATTTGTTTGCCTTGCTATAGCCTAAAAGCATTTTCATTACTAAAAATTATCAACACCTTAACTTCTACTCCTACTGAGTTGTTGATTAACCTAGTCAATAGGCAGGTTAATGCAAAGGTGCATTTCTCTATTGAATCCAGTCATCTCAGGAGGATCCCTAGAAAGCCTGAAGCATCTACCAGGAGGACACCCAGTAATCTCTTATGCCCATTTCCAAGTCTTGGATAATTTTTCCAGACACCTAGAGGGATATACAAAACAGCTAGAAACAAACAAGCAGCCTTTCTTCTCCAAGCAGAGCTTCCACCTAGTGTTTGTAATAAGGTGGGAATTCGAGGGGTAGCTCCGCTACCTATTCAACCTGTCCACCAGTTCCTCAATGGACGTTTGATCCATTGAGAAGCAGCAGATCCTTTGATCCTGGCTGTAGGGTCGCCACATGGGCTCCCTCTCTCTCAGTAGGAGGAAGCCAAATCATCATTCTCTTTGGAGTCTCTGCACTTTTACTATTTTCTCCCTGATTCTGTAAGTCCTACTGCTTCTCCCTAGACTCTGAAATATGTTGCCTGCCTTTCTACAATTGTGTTCCATTCCAGGCTATAATCCTCCACTACAGAGTAGCATAAACTCTCTGGTTCACAAAACTCCCTCCCTTGTTCTCACTTCCTCCTCAACCAGATAGGGGTCCCCTCAAGCCCTGGTGCACTTTGGGGTAGAGCTGCCCTCCAGCTGTCAGACTCCCCTGCACCTCCTCTGAGGAAATTCAGGTCATGGAATTACTTCATGGCATTTCTGGGAAGATGACAAGAGGATCAACGACCCAGTTTATCTTTCAAATGAGGTGTAGCTCACCAAACTTTGAAAATTTGAGCCAGAACTCAAATTCAGCTGCCACCACAATTATAGCAGTGGAACACAAACCTACAAGGACCCCCATTACCAATTTTACAATGCACCTTACCTAATAGAAGTAGTCTCCCGGGAGGCTGAGAGTCGCAAGGTTATTGTTTTGGCCATCACGTTGGAGTTTGCACTAACATTAGAAAACTGCAGCAGCAGGTAGAGTGCCAAAAAAACATGAAGGTGTCTTTTATTTTGTTCCAAATTTCAGGAGCAAAATAGTGCTGGTGGCAATAAATTCGTAAAAGGCAAATTGCTTGCATATTCCAAATCAGACGGAAATAGCAATATGTGTGCTCAGTAGATCCCTTCAGTGAGTTTCTATTTTTGAAAAATATTTTATGTCCCGGAAGTTTCCAAAACAACAGTAGAGTATGTAACTTTAAAAGACTGCAATGTCAGCTTCCAAGTGATATCATGAAAAAAGAAAAAAAAGGAAGCCAGGTTTTATATTTCATTTTTCTTTGGTTTTCTTTTAACAGTGGGAAGCCATCCTGATGAAAACCAAGAGACTAAATAAATCTTGAAGAAATTTTGCCATTGCTGTTTATCTCATTGAAAGAAAGAAACATATTTCCTATCTCTCTTGAATTCTCCCACTAGTACCTGATAGCACTATGTGCGTTGTTAAGTGGTGAACACTCTCAGTCGGCTTGTGCTCACGTGCTGGTTTGAAAGTGTTGTGCACCCCAGCAAAGCCATGTCCTTTCATATTAATGGGTTATTTGCAAAGATACAGAGCAAAGTGCAATTCATTGGCATGTGGTACCTGTTGTGACTGCATCACATTAAAAAGGGGCAGAAGACCATGTGCATTTCCATGTGACAGAAAAGCCACTGACCGAGGGTCATCAATAGTCAACCTCAGAATGCCGTCTAGAAGAAAGCATCTCCTTGATGGCATCTAGATTTGGGACTTTCCCTAGCCTCAAAACCGTGAGCCAATAAATTCCCATTGTTTAAGCCAAAGAGGGGGCAAGGGGCAGGAGGTTTAGCAGCGATGAAGTTGCCAGCTGGAAAAATAAACCTCTCTTCTTCAGGGGATGCACATGACAACATCAAGTATCTAGATCAAGACGGAAAGGTCTGGGTGTTGGAAGTCTGGAAAAGGGAGACCTGTATTACCTCTAAGTAACTGACATCAATGGAATGTTGTTATACATATGAATATATACTTATATATATTATACATTGTCTATATCGCATAGTAATATAAATTAATTATAAAATGCTATATATATAACATTAACAAATAACATATAGCTCGTACAACTTAATATAGAACATACATATTATATAACATAAATACATTTTACACAGAATTAAAAATAGTGTTTCTATTTATAACACATTACTTTCCCTTTATTTCTTCTCTATGTGACAGATATATCAGCTTATGTTACTGTGCTGATTTGAAAGGATGTATGTCTCTTAGAAAAGCCATGTTTTAAGCTAAATCCCATTTCATAAAGGCAGAATAATCCCTATTCAATACTGTATGTGGTTAGATCATCTCCCTGGAGATGTAACCCAGTCAAGAGTAGTTGTTAAGCTACATTAGGGGAGATGCGTCTCCACCCATTTGGGTGGGTCTTGATTGGTTTACTGGAGTCCTATAAAAGAGGAATTATTTTGGAGAATGAGAGATTCAGAGAGAGCAGAGCAGAACGACATAGCTATGAGAAGCAGAGTCCACCAGCCAGCGACCTCTGGAGATGAAGAAGGAAAATGTCTCCCGGGGAGCTTCGTGAAACAGGAAGCCAGGAGAAGAAATTAGCAGATAATGCCGTGTTCGCTATGTGCCCTTCCAGATGAGAGAGGAACCCTGACCGTGTTCACCATGTGTCTTCTCACTTGAGAGAGAAACCCTGAACTTCATCAGCCTTCTTGAACCAAGGTATCTTTCTCTGGATGCCTTAGATTGGATATTTCTATAGACTTGTTTTAATTGTCTATAGAAATTTTAGATATTTCCATATAGATATTCTATAAAGTTCTATAATTCTATAAATTATAGAGATTTTCTTTGCCTTAGAACTGTAAACTAGCAACTTATTAAATTCCCATTTTTAAAAAGCCATTCTGTTTCTGTATATTGCATTCCAGCAGCTAGCAAACTAGAGCAGTTACTAAGATAAAACCTGTGCAAGAATTCTAATAATGTAGGGTGATAGGTTTGACGCATAGAAATCACACCAGAGGAAACATATTGCCACAAATATAAAGGGAACAGAAAAAGTATCTGTGTGAAGCCAAAAGACATTATATTTACTAGTCTCATGCAGACAGGAGGCTCATCTCCCCGGTATTACCTGGCTTTTCTGGGACATCACTCTCAAAAGCAGAGTTTTCTTAAATGGTATGCATTCACGACAGGCTAAATCCTTAGGAAAACCTTGGTGCCTCTGTGGGGAACTTCACAAAGCTGTTAAGTGTTCATTCCTCTTAAAATATTTGACAAAAGTCAACACCTGAACTCCAGCTGGCAGGTCTGCCTTGAAAAGCTGAGGATGCAGCCAGAGCAGAGTCTCCTCACCCTTCCCTCCCACACCTCCCTCCACCAGGAACATGGAGCCCAGTATACTCAGCATCTGAGAAGGGACCTCCTTGCCGCCCTCCTCCCTTCGCCCTACCATTCAGTCTGTGAATTGAGCACCTGTGCACGGCCCAGGTACTGAGAGGTAGAGAGGAAAGAGAAGACATGGACCCTGTTCTCATCTCTCCTGCTCAGAGAAGATAAGAAAAGCACTCACAAGCTAAATCCTTGTGGGCAAATTGAACTGAAAATAATTGATTGACAGTTCTTTCTATCAGCAACACAGATTCCCTCTACTGTACAATTTAAGATTGAATCCATTTATTTGGATAGTGGTAAGAATCTGATGGTATGTAACTCCCTGCATAAATATGAATACCTCCCTCATTCTCTCTTTCTTTCTTTTCTTTTTTTTTTTTTTTACCTAATTGCCTTCTAATTATAGCAAACATTTATGGAGCAGTCTCTATGTGACAGAGACTGTGCAAAGAGCTATCACTTATAGACATCATGAGAACTGTGTAAATAGATACAATTACTAATTTACTTACATTGCAAACGGAGCAGGGTGAGGTGGGTCTTCAATTCCACTCAGAAACTTCTGTTTCTTCTAATGTCAGTAAGGTCAAATGTGGGATTTGAAGAATTCTACCAAATGTTGAGCACTCTGAGATGCTAGGAAGCATTTGCAAATTTCCATGGACAACATTTCCTGTGCTTTGTACACTTGTCATTTATGCAGGGAGTTACATACCATCAGATTCTTACCACTATCCGAATAAATGGATTCAATCTTAAATTGTACAGTAGAGGGAATTTGTGTTGCTGATAGAAAGAACTGGCAATCAGTTATTTTCAGTTCAATTTGCCCACAAGGATTTAGCTTGTGAGTGCTTTTCTTATCTTCTCTGAGCAAGAGAGATGAGAACAGGGTCCATGTCTTCTCTTTCCTCTCTACCTCTCAGTACCTGGGCCGTGCACAGTTGCTCAATTCACAGACTGAATGGTAGGGCGAAGGGAAGAGGGCGGCAAGAAGGTCTCTTCTCAGATGCTGAGTATACTGGTCCCCCTTTTCCATACTTCCAACACCCAGATCTTTCCATCTTGATCTAGATACTTGATGTTGTCATGTGCATCCCCTGAAGAAGAGAGGTTTATTTTTCCAGCTGGCAACTTCATCACTGCTAAACCTCCTGCCCCTTGCCCCCTCTTTAGCTTAAACAATGGGAATTTATTGGCTCACGGTTTTGAGGCTAGGGAAAGTCCCAAATCTAGATGCCATCAAGGCGAAGCTTTCTTCTAGATGGCATTCTGAGGTTGGCTATTGATGACCCTTGGTCAGTGGCTTTTCTGTCACATGGAAATGCACATGGTCTTCTGCCCCTTTTTAATGTGATGCAGTCACAACAGGTACCACATGCCATTTTCCAGTTGGAAAATCCTCTGGATAAGGCTTCCCAGATCAGGGCCCTTCCTCCTCTAGGTTACTAGAAACTCTTATTGCCCCAGAGCTTCCTTGGCCAGTGGCCTCACCTCATGGATGAAAGGGCAATGGAAGAGTCAATGCAACTTGTTCCCCTGGACTCGCTGGGCCAATGAAATAATAACAAGAGCCACAACTTCTCAGTACCTGTCATTACGTGCAGGCAGGTCTTGCTTTGTAAGGTAGTGCAGGACTATACATGTAACATGTAATGGTGGGTAGATGGAAATACTCGTGGTCAATGAGAGAGAGGGGTACAGGGTATGGTATGTATGAGTTTTTTCTTTTTTCTTGTTATTTCTTTTTCTGGAGTGATACAAATGTTCTAAAAAATGATCATGGTGATGAATATGCAACTATGTGATGACATTGTGAGCCATCAATTGTACACTATGTATGGAATGTTTGTATATTAGGAGTGTTTATGTTTGTATGCTGTTTTGTCAATAAAAATATTTTTAAAAAAGAAATAAAAATAAACAACTAAATAACATGCAAGCTGAAACCATGCAAAATGGTTAATAATCAATGGGGGAAAAGTATGATTGTTCTGTAACCTTTAGAATTTTTTGTAAAAATGTTAAGAACTCACTGTCAGTTATAAATGTATAGTGAAAAGAAAAGATAATAAAACCAATATTTATTTAATAAACTATAAAACATTAGAAACATTGAGAATTAAACTACTTCGTTTCTTTGTAAAAACACATCAAAGGGAAAGAATCACCTTTTCAGCAGTTGGTTGTGGGGCAATTGCTTTCCATATGCAAAAGAATGAAATTGGATCTGTACCTCATACCATACACAAAAATTAACTTAAAATGGATCAAAGGCCTAAATCTAAGAACAAAAACTTTAAAACTCTTAGAAGAAAACATAAAAGTAAATCTTGATCCATAGGTATGATACCAAAAGCATGAATAACAAAAGAAAAATAAACTGGAGTTCAACCAAATGTAAAACTTTCATGCTTCAAAGAACACTATCAAAAAAGTGAAAAGATAACCCACAAAATGGGAGAAAATTTTTGTAAATCATATATCTGATAAGGGACTCGTGTCTAGCATATATAAAGAACTCTTACAACTCAATAACCCTAAGATGAAAAAACAATTTTAGGGCGAAGGTCTTATGAAACTTATTCCTGCAAAGGAGAAGGTAAGCCTACTTACAAGTATGCTTAAGAATCATCCCAGAGAACCTCTTTTGTTGTTCAGAATACCTGAAAAATACCTAAAATTTGAAAAATGCCTGAATCGGTAACCCTGATTCTTGAAGATGATTGTATAATTACACAGCTTTCGTAGTGTGACCGTATGATTACAAAGCCTTGTGACTGACATCCCTTTTATCCAGTGCATGGACAGATGAGTAAGAAAATAAAGAAAATAAATAAATAAATAAGGGGGGGTAAGGAGTATGGAGTGTTTTGGGTGTACATTTTTATTTTTATTCTTATTCTTATTTTTATTTTTTGGAAAAATGAAATGTTCAAAAATTGATTGTGGTGATGGATGCACAACTATATAATGACACTGTGAGCCACTGATTGTACACTTTGGATGATTGTATGGTACATGAATATATCTCAATAAAATTGCATAAAAATGGGCAAAGGATTGAATAGATACTTCTCCAAAGCAGATATACAATTGGCTAATGAGTGTATGAAAATATGCTCAGCATCATTAGTCATCAGGGAAATGCAAATCAAATCCACAGTGAGATCCCATTGCACATTCACTAAGCTGGCTAGAATCAAAAGTCAAAAAATAAGTGCGAATGAGGATGTGGAGAAATCAGAAGCCTCATGCACTGAGGGTGAGAATGCAACATGGCCCAGCTACGTTAGGAAACCATTTGTCAGTTCCTCAAATGATTAAACACGGAGTAATGATATGACCCAGCAATTCTGCTCCAAGATATATACGCAGTAGAAGTGAAAACCTGTGTCCACACAGATATGCGTACATCAATGCTTACTGCAGTATTATTCATAACAGCTAAAGGGTGGAAACAACCCAAATGCCCATCAGCAGACAAACAGAAAAACAAAATGTAGTCTATCCATACAATGGGAATATTATTTTGGCTATGAAAAAGGAGTGAAGTACTGACACATGCTACAATATAGACGAACATTGAAAACAGCATGCTAAGTGAAAGAAGCCAGTCACAAAAGACCACATACCAAGTGCTTCCTCCATTCAAATGAAAGTCTAGAACATGGAAATCTATAGCAACAGTGGTTACTTAGGGCTGGGGGCAGGGCAAGGACAGGAGAAGAGAGAGAGAATGGGGTGGGGATCAGGAGAGGATAATTAAGGATATAGGATTTGGAAGAGATTAAAATGTTCTAAAATTGGATGCACAGATGGTTCAGTGGTAGAATGCTTGCCTGCCATGTGGGAGACCCAGGTTCGGTTCCTGGACCATTCACCCTACCCCCCAAAAAAACATGTCCCAAAATTGTGGTGATGGTTGCATTTGACTGTGGATATACTTAAAAACTATTGAATCATACACTTCAAATGGGCATGTGAACTCTATCTTATTAAATCTATTTTTTTTAAGTAGCAAGAATAGTTTGAACGGTGCTTACATTCTCATCGCATGGGGGAAGCTTCTTTTTTATGCCTTGGAAATTTATCATACTCCTAAGTTTGGCTCACCTTCTAACATTTCATTCTTTGTGAGTTCAGTGTTGTGAAATATTGCTGAGAGTTCCTTTCATGTGAAGTTTTTGCCAGTGTCACTTCCTCTGGGACTCTCTTCACTTATATCAGTGAGTTGGCGCTCACTGAGTTCCTCTGGTTTCCACAAACCTAGAATCTCTCAAAGTGTCTGTGTTAATAGTACAATGGTCTGCCATTTCTTCTGTAACTCCATCTATGTTGGGTTTGGATTATCACTTTCACTTCTTTGCTGTACCTTGATTTTTTGTTAGTTTGTCTTGCTAATTCCCTCTTTCGATTAGCCTTTTTTGTTACTGTCATATGGGTTTATCACTGGGTGTCAAGGAGGCAACACAACTTCACACTTGGCACTCTGTGTATGAACTGAATAACAGAGGCACAGCTCCCAGATACATCTGAGGATGCTGAAAAAAATCATGATGCACATTTGCTAGTTACATTATCAGGTAGCAATTTGTGGACTGAAGAGCTAGCAGAGAAGTTTGTACCTTAGGCAATTACTCACAGTTAGAATACACGGTAACTGAAATCTGAGCTGTGTGGTTGGGAAGTGGTGTTATTTAACTAAACAGCAATCACTGAAATTCATGTTTGTTGGAACCATGCAAATTGAGGATTGCCTGTGCACCATCTCATTTAATTCCCACAGTGATTTTATGAAGGAAGATTGATGAAGGACGTGCCCAAAGATGAAGCACCTTACGGAGACCAATTACCTTGTGCAGGTAGGCTCACAGCTAGCAGTGATGAAGCAGGGGGTTGAGCTCCCATCCGTGCAACCCATGAGTCCACATTGCCTAACACCTGTCCAAGCATAGTGACCACTTGATAGGGCCCTGCCTGAGAGGGAGGAAGTACGGTAGCCACACCTTCCCCTGACGGCACGCCTCACTGTGCAAAGGGCTTTTGCAGCCTCATCGCACAACGGGTCTGAGATTACAATGGGCTCTCCTACCTGGGTCTGATTTAAACTCCCCCCTTCCCTTCCCCACTGGTCAACAATCCGTCCTACACTGCTGACAGATGCATTGGCTTATCACCCAATGAGGTAATAACGATTTTTAAGTCCATTTGAAATAGGAAGAAATTGAGTCTCAGAGAAAGAAAGAACCTTGTCTGCGGCAACCCAGCACCCAGAGAAGCTTTCACAGCATCACACTGTCTGATGGGGCCACAACTAGAAATCTGAACAGGGGTTTCCCCCTGGAACTGGGGGTGAGAAGAGGCCAAGAAAATGGCCACTGCACTGCTTGTTCTGTGCCACCACCGCCACCACCCCCTCCCTCCCTTCCCACTGCTGGGTATTGTCCACCCTTCCCCTTTCAGGCAGAAAGCCTGCTCTCACTCACTTGGCCAGATGCAGCCAGGAAGGATGTTTCTCATTAATAGGATCAGAAAAGACATCTCTCTAATAAAGAACCAAAAGCTTGTTCCCTGGAAAGCCTTGCAGAAAGCATACAAAATTGTTAAATTGTCAAAACATTAATTAGATTGTTAAAGAAGCCCAATGCTAATCCTCAAAGCATGTGGGGCAGGCCCTCTGATGAGTCTTTGCCTCAAGGCTTTGGGGTCTGGCTGGCATTTCCTTTCCAGAAAGGTTCAACCTTGGAATGAACAACTAAAAGAAAAAAATGGTGATTGTTAGAAACACCATCTGCCCAGCCAAGTCAGACTTAGCCAGGCAGACCGGGGGCTCCGCTGACCACCAGGCCCCAGGATGGAAACCTCCCCGCCGCCGGCTCCCTCCCACCCAGTGTCTGGGCCCTCATCCGGGCATTTGAAACGCTTGCTCATGTCCTGTGAGCCTGCTGGAGCCCCGGCACGTCAAATGTATTATAAGCATCTTGAAGCCAGGAACCACGTGTTACACACTCTGCTTCCAAAAGTAAAGACTAAATATTGAATTTAAAAGGAAACCTTTCCTTTCTATTCTATTTTCTCTCCGTTCCCTGTCTGTCCCAGCTGACATAAAGGGAAATAGAAACTGGAAATCTGCCTCACCTGCCATGCCTTGTAATGGGAAAGCATTCTCAGACCAGACGTGCAGAGCCTTCTGTGAGGAACTTCTGAATGGAAAAAAAAAAAAAAAAGAGCTGAGAAGACCTGGCAAGGCAGGCTGTGCAGCTTTGATTCCAGTGAGGCTGGGGGAAATTAACCTTTCTGCTTCTGTGCTTCCCAAATTTCTTCTTTTATCTCTTAGATTAAAATTCTGGAGATTATTTCAACTTGCTGGACTAGAATTGGTGAAAGAAAAAGCTTCAACAAACCTGAATCAGGCAGCTTGAATCAGACAATTAAAAATAAATCATTTACGGGATGCCCAATGAGCGTCAGACTCTGTGATAGGAATTTCTCAGGTCTGTACAGTGTTTTCCCATTCTGTAAATGAGAAAACAGTTTCAGAGACGTGATGTCATTTCCCAAGTCGAAGTGGTAAGTGCAAGAAGGAGGATTTGAATCAGTTCTCTCTGCCGCAGCCACGATTTGTCAACTGTTAGCCTCATAGTTCCCTTTTTAAACTCTTTCCTTGCATCTCATTATGTAGACGCCTTTTTGGTGATTCCTCCATTTTGGTGATTCTTACTCAGTCTCTATACTTAGCTCAAATCTCCCTCACCCATTCTGATTTACCTCCCTCGTCTCACTTCCATGGTACTCTATTAATTCTGTGATGTGCTTAGGACGCTGCCTTATCATGTGGCCTCCCCCTGCCTGTCTCCCCTTCTGGGTATGTAAGTACTGAATTCAAGGCTATTTCACAGTCATCTTTATGTCCCCAGTGCTTCACGGAGTGCCAGTCCCTTAGTAAATTTTCATTTAATGCTTATTGGACAACTGGGGCGAAGATCAAATATCTATTTCTATCTGAAACCATCTATATCACTTTCATTTGGTAAATGAAATTAAAATAAAAAGAAAGTAGATTTTCTTTTTCTTAATAATTAGTTTCACTTAAGACTTCCTAAATGTCCCTGGAGAAAAACTTTAAATGATGTTTGGATACATTCATTTGTTTAACAAATATTTATTCATCTCCTACTCTGTACCAGGTACTATTCTAGGCGTAGGGATTTCAGCATATATTCTGGTTGAGGGGTAGACATAAAATAAACAGGTCAACAGTATGTGGATGTCAAATAGTAAAAAGTGGAGAGAAAAATAAAGCAAGGTAAAGGGGAGAAGGAGAGCTCAATGGGGGAGAGGAATTATAATTTTCAATAGGGTTGTAGGTAATGCTCATCTGAGAAAGCAGCATCAGCAAAGACATGAAGGAGGTAAGAATGTTACGTATACTGTTTTCTGGGAGAAGAGGATCCCAAGTGTAGCAGATCATATATCCCCCAAAATGGACACACTAATATTTCACAGTCCGTGCTCTCTTCCAGGACCTTGCCATTCCCCCATCAAGAGGCGGAGTCTGTGTTCCCTTCCACTGAACCGGGGTGGGCTGGTGTGAGGAATACAACAAGCAGAATGCAGCGAAGTGACACTGCATGACTTGCAAGGCTGGGGTAGAAAAGGCAATACAACTCCCTCCTCTCTCTCAGCACACCTGTCCTTAGACCCAGCCACCATGTTGTGAGGAAGCTCAGGCTACCAGGGAGAAGCCACATGCAGATATTGTGGCCCCAGCTCCTGCTGAGGTCCCAGATGGAAGCTACTAGAATAAGCCAGGTGAGAGATAACTTGAACCTTGCTGGTAGTAGGGGAGATAGTAAAAATGCCTGGATTTTGAATTAATTTTGAAGGCAGAACAGATAGTCTTTGCTGATAATTCATACATGGATCGAGAGAAAGAGAATTCAAGGATGCCTCCAAAGATGAGCTTTTGGCCTAAACTCTGGAAGGACAGAGTTGCCATTTACTGAGATGGGGGAAGCTAGAGGATGTGCAGGTTGGGGTCGATGGTGGAATTAGGGGCCCTTCTCTGAACATGTCAAATTTGAAATCCAAGTGGAGTACTGTGTTTGTAGGTAGATATGTGGGTCTAGAGTGCAAGGAACTGGAGATATAAATTTGGTAGTCATCAACATACAGATGATAATTATAGTCACTCAGGGACTGAGTTTAGATAGAGAAAAGAAGACATTCAAGGACTGTCTGGGGTGCCTCAGTGTTCAGAGCTTAAGGAGATAAGGAGGAGCCAGCAAAGGAGTCTGAAGGGGTTGGCTGATATGGTGAAGAGAGGCACAACAGAGTGGTGTCCAGGAAGCCAAGTAAAGAAAGTGTTTCAAGGAGGAGAGAGTGTTCACAGAGACAGATGGTAGATTGCAGGTTACCAGGGCCCAGGGAGGGATGAGGTGGGAAGGATGGTAAGGGGAAGAGGGAGTTATGGCTTAATGGCTGCAGAGCTTCTGTTCGGGGTGATAAAAAGTTGGGGTAATGGGCCCTGGTGATAGTAGAACAATATTGTCGATGTAATTAATACCACTGATGTATATACTTGAAAGTGGTTAAAAATGGGGAATTTTGAGTTGTATATAAGTTGCTACAATAAAAGATCTAAAAGAGAAAAAAAAAAAAAGAGTGAATGATAATCTGTGTCCAAAGCTGTTGTATGTCAAGTAAGATATGGACCAAGAATTGACCAATGGATTTAGCAACAAGGTGGTCAGTCGCAACCTCGAAAAGGAAGGTTTGGTGGAGTGATGGGGCAAGCTCCTGCCCAGAGTGGGCTCAGCAGGGAAAGGGGGAGACCACAGCAGGTGTAGCCCACTCTTGAGAGAAGTTGTACAATAAAGGGAGGCAGAGAAATGGTATAGTAACTAGAGGGAATTTGTCTTACTATGCCATTTTGCGATGATAAATACTACACAATGGATTGGCTTAAACAACAGGAATTTATTGGCTCATGGTTTTGAGACTAGATTAAGTCCAAAGTCAAGACCTTGGCAAGAGTTGTTCTCTCCCAAATAACTACAGCCTTCTGATTGTTGGCTGCCAGCAACGCCTGGAGTACCTTTGCTTGCATTTCTGCCTCCAGGCACATGATGATGTCCTCTCCTTTCTTATTTCTGTAACTTCCAGGTTTTTTTAAATAAGGCCTCCAGTCATCCCGATTTAGATCCATCTTTATTCAGTTGGAACACAACTTAATTAAAAATAACATCTTCAAGAAATGTCTATAGTGAGTTCACTCACAGGGACGAGGACCCAGATTAAGAACTTGTGTTTGTTGGGGTACAAATTCAACCTACCACGAGATTGCAGGGTCAAAAGGTAGTCCTTTTAAAGATGGGAGATATTATAGCATGTTGACATCTGATAGAAATGATTCAGTGGCGGGGGGGGGCAGGGAGTGATGATGACACAGGAGAAAGGGGAGAGAATTATCATAGAAAAGACCTTGTACAAGCAAATAGGGTATCTGACGGACAAGTGGCAGGGCAAATTGGTTTTGAACAAGGGCGGAGGTAGTTCCTCCGTGGGAATATGAGGGAGGCAAAGTATAGGGTACAGATGCAGGCCACTAGGTTCCTATGGTGGTGGGAGTGTACGGAAGTTCTCTGCTGATTGCTTGTTTTTCTCAAAAAGAATAAGAAGTGGGGCTCTCTCTGGGTTTATGCAACAGAATGGTGTCCTGGGACGGTGGAGGAGTTGAATGGGCTAGGAAAGCATAACAGGATTATCAGGCAGAACTAAGGGGTCCACTTGAGGCTAGTGTCATGAACGTGAATGTGAACTGCATATGTCTTGCACCAGCAGTATTCAATTGCATGAATGCAGTTTTAAAAGGGATTAGGAGGCCGTGTGAGGGTGGTTCAGTGGTAGAATTCTCACCTGCCATGTGGGAGATCCGGGTTCGATTCCCAGACTATGCACCATGAAAGAAAAAAAAGGGGGGAGGATTAGAAGTTTACCAGGGGACAAAATGAGGGGAGAAAGAGGCCATGGAGTTGTGAGTGTATGAAAGGCGAGATTATAACCATGGAACAAGGAATCTAACCTAGGAAAGAGGAAAGGACATGAGGGAATGAGGCACAATGGAAAGGTAGTGAAAGCAATGAATTTAGTCCCAGTGGGGCTAAAGCCAGGCTGGCTCTAGCCCATGGAGTGTCTTGAGTGAATTAGACCAACACTGCCCCTCTGGTAAGCTTCATACAGTCATGTGGAAAAAAAAAAAGCTACCTCTTCCTCTGGGATGATGGCTCCTGGAGCCAAGGGGCATGGCATCGTTCCTGGGCCCTGGGTGGGATTTCAGCTCCCACTTGTCCCCTTAGCCAAGCTTTCTTATGCTGCCCACAATGCACAACTGTACATGGCCTGCTTGGGTCCAAAGATTGCTGGGGCTGGGTAGTAGAGGGATGAGCTAGGAAATAGCAGGTAGTGATTCTAGAGTAGAAGGATAAAAGTGAGACTGTGAGACTGTAGTCATTGGCAATGGGAAGGTTATAAGGTATGAAGGCAAAGGACAAGGTCACTGGCGGTCAGGAGCTAAGAAGCCAAGAGATGTGATCAAGAGCTGAGAAGTCAAGATCTGAGAAGTCACCGTATTGAAATCCCCAAGTATTATAACAAAATGTGGGAGACAGTGCAGTGAACTAGGATTCAGTAGCAACAAGGCCTATTGCAGGATCTATAGGCTGATGGCACATGCCTCAAAGCAGGCATATTGGAGAGGATGGAGGGACAATGGTCCCCAAACAGCACTGAGGTTCAGGGAAGACCCCTACCCCAGCTCCAGATCCTAGGGCATGAGAGATGGAGGAAAGAAAACAGCCCTCACTTGAGAGAGCTACAGAGGAAGCTGTGTTCCTGAGGGAAATCCAGCATTCCACTGGGGCAAGAATGCAAAGGGAACATGCAAGGGAAGGTGGAGGATAGAGGGGGATTTTACTTACTATGGACCATGAGATCCAGAGGGGTTGGAGACTTGGATGCGTGGGAGAAAGGTTAAGCTTAGGAGCTTAGGGAAATGAGAGTCAGGGGATAAAGGAGGATCCGGGTCTTGGGCTTCTTCTGGAGATTGAGGGCCTGATGGAAAACTCAAGGCAATGCCACCTGCTGAGAGAGGTGATGAGACCAGGAAAGAGGCTGTCTTACTATCAGTCTGTATCTGTGTTAAAAAAAAAAAATACCTTCCAATTATTCCAGTTTCAGTATTTCTTCAACGTAAGGTATCTCTGTCTTTGTGACAAGTGTTATTCACTTTGAGCAAATCAAGTCAGTGACGTCCAAAAGGCCAGATGTCCACCTGGACTAAACTTCTCCTGGAATCCCCATCCATGCAACTGCTCCCAGCTTGGAATTCCAACTGGAATGTCCAGCCAGGGAGACCCTCTGGAGAGCCCTCTTCCCCGCTGCCTTCTAATGAACTGGCCCGGGCTGTTCTGTAAACTGTTGAAGCCATCTTCAGCTCACTCTAAGCCGGAAGGACTAGATGTGTATCGGGAGAAACCAAAACACTGCTTGATTAATCGCCACCTTGCAACCTGGAGAGTGATGGCTGGGCACGAAATGTGGCCGTTATCTAAATGGAGTGCCGGCTCGTCCCCGGGATCCCGAACAAATGGACTCCCCTCTATTTATAAACAACCCTGAGGGATGAGCAGCTCGGTTTACGTTGGGAAGCGGCCATCATTCATTTTTATCCATCATACCTGCTTTTAGTGATATTACACACACACTCTGCTTGGGGTAGAATCTCAACAACCCAAGAGGTTTATGGGCTTTTAACACCAATTTTGAGCGTCTCTGTGTACATTTCATCAGGCAGAGGGTAACGTGTGCCTGAAACGCAGTGTGTGAGCTGATTTCTTCTTCAGTGCTTCAAGGCGAGTTAATGATGACGATGGAATTGGGTAAACCACAGTTGGCTCCTAGGATGTGTTTGTGAACGAAATGATTGTGGGAGGTGAAGGGGTGTGAGCCATTTAGACAAGCAGGATTCTTCTGGCAAGAAAAGGGGTGATGTGAGCCAGGTAAGAAAGCCCCCGCGTAATTTCTAGGTACCCCTAGCACAGCCTGGCCCAAAGCAGGCATTTGGCAAATGCTAAATGGATATAAAGAGAGGGAAGGGAGGGCGGGAAAGAGCAGAATGGCTTGGCTCGGTGGATGCAAAGTATTCAGCACTAGAACGGCACTTTCATTTTTTTCAAACTCTCCTCAAATATTGATTCTTCTCACGTTTAAATAACTCTGAGAGGAGAGGCAAGGAATACAACTGCCTCCCAACAAAAGACAGCAAAGAAAGATTTTTAATGAAGCGATCAGAGACTAGACAGAGACAATGTCAAGTTCTGGTTTAGAGAAAACTTGGTGTGGGAGCCAAGAGGGGAAGTGTGGGCCGAGGGGTAAATCAGGGCAGCCCTGACGATGCAGGGCGGCTCCCTACGAGAGCATCTTCCATAGAAATGCACCATGAGCCACGTATATATCATTTTATAATTTCTGGTAGCCACACGAAAAAGAGTAAAACGAAGCAGGTGAAATGGTGAATTTTAATAATATAGTTCATTGAATACAAAATATCAAAATATTACTATTTTAACACATAATCAGTTTATAAAATTGTTAATGAGATATTTTCAATTCTTTCGTTTTGCCTTAAAGCTTTGAGGACTAGGGGGTATTTTACATCTCAACTCAAATGCTGAAATTTTCATCAAAAATGCTCGAGTTGTGTTTAGAGTTCCTAAAATATCTCGAGAAAGAAGATTCACGTGTGCACGTTATTCTAAACTGACTTAAAAAGTTTTCCAGTAACATAATCAAGTATTTTTCATCTAAATTTAATTTAATTTAATTTAAATAAAATGCAGAACTCAGTTCTTCAGTCATGCTAGTCACATTTCAAGTGTTCCATAGCCCTCGATGGCTCCCGGCTACCAGAGCAGACAGCTGAGCCTTAGAGGGGTAATAGAAGCCCCCATGGCAGATGCTTAGCTTTTTTATAAGAAACTCATAATCTGGGAACTGGGCCAGGTCTTTTCTTTCCCATCGAGCACCTGCCCTGGCATCTTCTTTTCATTTGTTAAACCATTTCGTCCAGCCGCTTGTAGACAGGACAAGGTCTCGACATGAGCCTCCCATTAAGACATGAATGACTTCAGGAAGTGATGGGAATGGGGTTGGCACTCCACGTCCTGTTCCTTCTGACAGGCATTCTGTGGAGGCTGGAATGGCACCTTCATGGCACACCAGTGCCTGCCCAGGCCCACAGAGGATAATGGTCCTCCACATGGCTTCTAAAGCACACACACATGCGCGCACACACACACACACTCTTCTTCCAAGGTCTGTGACTCTGAGTAATGAACAGGAGTTGTCAATTCCGTTAATTTTTGGATGGTAGAGCTTAAGCACTGGTCTGGGAACCAAGGAACCTATGATCTCTTCCCAGTTCTGCTGCCCCTGGCCAATGTGTTACCTTGGCCAAGTCAATCAACCCCAGCGCCATATAAAATGGGGGGTTAGGTCTTTCCCACGTCTGATATCCTAGTCCAATGATTCGCAAACTCCCACCCAAGAGTCAATATGCAATTGGGTATGCAATGGGTGCGGCCGCACCCATCTATTTGCATATTGACTATGGGCTGCTTTCATCTAAAATTGCTGAGTTGAATAGTTGTGACACAAACCATATTATTCAAAAGCTGAAAATATTATCTGGTCCTTTACATAAAATTTTTGCTGACCTCTGTTCTAGTCTATGGTTCAAGCACATTCTATCCCTCTATGTACATTGATTGTATTCCTTATTCTCTCAACAAATATTTATCGGTTACTGTTATTGAGCCAAGTCTTATAAAAGGCACTGAGATACAGTAGTGACTAATACAGGCACAGCCCTGGCCTTTAGAGATTTTACAATTCTCATTCAGAGTAGAGATTGCTTATCCCCGGTGTGATAGAGAATGTTGTTGGCCCCTGTTCTAGTTTGTTAGCTGCCGGAATGCAACACACCAGAGATGGAATGGCTTTTAATAAAAGGGGATTTATTTTGTTAGTTCTTCAGAGGAAAGGCAGCTAACTTTCATCTGAGTTTCTTTCTTACGTGGGAAGGCACAGGGTGATCTCTGCTGGCCTTCTCTCCAGGCCTCTAGGTTGCAACAACTTTCCCCAGGGTGATTCCTTTCTGTATCTCCAAAGGTCTGGGCTGAGCTGCAAGTGCTGAGATGAGATATGCTGAGCTGCTTGGACTGTGGTCTCTCATTTAAGCACCAACCAATTAAATCAAACTTCATTCATTGCAGCAGGCACCCCTCCTAGCCCACTGCAGATGTAATGAGCAACAGATGAGGTTCACATACCATTGGCTCATGTCCACAGCAACAGAACTAGGTGCCTTCACCTGGCCAACTTGACAACTGAATCTAACTACCACAGCCCCCCAGTATCTCTTCTCCTCTTTGTCCATAGTAATAGAAATTTCAGCTGGCCATGGCCATCTAGAATAAGGACTACATTTCCCAGCCTCCCTTGTAGCTAGGCGTGGCCAGGTAATGAAGTTCTGACCAATGACATGCAAGCTGAAGTTTGTGTGGGAGATTCTAAGGACCTCCCGTAAGAGGGAGCTGGCATGTGCCCTTTGCTCCTCCTCCCCAGCTTCTTGCTGCTTGTCACAGTGATTGGCAGGTGGAACCCCATCCCAGACCAGCAGGAGGAGGTCCGCAGCTGGGAACCGAAGATGCAAAAGCAGTAGTGATTCTGCGGCGCTGCAGATTCTGTAGAGCAAAGCCTCTACATTGTTCTAGACTTTGACTTGAGGGAGAAGTGAACTTCTTTTTTTTCTACATGGGCAGGCACCGGGAACTGAACCCGGGTCCTCGGGCATGAGAAGTGAACTTCTTTATTTAATCCACTGGTATTTTGGATCTCTATTAGCTGTAGCCAAACCTAATCCTCAATGATATAGCAGCCTTTCCTGTGTCCCTCTGCCATGCCTGAGTGCATAGCCCCTGTGACTGAGGGGACCTTCCACCGAGCCCAGACATGCTAACCGCGTGTGTGCAGGTCACTATTGCCGCAGATGGGTTGGGACAAAGTGCGGTTGTCCCTCATAAAGTTCAGTTCAAAAAGAAATGATGATTGTGACCCATCTCCCTTGAGCAGATGAAATTATGCTTAAAGAAAAAAATGATTTTTTTTTTAATTCGAATGTTTATCTGGTTTTTGATGGAAAATGTTTTTTTTTCCAACATCACTTGAAAGAATTGAAGGGAGCGATTTATGCTCCTTGATAGATTATTTGAGTATTACTGGGTGTAAATCCACCAATGGGTCTTAGGCTAGAACACAGTCACATGGTTTTCATGACCAGGGTTTTTCCTCCCATAAGTTCTTTTTTTCACATTTAGCCGAACTGATAAAACCTGTGTCGCTTTCCACAGCCTCACCTGCCAGCAATGCGGTGATGCTCTGTGAGAGGTTTGGTCCAGACCCTCCACCTGCCCACATGCATAGACGGTGCTCCTAAGGACGCCTTCTTTACAGTGCCCACCTCTCCGCTGACTGCACCGAGGGGTGGGTGTCCACCCTCTTCCAAAAGAACAATCAAAGCCAGCTGGACCAGTTATATCTCTCTCAGGAAACAGAGCAATAGCCAGTCAGCACTGAGGACAGAGGCCACAAGTTGTAAAGAGGGCTGCCATCAAGTCAACAGAGCTGGCGGTCATGAGGGGCCACGGGTAGGGTGAAGCAACGAGGAAACAGAAACTATGAGTATGTAAGGAGGAGAATGAGACAGGACCAGTCCCCAGGGCTGCTTTGGTTCCTCCCAGCTCTCCAGTTCTTAATCCATTTCCAGCTCCAGTGAACAAGAGCCCCTGCCATAAACCTACAACTGCAAGAACCTAGCATTGTCTCTTCTCCTTCTACCTGAGGGGCCCTTGTTCCCCACTAGCATTTTGGGGCCTTGCCCTGATGGGACCTGGTAATCCATATATGTATCACAACCAAACTGGCAAGCACCGGCTCTTCACCTAAGGATTTTTCACTCAAGTATTCCTAAAAATGTCAAGGAGAAGAGGAGAAATAGCAACTCTCTGGAAAGGCAGATGTAAAACTTGAAGGAACAAAATCTGCTATTTTGTTACTTGAAGAATGTTTTCTAGGAGGTATTTGTTATGCTCTGGGTTTCTTCAGAAGGAGAGGTCGCCTCTGATAGGAATTCCAGGGATGAATTTAGGACAGAGGGGAGTTACTTTCTGCTAAAGTTAACCTCAAAAGATGGGACTCATGCTTTGGTTGAATGAGACCAAGATTTTCCAGTCGGGAAAACGGAACAGGGCTAGGGCCTCTGAGGCCTCCCTGTCAATAATCCACCAGCCACCCCCAATCCACCCTACCTCAGAACTTCCCATAAATGTGGGCCTGTGTGTAGAAACGATTTTTGGGTCTCACTGAAATCCAACCCCCAGCCCAGCCATGCAGCATGAGCTCATTCTGCCCCAACTGGGAGAATGAGAAAATGGTCTGTGAATTTCTCTGCCACTCTGTCAAAATAAGAACAGAAAAAATTAAGCCTCTGCAAAAGTGTTTTCTTTCAGCTTTTATTTGCACACATTCTGTATAATTACGGTCCGCGAGAGGGCATTTTCCATGGCCACACTGGCGGTATTTTCCGCACAAAGGTTTATGCTGGCGGGCAGCCTGCCCTGGAGCTATTTACTTGTGTGGTGGCTAGAAAACCGTCAGACCTGTGGCCGGTTAGGCCCTAGTGAAACGTTTGCATTTGGACCTCTCCGGTAACAGGGCATATTATTTTAATTTCCTTTCCACCCCTTGTCCTAGGTAAAGTGATCCAATATGGTGCAATCACCTTTATACAACTAACCCTATGGTAATACCTTCCACTCAGTTGCTAAGTTTAACATTTGAACAATGCTTCTTTCTAGCTTTCAAGATCTAAGAAACTTCTTATCCAGTTTTATGACTCCATCTCATTCTTTCTCTATCCAGTTAAGCCTTTGCCTCATAGGCCCCTCCCACACCAAGCCGATTTCCTCCTTCAGGTCATTTCCCACTCTGTGCTCCACCATCCTAATCCTGACTGTCCATCTCCTTTCTTTAGCTTCTCTGAGTCCTGCCCACCATTAAATGCCCAGTTCTTGCCCCCTCCTCCATGAAGCCCTCATTGACTGCTGCTTTTGCCCTGATCCCTCCTTCTGTGAGACTGTACTGACTAGTTACTAGTTAGTCATTTCAAAATTGATGAGTCATTAGACAAGCTGATCAAAATGTTGAAATTGATTTGTGCATACAGCCAGAACGTAAATCAAACAATTGTTTTAGCAACTGTTTATTAAGCACCTGACTTATGTTCAGCCCTGTGTCCGCAGAGTTCACATTCTCCAGCTTGTGGGGGCGGAGATGGACGCACGGATGGATGCATGGACGTATGGGTGAACCAAAAGATGGATGGTCCAAATGCCATCCATCCACACTCCATTCAAGAAACAATTACTGAGCACTTACTACGTACACTATGTGCCACGTATCACAGGATGTACTTAGATGGAGGAGATATTCTATGATGAGATTGCAGTGTAGTGTGGTGGTATGGCAAGCCTGTCGCAAGGCAGCTGTTCTAGTTTGCTAGCTGCCAGAATGCAACACACCAGAGACAGATTGGCTTTTAATAAAAGAGGATTTATTTTGTTAGTTCTTCAGAGGAAAGGCAGCCAACTTTCCATTGAGGTTTTTTCTTACATGGGAAGGCACAGAATGGTCTCTGCTGGCCTTCTCTCCAGGCCTCTGGGTTCCAACAACTTTCCCCAGGGTAACTTCTTTCTGCATCTCCAAAGGCCTGGGCTGAGCTGCGAGTGCTGAGATGAGGTATGCTGAGCTGCTTGGATTGTGCTCTCTCATTTAAGCACCAGCCAATTAAATCAAACTTCATTCATTCCAGCAGGCACACCTCCTAGCCAACTGCAGATGTAATCAGCAACAGATGAGGTTCACGTACCATTGGTTCATGTCCACAGTAACAGAACTAGGTGTCTTCACCTGGCCAGGTTGACACCTGAATCTAACTACCACATCACCAACAGTCGATTTTAAAAGTTCTTAGAGAATTAATGATAGCTACTATTTGTTTAGTCTCTACAATATGTTAGATGCTTTTCAAACATTATAGCTACAGTCCCCAAACTGTATGCTGAGATATCCTGGGGTGCCTCAGCAAATGCACAGGGGCACTACGGGTTATTTTAAAATTTTGAGGGAAACATAGTGCCACTTGACATCTGTTAGGCACTTTGCAAACTATATCAACTGCAGGTAGTTTACATTTTTAACCCTAGGTCATGCTACATCCCTTTCAGTGATGTTATATTTTTGTGGAGCTGGATTTTGATGGTTGCTGCAATAAATAAACAAATACCACAGGAAAATCAACATGGAACAGGAGATGAGGGTAGTTGTGTTCAATATGGTTCCAAGGTTTGAGATGTGCAGTGCCCAGTAGGTGCATACATCCCGATAACAAATGATTGTTACTATTTGAGAATGGCATAAAAATATTAAATTTTGTCAAGACATAAATACTTATCAAACTGCTTGGACCTAACATCTTAATAAATTGAACTCTTAGGTGTTTCTTTTGGCCGAAGAGAACTGGAGCGGAACCATGATGGGCACCCTGCACAGCTTCTCTGCCCTGTGTCACCCCCTTCATGCCTAGTTTCAATGGTGGAAGGAAGAAGAAACGAGCCCTTCGAGGTGTCCATCAAACAACCGGTACGGCTTTCTCGGGGCTGCATCACTTACTTATTCAAGGAGGAGAGGGTGGGAGGGTTGAGATGATGATGAGGCTGTGAGAAACGGGAGGTCGGGGGAGCCAGGCCCATACACACATTTGGCGTCAGATAACTCCTTTTTGCAGCCTGATGATTTTTGAAAATTTGAGTAGTTGCTGTCACAGTAGCATCCCCAAATGGCCGGACTTCTGTCATCTCAGGTAGGGAGAGACCTGCCAAGATTGTAAAGAGCAGGGGACCAGTTACTCTGAGAGAACCCCTCTGTAGTGGGTAAAAGTTTAGGTCAATATCATCTGACCCTTGCTCTCCTGCTCTCTCGTTCCCCGGCGAACATTTCCTTGACCTCCAGAAATTCCTCTGCCTCGAGGGGCAGCTCCTCACCACCCTGGCCTGGAAGAGTCAAAGCAGGAGATTCAAAGCAGGACCTCAGGGACGCACGAAGGGCCCCTGGAGGTTAAGAGGCTTCTCTGCAACCCAAGATCTTCAAAGGCAAAGCCCAGGGCAGTGCGGACCCCAGAAAGGCAGGCTGCGGGGTCTGGACGGCGAGACCCCCTACTGTGGCAGCGAGCCTGCGTGGAGGAGTCCCGAGAAGCCTAATTCAATTACCCTTATCAGAATGCCTCTGAACTTAACAAAGCAGATAATCAGTTCCAGAGACAGATACTGTGTGGGGGGCCAAAATTATTTTGCTTCCCCAAATTGGTGGCTGAAATTGGAGATGTTTGGGTAATGGAAAACATGATCCCTCCCTGGGTCCCACCGCCTTCCAGTACCCACACCTGAGACACCCCAGCCATTTGCACCAAGGAGGCTGGGGTTCACGTATCCACACCTGCCCATGAACTTGACCTCTTTCCCCCACCATCTTTGTGCAGCAGCCAGAAGGAAGCTGTGCAGAGGCAGAAAGCAGGAGGGGAAATGGATTAACATTTATTGAGCAACCCCCTCCACACACACACACACACACACACACACACACACACACACACACACGTGTCTAGCACATCATACATGTTAAACTGCCCAACACACCTTGTAAGGAAAAATATTAGTTATCACCTTACTCCACAAGGTACTGGAGGACTAGAACAGTTAAACTACTGCCTGAGGTCCCAGCCCCATAAGCAGTACAGGTGAGAGTCAAACACTAGGTATCGAACTTTGCAACTCACAATGCCACACTGCCTGCCTGCTCATTGTCAGAAAGCAAATAGAATTTCACTTATTCAAGGGTCTATGGAAATCTTCTGAGATAGGGTTGTCTCCATTACGGGTGAGGAAACAGACTCAGAGAAGCTAAGTAACTTTTCTAAGGTCACACAGCTGGTCAGTGTCTCAGCTGGGATCTGAGATCAAGCCAGCCTGAAGTAAAACCAGAGCTTTATATGCCATTTCACAGCTGCAACCCAAACTGTTTTCTACAGAGATGCCATAGCTTTAAGGGCAGGGAGCATAAGTTTTCATCTTCCCGTTGGGCCTAGTGCAGGGCTGGGCCTGGACAAAACCAGTAGAAGGTGATTTTTCTTTCTTAGCCTGGGGTGCTGAGTGGCCAGGATTATTAGTGAGTGTTTAGATGCTTTCTAGCTCCAAAGGAGAGCTCTTGTTTACCTTAGAGCAGCAGAGCATACAATGTTAGCACTGGAAGGAACCGCTCATGCTAACAAATTGCACCATTTATTTTTTTGTTTAAATGTATTATTTGTATTATGTAACACATAATATATATAGAATAATCTATATTCAAATTATGAAGCATAATAGTAAAATCTGCAAAGCCACCATCCACCCTTAGAATTAGACAATTTTAATGCAATTTATGCTCTTGCTATTCTTTCCTCCCACCTCCTCCATAGAACTTCTCATGTTCCTGAATCTTGCATTTATCATTCCCTTGTTTTTATAGCTTTACCAAATAAGTTTGTGTGGTAGATTGCACCGTTGTTCTCAGTTCTTTAGAAAGCCTTTGACATATGGCTGTGTAGTGACCCCCCATTCTAGTAAATTGTAGGTAGTGATGGGGAACCAACTCCGAGCCCAGGCCATAGGAGCATCACAGTTTCTGCTTTCATCGCTTACATTTCTGCCTTTGCTGTGAGAATGATGTGCTCCAGGTAACTCACTGGTCCAAGGAGGCTGAGAGACAGATGGAACAGACCTGGACCTAACAGGAAGCGGGAACCAAGCCCAGCTGAGACCAGCCTAGATCTGCCAACTCCCAGCCAATCCACAGCTACTTGGTAAGAATGTATGAATGTTGTAAGCCACTGAATTTGGGGGTAGTTTGTTATGCAGCATTATTTTGGCAAAAGCTGACTAATATATTATGCACCCTTAACGCATACTGTTTACTTTTGCTTGTTTTTGAGCTTTGCAAAATGATAACTAATATTACATGTCATCTTCTACTACTTACTCTTCTTCCCCACTCAGTATTAGGTTTTTGAAATGGAATTAAATTAATTAGTGTAATGAAGCTTAGCAATAGCTTCCTTGGTCTAGAGATAAAGATAGCTGACAGATCTACAGCGATCACTAACGGCTAAACTGGCTTGAGGGCCCAAGGCTCATCTTTTCAGCAAATGTCTATGGAACATATATGGAGCACTTTCCTCAGTGCTGGGAATAAAAATGCCAAGTGAACACAAATTTCCTGGACTAAAGGGTCTTACACTGTAGGAGCCTCTTCACAGGAAAAGGACACCACCCCATCTGTGCCGCTGTCACATCACTTCCTTTTACTTTTTACCTCTCCCTGCCATCCATTCCATTCACCAACTTCTGGCCCTGGAGGCAGACAGCTTAAGTCAGGGTAAAACAAGAGCAGACAGAAATCATAGCATGGATAACTCTGTTTGGAAGAGCTTTTGACAAACTGAGTTCCTGACCTGGGGAAAGAGCCAAAATAATTGGGAAACTCAGGCCCAAGGATTGATCTGGGGAGACAGATCAATGTTTCTGCAGATGGCAAGGGTCTGCGAGCCCTAGGCAGCTCTGGGCTACAATGGGCCGTGCAGTGAGGACAGCCACTCTGTGGCCTTAGCTCCTGAATGGCTGCAGTCAGGAGCACAGCATGTTTGGAAAACAAAGGAAGGAAGAGAAATGTTCCAGGATAGGCAAAAAGTGAACGTCCTCAAACCCAGAAAACAAACCTCATAGATACAACCAAACACAGCTGGGCAGATACACACGGATTAACTGTGAGCAGTTAACATGGACTAATGTGGATGCACGGATGCCAAGAGAGTGGCTGAAATAACTGGACCAAACTGTCACTTCAGGGACAGGTGTCTCTTGTTTCTCTTGACCATTTGGGTAATTCTCATGAGAGCTGCCATGTATCCCAACTTTGGAGAAACACAGATTCTTTCTGTGTTTCTCCAAAGAAACTTTGCATTCAGACTAGACTGATTGGGAGAGGGGTAGGGAATGGCGACTTAATGCTTAACTTGTACAGAGTTTCTGTTTGGGGTGATGGAAAAGTCTTGGTAATGGCTGGCTGTGATAGCCACACATTGTGAACATAATTAACAGCACTGAATTATATATTTGAATGTGGTTAAAAGCAAATGTTAAGGTCGCATATATACTAATAGCATAAATTTTTTTAAAAAAACATAGGACTATACAACACAGTGAACTTAATGTAAACAATGGACTATAGTTCTAGTACAATTATAATAATAATCTTTCATCAATTGTAATAAGCCTACCTTACTAACACAAGGTGCTCATAATGGGGGAAGGTGTATGGAAACTCTGTGTTTTCTGCCTGATTTTTCTGTAAACTTACAACTTCTCTAATAAAAATGTTTAAAAACTAAACTGGACACAACCGTGTACCATCAATGAGTTAGGGTATGATAGAGCCTAGAGGGATCATTAGGAAAATCAGGTACCATTCAGGACCGGAAGAAAAAGCGTCCTGGTGGTATGAGGTTCCACGGCGACCAGGTCCTGGATAAAGAAGTTACTTTCAGTAAGTGAAGAATCAGCAACGCCAGCCAGAGATGGAAATGACAAAGCCAAGGAGGGCACTTGAGTGCTCCCAGCTCCAGTGCTCAGCGCTGGGGGAGGCTGGCAGCTGCTCCCCTCCACCTGGGCTCCCCCTCCCCCACCCGCAGCCCCACCGCCCTCAGCCTCCCAGTCTACGGGGCAATGCCAACCGTTGTGTAAACTCCCTGGGGGATTCTAGTGCCTGCTTTCTTCCAATCAGAGTTTGCTCAGAGAGCAGCAGCAGCGGTGGGGCGGATCGCTTCCTAGAGACAGGGCTGGGGAGCACCCTGCTTGGGGAGGGGAGACTGAGAGACCCTTGACCTGTCTCTCTACCTATTTTTTATTTGAAAATTCCATTACTCCTGTTTCTTTCCACTCCAAAATTAATATTAAAGTTCTGCCTCTTCTGATCATACATGAGGGACCATCCTGGGAGCCGCTACCCAGCCCTACATATTGGGAGTGACTGCCAGGTCTCAGGGCAGCGCGTGGACTAGAAAGAGCCAGAAGTTCTGAGGTCAAGTCCCAGGTCCACCGTTTCCTACTGGTGTGACCTTGGCAATGCAAAACTCCTCACTGTCCTAGGCCCTGGCCGCCCCATCTGTAAATAAAGTCTGAAAGGACAGTGGCTTCCATCGCTCAGCTATAGAGACACCCCCCCCCCCGACCCCTTCCAGAGTCTATGGAGAAACCAAATGTTTCCAGAGAGGTGGCAATAAAAAAGGGGAAAAAAATGACCAAATATATTTAGGCCAAAGTTAAGAAAATGCCTAGTGATTCCTTCATATTTCACAAAATGTGATATATTTTCTGCCTTGTGGTGTATTGATGTTATACACATGTGTTAGTTTTATTTCCCCAATTAGATGATGTGTTTCTTGGGAGCAGGAAAAATACCTACAGACTTGTATTTCAGAGCCAGAAGGAAATTTATTCTGAAAAATAAATTTTGCCAAACTAGAAATTATAATATTCTCCATCTATTAAGCTAGAATAAATATCTGACCATTTGTGGTGTATCATTGTACACGAGCTCACTTATTTCTCACATCAGCACTGTCAGGTAGATTGTATTTCCATGCCTGTTTCATGGATGAGAAAACTAAGGACAAAGTCCACAAAATCAATAAGTGGTAAAACTGGGACTTGAACCAAAGTCACAAACTCCTAGGCTCTTCAGAAGTCACTTAATTCTCTTCTGTATTTTATGTATGCCATGTGGCATGCACAATTCAAGATGTACAGTAGGTGATCAATAAGCAATTGTGGGTTAATGATAGCCTGGAATTATAAATAGCCCGACATCAAGGCTGGGGCTAAATCACATGACCTTTCTTGATTTTTTTTCCCACCAGGGTGCCTTCAAGTGCCCCACACTCTAGGAGCCAAGGCTCCAAGGGTCCGCCTGGGCCTATTGGCCTCCCAGCTCCAGTTATGTGGCTGGCCAGGCACCTGTGGTTCCCCTTTCTCATCTGAGAAGCTGGTGGGCATAGGCCAAGCCTGGAAGCCCACTTCACAAATACATGCAAATATGCATTCACTCCTGGGCAACAGACAAGGCCCTACAAACCATCCAGCGCAACCAGCCAGGAAAAAGCCCTCACTTCCGGCCACAGGAACTTCACCAATGTATCAGCCTGAGCTGAGGCGCCAGCTCTGCCCACAGGACACACAGAGGTAGTAACTCTGACTGGGCCAGTTCGTATGGACCAACTAAACTAAATTTCCCCTTTGGGGGACCAGAACAGAATTGCAAAGTAAGCTCCTGCTAGAGTTAGTTTGGTCATCTTAACTATCAAATAAGATTGGACATGTGTCCACCCGGTTTGCCTTTGCAGCTCAATTTGGCAACACATCTGTGCACAGTTGCCTGGGTGCTAGGTACCTCAGTTCTTCTGGGTGACATCAGGTCTGGATGTGGTCACTTTTGCCAGCTTAGCCTCTTCCATTGACTGTGCATGAGCATCCTTCTCCCTTCCCACCCCTTATCATCCTCACAGTGACCCCTGACTTGTCCCTCGTCCACTGGCCCAGATCTTGGCAATGGTGAAAGGCAGGCAAAGGAAAGACTGGCCTCTCCTCTCAGGTTCCTTTGGTCCACCCACTCAGTGCTGCCAGACCCAGCTTCTCAAACACCACTTTCAACCCATCATCCTCTATTCACAAACCTTCCAAGACTCTCTAATTCCTGCTGCAACAGATTCGGGGCTGGAAGAGGCCTGAGAGATTATATAAATTCCTCTCCCAGGCCCTGCCTGACAACCCATGTCTCCTGGCACACACCTCTGTCTTACTAGGTTAGGCTCCCCATCATCTCAGCACACTGCAGGCCCCATCACCTTCACAACCTTTGTTCGCCTTGCTCTCCTCACCTGGAATGCCCCTCCCCATGTCCTGGGTATGCCTGTCTTCCCACCCACCAAGGCCCTTTATCAAGGAGGAATCCTTTCCTGCTAGCAGTGATCCCTTTCTTCTCTAAAACATCCAAAACATTCACATCCTGTTTGCATTGTCATTAGACTGCTTCATAGTTTTCATTATATGAATAAATACTGGTTGAGGCAGCACCTCTCTATGACTAGGCAACTAAGTCCCCTGCACATGAGAAGGCCCTGCTTTGACCTTTGTCCAGCCCCCACCCTTCCCCATGGGCTGATGATTCTGTGGGACCATTGGACCATGCTCATCTTGAATCTGTATCTTTTCCACTCCTACTTTCAAACCATGCTCCATGTGCCCAGGACCCAGGGATTCCCTGCCCAGAGAGCCCTATTTCCAGGGCCTGTTTTGGCCTCTTCCCCAGGTCTGTGTTCCTGTGACCAAGCAGCAGCTATTAGCTGGGAGGCAGTTTTGTGGCCAGAGCTTGCACATGTGGTTGAAGCTTGGACACATGGTTGGTGTGGCCTCATGTATTTGCACAGACCTTTAAGTGGGAAGAGAAGGTGAGTAGGCATCCACAGCCTAGGGTCCTCCATTTGCCCTTTTGCCCACCTGCTAGGGGATGAAGTCAACACAGTAGAAAGCAGAGTGAGCTTTAGACAAAGAGAGAGATTAGATACAGAAGACATTGTTGAGCCCATGAATTCAGCTTGAGCCTGAATTTTTCAGTTAAAATAGTTCTTTTTCTTTGCCTAGACTAATTTGAGTTGGGCTTCTGTAACTCACAACTAAAACGTACTGATGAGTACAGTTATGATGAGGAGGAGGATGGTGGCGGTGGTGGAGATAGTAGCTAACATTTATTGGCCTATCTGTTCCAGGCTCATGCTTTATCTGTTATCTCGTTTGATCCTACACTATGAACTAGTTGGAATTATTATCCCAGTTTTCCAGGTAAGAAACTAGAGTTTCAAAAAATCTATTTGCCCCAAATCACACAGCATTCAAACCCAAATCTGACTCTTAAGCCTATGCTCTTAACTGCTAAGCTTGTTTTTATGGGTCCCCGACAGTGTGGGTTAGACCTTATGAAAGGTACAGGACTTAGGCAGTGTGTAGTAGCAGCTGTGAGACAGCTGGTGCTCTGAGTGAGAAGGAAAGGCCAACAGTCAAGATCAGAGTACACCATGGTCAACCAGACATCCACCGATCCTCATCAAAGGAGGAAAAGGGGGAGAAAATTGTCCTTTTCCAAAAAGCAGTCCTCTATACCTCTCCAACATCCACCCCTGGTCTAAGGCTCCTCCAGCAAAACTTTGGGGGGAAAAAAAATGTCCTTCCGTATGTTCTGGCTGCATAACTTTTAATGTCCCTGCAGGGTTCGGTAGGTTATGCTTTTCAGCAAATATATAAAGTGGCTTATATAGATATTGGGTTAAATCCTAATAATGACTGTCAGAGGCATTTTAAATCTCAGATCATTATTGAGGGTGCCCAAGTCTAAGTCATCACCACCCAAAACTGAGTATGTATATAGAAGCCCCAGAAGTGGTCCATGGAGGGCCCAATGCACACCCAAATAGTGAATAGATTCACTCAACTTAAATCTAGCCTTTACAAGGTAGAGAAGAAAACTGAAAACATTAACAGCCTTTTGGTTCATTAGCCTCTTATGACCACTAACATAATTAGAAGATCACATTTACATCCCAACCTTAAGGAGAGCAGAGTAAGAACAATAAGGTGCCCCAAAATAGAACAAGAAGGTTTGCAAGACAACAGAACTGTCATAAAGAGTTCATTGTCTCTGCTCAGCCATATATGATGAATGCTCTCATCCCATTGTCACTGCCATAAAATCCTTATAGAAGACAGCACAAGAACTTCCCCCTGTCAAGTACTCAGTGTCACTCGGCAATCACTCATGAAGCACCAAAGACCTTCCCACTTGTAGGTGTATTTCACAATCTTCCAGGAAGGTCGACACTCATGGGAGAATGATTTCTATGGGGCCTTTTGGAAGGAAAGCTCAAGTTCAGGTTTCAAAATGCTTCAGACTGCAAGGAAAAAGCATTGCCTTGATTTGGACTTATTTCTTAATCTCAAAACCAGGAGCCACTCCATTTTCATTCCTGGGACCCAGGCACTGCTTCCATGGGAAGGACCAATGCTTCATTCCCTGTGGACCTATACAGAAGGCTCCCACGGCTCCAGACTACTTAGGCCATGTTCACAACATCACTTCTGCAAATCAGACATACATTTCCAGTTGGAGCAAGGAGAGGAACTCTGCAGAGAAGGGAATTGGATTTTTCCAAAACCAGTATTCAGGCAGGAAACAAGATCTTCAAAAAACAAACCAAAAAAATGCCATCCATCCCACAAATCTTCTGGAAAGATACATCTACCATCATGTCATTGGTAAGCGCCATGTCATTGCTGTGAAGCCTGGTCTTCCAAATAGATACGTAGGCGTGGAATAACTGCAGAATTCAGTACAATCATCTAAGTGTAGGGAAGTTGGGTTTAAGCACTAAACCAGAAAAAGTATGTGAGAGTTTGTATTTAGGGAAATATTGACATGAACACAAAAACTATAACCTAGTTTTTTATAAAAAGATGATTGCATAAACATGGCTCACATACCTGGTGTTTGAAACATTATAAAGTCTTCCAAATTGATAGCTAGCTCTGCGGTTGTGACGCTACAAAAGAGAATATATCTGTGTATGCAGGAGAATTTGTATGTCTAAGAATGGATATATATTGACAAACCTGTTATCATTTCTCATCTACTTCCCAGAAGGAGAAATCTCACACTCAAAAGAATGAAATTATGTGTTTTTTATCCACAGATTCAGAATGTCTCAACATGTATTAACTCAACTGTCTATGTGGAAAAGCCTTCAGTGCCCAGTCATCTTTCAATCAACAAAAAGCAAATTCATGCTAGAAGAAAACCATATGAATATCGTCTAATTGATATATTCTTTATTCAAAGCTCTGGCCTTACATATTACAATGGAACTCACACTGGAGAGAAACCATATGAATGCCATCTATGTGAGAAAGCCTCCAATAAAATTTATTTTTATTTAATTAATTAATTAATTTTTATTTATTTATTTTGCATGGGCAGACACTGGGAATCAAACCCAGTTCTCCAGAATGGCAGGCAAGAACACTGCCATCGAGCCACCATCACACTGCCCAGAATTTATAACCTTAGTCCACGTGAGATAATTTACAATGGAGAGAAACCCTATGGCTGTCATGTATGTGGGAAAGCCTTCACTGAAGGTTCAGCCCTGAGACAACATGAGAGAACTCACACTGGAGAGAAACTATATGAATGCCATATATGTGGGAAAACCTTCAATAGAATTTATAGCTTGAACATACATGAGATAATTCACAATAGAGAGAAATCTTATAAATGTCATCACTTTGGGAAAGGTTTCACTCATTGTTCTGGCATTAGGAGACATGAGAAAACTCACATTGGAGAGATACTATAAGAATATCATCTCTGTGGGGAAACCTTATTTTATTTTTATAAATTTAGAAAACATGATAGAACTCAAAGTGGACAGAAACTCTATGAATGCTATACATGTCATCCTGCCCACTTCATCAATCTAAACCAATTCATACTTGAGAGAATTAATATAAATGTCACAATAAGATTATTGAAATTAAGTAGAACAGTGTAGGATTTTGAAGTGACATGGTTTCACTGAATGATGAATTCATAAAAGGTAAGACATACCCTGACATTCTAATTCAAAAAGGGAGAAAATGAAAGGAAAAAAGGATTCACTGGTCCCAAGCAAATTTGAAATCCAGCCATGCAGACTTAATTAGGTGGGGTTTTTTTCTGCTAGTTACGTTGTTGGATTTTAATTGGTATTGCATTGAATCTATAAATCACTTTGGGTAGAATTGACATCTTAATTCCAATCCATGACTACAGTATGCTATCCATTTATTTAGGTCTTCCATGTTTTCTTTTAGCAATTTCTTGTAGTTTCCTATGTATATGTCTTTTGTATCCTTAGTTAAATTTATTCCTAAATATCTGATTCTTTTGTTTGCCATTGTAAATGGAAATTTTTTCTTGATTTCCTCCTCAGATTGCTTATCACTAGTGTATAGAAACACTACTGATTTTGGTGTGTTATCTTGTATCCTGCCACTTTGTTGTACTCATTTATTAGTTCTAGTATCTTTGCTGTAGATTTCTTTGGGATTTTCAACATATAGTATCATATTGGCTGCAAAGACTGACAGTTTTACTTCTTCCTTTCCAATTTGGATGCCTTTTATTTCTTTTTGTTGTCTGATTGCTCTGACTAGAACTTCCAGCACAATGTTGACTAACAATGGTGACAGTGGACATCTTTGTCTTGTTCCTGATCTTAGAGGGAAAGCTTTCAGTCTTTTCCCATTGAGGATAATGTCAGCTGTGGGTTTTTCATATATTCTCTTTATCAAGTTGAGGAAGTTCCCTTCTATTCCTATCCTTTGAAGTGTTTTCATCAAGAAAGGATGTTGGATTTTGTCAAATGCCTTTTCTGCAACAGTCAAGATGACCATGTGTTTTTTCCTCTTTGATTTGTTGACATGGTGTATTACATTAATTGATTTTCTTATATTGAAGTATCCTTGCATAACTCAAATAAATCCCACTGGGTCATGGTGCATAATTCTTTTAATGTGCTGCTGGATTCGATTTGCAAGTATTTTGTTGAGGATTTTTGCATTTATATTCATTAAAGAGATTGGTCTGTAATTTTCTTTTCTTGTAGTATCTTTGTCTGGCTTTGGTATGAGGGTGATGTTGGCTTCATAAAATGAGTTAAGTAGCTTTCCCTCTTCAATTTTTTTGAAGAGTTTGAGCAGAATTGGTACTAATTCTTTCTTGAATGCTTGGTAGAATGCACATGTGAAGTCATCTGGTCCTGGACTTTTCATTTTGGGAGCTTGATGACTGATTCAATCCCTTTACTTGTGATTGGTTGTTGAAGTTGTCTGTTTCTTCTAGAGTCAATGTTGGTTGTTCATGACTTTCTATGAAGTTGTCCATTTCCTCTACTCTTTTAGTTTATTAGCATATAGTTGTTCATAGTATCCTCTCATTACCTCCTTTATTTCTCTAGGGTCAGTGGTTATGTCTCCTCTTCCATTTCTGATTTATACTTATTTGCATCCTCTCTTTGTTTGCTTATTTGTCTTTGTTTGTTTGTCAGCCTAGCTATAGATCCATTGACTTCATTAATTTTCTCAAAGAACCAACTTCTGATTTTGTTGATTTTCTCAATTGTTTTCATGTTCTCAATTTCATTTATTTCTGCTTTAATCTTCAATATTTCTTTCCCTTTGTTTGCTTTGGGGTTAGTTTGCTACTTTTCCTCTAGCTCTTCCAAGTGAACGATTAATTCCTTTGTGTTTCCTCTTTCTTCTTTTTTTTAACATGGGATTTAAGGCAATAAATTTCCTTCTTAGCTCTGCTTTTGCTGCATCCCATAATTTTTTTTTCATGGAGAGAAAAAGTTTATTACTAAACTTGTAGTAGGAGAGCAGATGGCCTAGCAACACAAACATTGTCTCCCTGAATTGCAGTAATTTGGGTAGTTTTTGTTTGTTTGCTTTTGTTTTGCATGAGCAGGCACAGGGATTCGAACCCAGGTCTCCGACATGGCAAGCAAGAACTCTGCCTGCTGAGCCACCAAGGCCCGCCCTGGTTTTTTTTGGGTTTTTTTTTTTTTTTTAGGATCAATTATGTCTTAAGACCTCAAGAATGACTTGAAAATATTCTCCTGTGGCCCTCAACTCTGACTTTGGACCCATACTTCCATCCTTGAGTCTCTCTTCCTTTTACATGAAAGGCAGTGCATGTTTTCAGCCGAGTAGTTTTACCTGTTTCCTGTCTGTAGAGTTATGGGGAAGGCTATCCAACAGCCTTCTTTCATTCTGTACCCTTTCTATCCCTTTTGGTCCAAGCTGGCAACATTTCTGATGCAATACAATTCTCAAGAACCTCGGTTCTCCCATTTATGTCACCCCGGTTGACAAGAGGCTTTTCTACAGATCTTTCCTAAATTACCCCAAGTCTGTTTTTGTCTTCTCCTGAAATTGCTGAGGGGATCTATCAGCCATAGAAATCTCTACAAAGAGCCTTTGTGTAAATGAATACTCTGACTTTTTAATTCTTCTAAATTATTAGCAAAAGTTTGCCCAGCTTTCACCTTCTGCTTTATCTCTAGAATACTCTTTCCTGACATTGGATCTCTTAATTTTAGAGTCTTTTGCAATATGGATAAACTAATATCTTGCCAGCTCATTAAGTCTTAGTTTCTTTAAAAAAGAAAAAAAAAGAAAAGTTCTTCCCTCAATTTGTCTCTATCCTCTTGCATTTTACTGTAAGCACCGAAAAGAAACTAGGTCACAGCTTCAACAGTTCATTGGGGAATAGCTAAATGATGAAGTTCATTATTTACTAGTTCTACTTTTCCGATAACTGCAGGAGAAAATCTGCTAAGCTTTCTGCCACTATATGATAAGGACCTCCTTTCCTAAAGTTTCAAATACATAATCCTCATTTCCTTCTGAGCCCCCACCAGCAGCACCTTTTTTTTTCTTCACCAGCCGCACCTTTTAATAGCCATATTTTTACTAACAATCTGTTCGCGACAATTTAGTATTCTCTAAGGCAATTTATGTTTTCTCTACCATTCTCCTCACTTCTTTCTGAGTCTTTCTTAGCAGTCATAACATCTTTATTTTTATTAAAAATCTGTTCAAGGAATCTTGGGTTTTGTCTATCATGTTTCTCAAAATTCTTCCATCCTCTGCCCCTTGCCCAATTCCAAAGCCATGTCCACATTTTTAGGTATTTGTTACAGCAGCACCCCACTCCCAGTACCAAAATCTATATTGTATTTTATTGCCTTTATCAAGTTGAGGAATTTCCCCTTTATTCCTTGTTTGTTGAGTGTTTTTAGCACGAAAATTGTTAATTTTGTCAAACATCTTTTCTACATCTCTCAAGATGATTGTGTCATTTTTTGGACAGCTAACTTTTAAAGGGAAATGAGCCTGCAAAGGAGACAGAGGTGACCAGACTTAGAGAGGAAACCAAGGAATGGTTGGGTGTTGACACCAATAGAAGAGAGGGCTTCAAGCAGGAAGGGAGGGCCAAGAGATAAGAGGAGGTGGGAACTGAAAAATGATCATTTTGGTTGGTTTTGTGGAGGTTGTAACTTTGGTGGTAGCTGATGAAGTGGTATGGTAGGAGGTGAAGAGCCATTAGGAGTGAGATAACATTCCTAGATCTCAGGGGGTCTGAAATAAACACAAACAATAGTGATTCCATTACTATTATAATGGATTCCATTCCAAGTGGTCAGTGTCAGAAAAACGTACCGGCCCTTGTATATAGCGGATTTGGGGTACATTTTGGTTGAAGCAGTGAGGCTAGAACCATGTTCTCATGCTAACCTACAATAAGAGTCTAGGCTTTTTCTGGAGTCCAGTATGGACATCTCCATGCCTCAACTTCAGGAGCCGGTTCCCACCCTCCGTGAAGGCATGGTGAGTTCTGGCCCCTGCCTCACTGCCTGAATGAAACCGACTGCAGTGAAAGAGGTTCTCCCATCTTAATAACACACCGAGGCCTGACCCCTAAAGCTGCAGATGAGATGAAATCCACATATGGTATCTATTTTTTTGGTGACTCTTTAAAATGTGACTTTCATTTTGTTTAGTTTTGTTTTCAATTCTGGGACTCCTGGCCTCAGGGAGAGACGTTTCCAGCCAGCGGCAGCATGATCCTCCCACACTGAGAAGAAGCTGGCGCCACCCAGCTGGAGCTCCCCTTTCTACTCCATTCTTGGATGTAGTCTCTCACTTAACAGGACCCGTTCCCTTCTGCAAGGCTCATTTTCCCTCTACCTGGCAGCTTCATTCAGTTGAACCTTTCCCTAGAATATTTATATGGAAACTTCTCCAGGGACGTTTGTAATAAGTGCCAATCCCTCCTAGGCTATCTGCAGCCATAAACATTTATGTCTAATATCCCAAAGAAAATGTTGATGCAGTCTGATGTGGGGCGGACAGCACACAGATTAGTCTAAACAAAAACACGAGGGTGACAGCTTTTTTTTTTTCATGAAGCTGCATTCACTCATTTTTGACATAAAAGTACAATTTGCATATTCTTTCAAGTCTGTTTAGCTGCAAACACATGTGTGTTTGGGGTACAGAAATTTAAAATTTGTAAATTATTCAGAAACTACTGCCAAATTGTAATCAAGTGGTAGGAAAAACATTCTGCATTGAATAGTTGTTGTACAGAGGGGAGCTTTCTTGGGTTCAGAAAAACTTTTAAATAGACTGGTACTTAATCAACTTGGAGAAAACAGGGGGAGAAATGTTTACTTTTTTAGCAACAACTTAATATGGATGGGTTTTTATTATGTTTATTGACCATTGGAGAGTGGCATGATTTTAGTAATGTAACATTAAATAAATAAGGTGTCTTCTGAGAGAAAATTAAACATTGTGATTAAGCTGAAGTAGGAATTTCTAATGCTCCTGTGAAAAACATTTTAAGCCCAGTACTGTAATTCCTGGAAAGCAATCCAATGTAACCTAATTTATGTATCTTATACCTAGTAGATTGTAACATTCAATGTATATTAGTTGTGCCTCAATTTTGAGTTCTTCCCCTCTTCCCATTTCCTCTTTTTATTTTATGCATCCAGAAAATATTTTTCAGAAGACTTGCTTTTTGTAGAGCATGGTGTTGGGCATCTTGGTGTCTGGGGTATTGGATCTGGAGGTGGGTGCGTGGGTGTGTGAGTAAACTGTTCTTGTAGCAGTCAGAGGTGTGGTAGACATTGGAGGGCAGGTTGAGTGTGGACTGAGAGTGTAAGCACTTGTGTCAAGATAGGTGGAAGGGAAGTGAGTAGAGAGAGGCCACTTTCAAATCCCTCCCAGAGCTGACTGATGGAGAATTGAAGCTACAGTAACTATAACATATCTTCCAATGATCATGGCTATCCGATGTAGACACAAAGATTGAAGCAACCAAATGCAGCTTTTAAAAAGGTCAAATCCAGTTAAACATGCGTTTTTCCTACCTTGCTGTTTGACTGTTGTCTGTTACTACCTCTGAGAAGAAGAATTGCAGCGGGGAGGAGAGAGAGATTGGTGTGGCCATCTTTGAGCAATCTACCACTAGTAGGAATATCCCTTTAAAGTCACCGATGGTAAACTAGATCATTCAGATGTCAAACCGAAAATGGCAAATGAAATCAAAGTTCAATTGCATCAATGGTCAAAGATAACACAAGACTGGGACAGATTGTCTCATCCACAATTCCACTCATTTACTCCTTTCATTTATTCATGCTTTCACTAATTCAAAGCATATCACTGAACACCTACGTGGCAAAGTACAGAGTAGGAATAGAAGACAGAGACTCTGTCCTTCTCTTGTGTGCCTGGGTGGATAATTAGAGGGAAAGTTGCTTTCCAAAAAGACCTAAAAGATCAAGGGGTAAAGTTTATTTTGTGATTTCAGCTTCAAGCTCTTGAACATTTTTTTGTAATTTAATAAAAGTTTTCTTCCAAGCAGGATATTTTTTTATTTTTTAAGAAAGTGATTCAGCATGTGGTTGCTGATATGCATGTTTATTATGCATGTGTATTATATATATTTTTGTGCATGTAAACATTGTATATCAACATGCTCATTCAGTGAGAAGTTAATTGAAGATAACCATTTCAACCAAATTACCCAGTATTCTTTCCAAATAAGACTTCTTTTTTCCAACAGTTTACATAGCGCATTTTACATATGACTTGAATTAGAACCATCCGTCTACAAGAAATAATACTTGCAAGTCTTTTAGAAAGGAAAAATAAATAAAAGCCCATAAAGAGTAGAAGGAAATAAGTAAACTGTCTTTAGTTGCAGATGCCATGATTGTATATGTAGAAAATCCAGAAGAATCTACAAGCAAACAATAAGAATAAGTGATAATACAAATTCAATATTCAAAATTATATAATAGCCACAAATGATTGGAAAATGAAAATTTTAAAATCTGACACCATAACAATAGATTTAAAATATGAAATACATAGTGATAAGCTTAACAAAATATGTGCAAGACTTTTATACTGAAAACAAAAAACATTATTGAGAAGTTAAAGGTCTAAAAAAGTGAAACATACAATGTTCATAGATTAAGGTGTTAATTCTTCCTAAACTGATCTATAAATTCAATGACATTCCAATAAAATTCCAAGAAGGTTTATATTTGTTGAAACTGACAGTTGATTCTAAATTTTATAAGGAAATCCAAAGGACCTAGAATAGCTAAGATAATCTTGAAGAATAAAATTGGGAAGTGTATACAACTAGATTTCAAATCTTACACAAAGCAACAATTAAGACAGTTTGGTAGTGAAAAGGTAGACAAATAGACCAATGCTACAAAACATAGTACAGAAATACACCCATATTTTATGGTCACCTGATTTTAAAAAGAAAGCACAAATATAAAAAGAATGATCTTTTTAATAATTGGTGCTGAAACATAGGATATGGTTGTGGGGAAAAAATTAACTGAACCGCTACCTCACCCAAGGCACAGAAATTAATTCAAGATGTACCTAGATTTAAATGTAAAAGGTAAAACAATAAAGGAGCTAAATGGAAGTCTACTGTTACAGGCATACCTCAGAGATATTGCAGGTTGGTTCCAGACCATTGCAATAATGGGAGTCATATGAAGTTTTTGGTTTCCCAATGCATTTAAAAGTAACATCTACACTCAATCAGGGGCGAAAGTCTCCCTGGCAGCATTGGAGATGACTTCCAGGGATGAGTCTGGCCCTGGCACCATGGGATCAACAATGCCATCCTGACCAAAAGGGGGGAAAGTGTAACACATGAGGTACCAGTGGCTGAGAGAGTTGAAATAGAGTTGAGGGGCTACTATGGAGGTCATCATTATGCAAGCTTCAGTTAGATATTGCTACCTGCCATAGCTTGCCAAACCCCAACCAAAACCATTCCTGCCAATCCTAAGGAATACCTAGGGCAATATATAAGAATCTACAAAGGTTCCATGCACTAGGGTAACTTTCCAGAAACCTACAACCTCCAGATGGGTCCCTGGACCAGATAAGTCCCGAAATACAGAGAGGGACCAGCCTCTCCAGAACATCAGCTAGTTCCATCCCCATCTATCTCATATTATTGACAGCCCCTTCCAACATGAAAAAGTTAGAATGGGCATAGCCCAAACACCCCTAAAGAGTGGGAGGAAGATCAAAGGTGATGGTGGAGTTATACAGAGAAGGTAGGGTTTAACAAATAAGTATGAGTGCTAAATCATTATATTGATATTTCTTTTAGTCTCCAGTAACTTAGAGCAGCTAGAAGTAAAAACATAAAATTGTGGATTTGTAAAAAAAAGTTATGTCTACACCATGCTGTAGTCTATTAAATGTACAATAATATAATGTTTTTTAAAAAATAATAATGTGCGTACCTTAATTAAAATGTGAACACAAAGACCCAAAGTGAACACATGCTGTTGGAAAAATGGTGCCAACCGACTTGCTCAACACAGGGTTGCCACAAACCTCCAATTTGTAAAAAAAAGAAACAGTATCTGAGAAGTGCAATAAAGTGAAGTACAATAAAACAAGGAATGCCTATATATAATTTTACATTAGATGTAAGTAGCAAAATATTGATAAATTATAATCTGTAAAAGTTTAATTGCACATTGCAATCTCGAGTGTGAGAACTAAACCTAAAACAAGAAACATAAATAAAATTCATTTAGTTTTTAACTGTCAGTTATACTTTAAATAAATTAAAGAAAGAGAAAAAAGCCTTCTGTATTTATCCACATACTTCCCATTTCTGAAATTCTTTATTTGTTTCCATGCATTTGTGCTTCTATTTGGCATTGTGCCCCATCAGCTTGAAGAATTTACTTTAGCCCGTCTTTTAGTAAGAGACTGTTGGCTATGAATTATCTCAACTTTTGCTTATCTGAAAATGTCTTTATTTCACCTTAATTTCTGAAGGTTATATCATGTCACTGACTATAAGATTTAAGGTTGAAGATTTTTCACTTTAAAAATATTGTACCATTGCTTCCAGGTTTGCATTGTTTCCAATAAAAAGTCAACCATAATTCATAACTTGTTATTTTGTATGCAATTTGTCTCCTTTTTACTCTGGCATTTTTAAATATTTTCTTCTTATCTTTCTGATCAATTTGGCAAATATATAACTAGGAGTGGTTGTCTTCATATTTTTCACATTTATGGTTTGTGAAACTTCTCGGGTCTGTGTATTGATATTTTTCATCAAATTTGAGAAATATCTGGCCATCATTTCTTTAAATTTTTTTCTGTCATTCTTTCTTTCTTTTCTCCTAGGATTCCAGTTAAATTTATGTTAGACTATTTGATATTATTTCATAGGTACTTTTGATTTTTTCATTTTTAAAAATCTCTTTGCCTCACTTTGCTTCATTTTGATTAACTTCTATTGCATCATCTTGAAGTTTTCTGATCCTTTCTTTTGTAATGCTCCAGTGTCCCATCTGTTGTTAATCCTGACTTTGCTCAGGAGTAAAGTAGGATTTATTAATTAACTGCATTAAAAATTTAAGAGCAACTGCTAAAAAATATAAATAGAATATATAACTTCAAATTCATAGAGGAAGCCGAGGGAGGAATAAGGAACACGCAATCAATTCACTAGAGACCAAAAAAAGTGGGGTGAAAAAAAGAAAAGAAGAATGTATGGTAAATTAAAAAAATCAAAATAATATGTTGGAAACTGGTTCCATTATATCAGTAATTATAGGAAATGTAAACAAATTAAGCTTGTCTGATACAGCCTGGAGAGTATTATAATGGATAAAAAGCCAAAATCTACATATGTGCTATTTACAAGAAGCATAACTGAAACCTAACAACTGAGAAAGTTTAAAATTAAGGAATGGAAAAAAGATACTCTATGCAAGTCCTAACCAAAAGAAAGCCATTAATATGAATTACATAATGATAAAGAGAACAATCCACCAAGAGAAGTAGCCATCATAACCTGCAAGCACCTAGCAACCAAGTCTCAAATGATATAAAGAAAAACTGAGAGAATTACAAGAAGAAAAAGATAAACCCACAATTGTGGTGGTAAATTTTTCTTTCAGAAAGTTAAAGGCTAATGGGAATAAAAAAAGTCACAAGGCTGTGAAATATTTGAACAGAATTAGCAACTTTAATCTAATTTTAGAGGCTCCTCCATTCTCCACAGAGAAAACGAAAGCATGTCAAACACATAGGAAGCATTTATAAAAGTTATCAGGTATTAGGCCACAAGTTTCAATAAATTCCAAAATAACTACATCATATAGACCATCTTTTCCATCTACAATGTAATAAAGTTAAAAATCAACTATTGACAAAATGAAAACAAAGACTGCCTTCCTCCAAATCTTCAGATGTTTGGAAACAAAGAAAGAGAGCTTCTAATTATTCATGAGTTCAAGAAAAATTCACAATGGAAATTATGTAATATCAAGAAATAAACAACTAAAATGCATATCCAAACTTGTGTGATCCATCAAAGTAGAGTTAGCAATTCATGGCCTGAAATGCAATAACAGAAATCAAAGAACTGGAACTTAATTGAATTTAGTGTAATATGGAAAGAAGCAAAAGAAAAAGAAAAACCAAAAAGGGAAGGATATAAAAATAGTAAAAACAAAGGTAGAAATTCATGAAATTTAAAAACTAAGAAAAATTGAGACAATCAACAAAAGCAAAAGCTGATTTTTAAAATTCTATTGAAGTAGACACACCTCAGACAAACTGGGAAAAAGAAAAAAAACAGTGAGTATTACAAATCAGAATGGGGATTTAATTTAAGGGAGAGCTCAAGTTAAATTAACTGCAAAAAGGGGAGTCGTGAATTTTCCCATTATTGGGAAACATCATTACGTAATTTCATTCAGCAAATTTAAAAAGGTATTTTTAAAATTCAAGTTTCTTTATAGCAAAAATTACCATGAAGAAAATGAAAAATGAGGAATGTTTATTTGCTGTGTACACAAGAACCAAAGAATTAATATCCCCAATATGTGAAGAGTTCTTTCGAAACAATGTCTTGGTAGAAAAATGATCTAGGCTGTGAACAGATCATTTCCTAGAGACGAAACTCAGAAGGCTCAGGAGAACATGAAAAAATCATCAGCCTTATCTGTTTAAAAAAGAACTTAAATAATAAGTAGTAACTTTTTTTCCAAGCAGATCAACAAAGATGAAAAGTTATATTCAAGAGTTGGAGATTTTTGTGTGTTGATCTCGTACCCTACCACTTTGCTGAATTTGTTTTATAGTCTAGTAGCTTTTGTTATAGTTTCTCAGGATTTTCTATAGATAAGACCATATCATCTACAAATAGGGAAAGTCTCACTTCTTCCTTTCCAATTTGGGTGGCTTTTATTTCTTTCTCTTGCCTCATTGCTCAGGCTAGTACTTCCAGTACAATACTGAATAACAGTGGTGACGTTGGTTTGTCTTGTTCCAGATCTTAAGGGGAAAGCTTTCAGCCGCTCACCATTGAGTATGATATTAGCGGTGGGGTTTTCATATATGCCCTTTGGCATATTAGGGAATTTCCTTCTGTTCCTAATTTTCTCCGTGTTTTTATCAAGAGACAATGCTGAATTTTGTCAAATGCCTTTTCTGTGTCAATATAGATGACCATGTGGTTTTTCCTTTCCTTCTGTTAATGTGGTATAGTAATTGATTTTCTTACGTTGAACCATCCTTGCATACATGGAATAAATCCTGCTTAACCAAAGTGTATAATTCTTTTAATGTGCTGACGGATCAGTAGAGTTTCTATACACTGGTAATGAACAATCTGAAGAAGAAAGAAAAAAAAATTTCCCCTTTACAGTTATCAACTCAAAGAGTCAAATGTCTAGGGATAAATCTAAGGACATAAAAGATTTATACACAGAAAACTACAAAACACTGCTAACAGAAATCGAAGAAGACCTAAATAAATGGAAGGACATTTTATGTTCATGGACTGGAGGACTAAATATTGTGAAGATGTCTTCACTACCACACCAGAGGACACATACACATACGCTCTTCCTTCTGGCCCCCTCAAACCACGTCCTCCCCTAATCTTAGAATTATTTCTGGCTAGAAACTTGGAGTTGTCCTTAAAATTGCACTCTCTCATTCTCCTCCCATATTGGATTCAATGGAGCCATGCTTAAGCCTAGCTCCAAAATACATCTTAAATCTGCCCGCACCCTCCATTGTTCCCAGCCCCAACCCCCTTTCAAGCCACAGCATCCCCTGCTGTGACAATTGCAATTATCTCTCCAAGAATCTTCTTATTTACCCACTTGTCCATTCAAAACTACTCTTACAGAGCATCCAGGAAGATCCTATAAGCATGTAAAGAGGTTGTAAAAAGAATCATTGTATTCTCCTGCTTAAAATCATTGAAAGTTCTGCACTTCCATTTGCATAAATTCTACATTCCTTAACACAGCAGACAAGGAGCCCACCACTGCTGGCCACCTGCTTTGTAACCTCCTCGGGCCCCCTCTGCCCCTGGCAGGGCAAGCTATCTTCTCCCTCCAGGCGTCCCCCTCCTCTCCCCACTCTCTAGTCTACCAGGACCTCTCCTCACAGCACAGTTCACGGAACTGGTTCTGTCTGACCCTTGAGGCCTCTCTGTAAATGTCATTTCTTCAGAAAATGTGGGATCTAGTGTGGCAGCTAGCACTGAGCAAGAGAAGGGGATGCAAACTGGAGTCCTGACTACACAGGAGGGGGTTGTACTGGAAACTGAGTAAAGTCCCAGGGACAGAATCAGTGATGGCTGGGATTTCCTCGGGGGCTAAAAAGCAGGTGTCGTCAACCCTGAGATGACCTGGACTAGCAGGAACACACCTGGGAGGTGACAGGGACAGAGGGCTGTGAGCAGGCAGTGCCCAGCTGACAGCGAGGGCAGGCAAAGGACAGCACGGGGCCATGCCCGGAGGGCTGAGGAAAGAGAGCGCTCTCTGATGTTCTGGTGCCACAGAAGCCCCAGGATTTTGGTATAATCCATAGGAAAGGAAACAATCTCAACAACTAATATGGAACTCCATGCAGACCTTGGGTGGAGCCAGATTTGCTGGGAATTGGTGGGAGGGGAAGGGGAATATTTCATACCCAAGTGTCCTGGAGCTGTTCACACCAGTTGTTCTCACCCACCCTGGGTGGTCTCAGGGTTGCGTATCTAGTGCCCAAGGGAGCACTTAGCCCTGTGGGGCTCAGCAAACAGCCATTAAATGAGTGACTCCGAAAAGCTAGACAAGAAACAAAATGTTAGCATGAGTATCCCTGGCAACGAGATATAGGAGATGTTAAAATGAAAGTCTAAATTATCAAAATCATAAATGCCCATATCGTCAGACCCTAAACTTCCATTTTTAGGAATTTATCCTAGGGATATAAAAGCACATGTGAGAAATTATACATATACAAAGTCCTTCTTTATGACTGTTTTGTAATAGCAACAGATTGGGAACAACCCAAGTACCCATCAGTAGAGGACGTGATAAATTGGTAGGAAATACTATAGAGCAGTATAAAGAATGACAAAACATTATATAATGAAAAAGAATAATCTGCGGGACATATTGCTAAGCGAAAAAAATGCAAGGGGTAGAATAGTGCGTGTAATATGATATTGTTAAAAAGAAAAATAATAGGGGTGTTATGTTTATTTATGAATAACGTATCTCTGGCAGGATGCACAGGAAACTGATAATGCTGGTTGCCTCGAGGGAGGAGAACCGAGTGACAGAGAAATCCAGCAAGAAGCAGACTTTTGCTGATTTTCTTTTTGTTCCTTTTGAACTTTTAATCACATACATGTTTTTCCTACGTAAAAAAATCTTAATATAAATACAGCCACTTACATTTTTGCTTTTGTTTTTTATTTTCTCATAAGTAAAACAGATTACTTGCATTTTTAAGGCTTTGAAAAAGGAAGAAGACATAATAAGGGCACCCCGTTGACAGAAGTAACCTCTAATTGAAAAGGGAAAAAAATCTACATCGCTTTTCACCTGGAAATGTGCTTTGAGGTACTCCTCTGTATTCAGGCTGTTAAACCAAGTGTGGTTGAGCCTTTTCATCAATGGAGCTAGTAAGAGAAATCATGGAGGAGGAGGCTATATTTTAAAAAGCATGTCCTGTGAATTCCTCTAAGTGGAAGTGATTTTAAAATCCACTTATATTGAAGTCTTCTCTTCAGACTTTATTGTCACTAACATCTGTTTTTTAAATGAAAACAGCTACGAATCTGGGACTATCCCTGAGCTCTGTTAAAGCTACTTACTGCACAAGTGTCTAGTCTGGGGTGGTAAATTGCAGCCCACAAGCATAGCCGAGGCTGGGCTGGTGCTGATGTGGGAGCTGCGGTGAAGGGCTGGGCAGTACTGTCCATGTGAAGTAAAATCGGAGTGTTGGCGATGGGTGGGAAACTGGGGGCTTTAGGACACTCAATGCTTTTAGGATGTCTTTAGATTACTAGTCAAACAAATGAACAACCGCTGACTGGGTATAATTGCCCAAGCATCCTCAAAATCCCCATGGAATTCTCTTATGCCACCTGCCCTAGTGGGTTAGTTTTCCAGCCCTCCCATCGTTGTTGGGTTAGACGGCGTGTTATATATTCCCCTCATTTGATCACCAGCAGATAATATCTCCTTTAATTATGTCCCATCACAGAATGCTTGACCTGGAAGGGACCGTAGGGCACAGTTCCATTCTCTCCATCTGACAGGCAGAGAAATAGAATCCGAGGGAGTGTACACAGTTTGTCTAAAGCCTACCATCAAGTCCGGGTGTCCTGACTTCCCACCCCAAGCTCTTGACACAACATCTCCTTCTATTGTTATTTATGGTTTGGGTGGAGGATTTGTTGAGGATTTGTTGGGGGGGTTGTGTTTACGTGGATGGCATCTTTGATGGACAGGAAGAACAGAGTAAGACAGACTGACTTCCTTCAAATCCTGGTGGCAATATTCCTTACAACAGCCACATGGGTGTCATCATGCTTGTGACTGACTTCAAATTACTTCCGCATCAACAGTGTAATATTCAGTGTGGCTTAATTGGTTGGAGCTATGCCCTAGGAGCAACTTGCATTCCAGTAGTCGGGAATCTACACTCCAGGAGACGTTAGCGAGCACCAGAAAGGCTACATTCTGGAAGTGGGTCTACAAATGCTTCAACCAACTTGACCTCTGATGACACGAAATGTTTTTCTATATATCATGGTAAACGTAGGAAAAGGGTTTTTATTGGTTAAAATAGCAGCTTCTTAATTATCATGATAAAGGTTAGGAATAGGGTCTCAATGAAAAGTAATGTGGATTCACTAAAATAGTCTATAGAATGGTCTCCATTCTTGAATAAACAAGGTCTAAGAATTTTTTCCACTAGGGATTCCATCCAAGGTCTCATCTCTAAATGGACTTAGCTGTAACACTAGTCTAGAGGATTTCTGGTTGCTGGATGTTGATGCTGGCTATGATGGTGCTAGAATGTTGTCTCTACAGCACTCTACCCCTGCTTCTGAACTTTCTAATGGAGGTGGTGGTCAGACCACCTAGAACTGAACTCTTCAATATGTTAGTTACTAATCGTACCTGATCACTGAGCATTAAAATGTGGCTAGTCCAAATTGTAAAAATATATGTTGCATTTTGAAGGCAGTACCAAAAAAGTATTTAAAATATCTCAGCAATGATTTTTTATATTAATTGCATGTTTAAATTATAATCTTTTGGATATATTGTTTAATATATACTGTTAAAATTAACTTCTTTTTACTGTTAAAAAAAAAAAAATCCTGGTGGTGCCACTAACTTGCTGGGGAAACTTTGACAAATTCCTTTAACTCTCTGAGTCTCAGCTTCCTCATCCAAAAATAAAATTAAAAATTCCACCTTGGAGTTTGATGAAACGACCCGAAAAATGCCAGGAATACAGAAGATATTCAGCAAATCTGAGTTTCCCAGCTGTTCTCTCATTCCCCTTCACACGCCCTAATTCAATGCCTGTGCATTGAAAATGCATATCGATCTGGATTGATGAATTGATTGATGGTTTAATAGTATTTGCCCACATTGTTTTACCGATTTTTTTGTTAGCTCAGAGACATAGGACTGCTTCTCGCTTTCCTTAGGATTCATGGGGTCTTCTGACCATCTCAGCTGTGCATTTCTCCATCCCCACTGGCCCTGGGAAGTGAGCGGGCGATTCAGCGCATGGACTCTGCAGAGGGACACTCAAGAGTTCTTATAACTAGAGGAAGACCATGGGCAGGAGAGCAGGATTCTGCCCCCAAATGAAGGATGTCAAAGGCATTTTCAGTTCGGGTCTGGACCCTCGGGCTTGAGAATGCAGGTGGCAGCCAGGGGAAAATAGCCCCCTCTCCCTGTCCTCCCGAGTCAGCTCTTTCGTCAATCTGTAGTCCTGTATCAGGAAGGGGAGGTGCTCACAGCCCATCAACCACCTCCCCATTTGTCCCTTTGGCCCTCGCTGGCCTGTCCTCATCCATCTGGCACTTGTCTCAAAGACAACAGTCAGGTCCTGAATAATCCAGGTTCCCTTCTCCCCAGAGAGAGGACAAAAGAGAAAACTGAGAGGGAAAGGGGTCCAAAAAAGGAGACATACAGAGAGGCAGATGATTCAAAGCCCACCAACCACTCTAGAAATTGAGTACATGATGTACAGCATTATTCTACCTCAGAAGCTTGTACTGAGGAATAAAGGAAATTAAATAAAGCAAAGCATGTGAGAGAAAAAGAAACTGGTACAGTGTCTGGCATATAGTATGGGTTCAATAAACTTTTATTATATCTGGATGAAGTCCTAGATTTAAAGCCAGGAGACTAAAAGCAGAAAGATAGTGCTGAAAAGCGTAAAAAGTAATGCATACACCCAGCCTAAAGCTAAAATAGAAACAGAGACAACACTAAATGTTGGCAGGGATGTGAATCTCTCACACTGTAATGGTGGAAATGTAAAACGGTGCAGCCATTCTGGAAAGGTTTGCCAGCTTCTTAAAACTAAACTACAATTACTGTACAACACAACAATTACTCTCTTGGGCATTTATCCCAGAGAAGCGAAAACTTCGTTTATGCAAAAACCTGTACACAAATGTTCATATCACATCTAATTTACTGCTTGTTGATCTTGTACTCTGCCAACTTGCTGAATTCATTAGCTCTAGTAGCTTTCAGATTCTTCAAAAGTTTCTATATATAGAATCATGTCATCTGTGAATAGAAATGGTTTAACTTCTTCCTTTCCAATTAGGGTACCTTTTACTTCTTTTTCTTGTCTAATTGCTCTGGCTATAACTTCCAGGACAATGTTGATTAGCAGTGTTGAAAGCAGGCATTCTTGTATTGCTCCTGACCTCAGTAGAGAAACTTCCAGCTGAGTATGAAGTCAGCTTTAGGTTTTTCATATATGCCTTTTATCACATTGAGGAAGTTTCCTTCTATTTCTGGTTTCTTAGTCTTTTTATCAATAAAGGGTGTTGGATGTTGTCAAATGCCTTCTGCATCAATTGAGACTATCATGTATTTGTTTTTTTCCTTTGTGCTATTGTTGTGGTATAGTACATTGAGTGATTTTCTTATGTTGAACCATCTGTGTATTCCTGGAATAGATTTCATTTGGGCATAGGTAGCAATCCTTTTTGTTTGCTGTTAAATTCAGTTTGCAAGTATTTTGTTGAGGATCTTTGCATCTGTATTTATAAAGAATGTTGGTCTGTAACATCTTTTCTTTTCTTGTCATGCCTTTATCTGATTTTGGTGCTAGGGTGATACTGGGTTCATAGAATGAAGTTGCCCATTCTTTTCAATTCTTTGGAAGAGTTTGAGAAGGATTGGCATTAATTCTTCTTGGAATGTTTGGTAAAATTCACCAGTGAAGCCATTTGGTCCTGGACTTTTCTTTGTTGGGAGTTTTGATTACCAGTTCAATCTCTTTACTTGTTACGGATCTGTTGAGACCTTCTATTTCTGCTTGCGTAAGTTGAGGTAATTATGTGTTTCTTGGGATTTTCCATTACATCTGGATTATCTGAATTCTTGGCATACAATTCTTCATCTTAACTATTATAATCTTTTTTTATTTCTGTGAAGACAGTAGTTATGTGCCTTCCTTCTCATTTCTGATTTTAGTTATGTGCATTCTGTGCATATATATATATATATATATATAAAGTATTTCCTAATTTTCTTTGTGATCTTATCTTTGACCCATTGGTTTTTTAAAAGTGTGCCATTTAATTTCCACATATTTGTGAATTTTCCAGTTCTTCCGCTATTATTGATTTCTATCTTCATTCCATTGTGGTTGAAGAAGAAGATTTTTTGTATGATTTCAATCTTTGTTTTCTCCTGCCCTCCCCTCTCCTCAGCCCTGGGGGAGCTAGTCACCCAGCAGTGGGAGAGTTTCCATGTGAATTCATCTCCTCAACCTGCTCAAAGCCCTTTCTGGTCTTCTTCCTTTTAGACATTTCCCCAGGTCTTTACCCTCGATGTTTTCATGCTGCAGCTTAACCCCAAACCTGTTCCTGCTGCTGCTACATGGGATGACAACCTCAATGCCCATGAAAACAGCTGATACTGACCTCCGTATAATATCCTGCTTGAACTTTCCAAAAATTCTCACGTTTTCCTTCAAAAATGTTCTCTTCCTGTACAGAATACACCTTACCTTCTGATGTAGTCTCTGTACTCCCATTCTTGGGTTATTTGATGAACTTTGTCAATCTTTTTTTTTTCTCCCTTGGTTAAAATGCCTTCAACGGCATCAAACAACAGAGGGTTTAATTTATTAATAAAATATAAAACTAATACCATATTGTTCTCAAGTAACACATTTCCTTACTTCGAAATAAATTGATAGAGACAGCATGTTTATTAATAAAATATTAAAATAATACCTCACTGTGCTTGCCTAACACATCTACTTTTTATGGTGCCTTCCTGTATATTAGCTCACTCGATCTTCACAAGGGCCCATGCAAGTGGCAAGTGCAAATGTTAACATCCCTTTTCAACAGATAAATAAACTGAGACCCAGAATATTAGGTTGACGTGCTCCAAGTCACACAGCTTGCTTAGGATCCAACTGGTTGCAAACCCAGGTTCCCACTGCCTTGTTGTCTTCACCAAGTTAGCACACAGGCTTGGTGACCTTTTCTTGAAATAACCCCAGGTCAGCAAAAGAGATAGAGAGAAAGACATTTGTCAGACAAATCTGGTTAGCGGGAAAGGCTGGGCCAAATGTAGGAAACCCGAACCAGTTATCTTCAGTGGAACCAGCAAAATCATGATCAATTCTCTTGAAAGCAAAGGGGCAGTGGTCTTGCCAGGCTCAGAGACACAGAGACACCCAGCTAGAGCTACGTATGGAGGTCACCAATTAGAGGACCTCATGGGCATTAGTGAATTTAAATGACTCTGTTTAAGATTGTCATACAGAGAACTTGGGGTCCCTGCGGACACCATGCTCCCCCACTCATTTTCTCCGCAAGCCTTTGTCATGTGCAGCACTACCAAGGCCTTGCTGAAGGAACCTGACTACCGTCTTCTTGTGACATGTCCTTCAAGTCTGGACCATTGTCCTCACCTTTTGTCACCTCCCCATCCCACCCCCAAGGACAATACTGAATGAACCAAGGTAGCCCCATCAACAGGTATCAGTCATGCCCAGAATATACAGCTCTCGAGAATGTTGCTGGGGTGAGGGGACGGGGGCAGGGGAGATGAAAGGTGGAGGGAGATGAGGGGAGACCAGGAACGCTTCTCCAGGAGGCACCTGGTGGAGCCCCCACTTGTTTGCTTCCTCCAGTCCTCCTTCTTTGTGTTTCAGTGCCAGTCTTTCAACATAGGGAGAAAGTGAGGCAAGATTCAAACCTTTGCACCTTAAATGGCACTAGACGAAGGTAACACCACAGACAGAAACCTCCACTGTCCAGCAGAGATCCTCCAACCGCACATGGTCACAGCTCCTGCAGACCGAGTCCCCTGCCATAGCTCCTTCCAGCCCTCTGTGAGGGGAGCACATCACAGACCCTCCCCAGGGGGCTCAGAAGTCTTGCATTTCCTCAGAGCTGCTCTGTATGGCCTGATGGCCGCGGGCACCTCACTCAGTGCCCATGAGCCCTCCTTAAGTCTCAACTGCTGTGAAGACCCAAAAGAAATGGGAGGTAGGAAGGTCCCTCATAATAGACAAATGCCAAGGTTCGGATTTATTATCCTTCAGTCGATACTTGAGCAGCTAGCCTTGTAAGGCAAATTCTGATAGAAGGAATTCCCATCACTACTTGGATTTCTCTGGCCCCTTTCTTCTTTGCAAACCCCTGCCAACGAGGGCAGCACCTCGTAGCTGGCGGATACTGGTAAGTATTTGTTCTTGAAAGAATAAAACAGAATTCCCAATACTCCCTGAACCCCAACTTCCCTCACCCTCCTCACACCTCCACCCACCCACAACTACAACCAAGTTCATGATGCTGCTAAGTTCTGTTCTAGAAAGTTCCTCATGTCTGTGATTTCTACCGCCAGGCAATGTTTCTTCAAACTTAATTCCTCCCTGCAGCAACTTCTAGACCTGCACTTTCCAATACTGTGGCCGCATGAGACTACCGAGTACTTGAAATGTGGCTAGTGCATTTGAAGAACTAATTTTCATTTATTTTATTTCATCTCAATTAATTTCAACTTTAAAAACTGGTACTGAATTCGTTTATTGAAAAACTGAATTAAGTTGTTTGGAACAATTTGGATACATGGATCTACTTTTTCAACTTTAAATTTTATGGAATCTAAATACAGATCAAGTATTTCAATGACAATTTGGCATCTGAAATTAGGTGTCCTATAAGTGTAACATATATACCGGGTTTTGAAGATTAGTACACACACATAAAAAGTAAAATGTCTGTAACAGTTCTGAATGATTACATGTGGAAAAAGACACCATTTGGGATATACCAAATTAAATAAAATATATTGTTAAAATTAATTTTGCCGGTTTCTTTTGTTTTTTTAATGTGGCTTCTAGAAACTTTTAATGTTCATATATGGCTTGCATTATATTTTTGTTGGACAGCTCTGGCCTAGTCTCTCCATGCCCCCAAAGCAAATAAAAAGTGGGGGAACTGAGCAGGTAGGAAAGCAGAGAAAAGAATTATAGGAGAAAGAAAGATCCAGCAGCCTCAGGAAGGACCCAGTGCTGATCTCTATTCAATTATAGCCACAGCAGGCAGGCACTATGTGCCAAGCGCTGTTTCATGAACTCTTTTCAATCTTCGCAACAATCCCAGAGAGGAAGCCCATTATTATCTTCACTTTGCAGATGAGGAAGCTGGGGCACAGAGAGGTCAAGTAACTTGACCAAAGTCACTCAGCTGGAAAGTGGCAACTCCAGGAATTTTAACCCAGTCTGCCTCTTGAGCCTGAGCTCCAAATTCCCACAACAGACTGCTTCTAATTTTAGGTTATGGCTCTCAATCCAATCCTCCTGCATATCAGTGCAAGATTGGATTTCATTCTCCTCTTTGTCTAAATATTCTTGGCTTCACTTCCTTCTCGCCCTGTCTCCTGTGCATCTCTCATTCCTCACCTCAGGGCTGACTCTGGTCCCCCCACACCCCCTGCCTGCCCAGCTGTCCCCCCCTTCCATGCCCGACCAGGCAGATGGCTTGCAGTGCCCCCAGGGGAGAAACTTCTCAATGCAGCACCCTCAAAATAAAATGTGATTTTCCTAAATGTACATCCATGGTAAGTAACATTTGGGCTGCAAAGGGAGGAGATGGAGCAAAGGATAGATAGCGGGGCCCATAGAAAGAGTGACAAAAACTTAAGGGTTATAACCTTCTCCTTTGTTAAAATGAGGAAGCAGAAGCTGGAACAAGTAAGAAAGGAGCGTTCCATGAGCTCTGTGCTTCCAGGATGGGAAGATTCCAGATGAAGAAGTTGGGGTGGGGTCTGTAATTTGGGGAAATGGAGGTGATGCTGGGGAAACCACTCACTCAAGCATGACACTTAGCAGGAGAGACCTTCACCCCACGCTAATGTACTCTGCCCTCCTCCACTCGTCCAGCTGTCAGTTCCTAAGCATCTGGACACATTCCCTCATGCCCAAGTTTGCCACCTGTGTCTTCAGAGGACAAAGCAGGTACACATGATCCCCTCCTCTGTGGGAGAGTCAGATAAGGTCAAGGGATTGCCGACCGGTGTGGGGAGTTGTGAAAACAGCTAACTAGATGGGCGAGAGGTTGGCTGGTGCCCATTCCTACTTGGGTTCTCTTCCCTCTGCCAAGTGCAGGCAGGGGATGCTGCTGACAGGTGCACCAGCCGCAGCCAACGTGGCCACAGTGGGGGCTGGGCTCACACAGACCCTCCAACCAGCACTCCTCCCTGACTGGGACCAGCAACCCCTAACAGGAAGCTTTCAATTTGGAGAAACATCTGCAGAAGCTTGGGCCAGATGAGCTCCAGCTTGGAGGGAAGAGGGGCTTGGCACTGAGCTGTAACAGCTACTTGCTTTCCTGGAAGCATTCCTGAGGGTTTCTTGAGCCATAAGGTCCCAAAGACTTTGCTCTTCCCAGGACAGCCGGCAGTGACCATAGGGGTGACATCAACATGGAGACCAGAGGAACCTCCCAGCCAGCAGCCAGAAGGACCAGGGACCAAGTAGTGGGGTTAGAAGAAGGAATTCGATTTTACTAACACGAGTTGAGCACACACTGTGTGCTAAGCTCTGTGGCCAGGTACAAGATTTGCCATCCTGCAGGGCAGAGCCTGGGACATGTGGTTACAAAAGACACAACACAGGGAAAGAAGGAAAACACAGGAAGGAGAACCTGTAACCGAGGCACTGAGATACTCTTGAGCTGAACTGGCATTTGAGCTGGGCCAGAGGCCAGGAAGGAGTGTTTCAACGGATGAAGGTGGGGAGAGCATTGTAGACGGAGGAAAGAGTGAGCACAAAGGCAGGGCGGTGGCAAGTCATGGGGACATTCAGGGAACCGGCAGTCGCAGGAGATGAGTGTGCAGTCGGAATGGAGGGAGGGAGAAGTCCTGGAGGGTTTTGAAGGTCATGGGAAGGTCATGGGAAGTCTTCTGTAGGGAATACAGCACAGCACAGCTTCATGCACAGGAGGACTCTGTTTACAGAGGCAGCAGTGACCTTGGGAAGAAAGTGGGTGGGCACAAGGGGAAGCCGGAAAGCGGGCGAAAGATGTCCCTACCAACTTCCCTCGACATTGTCCTTCCTTCCACGGCCCCATGATTTGGGCCTCCGGTGTGAAAACGCTGCTGCTATGAGACCTCCCTGCAGGTTGGGGATTGCACGGAGCTGGGCGCCAGAGCAGGGTTTAGGGGCTCTGACCAGGCTGCACCCCGCCGGTCCTGCCAGGTGGACGGCAACAGGTGTCCACGGGCTGACCCGTTCCCACCTGCCAGCAACTTTAATTCCCTTCCATCCTGCTCTGCCGGTTCTGATGACAAAGTTTTGCTGTGAACAGTCCAGGTATGACCTATTTTTCCGATGAAGAAGCAAAACAAATAAAGCTGCACATGGCCAGAGAGTAAGGAAACAGGTAATCCAATGTCCCCAGCTGGTTTCATAATATTCACAGTGAGCAAAACCATTCATTCTAAGGAGGAAAGCAGAGACTTCATGGTTTTCTTTATATTATTTATATACTCATTTACTGATGGATGGATTGAATGTGAGCTAACTTGTGTCCTCTCTCAGTTCTTCGTTTGCTCTAGTCGCACTGAAGAGTCTTTTGATTCTTTAAGGGGAAAAGCCTGGGGGAGTCTTCCTCCCTCCTCCATCCGTACATCTTCCCTCCACGGCGGCGGGCAGGGCCCCCAGCGCCCCCCTCTCCAGTGCGTCCGCTGTGAATGGCAGATTCCTCTGTCCGTGTCAGGTTTCCTGTCACCGTAGAAACACACTCGGAGGCAGTTTCATTAATCATTGAGAGCACGAGGAGTCTAGGCCAGTCTGATTGCAGCATATAGGGTATCATCTCCGGGCCACATGGGACTCAGTCGATTTGAATTAAAAAAGATTAAGCTGCCCTGGGCTGCCTGGCCCCATCAGTTTAAGTTCTCATGTAACAGTGGTCTCTGGAGCCGTATGGATTAGTGAGTGCAGCTATGCATTTATGTGGCAGGATCCAGTGAAACATTAGATGCCTGCAGGTGTCTGAGGGGGAGAGGACGACAATCACATCAGTTTTTTTTCTTTTCTTTTTTTAATACTTGTTGCTGTTCTTTTGAAACTGGAAACAATAACTCAATTTTATGTCTCCAGTGACAGTTACCACTCTTGCTGACCATGAAATGGTACATTTGTTCCCGGGAGTTTATGGGTCACGACGAAACGGTCGATGAGGAGTTGGGACCTGCCACGTCCCAGCCTGCTGCAGGGTGGTGGGTGAGAATGCTGACATTTTTCTTTCTTCCTTTCTTTCTTTCTTTCCTATGGAGGGGTAAGAAATGCATCGAATATGTATCGATGGTGTTTTAGTTTTGCTTGGATCAAGATTTACGAGCCCCAGGAAATTGACTTAGAGGCAGCTACAAATCAAGGTGACTTGGAAAGAGTTGTATAGGGATCCCTCAAAACGAGCCCCCCGCCCCCCTTCCAAAGTACCTACCTTATTTATGGGTCTCTCCCAGACTTCAAAGAAGCTCCGTAACTTAGGCCAGACTGTTTTATTGCTCCACGGAGCTAAGATGTTTCGGGGGGAAGGTGTGGGTTAGGAAGCCTCTCTGGGCGGTAGGCAAAAGCTCTGTATATTGAACTGTTGATCTAAAGCTTATTGCACTCTGGCTTCCTATAGAATCTTCCCTAAATCTTCTCGGCTGACTGGGTACTGTCTGAAGTCCCATGTGTTCAGCCCAAAATAGAAAAGACTTTTGTGCTCTCCTGCCCTCAACTTTCTTTCTTGGGGGGCAACCGCCTTGGACTATCAGGAGACAGCTGAGCCTTTGGAAAATCTGAGTTCTGCAGGGTGTTTCCCCAGGCCTGCTATTTGCAACCTGATGTTTTGTTCCTCTCTTCATTGTGACAGTGAAGGTCCTACATGCTTTGCTGAGAACACGAGAAAGTGGGACCAGCTTGGAGTCTGTGTCTGACCCTCCTGCCCTCATTCACTAGGGACATCTTGGGGTGATGGACAAGTCTGGAAGTCAGGAAACCCAGGCTCTCAGTCCAGGCATGCCACTGCCATCTGGCTCGTGCCACTTTGGACAAGTCATACTGCCTCCTGGACCTCTGCTAGCTCATCTCTGAGATAAGAAACTAGACTGTCTCCCTCCAATTCTACAGCCCTAAAATTCCTTTACTTGCTGAGCACTCAATGAGTTCCAAAAGAGAAGGAGAAAGCATGGCCCCAGCAGCTGGGAGTCAGGGACAGCTGGGGTTGAGGCGGCATGAGCGCTGGTTTTCTGATCCAGCCCTGGTTGACCTGCCCCTCCTCTGGGCCCCACAGCACTCCCCGGCAGGACACAGGGTAGCACACAGTGCCACTGTGGTCTCCTGTAGTCTCCAACATCTCCACAGGTGGTAGTCTTGGCTCTCCATGTAGACTAGAAGCCTGGCTGGGGCAGGCCCCACTCCACCACGTGGAGGGCAGAGCCCCTAGAAGACTTTCAACAACTACTCATTTGGTTCCGTCAGCCAGCCTACTAATAACTGCCAGAGTTGACTTAGAGGGAAGAAAGAACATGGCGCATAGCAGCAGGTCAAATTCCCAGAAGAAAGCACCCTCGGGAGCAATCTAGCAGATTGGTCTAGCACATAGATAAGGATGCTTGGATTGTGGACTTTACTTTCTAGTTGCAATTTTGAGCAAGTCATTGAACTGTCCCAAGCTTGGCACAGAAGGGAAAGCCCAATTGCTGGAGTCAGACGTCCCGGGTCCTGGTTCTGTCTGTCACTTGCTACTTAGCACAAGCTTAGACAAGTGGTTGTTTGTGGGGACTCTCTGGTTCTGCCCGGCCAGCTTCAGTAGTGAAAGACCTACACTTGCAGTCACTGGGAGAAAGCCCTCGGCTGAAGAGTGATGTGCCAAGTTCACGCCCCCGTCCCAGGCAGCCTGTGTCTGCTGAGTGACCCCTGTAGGGGTCTTCAGGTCGCCTCCCTCCCCCTAACTTTGAATCCCGAAGGGCTATCCCAGGTCGACTCCTCTGGACATCAGCTGAGACCTTTATTGGAACTGTAGCTCAATTTTTCCCCCACCCACTCCTGCTTTCATCCCCTCCCTTCTACAGGCGTTGATCCCCAAAGGCATTCACTGACTGCTAATCTCTGCACAAAGTGTGCTTCCCAGGAAGTCTTACCTGTCACATGTCACCTCTCTGAGCCGCACTCATCATCTATAATTCCGAAACGATGATAGCACATCATCGTAGATCACAGGGCTGTTGTGCAGATTAAAAACAAAAGAAACACATTTGCCAGATTCTCTAGAAGATTGATATGTCTATGTGATTAAATTATGGACTGTGGGAAATGTCTGCTCACAGAGAGGATCCTTTAAGACAGGAAGTCCCTCCCTTTCCTTCCTCCTTGCTGAGATGTAGATGTAATGGCTGGAGCTCAAACAGCCATCTTGGCCATTAAGGTGACCTTAGAAATGGCAGCCAGGCACAGCAGAGCAACAAAATAGAAGAATCCTGGGTCACTGACCCCAAAAGCAGCTCTACACTCCTCCAGGCTACCATATGCAACTGCAGTTTTAAGTTTTCCATAATTTATATCCAAACTTAATCCTAATTAACACAAAGGGACTTTCAAGTGAATAAAGAGATCATAAACAGAGACTCAAAGCCCAAAGGTGTATGGGGCATTTACAGGACAATGAAGAGACTAAACTATCAATAATAATAATTATGCTTTTTGTTAATATTGTGCTTTCCTGTTTACAAAGCACTTTCAAATTCTTTGCCATTCCATATTTGCAATTCTTTTGAGTAAGAGGCATTTATTATCTCTATTTTACAGATGAGAGAACCAGGCTCAGAGGGCTGACTTGCCCAAGGTCATATAAACTGAGACGCAGCAGAGCCAAAGCCAGAACCCAAGACTTTTTTTTTTTCTTTTTTTATTTATTTTTCTTTTTGGAGAACCCAAGACTTTTGAGGCCAGATGCCAGGGTTTTTGCCATTGTGCTAGAAGTATGCCTCTGACAACTCACTCAAACCAATTTAGTTAATGCTTTTGCCCAAAACTTGTATCCAATAGGCATCTTGAATTTTTTAACGCTCCTTTACTGACATTAACTGAGCACCTCGTGTGTAATAAACACCATGCCTTATCATTCCAGGTGCCTTTGCATGCACTGCTCTCTCTCTGCTCAAATTAGCTCTGTATTCTCCATTGCTGGTTTGTCCTTTATCGTGCTTCTGCCTCCATGAAGCCTTCTTTGGTGGCCACAGGGAGAATGAGCTGTTTCCTGACTCACTTGCTTCTGTCACCTCATGAAGGGGCTCCCAGATGGACCCATACAATAGCTTCTTAACCAGATTTGGATCAGCCTCAGAGAAGGAAGAAACGTGTAAGCTCTGTATAGCCTACTGGGTTTAGGCCAAGAAAAAGATAATTTCTTCTTAGGCTGGAGCGAGGCATAGGAAACCAAGCAGGGACTCTGGAGCCAGAGGGACTAGTCTCTAACCTTGCTTACCGTGCCACTGAAAAGACCTTGGACAACTGAGATGGGCTGTCTGAGCCTCAGTTCCCTTCTCTATGGGGAAAGGCATAACACCCATGCAGAAGAGATATTGAGAGGCTTAAAGGAGAAAAAGATTGTAATGCACCCAGCTCATTCCCTAAGTTGTAATGGGTTCTCAGTAAATACTGTTTTTCTCTAGATAGATATCAAGAAAGAGATGGTTGAGGGAAGGAAGAAGACAAGTTAAAGACACTTCTTGGGGTAGGGAAAAGACCAGATGGGGGCTGCCACACTGGTCAGTGCTAGGTGGGACATGAGATAGAGGCATGGATGAGAGTCCCAGTAGGGACTCCAGAGTTCTAGAATCCCTAGAATGCCGCAGAGTGGTGTGAGGGACCAGGTAGGAGGAGGCTAGCAGCTGAAGAAAAGTGTGGGGTCTGGACCTGGCCACTTTCCTGCAGCTAAAACAGGACAGTAGATTAAGATTTTGTTCCCCATAGGTTTACACTGAGGGGAATGGGGAGATAAATATAAGAAAAGGAGAGGAGATAGGTAGAAGGAGTGACCTGGCTGGGGGAGTTGGCTCATTTGCCAATGCTTAAGCTTGCATGAGCTTTCATATCAAGTCCTTCCATGTCTTCACATACTCAATTATCTCTTTCAAAGCACAGAGTAAAAGGGAGTACTTCTCAGTGTGGACAGCCCCCTGCTGCTTCATGCCTGGCTCTTCCAGGCAGACAAGCAAGTCTCTCTCAACAGAGCATCACGCCCAACTCTTCAGGTTTTCTGGAAATGTTACCTCCTGTGTCAGCCTTGCTCCTGTGTCTTCTCTTCATGTCTCGCTCCCTCCAACAGAGGCACAAGCACACAAGCACACATGCACACATAAGCATGTACCCACACATACAAACACAAGACTGGAGACACAATTATCAAGCCACAAAGATTGGTTGATAGAATTATCACCAAATCCACCATCAACACCAAGCACCAAAGCTGGGCACTGTGAGATAGAGAGAAGCAGTCAGCTTGAATTTCCCATCCCAATGTCCTTTTTCAAAGGAGATGCTTCAATTAGGTGACTACTCCCTCAGTACCCACTACATAAACACCCCCCAATCCTGGTTTGGCCAGACTCACCCAACACCTCAGGAGGCCATAGATGGTGAGAACAGATTCAACAGTCTGCCTACCCCAAGCCTACTAGGGGACATTCTCTGGAGGACATTGTTATTCGGTTAGCTTGACCTTTCTCCAGAACATTCCATTTCACTGTGCACTTTTGCCCTAGGGTCCTGTTGTAGAAAATGTTGGAAAGTGTGACCTTGGGCTCCAGAGCCTTTAGCACATGGAGCACTGGTGTGTGTCTGAAAGAGTAAAGGGGCTAGGCGGGGTGGCTAGGGACAGCATTCTCTTAAGGGACTTAAGAGGGGCACCTGGAGGAAAGGACACCCCATGTAGCTTACCACCTTGCAGAGGGGGTAGCAGCAGCTCCCAGCCTCCTGGGTTTTCTGCCAACACCCCTGGCCAGGAAAACCTGAATTCTCCTTCCCAAGCCAAAGTTTTCAGAGACTGTGGGAACTGGAAGGATCTCAGAGGCCATCCAGTGTGAAATCTCCTCTCCAGTGTCCAGGAAGGCTGGTCCCCCAGCCCTTTCTTCATCACTCCCTGCCCCCGAGCCCATAGGAAATGCTCCTTCCTTCTGTTTGGCTGGTCTCCCTCCTCCTCCCTTCCCTTCTCTTCTGGAACACACCAAACCCAACTGGTCCATCCTCCACATCCCAGGCCTCCACCTGCTCTCCCCAGGACGTAGCGTGCAGACAGTTTTGATGTGATTCTCCTGTCTGAGGACACTCTAAACCACGGAAGAAGTTCAGAGCTCAAGAAGCTTCAAGATACTAACCTGACCAGCTTCCAGCTATAAGGGGAAAGATTTACTGTCACATTCACTATAAGTGATGCTTGAATGGAATAAATTTTCAGTTTTAAAATAATGCTTATTGGGCTTTTTTCTGATTATTACAGAAGTTCATGTTCATTAGAAAAGTTGGGAGAAATAATTTTAAAAGCCCACAGAAGAAAAGTAGAATCACCCATAATCCCACCATCCAAAGCTGACTGCCATTAAGATTGTACTGTTTCCTTCTAGTCCTTTTTCCTAGAAACACACAGCTGTATGACCCTGGGAAAGTTACATCATTCTGTGCCTCCGTTTCCACATATGTAAAATGGGGATAATAATAGAACCTGGCTCCTAAGATTGATCTGAAGATTGCATGAAATAACGCACATGAAGCCTTAGCACGGTGCAGGGCATGCAGTAAGGGCACAATAAATGTTAGCTGCTATTATTCTATATGTCTATTTTAACAAAATTTCTGAATGGAGCTATCCTGTAAATTCTCTTTCTTAACTCATTCTTTTTTCTTTTTCACTCAGTCACTTCGTGTAAACATTTCCCTATACCATTAAATATTCTTCAAAGCATTCTTAATGGCTGCAATATTTCATCCCAGGAGTTATGGTAATTGATTTAATCACTCTCAGAGGTATTGCTTCTGTAAACTAATTTTTTTTAACCCAGACTCCCAGGTCGTGCTGCAAGGGCAGGGGGTGGGGGTTCCTTCAGAGCTACTGGCCCCCCCTTCCCCGAGGCCTCCAGTCATCGTCACCTTCTGCCCCCTCCATCTTCAGCTGGAATCAGTCGGCCCCTTCCGGCCTTCCCCTCATGCCCCGTAACAGCCAGCAAGCCACTGCGGTGTGCCCAGCCCTGTGCCAACAACCCAAAGCACACCTAAAGGAGAAGGATTTGACCTGCCTGCAAAGACTCAGTTCCTTGTCCGGGGGGGTGCTTCGAGGAGGGGGTGCTCAGGAAGGCAGAGAGGAGGGGCTGCTGGGAGTCGGTGCTCTCTGGGGAGCACAGGGAACAGGAACGGGAGGGCACCCTGGCAGCGGGGACCAGCGTGAGCCATGGTGCACTGTGAATGGCGAGGCGAGGGGCTGGGTGGGGGAGGGTTGAGGTGGAGCACAGTCCTGCCTGGTCTGCGCCGATGGAGCCACCCTCTGCTCTACACCCTCCCTTCAGCCAAGGTGGGAAGTTTAGTGGCTTGGAGTTATGCACCCCATAAAAACATAGGCTTAAACTTAGTCCATTCCCACAAGTGTGACTCCCATGGTAAACAGGACCTTTTGCTGAGGTTGCTTCAGTTAAGGTGTGGCCCAACTCAATCAGGATGGGTCCTAATTTTATTACTGGAGACCTTAAAGGGAAGGTCTCAGACAGTCAGAAGCCGTGGAGAAAAGCCAGAAGCTAAAAGTCAATGGAACCCGGAGGAGAAAAGAGAAGACACCGCTAAGTGCATGCCATGGGATGGAAAATCCAGGGGACCCCAAAGATTGCCAGCCAGGCAGAAGATACCAACTTCAGGAGGAAGTAAGCTTTCCAGGCTCCAAAACTGTGAGCCAATAAATTCTTGTTATTAATTAAGCCAACCCATTGTGTGGCATCTGTTTTAGCAGCTGAGAAACTAAAAACATTTGAAAGAAGGGAATTACTGTGTTAGGCAGGATGATGGGTCCTGACTATCAAGAGGAAATGGGACTGCCACTACATAAGGGAAGTAAAGAAGAGTTTGCCTGGTATATCCCTTCAGGAATCTCATAGTACCACCATGCCCTGGGTTAAAGTCAAGGGAAAACTGCACCAACCCAATCCAGGCAGGACAACTAATGACCCAGGCCCCTTAGGAATGAAGGTCTGGGCCACCCCACCAGGCAAAGAACCAAGACCCACGGAGTTGCTTACTGAGAGCAAAGGTAACATGGAATGGGCGGTGGAAGAAAATAGTCATAAATACAAGCTACATCCATGTTACCAGCTGCAGAAATGAGGACTGTAATGATTAGGAATATTTCTTCCTTCTATTGTCATGAACATGCTTGTATATATATACACAAAGCAAATTATCTTTGTTTTCTTCCCTGTTGCATCCCCTTATATATTGTAAGTTGTATTCACTTTATGTCCTAGTATTTAAGTTACAGGACATCAAGTTTAAGAGTGACTATTATCCAAGGGTTTCCATCCTCTTCTGGGGAAATGCTTAACGTGTTTCCAGTTGTATGCAGGACAGTTGAATTACGTTAGGCAGATGTATGACTGTTATTACTTTTATGTAGAGATTAAGTATGGTGTAAGGGGATGTGTGTGGGTACCATATTGATAAGGGGTGGACTGTGATGGTTAAGTTCATGGGGATGTGTGTGGGTACCATATTGATAAGGGGTGGACTGTGATGGTTAAGTTCATGTGTCAGCTTGCTAGGTTATGGTGCCCAGTTGTTTGGGCAAGTGAGCACTGTCCTAATTGTTACAGTGAGGGTATTTCACAGAAGGATTTGCATATCTAGCCAGCAGATTGCATCTATGACTGATTGTACAACAAAGGAAATTGCCCTCAGCAGTGAGCGAGGTCTCATCCAGTCAATTGAAGGTCTTAAAGGGAGAAATGATGATTTCAGTAGTCAGAAAGAAAATGTCTCTTTCCTTCAGCCAGCCAGCTTCTCCTGGGGAATTCATTCCTTCATTAGAGTTTCCAACTTGCTGCCTGCCCTGTAGAATTTGAACTTGCCAATCTCCACAGTCGCGTCAGCCAATTCCCTCAAAAAAATCTCATAATATTTACATATGTGTGTGTATATATATATATATCCTGTCAGTTCTTTTTCTCTAGAGAACCCTAACTAATACAGGGGGCCTCAGCTCTAAGCTAATGCCCCCAGTGACTAGAGGCAATCATTTCAAAATGAAGGTAATGATCCAATTAGTGGTTCTCCATCAAGTTCAGTTGTCTTTCCTTGGGTTGGGGAGCAGAGAGGCTGAGTAAACACGTGCCTTGGGCTGTGACATAAAACCAGACTCCCTTGTGCTGGAAAATGAGTTCAAGACACAGGCTGAGCTGCCTTTCAGGTTAGCATTCCAGTGATGAAAGGGGCAGGGGAGCCCTCCGTGCTTATAAGGAATAGGGTCTGAGACCAGAGCTCTGTCCCCCGCCTCCCAGCTAACCCATTGCCCCACCTGAGGGAGAAGGTAGCTGTGGTCTGGGAACGAGCATCACAACCACGGCCCCACTGAACCTGGGCGCCATCCAGGGTGGGCCAGTTCAGCCCAGCCCCCAACTCAGAGCTTCCTGAAGTCTTAGCCAGCCTCCCCTTCACCCCTTCTCTCCTCATTCATGGTCTACACAGCCCATTTGCACTCTGGTGTGTTCTGTCTTGAGCTCCTTATTCAGACTCTAAGTTCTCTGAAGACAAGGGCTATTTATTTTTTCTCATAAAGAGATGGAATTTATACTTGGAAGGAAGGTTGGAGAGTCAGCTATTCCAAGTACCTATTTAAAAATGAGGAAACTGAGACCCAGGGATGGGAAACGACTGGCTCAACACCGCATTGCTGGTTCACATCTCAACAACAAGCCGTGAGCCAGTGAGACGTGACAGCTCTGTGCCAATCTCTGTGCTAGGGGACAGCTAGCAAAGAAAAACCAACAGGAGTCCCTGTCCTCGTGTGGCTTACATAGAGGGGCATGAAGCAAACAAAAAGCAAAATAAATGAGTGAAATACATAACATGTCACAAAATGGGAAGTGTTAAGGAGGAAAACACAGCGGGGAAGAGGTACTATAAGGGCAGGAAGGGCTGGGGAAGGCTTGCCTTAAAATGGGAGCCTTCTAGGAAGGTGAAATGAAGCAAAGACTTGGAGGAGGTAAGTAAATGATGTGACTCTGCAGGGACAGGAAACAGTAGGTGCAAAGGCCCGCGGGCGGGAGAGTGCCTGGGGTGTGGCAGGAACAGCGAGGAAGCCAGACAGGCCTGAGCGGAGTGAGTCGAGGAAGAGAGGTGGAGGCGAGGGAGGCGGTGCAGGAAGGGGCCTGGCCAGACTTTGGCTTTCAGTCTGAGGGAGACGGGTGCGGGTGGCGTCATCTTTAAGAGTTTGTGTGCCGGGAGGGACTTCCAAGGAACCACCCCGGCTGCTCTCCAACCTGTATCACGCAGCCATGCCCACCTCGTACCCGCAGGGCTGCAGGGCAGGCCCAGCAAATGCTGAACAGAAGCACAGGGATTATGGAATTATATTGCAGAGTCAAACCAAGAACCTGAACCCCAAGGGAACCCCCAGAGCAGTTAGTCCCTTGGGGTAGGGGGGCAGGGTGTCCACCCAGACCTCACCAGGCAAGGGACGTCCTGGGCAGAGGGGCCCTGGAGGACTTCAGGTGAACGGGGTGCAGAGGAGAAATGGGCCCAGGTCTGAGGTACCTCAAAAGGCCCAAATCCCCCCTGCAAACACTCTCTGCCTGAACCATCCTCAAGGGAGACTAGTGGCCAGCCCCTCAGTGGCATTAGGGAATGAGGTTCTCTCGGTCACAGAGTCCCCTCGAGTGAGTAGCTTTCACTGAAAGGTGATCCCAGTTATCCTCACCTTTCCCACAGAAGGGGACCCACCACTGCTTCCAAAACTGGCGAGCCATTTGGGAGCCTTTCCCCCCAGCCCCCACTCCCCCCCCACCCCTCCACCCCTTTCCCCCCAGCCCCCACTCCCCCCACCCCCCACCCCCACCCGCTCCCTCAGCCAGAGGCCCTGACATTCTGTTCACATCGCATTTGGACTTTGCCTCCAGCTTCCCCAGTTCCTCCTCGTTGTGTCCCCACACTCAGGCTCCTGGAAAGGGGCACTATCGAGTTGTCCTACCCAGTCCCTGCCCACTGAGAAGCCCACACTGACCTGCGTCCCCCAACCACACCCTCCAGCGGTCAGAGCTGCCTCGGGAAATTATTTGCCGGGCCAACCTGCACGTCCCACTGACCTGGCTCAGCCTGGCCTGGTCACCCCAACTCACCCTTGTTCCTCTTGGCAGTTGGATCTTACAGGGGCCCAGTGCAACAGCCTCTTCGCCCCTGCCCGGGTGGGATCAGAGCAGGACATTGTTAACTTCAGAGCATCCCTGGCCCCGGTGGGACCCAGGCAGTTGTTCCGCTAAGGGACGCTGAGCTGTCCTGGCTCACTTGTCACCTCCTAGGGGCCACGGGCTTTCCCAGCTGGGATGCTCTCTACTCTGTTCTCTGAGGGTTAAGGGGTGGGACCTTCTCCCCGCCCCAGAACCTGCCTCCCCACCCGAGGTGGCCGCTGTTCCGCGCTGTTGCCTGGGAGGCCGCCCTGTGCCCCGCGTGCAGGCCCGCCCGCTCCCACACACCCCGCGGGGACTGAGGCACGGCTCGGCTCCCCGGTCGGCTGACGCTTCCAAGCAGATCCACTGCTTCTTCCGCCTGGCCCAGCTGAGCGCCAACTGGCCTTCGATGGCTGCTGGCTCTCTGCGATGCTGGCTCTGCTCTCAAACGGGCTGCCTTTCCCTACAGGCTCGCCTTACATTGATCTCATTATGTGCGGATCATCTGCATATCAATTGCAATAAATTTTAAACAATATCCAGTTTCCTTTTCTCAGGACCTCTTTGCCTCCTCCCCTTCTATTTCCGCCTATAAAAATCTTACCCATCACGGACACTAAAGATGAATCCGAGCTCTACCACTTATATGCTGTGTGACCATGAGCAAGTGCCCTAATCCCTCTGAGCCTCAGCTTTCTTCTCTAGAAAATGGGGGAAAAAGAGCAACTATCTCAGAATGTTGTTATTTGGATTGGTAAGATGCGGGATAGACTCACTCACTGGCATGGTGCAGGCCCTCTGCCAAATGGTGGTGGTTATTAGTGCTGTGGTTTTTGTGATAATATTTCAGCCTCTCTTGGGCTGCCACTCCTCAGTGCTCCACAGGCATCGTGTTTCCTGTTGCATTCTGTAGATTTTGCCCAGAACCTTCCTCCTGGTAAGGGTCACGGTGGGAGCCAAGGAAATGGGGAAGGCGGGAAAAGAAATCATTTAAAGTAGAAAAAATGAGGGTTCTATGACAATAGCTTGATGATTGGACAAGTAATCCCGGGATGGCAAAAGAGCTTCATCTCATATATTGGTGTGATTTTGGAAGATTGTCTGAAGCACTATGCTAAGAGAGATGAGTAGCTCAGAGGCCCAGGAAAATAGTGCCGTGATTAATTAATGGTGTCTGCTCTGCATGGTAGGCCCTGTGGAACATTTTTGCCAATGATGGATGAAACTATAAATTTGTAGGATGTTATTCAATGGACGTGATTGTCATGTCCTTACTCCATAGCAAAGAAATTGCAGAGTGTGTTAAGCTGTACAATTGTTGCAATCCTCATATATTTGTTAATTTTTTATTTGACTATTTCTTTAGATATCTATAACTATATAACTGTGCCCCATAAAACTTGCTGTATTATGTACAACAGTTCTCAGCTGTAAAGTTCCTTCCGGCACTTAGCAGTTTCTTCCTCAAGTGCAACTCCAGAACATTCTAGAAACTTGGAACCTAAAAAGAAATATGTTGCTCCAGGATATAATGAGTGCTTACTAATTTCCTCAAGAAAGACAAAGTATTTGAAGGTATAAAACCATCAAATGAGCAAAGCAATTGTTTACTGCTACAGAAGAAAGGTGAGAGGAGAGGTCACGAGGTGGAAGGGACTCCTGGCCCGTAGAAATCCAAGGCCCAGTAGCCAGTGTAATGTTAAGGGGTCTAATGTCCGGGCATTTCAGCAAGGGCAGACTCCATGCCCATCATGGCAACTGATCAAAGGGGAGGGGGGCAGCCAGGATACCAGTAGGGGTATTCCTGTCCTGAAATTTGGTTCCCTTGGGAATTCAAGAGCTTTCAGAGGAGGGACTGTCCTCAGGGAGTTATCCACGGGTTGCCTCCCCGGATTGGAGCAAACTTCCGAGCAGCTCTCAGAGCTCACCGGGCACATTACGTACGTTGCCATGTGACCATCTCAACAGCTTTCAGAGGTAGATAATATTTCCATTTCATGTGTCAGGAAATGGAGATTCAGTTAAGTGAATTTCCCAGGGCAACATGGAACGTGGAAGAGCCAAGACTCGTCCTCATAGCTTCTAACTCCAAATCTTAACACTGTCCCATGCAGTTGGAAGCTCTGGCTCCCTCCATACGTGGCATGGGTTCGTTTGCACAAACTTCTGCTTTTAACTCTGGGTATGGAGCAGATGCGCCCTTGAATCCTGCTGGGGATTTTATTTTCTTTGAGTTGCTTTGGCTGGGGCCTCTGAAAATTACCCCTAAGATAACTTATTTCTGATGATCACACTGGAGAGGACCTCACTTCCCGAGAGGACCCCACTTCCAAAGAGGACCTTACTTCCTGCAACCCAAGGGAGGCAGCTCCTAAGGGAGATTTTTTTAAAAACCTGGATCCCATTTGAGGCAGGTCCCCCATAGCCTGGGCAGCTGGCTCTCCACTCGGAGGGAGCCTTGTGGTGTCTCTAGCCATCCAGCTCTCACTTGAGTTTCCATCGGTGTGTATAGCCTCTCGGGATCCAACCATATTAAATTGCTTCAAGCAACCTATAAAATAAAGACAATTGCAATGCCATAAGAAATAGCATATCCCCAACCATACATAAATTAGGGCTCTAATTCCATCAAGACGTGTGCGTGACATCACATACCGTAAGAGCCGAGCTTGGAAGGGCTGTTCACAGCACCACAAATCTGAGATGGAATTACCGTCTTAATTTATTTACATCTTCTGGTGGCTGGGCTGCAGGACAGATGATTTCTGAAAAGTCTTGTCCCTCCAGCTTATGACCTCATGTTCCGCTTTTCTTCCCTTCTTTCTCTGCCTCCCCCTATCCTCCTTTCTTGTTTCTTTCTCAGACCCCTGAACATGCAGTTCCCCTTGTTTTATTTTCTCTGTGAACCCAGAAAAGTGTGGAAGGAGGGGAGTGCCTAGTGTTGAGAAGAGATGGCAAGTTCCAGATGCAGAGGAGAGGCCTCAGAGAAGTGGGGGAGGCACAGGAAGAATTAATCTCTCCAACGCCATGATTTGTTGCATTGCCCCGCAGCCATTCATCCAGGACCTCTCTGGGGACATATAGCCTTTCCTTGCTTAAATTTTCAATTTAATTAAATCCTCTAGGTGTGTTCTTAGATGTCAACCATGTCCTATGCAACACGGGGTTGTCAGAACCACATGGAACAAAGGAATTTTAAAAGCAGACAGGCCTTTAGCCATCTCAAAGTTAGTTCAACCCCCTGCTTTACAAATGAGGGATCCAAGGCCCAGAGAAATGGAATGATTTGCCCAAGATCATGGAGCTAATTAATGGCAGAGCCAAGTCTAGACAGCAAAAAAAGTGAGAAATGTTAGCAGCGTCCACCAGGCCCTTCCAGCTGGTCGGAGAAATAAGACAGACACCTTCAAAAGAGTTATCTCATGACACGGGAGAGTGCATAAATCAGAGCCAAGATGAGGGTTACAAAAATTGAATTCACGCAAGGAAGGAAGCAACGCTGGCTGGAGAGACTGGTCAGATTTCACAGAAGCAGCCACTGTGGTGGCTGCTGAAAAGGTGAGATCTCACCTGGTAGAGGTTAAACGGGAGAGTAAAACAGGCAGAGAAATGGCCTGAGCCGAGGCCCAGGAGCTGGAGTAAGCATGGTTTGGCGAGAGGAGGTCAGTGGAGCCCAGTAGGGGAGAGCAGTCAGTATCTAAGGATCAGTGACTAACTGGATTTAACTCTGAGGTCCATCGAGGGTACTGCAAGCAGCAATAAATGAACAAGAAGCAATAGACGAAGCAGTGGTTTAGAGCTTCGCTATCAAAATGTGGGCTGGGGCTCATCACCATGAGCCTTACCTCACCTGGAAGCTTTGAGAAAAGCCCGATCTTTGTTGGTCCACCCCAAACTTGCTGAATAAGTATACGCGTTTTAGCCAGACCGCTGGGTGACTCACAAGCATGTTACAGGTTGAGGAGCCCTGCTCTGGAAATCTTGCCTTGTGTGAATATCTCTTTTTGGTGATCCCTGAGATGTTCCCAGGTGCTGCCTTATATTTTTTTTCTCCTGACCAAGGATGAGTTCTTAGCAGTTACACTTGGGAATTCTTGGCAAGAGACAAAACACTAACAAGTTCTTTTTAAATGGAATGAGATGTGAAGGAACATTAAGTGTAACAATTAATGAAGAGGACATAAGATTCGATCTTGTGAACATTTAATTACACGTTTATTCATTTCAGTCTTGCAATTTTCTTTTCGTATTTTGGAGCCCATGAATTTTTTCCCCAATGATCAGTTGTTTTCTGAGCCCTTGAAAAGCTCTTGGGCTTTAGTAGCTCATGGATAAAACACCATGGGGGGGGGGTCTACAGGAGCCCCACCCAGCTCACAGCAGCCCCTGGGGTAGTGGTGAGACCTCAGAGGGGAGGACTGCAAGGGTCCCGGCCCCAGCAAAGACCCCTGCCCCAGGCCATCTGACTTCAACGGCTCTCAGGGGCCGGGAATTTGATCCACTGAGGGTTGGAGGTACTTTCCCTTCTCCAGGCAGCACATAAACTTCCCGGATCCTGGTGCTGCCCACAGCCAGGTGGCAGGTGAGGCCAGTAATGACTGAATTTCCCACCAGCCCAGCGGATGGGAGCGTCAAGATGGAATTACTTTGATTTAAAGAAAATATATAAAGTGATTTGTGTGTGTGCCCCTGAGTTTGTAGATCAAGATGAATACTTGTTAGATACACTCTTAAAAAACTTTTTTTTAAATTCTCCGCGGGGCATCCTCGGGGGGGAGGAGCGTGTGCCTGTGCTTGGGGTAAACCGCAGGGAGGCTGCAGAGGCAGGGAGCCTTTCAACTGCTCACCGTGGGCTGAGACAGACACGCAGCCCAGCGCCCCTCCTCCCACCAAACCACAAATAGGTGCCAAGTCTGGGTCACAGCTCCCTCGCCAGAAGACCCTCTAGTGAAGTGCTGGGGACCAGCGTTCAAAGGCAGAAATTCCACCTGGGTTGCCTCCGCCATGGCCGACATTGGTTTGGTCTTCTGGGGACTGGTGTCCAGTGAGGAACAGGCCCCGGGAGCTGTCTGCCCCGCAGCAGGCCCTCTGGGTGGGGGTGTCCTGAGACTCTCGAACTGGCTGCATTCCTGGATGCTTCCCCTCCACTAAAAGGGACTTCCATGCTGAGGAAATCTCCATAGTAATGGGAACCAACCATGGCCTCCTCTCTTAATTTTATCTTTTTTATTAATTGAGATATAATTCTCCTATTGTAAAATTCACCCTTTAAAAGTGTTCAGTTCAATAGTTTTTAGTATAAGTTGCAGTGTTGTACGACCGTCCCCACTAGAACCATGCCATCACCCCCAAAGGAAGCCCTGAGCCCACATGCAGTCACCCCCCTCCTCCCCTCCCCTTGCCCCTGGCTACCACAAATCTGCTTTCTGTCTCTATGGATTTGCCTTTTCTGTACATTTCATGGGAATGGAATCACATAACCTGTGATCTTTAGTTTCTCCTTCCTCTTAGTTTTCTCTTGCCACAAGTCTCAGTAATTTCTTATGAAGATCCAGAAGTTGTCATTTATTTCTTATGAAGATCCAGAAGTTGCTAGTCTGGAAAAGATGGTGAGAGTCCCTGGGCACATTCTCCAGAGACAGGCCCTTGGCTTTCCCCTTCCTGAGCGCCCCTCTGAGAGGCTGCTCCACACCCTGCATCCTCGTCAGAATTCGGCTTTACTCACAGGCCCAGGGCCACACGAGCGAGCACATTTCAGTTGGAGGCCACCGGCCAAGGCCTGTGCTCACCTGAGCAAGGCCGGCTGCTACCACAGAAATCAGCTTCGCTCAAACCAGGCTCCACCTGGCATGGCCATTTCATATCGAATATGTGACTGTCCCTTCAAGTGTCATGAGATGCCTCCTCAGCTGAACTGCACAACTGTGCAAAGAAAGAGTTCAAGATTTGCCCAAGGTCACATAGCTACAAAGTGGTAAAGCCAGGATCCAAATTCAGGACATCTGCCTCCAGTGTTTTCCCCAACAGCTGCTTCCTTGTTACTTAGTGATCTTAGACTGTACTTGGGGTATGCTACCCCCCGAGCCCTTCTCCCTCGAACTTCTCCCTCCGGAAACCCCTCCTAGGAGAAGGAGATCAGCCGTGGGTAACAAGCAGACTCAGCCTTCTCTCTCTTCCTCTCACATCCTAGGAGCCCGAGATGTCCACACCTTTCCTTATCCTAACCTATTACTTCCTTTATCAACTGTCAGACTGTATGAGCTCAAGAGAGTCATTGAGCCACTTGGGCCTCCATTTCTTCATTTTCTAAGTGAGGATATTATTAATACCTACCTTTTAAGGTTGTCATGGGGATTATTTTAAAAGTGTTAGGAGTTTAGGCCAGCATCTGGCACAGTAAGCACTGAAAAATCTTAGGGTTTTTAAATTATTGATTATATTTGTATTTCTCATGCTGTTGACAAAAACCGTACTTGTACATCCATACTGTGCCTTGTACAAAGGGGATGTTCATAAACACGGAAGGAAGGAAGGAGGAAGGGAGAGAGGATTTTTCAGTAGCCTCTAAGTACAGAATAAAGATTGACCTATAGCTAAGTTTCTTTGTTCTTTTAAAACACATTTATATACACACCAAGAGTAAATCCCAGCAGTGCAGGAAACACAATCCATTGACAATTTATGGAATTCACTTGACGCTGTGAATGGAAAGGCCAGGATGGTGTCCTCTTGGTGGTCAGCCCTGAGCTGGTGGAGAACCAACACTCAATCTCCTAAATTCACTCCCACATCTAAACCTGCAGTGACTCTTGATTACATCCATTGCCATTTTATTAGATTCTCATTTCATCATCCTGAGGGTCTGGTTTATTTCATCCTCTGAATTGGCTGAGTGTCAAGTTCTCTGTTAAGTCTATCTTCACTTTTCCTTCCCCTGTGATCTTCCTCGTGAAGGTCGATGGTCTCACTTGAAAAATTCCCAGCATTTCCTCACGTTAGTCTTAGGACTGCTTTGCTGATTTCCTTCCAACTTGTCCATCCTCATAACATCTCATATCAGGAAATGCTCTCAGGTCTGGTGAGTGTGTACGTTGAGGGCAGAAGGACAATGGTGGGTGAGAGAACAGATCCCAGGAGACTAGGAGGTTCTTTGTATTCACCATTCCTGCCTTTACTGGGGTTCCTGATTCCCACTGCTACAGCAAGAGGCGGCATTGCATGCCTGTCCCTGAACTGGACAGACGCAGTCTCAGAATGCTTGCCATACTCTCAGTGGTATTCTAGAGAAGACACCTGTGCTAAGGGTAGCCTTCAAGTAGCTGTGTTTTGGACTTAATAACCCCCCATTTTCCATTTCTCTAGCCCTGGAAGAGCTCATTGGACGAGGGGAAGATATCCGAGTCAAAGGCAGCCAATCCAAAAGACAATCAAGGTTCCCTTAAGATTCTTTGTCTAAGGCAGTTAAACCAAGAAATGCCAAGTGAACAAAGTTACTAGCAATAAGGTTGAAGCAGAAACTTGATGTTAAAAAAAGGAACCAGAGAAGCCATGATATCTAGTGTAAGGCAAAGTTACATGAGAAAGATTATGAGTAAACAGAGGACAGACTCATGAAGTAGAGGGAAAGAGTAATCAGGAGGAGGATGGAAAAGACAAACCCAAAAAGTAACACACAGACTGAGAGGCTTGCCTGAGATGGATAAGCCCTGTGCCAGTCCCCGGGATTCCAGACCAAATCTGCTGTAGGTCATAAATATGCTTACAATAAATCCTCTTTTTCCTCCTGAGATGACTTGCTTGTGTCTCTGTTTCTTGCAGCCACCAGGACTTAAGTACCACCTTCCTGGTCCTCTGGACAATCTTGAAACTGAGGGCCAGGTCTAACGAGGTCTTCCAGACCAGCAGCAGCCATGGGGACCAGTTCAACTCCATTCTACATGTTACACTTGGAGGCTGGGCCCAAGCCAGTCCAACAAGCATGAAGTACCCACCTCCGTGCCGCCCTGTGCAAGAAGTGGATGGAAAGGTGAGTCAGAGAGCCCTTGACTTCAAGGAGTATGTGATCCAAATAGGGTCAGAGGATGTAAGAAACTCATAGAACCTACTCAGATACAAAGCAGGGCACCTGTGTATTGGAGAGAACAACACAATGCTCTGGAGTTTCAGGGAAATTGTGGTCACATTAGGGTCTGATGTGGTTCAGGAAAGACTGCCTAACTTTGCTGGAGATGAAAAGGAGATGTGAGAAATATGATGGTTACTCATGCAGACCTTGGCAACTGATTGGATTTGAGAATGAGGAAGAAAGCAGAGAGTGATAAAACTTGGTGACCGAGAGGGAAGTGACTGTTAATACAACTGATAAAATGTTGGGAAGTGGCTGAGAGAAGTTGAATTCTACTTTTGGTGTGTTGAATCTGAGGTGCTAACCCAGCAGGGGGACATACCGGGAGGAGACATCCATCAACCAACTGGAAAGGTGGGTCTGGGAGTGAGGGAAGAGAGCAGTCTAAGAACCCGGCTGCAAGAGTCATGCATGGAAGTGAACGCAAGGAAGAAAATGGGAATGCTACCTGGCACAAGAGAACCAACCAGGGAGAATGGGGTTGGGGGGTGGCAAGGGGAGGGAGCTGTGGAGCTGCAGGAAGGAGGAGAATGTTGAGTGCACTGAGCCTGGCAGATGCAAGAGGACCCCAATGAGAGGAGAGCATCTCAAGGGGAAGGGTGCCAGTGCCAGCTGCTACCTAGGGCCAGCTGCTGGACTTAATGGGAAGGGGAGGAGGCAAAGGGCAGATGCTCAAGAAATGCTTGAACAGAGTGTGGGCTGAGTTAGAAAGAGTTAGGAGAGAGGAATGAGAGAAAGTGCAAAAATGCAAGAAGGGACCATGCAAAAGAGATTACACAGCTGAACCTTGGTGAGAGGGGCGGGGCAGCAAGCAGGTAAGGATTAACCCCACCCTCCCTGTGGGGTTGCAGGTGGGCTGTGCCATCAATGGCTATGATGGTGGGGAGGCAACGAGACCAGGAGACAAAGCTTCTGAGCAGTGGGGAAGAGTACACAGGATAATAGCTTGAAAGTTACTATTTCTCACCAAGATCCAGGACATTCTCTAAACCCAACTTAATAGCAGTCCCTGTAGACGTTTATTTTTAAATTATTGTTGTTATTATTACTTGTATATTTCCTGATTTTAAAAATAAAAGATTCCTTAGTTTTTAAAAAATGATTCAAATAAGACAGAAATCTATGAAGTTAAAAGTCAAAGTGCTTCCTAAATCTTCCCTCTTTAAAGATAAGTACTACACATTCTTCCAGAATGATCTATGTACACAAAAACACAATCTGCTCTTTCTCAAAATAAAAAAAATAAGAAAAGGGACAAAGTAGACATACTGATGGGCAACTTGTTTTTTTACTTTTTTTTTTTGCACGGGCAGGCAGTGGGAATTGAACCTGGGTCTCCAGCATGGCAGAGAAGAACTCTGCCACTGAGCCACTGTGGCCTACTCTCAACTTGTTTTTTTAACTTAGGATGTCATGGACCTTTTCCCAGTTGGGTACACATAGATCCACTTCATCTTTTTTTAATGATTACATGGCATTCCATTATGTGACTGATTGTAGTTTACTTAACTAATTCCCTACTGATAGGCAGTTAGGGGGTTTCTGACTTCACGCTGTTATATATAATGTAATGAGAACACCTATTTCTTCTACAACTGTGCAAGCATTTTCATGGGATAAATTCTAGTTCAAAGCACAGAGGCATTCTAATTTTTATTGACCATGTCAAATTGCTCTCCAAAATTGTTTTGCCAATTTACCCTTCCATCACTAGACTGGAAGCATTTCTTTTCCCCACATCTTTGCTAATATTTGTCATCTTTCCTAATGTGATAGGGAAATTTAAAATGTGGCATTGTTTTAATTAGCTTTATTTTATTGGAGAAACTGAGCGTCTTTTCACATGCTTTCACCATTTTTAATTTACCTTCTATTAATTTCTTCTGTAAATGTCCTTTCCCAGTTTTCTTCGAATTGAAGGATATTTTTTCTCCTCATAGGAAGATCAGACTTTCAAAGAGGTACTCAGAGATCTGTTCGAGGAAACATTCCTAAATATTTTCAGCATCTCCAGAGAGCCACACTGTACTCAATGGATCCCACTGGTGGCAAGATTGAAGAGCTGATGCAAAAGAAACACAGCTAATATTATTTAAAAGATTCAACTTGGAACATTTGAGACATCAGCAATAAGAAAGCTCTGCAATATTATATTACGTCAAATTCAAGGAAAGGGCAGTTCAATGTGGACACCGGCATGTGACACTGAAGCAGATTAGATGACGACACAGACCCAGGGTAGAAGGCTGCCTTGGGCACCTTTTCTGTGGAGGGTTATGCCAAGACCAAGCTCAGAATCACAGCTGATAAGCCATGAGCACCTGGTTGTTGTCATGCATGTACAGGACATGTAATTTCCTGTTTCTTCAGATGTGCTTAAGTTAACTGTTTGAAAACCTGTGCATTCATTCATTCCATTGTGTGGGTTTGGGCTTCTCAATCCTTTGCTGTTCTTGTAAAGTTCCAGGAATCCCTTCATATTTTATTAGGGGATGATATCTGGATAAGGGCAAAAATCACCTGTGTAACTTAGGTGGGGCAGCAGAGGAAGTCCAGGCAGGGGTTGAGATGACCAGCCAACAGCTTCTGTCACCATGCTGATGGACAAGCTGAAGAAGCCGCCCGCGGATGGTTCCAGAACAGAGCCTATTCCCCTGTCACCACCAGTGACACAAGAGGAGCTGTCATGTTCTAACCACCACCGTGCCCAGTATCTCACGATACCACAGGCACTCAATAAACACTGGTTCAATTAAATTGAAAAGTTGATGGAGAGAGTTTCCCCAAGGAATCAAGAAGGCATAAAATGTTAAAACGAGGCCTAAAACTTGAATTGCTGAAGCCAAGCAAACACGGGTTCATTTTCACTTTGTTCTCAGGCAATGTATTTGTCCAGGAGACGTTTTTTCTTCCACCGACATTTGGTTCCTTCCCTACCCAATGCACACTTGCCTCCCTCCCTCCCTCCCTCCCAGGGATTGCGTGAGACCAGAGGTAATTCCCTACTGCTGCTCCACTGGGCTGTGGCTAATAGTTCTGTCCTTCTGAAGCGCCAGCTGGTTGGGGCTCTCTTTCTGGCAACTGATTAGCCTGTAAGCCCTGCCTGGCTGGTCCTGCAGCATTCTCCAGTGCAAATGGCTGAAAGCATGCCTTTCCCAACGAGGAAAATATGTAAGATTTAGTTCCCAAGTCATGTTTCATGTTTTCAACGGTCTTCTCATCATCACTAGTTGGATTAAATTTAGTGATTACAAAGATTTTTGTTTTTATCAATAATACCCTTGATCTTGAAAAACAAGGGCAATTTAAACAGACCCAGATGCTCTAAACTCCACCACATGTTTGTTGTATTTTTTTAATCGCATTGTATTTGAGGCTGTCATTTAAATCAATTAAATAAGAACATTATTTCTATGGCCGTATTTCCCCAGCTCCTCACACTAAATGTTTGCTGTTTTTTGTTATTTGATTGCAGAACCCTCAAAGAAGAAAAACATTTCATATTAATTGTTACGTTACCCACCACACTTTTCTGAAATAGGTATATCCCCCCCCACCAAAGACGGTAGGGGCCAGGCTGTCATCCGGGGAAAAATTACCCTGGATCAGAAAAGTTACTGGATTCCAAGTCACTGCTGTCTGTTTATCCCTTTTCAGCAAAAGATTTTTCCCTCTTTTAAAATGGATCATTTAGTTTCATTATTATCACTCCAATTATCAACGACTCTTTCCATCATTGTAATTCAACCAATACTTACAGAATGTCCACTGGCTTCCTGTAAACATTGCTTCCGTTTTTAAATCAAGGCTACTTCAGCTACTTTATGTGACAATGAATTCTGGGAGAAGAGAGGAAAGAGGGTTGATGAAGGAAGGTGTGAAACTATAAAATAGCAGGCTGTGTGTATAAAATAAAAAGAAGACTTGGCATCAGAGAACATTCTTTCCAAGCCTGCTGTCCGGTATCCCAGTCTGCTAACAACCCTGCCTCACTCTCAGCTGGGGTCAAACACTCTGAACCATTTCCCGCAGTGGCGATGGGTTACACGGAACCATGCACACTCTCTCCCAGACCACTGGATAACCAAGTGCACACACTGGCTGGCTGCAGTAAGGGTGCAGCCTGTGGCCTGGAAAAGTTTTTCTCCCACTTGCATGGAGATTGAGCCCCAAATCTTGACCTCATCATTTCAGGCTAGGCTCCAAGCAATGGCGCTAACCAGTTCCCATGACTCCTTTTGTGATGTAAAGAGCTAGATAATCGTGAATGGACACCAAGCCTGGGGCCCTGTTCTATAAATCAATCTGCTGTCAGGGGTCAAGTGTCTTCCATTGAATGTCAAAAGGCCACTTTAAAAATCAGTGTAAGAAAATAAGCCAGAAACAACAAAATAAGCCAGAAACAAAAAAACAACAATGGTATGGTCACCTTTAGAAAATGCTTACAAGAAAGCAGGGGCCCAGATTGTAAGCTTTTACAGCAGATACATTTAGTCTGGAGTGGTGATTATTATTTCTGGATTTTGAGAGGCTGTTTTATATACATAACCTGATATTTAGAGATAAGAATGAAGCCAGACAGGTTGGGCTTAAAGTAATTTAGAACATAGGGGTAAGGAAGACAGTGTCTATATTTTAGAACCACACATACTCTTTGAGACCAATGGAAGAAAGGTTTATTTGATCTGGAATTGAAATTTCTGTACTGCATAATCTAATTCAACCTATATGTATAGCTCATTTGAACAATTGAAACACAGGAAGCACAGGATAAGAAAGAGGTTCTTTAAACCTGCATAGATTATTGTAATGCTTGGAAACATCCTAGAGTACATTAAGCAGATAATCAAAAAGTGTTGACAAAGTCCCCTGAGGGAGGGGAGAAAGAATATGGAACTACTAAACTTTACCATCAGGGAACCCCCTAACAGTGTGTCAAACTTTAGGGATAACCAAAACAATAGGCCATGCCCTCGATCATGAAGCTTACTCTTGTGAAGATTATGAAGGTAGCGGAGAAGCTTAGACTACCTATAGGCATGCCTAAGAGTTACTTCTAGAGGACCTCTTTTGTTGCTCAGATGTGGCCTCACTCTCTCTAAGCCCAACTCTGCAAGTGAACTCATTGCCCTCCCCACTATGTGGGACTTGACATCCAGGGGTGAAAGTCTCCCTGGCAACATGGGAGATAATTCCCAGGGATGAAATCCAGACCTGGCACCATGAGGGGTGGAGATCAACAATTCCATCCTGACCAAAAGGGGTAAAAGAAGTGTAGTTAATAAAGTATCAGTGGCAGAGAGAGTTCAAATAGAGTGGAGAGACTACTCTGGAGGTTGCTCTTATGTAAGCTTCAGGTAGACTTTGCTACCTATCATAACCTGCCAGCCCCCAACCAGGACCATTCCAGTCAATCCTAAAGAACACCTAGGGTAATACATAAGATTCTACAAGGGTTCCAGGCACTAGAGTAACTTTCCAGAAACCTTCAACCTCCAGATGGGTCCCTGGTCCAGATAAGACCTGAAACCGAGCCCAGCCTCTCCAGAACATCAGATAGTTTCATCTCCCTACCCCATATTAGTGATAGACCCTTCCAATATAAAAAATTTAGAATTGCCATAGCCCAAACAACCCTAAAGAGAGGCATGGAAAGATCAAAGGTAATGGTGGAATTATACATAGAAGATAGGACCTAACAAATGAATATGAATGCTGAATCATTAAATTGATATCTCTTTTAGCCTCCAGTATTTCAGAGACGCTAGAAGTAAAAACCTAAATTTGTGAAACTGTAACCCATCTCAAAGTCTAAAATATATTCTACAACTAATTGAGGTGCTGTTCTTTGAAATTTATAGCTTTTTTATATATGTTAATTTTCACAAGGAAAAAAATTGATTGTGATGATAAAAAAGTATTTAAGCCCTCTAGCCTCCTATATTCTGGAGCAGCTAGAAGGAAAAATATGAGAGGATTGTATGGTAGCCCATGACAAACTCTGGGATCTGTCCTGTAACCACTTGTGAAAGAGTGCTTTGAAAACTATTGCTTTTTTATTTTTTTTTCTGCTTTGTATATATGTTATACTATACAATAAAAAAAGTTAAATAAATAAAAATAAGACATTAGTGCAGCCCCCTTTGTCATCTGTACTTGTTATTTGGTGCTACACCAAGCAAGGAAGAAGGAAACTCAAAGTACCAGGCAGACCTGCTTCTGATGCTTTCGACTCACATTTGTAATAATAGCAATGACAGGAGTTAACAGGTTTTTTCAAAGCATACTGTATGCTAGGCATAAATTATCTCACAAAATCCTCACAATAAATCTATGCCTTAGGTCCTATTTTCCTCATTTTGATGAGCCTCATTTTGACTGAGACTCAGGGAATGTGACCATCCCAAGGTTACACAGCTTGTGGTAGTGACAGCAAGAATCAGACGCAGGGACAGGCAGGATAGTCCCAAGGATTATGGGAAGAGTGAGAAGTTCCTCGGGAAGGAGGGTCACTGTGAGCCTGGCAGCTGCTTCCCTGCCTCCAAGAAAGCTGATAGGATGTCAGAAGAGGTGGTCAGGAGAGACCACAAAACCTCCCTCCTCATTCAGAAAACACACAAAGCTCTGACCTGATTCCTGGCTGGCATTTGGAGACTCGTGAGTCTCCAGGCAGGTTTCCTCGGCTTCTCGTACTTTCTACCCTCCGCACCGCTGCACCTTTGCTCAAGCGGTGCCTTCACGTCTTCCTCATCCTTCAGATTATGTCTCATATTATCTAAGACGTTTTCCTTGGACCTTCTGCCCCCTCCCTCACTGTCCTTCCTCCTATAAACACCTAGAGCGCTTAATCCATACCTCACACTTTGGTCATATTTTGTACTATTTTTGTCAGTTTGTTTTCTGGTCATCTCTCTGCCAATCAGAATACAGATTTCTTATATTCTCCTTATCTAACCTAGCACAGAGCTGAACATGATCATAACATAACCCCATAAATAATAACTATCTTTATAAAGTCTTTTGAAAGATTTTAATGTGCAATATTTCATTTGCTCCTTACAACATGCCAGTCAGTTAGGAAAGAAAGGTATTATACTCCTGTCTTTGCTATGTGATGTCTGGGGCCACTGCAGGAAGCTAGAATCATCCAGTGGTCAATGCTGACAGTCCACTGGGACCTCCCTGGGGCTGCCAGCCAAAGCACCCAAAACTGTCCTTTCCATGTGGCTTGAGCTTCCTTACAGCATGGCAGCCTCAGGGTAGGTGAACTCCTTACATGAAGGCTCAGAGCTCCAAAGGTGAGCGTCCCAGAAGAACCAGACAAAAGCTGCATGGCCTCTTCTGATCTAGTCTTGGAAGCTGTGTAGTGTCACTTTCTGCTGCACTGTCTGGGTTACAAGGGAGTCTCCAAGGCTGGCCCAGATTCAAAGGTAAGGAATATAGACCCCATCGCTCAACGGGAGGTGCGTCAGAGAATTTGCTCGACCTATTTTTAAATTGCCCCAATTCCCTACCTGACAGAGAGAAAAAACGAGACTTAGAAAGGTGAAGTGGGCCTGTCCGAGGTCATGCAGCTGACTAGAAAACCACAGTCAAGAGTCATTCCCTGTGCCCTGTGCAGGGTTCATTCTTGCACCCAGTACCTGCTGGCGATGGATTGATGGATTATCTATGAGGGAAGCTGCCAGCAAGGCCAAGAAGGAGAGGGAGAGCAGAGGGTCCTGTGACCCCACTGAACCTTTCCTGATCACTGTCTTCTCTGTGGGTTCTTTGGATGCCCTCTGATCATTTTGGATTCTCAGCACAGTTTGAGCTGCCCATTTTCTTTGGCCTATTTTAGAGGGCCCAGCTACACAACCCTACAAGTGGGGCTGGGGCTCGAGGCTAAAAGCTGGGTTCTGGGGTCTAGGACTAAGGGCTGGGGCCACAGTTGGAAGCAGAAAATTAGGACTGGGGCTGGTCACTAAGAGCTGGAGATTAAGGGCTGGAGTTTGGGAGCTGAGTGATGGGGCTGGAGCTGGAGCTGGAACTAGGTACAGGGCCTGAGGGCAAGGGTTGAACCTGGGGACTAGGGCTGGATGTTGGATGCTGGAGCTGAGGGCAAGGGCTGAGACTAGAGCTGAAGATTGGGGGCATGGGGCTGGGACCGAGGGGTGGGGAAGCTTTGCCCCACTTCGCAAAACAATCTGGTGCTCAACCCCAAAGCCTGCACACCGATCCGCTCAGCTGTTCAGACCTACCTGCAATCACTCGGGTTTTATTATTGAACTTGTCACCATCTTAGTGTTGCTTTACATTTAAATTTATTGTAATCGTAAGTTTCCTAAGAAAAAAAAACCTTGATTTTTTTGCAAGTATTGATTAAGTAATGCAACTAAATAAAAGCAATTATTTAAACCACAGGTCTGCCTTCTTGCTCTCCATGTCAAAAATGAAGGTTTCCTGTAATACATAAAATATGCAGATTAATATTTCACCATCAAAGTCTATTTCCATTCGGAAAGGAAAGATAATTAACCAACTTTCACGTGTAATCTCCTGACCTGTGTCAATTCGGAACACAATGCTTTATAAACAGCCTGGATATTCAAAAGAACACGTTAATGAAGCTACTGATAAATGGAATCATTAACAAAATAAACCAGAACCCTCGGCTGCCAAACTGAGGCAACATCTGGTTTTGCCTTAAGCCAATGAGGCTAGAATTTCAGCAAGCTCCTACCAGGACACAGCTGGATCTTTAAGCAAGAAAAAAGTAAAACGTGGAATTCTCAGACCTGCCCCTGAGATGAAGCCTCACTCACAAGAGTAGAGTTAGGTGTGAGGGCTTCTCACTCTTTCTTATCTATTCTTAGCTCCGGGACTCTGCAAAGCACAATCTCTCCGAGTCCCCATTTCCTCAGTTATTATATGGGAATAATAAATTATATCTACCTCATAAAGCTTTTGGAATTAAACACAAGCTCACATAGGTAACGTGCTGCACTACAGCTGAAGTAAGGAATAAGAGAGAAATGATATTTCATTGGTCCAGGAGGACAGGCTCAGAGAGGGAGGTGGGGAATCTCCTTGGACTGACAATCAGTAAATGCAGGATCTAGGCACTCCGTGCTGCCTGCAGGCCCTGGGACCTTCCTCCCTCCGGCCCTCAAGCTGTGGATGAAGCTAGCTGGGACTTCTCCTTCTCAGTGGGCCTCCATGACCCTCTCCCCAGCCTCAGTGAGATGAGATACCAGCTCCTCTATCCTTCATGCACCTCCCAGCCGCTGGGAGCACAGCCAGGCCTCACCCCCATGACGTGAGGGATGGTGCCTCCTGAGCGAGGCTCTCATTCATTTAACCACGTGTGCCCAAGGTCATGATGAAGAACTAGTAAACCCCTGGGCCCCAGTCACCCTTGTGAGAAGGCTCCCGCTCCACTCCACTCCCAAGAAACCTTCGCTGTAAACGCTGGAGAGTCGCTGTTGCCTCCAAACCTCTCAGGGGTTGCTGAGTATCCCAAACAATAGACCCCAAAGCCATAAAAGCCTTTGAGACCCGACCCATTTTCAGAGTCACCCAGCAAAATTAACTTCCAGATGTGTATAGGTGGCAAGGTGGGGGGACAGGAATGGGCCATGGCTCAGGCCCACCCCCTCCCATTCACTAAATGAATTGGCCCATCCCAGCCACTCCAGCCTTAATCTCCTCATCTATAAATAAGGCTTCACTGGACAACCTCCAAGGGCAGCTTTCCCTTATGCTTTTCAGTTATAGCTATAATTTTGTTTTCCTTTCTTACCTCTTCCAGAATCTCTTTTTTATTATTTTTACAAAATCAAAGACACAACAAAGGTGTTTCGACATTCCTTTTATGATAAAAAGAAGACACTTGTCCCCATTGGACCAGGGCTTTGATTGATGACTCTGGTAACAGGGAAGACCACTAGAGAGAGGGCCCTGAGGGGCCTCAGGCTTGACCTCAGGCTCATCCCTTTGGTGCTCCACAAAGGTCATGGTGACTAGAGAGCATGAGAGGAGGCGGGGAGGAGAAAGCGTAGAAGAGAGAAAGGGAGGAGGGGTATTGGTTTCTTGTTGCTGCTGTAACAAACCACAAACTCAGTGCTTAAAGCAATGCAAATTTATCATCCTACAATTCTAAAATGGCTTTCATGGGACTGAAATCAAAGTGTCATGGCCCCCTCCTCCATCTTCAAAGCCAACAACACAGCATCTTCAACTCTCTGCCACTTGCATTCCTTGGCTCACAGCCCCTTCCTCCATCTTCAAAGCCAACAACACAGCATCTTCAACTCTCTCTCTGAGTTCGGCTCTCATGCCACTCTTATATGGATGCTTGTGATTGCAGTGGGTCCCCCAGAGAACCCAGGATAATCTCCCATCTCATGGTGTATTCGCAGGTCCCTGGGACTCTGACATGGGCATCTTTGGAGGACCATTTTTCTCTCTACCACAGAGAAGAGAGGAAGGAGATGGGGATGTGAAGAAGAGAAGACAAGTCCTCCCTGTGAGTGGGAACTGTGCCATTGAGGAAGGCTTGAGGAGGCTTCCCCGGTTCCTCTCTCAGCTCTGGGGGCTGCGTAGTTTCCCAGGCCACTCGCACAAGCCCTGGGCTCCCCAGGGAGGCCCCTAGGCTGGGTTACATGGGAGGCAGAAAGCACGGGGTGGGTGACTTATGCTTCTCGGCTCACGTTCCCAGGCCCTTCTTCCACTCTGTGCCCGGCAGGCGTGGTGGCCTGGGGTCTGTGCGTGGCCACTGACAGCCGCCCACGTGCGGTGAGGTGAGGGCATCAAGGAGGCTGTGCGCGTACCAGACAAGCCCTCCAGCAGCCGCCACACGGGCTTTAATGCCACCCTTATCACCTGCTTCCTCTGGGAAAGATAAGTGCCCATGGGATGGGCACCACACACGGATCTTTATCAGGCCCTGACGTTTTCACAGCAATTAAGTTAACACAAGTGCTAGGAGCAGGTTTTGAAGGGGGAGTCAAAGTTTCTTCTCAGGACACCAGACTGCTGTCTTTGGAAGAAAATGAAAATTCGCTGGGCAAAGGTCTGCTTTCCCGTAGGTAACTGGTGAGGAAACCTCTCCGGCTGGTGGTGAGACCAAGCCAGAGTCGCATTAACAAGGCTGCTCCCCAAAGAGCCCTCCTCCCTGCCTCAGAGCGGGTGCTCCATGGCAGGAGCCGGGAGAAATACGCGCCCCTGGGGGGTGAGGCAGGGAAGGACTCTGGGCTAAGGGAGCTGCAAAGGGGCTACAAGGGAAGGTTAGGGGAGGGAAGGCGTGGGGAGAGGCGGGAGGCACGAGCACCGCACAGAACCTCCTCTGCAGGCAGGACCCGTGGGGCCATTCCCTCCCACTCCTACCCACTGAGGCTCAGTGTGCGGGGCTGCCGGGGACTCACACCCTGCCCCGCTGCTGGGCTCAGGCCAAAGAGGCTGGGGGTGCGGGGCGGGGGTGCAGCAGCCCTTCCTTCGTCAGGTGGTCAGGCCAGCAGTGACCACGCGGGACACAATGGAAAGGGGAACTCCCCCGTGAAGCCAGCACCACTCGCTGGGTAGCCACCAATAGAAGGGAGGAGCGTCGCCTCTCTGGGTCCCTCTAGAGCAGACCTGTCTCCCAGCAGAAGGCAGTGCTGGCAGGAAGAAGCAGCCGGAGCGGGCTGAGCTCTCAGTGTTGCAGAGTCCCCTCCACGCTCTAGCCACGCCACAACCCCCTCCTGATCATAAATCCGCCTTCCTCTCTGGCCTGACGCTGCAGCAGGACCTCGGGGGTGGGCTGCGGGCAGGGGCTCGGGCTTTAAGGGCAAAGCTCCGAGGGGGGCCCTCTTTGACCCCATCCCTAACAGAAATTCTCACACGTTGCCCAAAGTCAGTTTTTGCCTAAGTTTCCTGGATCCAAGGAGACTGTGGGGCAGGAAAAAGCTGAGAGAGAAAGCCTGGGGCCGTGAGTCCTGGATTGTTTGGTTCATTCACACCACAAACACTGGGTGCCAGCTCTGTGCTGGGCACTGTGCTAGGCACGGGGGAGGCAGCAGCAGACAAAGCGAATTAGGTCCCTGTCCCCATGGAGCCTAAGTTCTAGAGAAAGGCAGTGAGCGAAATAAGTAAATAAGGAGTGAAATAATGGAGACAAATGAAACAGGGGCAGTCCCTGGGACAGGGGTGCGATCTGAAAGGGCGATCAGGTAAATCCTCATTGAGAAGGTGTCATTTGAGCAAAGCAGGTGAGCTTCCAATCCTGAGGCAGCACTGGCTCCTTAGGTGAGCCCGGGAAAGTCACTTTCCTTCCCTAGGTTTTCCTGTAAAATAAGAGCATTAACCCAAATTGCTAACTTTCAAGCATCATTTCCCCTGCAGCCGACCCCTTTGGTCAAATGAAGAACTGCCCAGAGCTCTAAAAGTGAGGGTTCCCAGATAAAACATAGCACACTCAGTTAAATACAAATTTCAAGTAAACAAGGAATAACTTTTAACGTATGTCTGTCTCAAACATTGCATGGAACATACTGTAAAAAAAACATCATATATCTGAAATTCTGTATTTTCATTTGCTAAATCTGGCAGCTATACAACAGGTCACATAGACGTGGGAACAACAGGTGCCCTGCAGAGATCTACAGCTCTGCAGCTAGCCAAGTACCTCTCAGAGCCTCAGTTTCCCTCTGGGCAGGCCTGGAAGGCATCTCACAGAGATGGTGGGACCCCTTCGGGAGAGTGAGTGATCTCAACATCGCACAGCTCAGACCGAGGAAACTGCAGGGCCTCAGCTCTCAGGTCAAGGGAGGTTTCAGTTAAATGCCCAGCAAGAAAGCATCCAGCTCAACACCTGGCAGCAGTGAGTGCCCAGAAACGGTTTCCTTTGTGTGAGCCTAGTTTCCTAGAAAACTGGCTTTGCTCTCTCACCTTCCAGGTTTTCTGGAGGTCAACACCTGGTCCATTTAGTACAGAGGGTCCCTCAGCCCCCTAGGGCCAAGAGGAGGTTGACTGAGCTTGTTGCTGAGTCTGGGAAAAGGGCCCAGAAGGGCTTCGGTGGTTTTCTTCCCAGAGATTCACTCATTCCCGGGCTGGGAACTGAGCTGAGTGTGGTCAAGAAGCTCTGTCACCCTCATTTGTCTCTCCCACCCAGTGAGAGTTTAATTGAAAAACAGGGTGATATTTTTTAATGAAAGAAAAAAGCAGCCCTCCAGGCTAGAGAAAAAAGCAGAAATGGGAACAGCAAAATATCTGCAAGCTCCCAGCAGGTATTGGAAATGGTCTTTTAATGGCATGAAGTAGATGCAAAGCCATCAGCCTCTCCGCAGCCTGCAACTTCAGAACATGCTGTGAGCAGCTGGGGCTTCTCAACTGGCAACAAGCACTTGTTTTCTCCCTGAGGTAAAATCAGTAGCCAAGATAGTCTGCTCCCAATTACCTGCCTGTGGCTTATCTGAGGTGGCATGGCTTTAGGATGAGGGAGGGAAGATGGCAGGCAGAGGAGAAGGGGCAAATGGGGCCCTGACCAGTAGCTGGACAGAGCTGAAAGAAAGTACAGCAGGTGTCTACTGCCGCGTAGCTCACCACCCCCAAATGCAGTAGCTCAAAACGACAATTTATGTTGTTTCTCCTGGCTTCATGGATTGCCTGGGCCCACCCAACTAGGCGATTCTCTCTGGGTATCTTGCTGCAATCCATAAGTCAATCTCTGCCTCCATCGCGTAGCCGTCCAAACTTCCTCTGCTTGTAAGGACCCCAGTCCTATGGAATAAGGCTCACCCTGGCTCAGGGTAGCCTCACCTTAACTTCAAAGATCTTATTTATTTACAAATGGGTTCACATCCACAGGACTGGGGTTAGGACTGGAACATGTCTTTTGGGGGACATGATTGAATCCATATAGAGTCCACAGCTCTCTCAAGAGGTGAAGGGACAGAGTCCCAGGGCCATTCTCAGAAACAAGCACGGAAACTAAAGGCGCCAAGTTATCTGCTGCCAATCTCTCCATCTTTCTCTAACAACAAAATCCATTTGGCTAAATTGGTATGCCAAGTTCAGGGGATCCTACACTTCCCTTCCAGACTGCATGTGTAGGTGTGTGTTTGGGGGTAGGGGTGTGTACATGTGTGTAATTGTTTGTGCATGTGGGGTGTAAATGTCAGGCAAGTGTCTCACCGCACGTCGTGTTCCTGATTGAGGAAAGCCTGCCAATGGGTAGTTTATACTGGAAACGGCCTGGAATATCTCACTATTTATATAACTATGTGTTGTATGGCCTTTTAATTTAGACCTCATTCCAAATGCATGACACGTCCTTTTGACACCTTGAAGAAATGTTTCTCAGAAGGCAGGCTGGGCACAGCAGCTCCAGGCTGCAAAAAAGAAAACACACAGTCCTGAAAATTAAAAGTAATTTAGGCCCTCTTAGGAAATGCCTTGCTTTAGGCTACTTGATGTGGTCATTTATTAAGTGACTTAATCAGGAAAGTAACGCATTCTCAGAGCAGTCAAGGCGCTTTCCCAGCCCTCCTGGATCCTCCAGCTCACAAGCGGGGTGATGCATTGAGAACGGGGCTACCAGAAGAGAACCCCACCGCAGGGCTGAGGAATGGTGCGCAGCCCAGCTAGGAGGGCTCTCTGCGGCTGAGAAACGCACCGCAAATCAGTAACCTTCTGACTGAACCTGAGCAGGTTTTTAACGTGCTTTCACCTGCCCTTTAGCGGGCGGGCTTAGGGCCATAGAATCACAGCCTGTCAGAGTCCAAAATATCCCAGCTCTTTTCTGGCCTAAGCGCAGCATCTCCTTGGCCAGGAAACAAAGAGTCGATGTCAGTGGCTGAGGCCGCATGCCCGTCTTTCCATATCTGGAGCTAGGATGCAGGTCTCCTTCCTCACAGCTGAGACCGGTGGCTATCCCTGTGCCTGTCGGGACAGTGAGCGGGCCCTGGGCCTCCCCCTCCCCCACTACCAGCCCCATGTGGCTCCAGCAGCGAGCATGACCGCATGGACTCGATATTCCTGTGGGAGTATCTTGCACCAAATATGAATGAGTGAGTGAATGCTCGGTGGGGGAATGTGTGCAAAAACATTTACTGAGGGCCTGCTATGTGCCAGGAACTGTGCTAGAAAACAGGAATGCGGCAGAGATTAAAATAAACTTTCTTCCTAGTGAAGGAGCTTATGCCGGAATAGGAGAAGGGAGAGTGGGAGGGAATGAGTGGGTGGATCATTAATGGATGGAGGAAAAGGTAGATGATAAATTAATGGATCGATGGCTGGATAATTACTACAGTTAGAAAGTCAGGAAAGCAATAGCTGATGGATAAGTTAGGGACTCAGAAATCTGGAGTCCTGCTCCTCCCTGCAAGTCTGCTATGCAGCCAAAATCAGCTCTAATCAGACAACTCCAGCTCAAAAGTCTTCAGGGTTATGTCATTTAGAACCCACCCTCCCATTCCACACTGCTCCAATATTTGCCTTTTATTTCAATCCTGGCTAATCTCATATCCCCCCTACCCACCACCCACCCCATCAATCAAAACCATTCCTGCTCCTTTGCTCAAGTTGACACCCCTACCTAGAATGTTCTCCCCTCTGTCCCCTGCCTCTTCTCCAAGCCCCTCCCCTTCCATTCGGCCCTCTCTGTTCATTCTAAGCCTCTCCTCCAAGACAGCTTCATATGCTGAGCCCATGTCCTAGGCACCTGGGCACAGAGCACATTCCCTTCGGTGAGGTGTGCTGTATCCAATGAGCAACATTTGTCAGCTCAATTGTCAGGTCATGGGGGGTAGGAACTGCCTTACCTTCAGTGTTCCTGTAGACTTGAGCATGTGACTAGGTACTCAATAGATGCTCAAGAAGATTTTAAGAATACCATAGAATCCAGACAAAATAAGCACAGGAGGCGTCTAGGACACATGCTTGGCTTGAGTTCACCCCTAGCAAGCTCTGAAAATCCTGCTTTCTCCCTAGAACCCACTTCACACTGCCCCTTCCCTTCCACCCCACCCCCACCCCCACCCCAGTGCCCTCCTGGAGGCGTCCCATCAGAACCGGAACTGGGGTGAGGCCTAGCTCACTGAGGAGGAGCTTGGGGAGAGGCCTCTTTGACTGTTCTACAAAAATAAAAAACTACTCTCTGAGCTGGTGAATGACTCAGCATCTTGGAACCCAAAGGGGAGAAGCTGTTTGCATCCTGGCATGGCGGGAGCACAGAGTCCCGGCTGACTCTGGGAAGCTTCCGTGCCAGGCCCAGCGCCCAATTGTGACAAGTCCAGGCACCTCGGGTGGGAGCTGCTGTGCCGACCTCCTAACCAGGCAGCGATGGGGAAAGAGCATCTCCTGTGGATGGGATTGGCCACCCCATTTTATAGATGGGGAAACTGAGAAGCAAAGAGATCAAAACCTCTTGGGGTTCCCCAGGTTGCCTCTCTTCCTCTCCCTAATGTTTGGCCGGAGCATCTCTGAGAGATGAAAGATGAAGAATTAATCATTCTTCAGAACAGCTGCAACCCTGGACTGAAGGGAGACCCCCCCCCCCGCCAAATGCACATGAATTTCCCAGGGGTCCTTCCCATTTCCGTGCCCTGGGACAGTTTGGTATCTGGCAAAGCCTATGGACCCTGTTGCAAAATATTAAAACTCCCATGATTACAAAATCAGTTATATTGGAACAAAGTTATAAAAAATAATTTTTAAGTGATATAGCACATCATATGTGCTTTTTTATTAACATTTCGAATTGCAAGGTCTAGCAGTCAGTTTAATACCTACCCTAATTTCATCAGAGCACAAATAATTCAAGCTATCTGCCTCAACTGTGATATGATATGAAAATATCCGTAGTTTCTACAGATCAAGAAGTCACGGTCCTGCTAAAACCACTGCGGTCACTGCCTACATCCTTGAAGGAAATGCTAGATTTCAGTTAGCGGTTGGTGAAAGTAGAGTACCTTTTCCCCAATTAAGTTCACAGACCCCTTGAATTCTATCCCCCTGGTTGGCATTTTCTCAGAGTAATAATGATGAGATTTTAGGCAAAAACCTGACATTCTTCTATCCTAAACTTCATACCGGGTATACTTCCAGACACTCAAAAAAATAAAATATTATGCTGAGTTGAATCACACCCTCCTCACCAGACCTCATACCACAGGCAGAGAGGGGGCCGGGGCTCTGCCTACTCCCCCTCTTAGGAATCAGCTCTGGGGGGGGGGGGGGGGAAGGGGGGACTCTTCATAAAGGGGCTTTATTCTCATTTGAATATGCTTGGAAGCAGAGGGAGGTGTCAGATAACGGGCCCCGTGACTGCTGAAGGGAAACCTGTACAGCGGCAGGAAACATTCAAGAACAGTTCATCCTTGTAAAAATATCCTCCCTCTGACACCACCCGGCCCGGGAGTAGCGGTGGCTGGTCGGAAATGAGTCTGCTCCAGAATGAGCCAGCTCCTTCGGCAAGGCGGCTTCCCGCCTGTCCTGGCCATCCCTGAAATAAAATACCAGTCCGGGGCACAGCACCAGGTCCCAGCACCCCACCCAGGCTGCCCGGCCCCCGGCCACGCCCGAAGTGGCTGGGAGGGCCTGGCCTGGCCCCAGTCCCCCCTCCTGCTGGGCTGCCGGTCCACATCTGCCCTTCTGCTCCGGCCACAGCATGGCCAGTGCACTCAACCTTAGTTCAACAGTTTTCTTGGTCAGAGAGGCAGCAGAGAAGATCTGCCCAGAAGCTGCCAGTAGACCTTGGTTCAAATCCCTCCTCTGCCACCTCCCACTTTAACCTGCACCACAAATACTCACTTTCTAATCTGTAAAATGGGCTGAACTCACCTTAACTGAGTTGCCAGGAGAGTCAACAAAATAATGCTTGGAATCTAATCTGTAAAATGGGCTGAACTCACCTCACTGAGTTGCCAGGGGAGTCAACAAAATAATGCTTGGAAAGCTCCTTGCTCACTGTCTTTACACAATAAACACTCAGTAAAAGATAGCTATTATTCATAAATTTAAAAAAAAATTTTTTTTGAGCTTCTGCGGAGCACAAGGTACAATACTGGGTCACTTTCTTGTTCGTTAAGGACAGTTACAGGCAGAGAGGGGGAAATCATTTCATCTAGTTAATTTAACATGATTAAAGGAAAAGAAAATGCTTGGTGTCTAGAGAAATCAATGGAATGGGCTTAAGGCTAAAAAACGGCCTTTGTCCGGGATGAGGAAGGAGACCCCCATAAAGTACGGCGGGCTAGGGTAGGCGAGTGCAAAGATCCTTCCCTCCACTCTCGTGCCTGTCAGGCTGGCGGCTGTGAGGGAAAGGAGAGCCCTGTCCTTGACCCCAAAGGAGGTGGTAGGAGCCCCAAGGAAGCTGGAGGCCCCCAGAGTCTGGCTGCACCCAGCAGCCCTTGCAGCCTGCCCATTCCACAGATCTGGGAGCGTGCTCTGGGGTGGAGGGGCTGCTATCTGACAGTCCTAAAATTGAATGCCATCTTTTATGGGCAAGTACACATGAGTATTCTATTAGGGAGTGGACTTTCTTTGCATTTCCGAAGGGGTCTCTGACCCCCCAAAAGGCTAAGAACCACTTCTCCAAAGATTAATTTCATCTTGTCTTGCAGGGATCTCAGATTATACTGTGGGCACCAGTCCTCTCTCTCTGCAATAAGACCATAAACTGATAGAAGCAGAGGTCCTAGCAGGCATATTTGCAGTCCATGGCTGTCACCCTATAGAGCCAGACTGCTTAATTCTGTAATATATCCATATATTGTGACTTATACCGGAAACCTCACTCCCTCAGCCTGGAGACCCAGAGGGAGACAGGCGATAACCACAAACCCTAGAAGGCTCTCAGGTATTGCTAAGGCAGCTCAGAAAGACAGCAGTTAAGAGATGGAATGGAGGCCTAGTCCTTGCCAAGTTCACACTGTGCAACTCACTGCTGTTACTTTCTTCAACAAACATTAATTGAGCACCTACTTGCATGTCATGCACTGTTCCAGATGCTGGGGATACAGCCATTAATTAGCCTGGCAGAGTCCCTGTAACCATCCAGCAAATATTCCAGGAGTGAGACATCAACCAGCAACCAGATAAATGCAATAACCTCAAATGGTGGCAAACATTGTGAAGAAAATAAAATAAATGCTATGTAGAGGGGAAGGAAAGGGACAGCAAAGGTAAAGTTCCAGAGGTGGCAATGAGCTTTGCATGTCTGAAGAACAGTAAGGAAGCCGGGGCAGCTGGAGAATAAAAAGCAAAAGACAAACAAACAAACAAAAAGCGTGAGAGAGAAACAGGAGCTGGCTCACGTAACCCTTGGCACTTTTGGAAAGGACTTTGTTCTGTGGAGAACATCAAAGTCACAGGCCACATTTTAAAAGTCACCGAGGCTGCTGTGGAGAAGGGCAGGGAAGAGAACAAGCGGGAAGTCCACAGGCCGTGCGCTCACAGGGCCTGCAGTTTTTCCAACCTGGGCCTCCTCCCCCATTTGACACTTGGCCAGAGACAGACTTAAGGCGGAGCTATTGCTGATTTCTGCACTTAGAAAGAGGGAAGGGGTAGAGTTTCCTCCTGGAGCCCAACTCTCAAGTCTGTGCTTGTCCGCCTACCCAAATACTCCCTGATGGAGACCACCTTCTCCAAGAAGCCCTCCAGGCCCAGCCAGGCATACAATATTTCCTCCAGCCCGACCTCTGTGCCCACTTTTAGTGGTGGGTGAGCTTGTTTTCCTCTGCTGCATGCAGGTCGGTTTTGTTGCCCAGCTAGTCTGCAAGCTTCTGCAAGGCAGAATAGTAGAAGGAGAGATGCTCTGTGCTAGGGGAGAAAGAAAGAGTTGGACAAAGGGTAAAAGCACTTTAAATACTCCTTTCATTGATATTTTAGGAAAACAAGTCTCTTCGTTGCATTGACTGGAATAGAATGAGACTGGATTTGGATTGAAATGCTGGCAGGCATTGCTGGTATTGACGTGGGTGGCACTGGACCTTCCAGAGACTTCTCTCATTAAATTGGACTAAAAAAAATGCTAATAGAAGCTACAGATTTTTAAAGAATGGCCTCAGCCCCAGCCACGTGCCAAAGAAGCCACAAAGTTTATAACGCATCGAACATACAAATTTTCCCAATTAAGAACACTTGTGGGTGGGCCACAGTGGCTGAGTGGCACAGTTCTCGCCTGCTATGCCAGAGACCCGGGTTTGATTTCCAGTGCCTGCCCATGCAAAAAAAAAAAAAGATAAAAAAGAACACTTGCTATTCAGAAGAAGAAAAGCTCAGTAACTGAACTCTTTCACATTCCAGTTTCAACTTCTACCTCTCTTACCACTCAAGTCTGCCTCCCCCCCACCCAAGCCATGACACAAATCATGACTAAACTCCCTTACAAAGGACTGGTTTTGGGGAGACCCAGAGCTATTTGGTACACTGAGGGTGAACTGGTCTTCCTTGAAGTCATCCCCATGACTTCAGCAATTATTTCAGATGAATGTGAACATATGTGGCCACCATTTCCTATGAACTATAAGTAGATGTGTGTTTATGTGTGTCCACCTCCATACTTACACGTGTGCGTGCACATTCCTGTTTAACCACACACCCATATGTGTGTGCGTGTGTGTGAGTTCCTCCACATGCTCTACTTTGAAAAAGGGCCCTAAATTAAAGTCTTGCTAAGGCCACAAAATGTATCTCATATTAATCTTGTGGGCTTAATTTAAGCCTTTTCCATGAGGACATATCATCTTACGAAATGCCCATGGATTTCATGGTCTGAATCTGTTCTTCAGACCTGCTTATTTTACCCCTGGTGCCTTCTCCCAGGGTCTGCCCCTCATCTTAACCCTGGTTCCAGGGTTTCCCTTTCTTTACAGTCTCAGCCAAATAGGGTGAACCCTCAGCCAGTAGGTGAACCACACTCACCTCTACTGTTAAGCTTTAACATGTTAATCTTTACCATTGACTTACTGTTAAAAACCGTTATACATCTATATTGTATGTATTCTATGTATAAGGTACAGAGCATTTTCTTAGAGGAGGAAATGTGCTGGCTGGTGGTGCAATCTATTGAGAATCAAGAATTCTAATTGGCCCATGGTATTAATCAGATGCTGGAAGCACGGGGAAGGGGGAGGCTTGAGTTTCACAGCAATGGGTGGAGATGACTACACTGTGGGTTTACAGCCCATCACAGACCCGCCCACAGTAGGGCTTAAACTTCTGAGGCCAATGCTGGTGGACTACGCTCAGTGTGGCTGGGAATATGTACCCAGCCATACATGATTTCCTGCCTCTACATGCTTCCACAGATGTGACCACCTGGGAGTCTGAATATGTGTGTGTGTGTGTGTGTGTGTGTGTGTGTGGTGGTGGTGGTGAGCAATACTCCTTGACCTCTGAACACACTGTTTCCTAATGTGCAGAGGCTAAATGTAAACTTTGGCCAATATAGATTAACTGTGGAGCAAACCCAGTTTATGGAGCCTGAAACCATGAGTCCTGTTTCGTAAAAGAGTCAGAAGAGCACCATCAAGGACCCAAAGCTTGCCAGCTCTAGTGTGGCTCCACCACCTATCTGTAAAGGCGTTAGTATCCAGCTGCATGAGTCAGGGTTCTCTAGAGAAACAAAACCAACAGGAGATATCTGTAAATATAAGGTTTATAAAAGTGTCTCACGCAACTGTGGGAATGCAAGAGTCCCCAATCCATAGGGCAGGTTGTGAGGCTGGCAACTCCGATGAAGGGTCATGACAAACGCCCCAGGAGAGGTTCGCTGGCTGAAGAAGCAGTGAAAATTCTCTCTTCTCCCTTAAAAGTCTTCAACTAAATGGATCAAATCCAATGGACTAGATTATCTCATTTGCAGGAGACATGCCCTTAGTTGATCATAGATGTGATCAGCCACAGCTGTGGTCAATTAACTAATATTTAATAAACCAGCCTTCCAGTTTATCAACCAGCAGTAATGGTTAGGCCAGTGCTTGCCTGACTAGACAACTAGGCACCATCACATGACTAAGTTGACTCCTGAACCCAACCATCACACCCCTCTGCTGGGACAGGGTGACGGGTGCTTCACCTTATGAATCATCCAAGGGCTGTGTCCCACAAGGATGAGGCATTGGTTTCCAGCGGCTGCTGGAACAAATTACTGCATACTGAAGGGCTTAAAACAGCAGAAACTCATTCTCTTGCACTTCTGGAGGCCAGAAGTCTGAAATCAGAATCACGGAGCCAAGGTTGAGGTGCCAGCAGGGCCACACTCCCTCCAGAGACTTTGGGGAGAATCCACTCCTTGCTCTTCCAGTTTCCAGTGGCTGTCGGAATTCCTTGGCTTGTGGCCAGAATGCTACCATCCTACCTCTGTCTTCCTATCGCCCTCACCTGTGGGTATGCTAAACTCTCCTTCTGATGTACTTGCAATCAGGGTCCATTCAGACAACCCAGTCTAATCTCCCCATCTCAAAATCTCAATCGCATCTGCAAAGACTATCCTCTAAGATAACATTTACAGGGTCCAGGTATTAGGATCTGAGACCTTTGGAGCCATTGCTCAATCTACTACAAGTGATAGGGCTTTTTTTGAAACTATGTAATAAAAATGCAAAACAGCTTCATTGCATTTTCCTTATTAGGATTATAGTATACCAAACAAAGAACTCTGCCAGCAATGTGGAGAGCAGCTGAATGGGATGCCCACCTTCTTTCCCTGCCACAGACCAGAACGAGAGCGCCAAGGGTCCCAGAAACCCTCACTAATTTTAATTTGCAACTTAGCGGTGTTGACAAAACATGCCAAGAACATCTGTAGCCCAAGATATCTAAACTAGATGTGCTGGTTTGAAAGGATTATGTGCCATAGAAAAGCCATGTTTTAATCCTGATCCATCTCGTGAAGGCAGATGTTTCTTTTAATCCCTATTCAGTATTGTATGTTGTAAAACTTGATTAGATTATCTCCAAGGAGATGTGACTCACCAAGTTGTGGGTATTAACCTTTGATTAGAGGGAAATGTGACTCCATTCAGTCCAGGTGGGTCTTGATTAGTTTATTGGAATCCTTTAAAATAGGAAACATTTTTGGAAAAAGCTTCAGAGCCACAAAAGCTACAGGTAGCCAGAGACATTTGGAGATGAAGAAAGAAAATGCCCCTGGGGGAGCTTCATGAAACAAGAAGCCTGGAGAGGAAGCTAGCAGACTTTGCCATGTTCACCATGTGTCTTTCCACTTGAAAGAGAAACCCTGAACTTCATCTGCCTTTCTTGAGTGAAGATAACCTCTTGTCGGTGCCTTAATTTGGACATTTTTATAGACTTGCTTTAATTCGGACATTTCCATGGCCTTAGAACTGTAAACTTGTAACTTATTAAATTCCCCCTTTAAGAAGCCATTCCATTTCTGGTGTATAACATTCTAGCAGCTAGCAAACTAGAGCAAGAGCACACAGACATGGTTCCCCACAGCACCCTGGAGTTCTCTTCTAGGGAGCAAACTTGGGGCAAAGTACCACCTGGAGCCAAATGGGGACAGCTCAGAGTTCCAGAGGGTAAGATCAATCAGAGAGTTACCCCAGGCAGTGGGGTGGGCATACGGGACACAGTATCTGCCTCCCAGAAAAGATGGCTATGTTAAGGTCCAAAGCACTAACCTTGGGTCTTTAGATTCTGAAGGAAATTGAGGACTGGGTCTTCAGATTCTGGAGAAAAGTCAAATATTCTGTTATCTATTACTGTGTGACAATCACCCCTAAACTTAGCTTAAGACCACAGGAATCATTTATTTTACTCATGAATCTGCAACTTGGGTGGGGATCGGCAGGAATGGTTTATCTTTGCACCATGTTGCCTCAGCTAGAACCACTTGATTAGGGCTGGAGGACCCGCTTTCAAGATGCCTCACTGACATGGCTGGCAAATGGGTGCCAGGAGATTAGCCAAGGCTGGGGAGACTCAGTCCTTTTCCACATGAGCCTCTTCATGGGCTGTTGCGGCTTCCTTACATAAGCTAAGGAGCCTGAAATTTATTCTGAGTTCTATTGAGGAATTTAAGCAGAAGAGCAGCCAATCATCTTTTAAGTTGGTGACTCTGGATGATTTCTAATGGGTGGGTTGGGGTTGGCAGAGGCACCAATATTGGAGGTTGGGGTGGAAGGAGAAGGGAAGGAAACATTTATTTAATGTCCATACATACCAGGTAGTGTGCAGACTGTCAGAGTTGATAGCATACGTTTTCTAGTATAGGTTTCTGCATCAAGGAATGAAATTCCAGAGGCAGCTTACCAGCAGTATGACCTTGGTTAAGTTGCTTAACTTCTCCGAGCCTGTCTTTCCATCTGTAAATGCTGATGATAACACCTGCTCTACCCATTAGATATTAGTGTACTGCCTTGTATGTAGAAGATGGAAGATATTTTTATTCTAATAGATACATCTGGCACTATTTCAAGGCCCAGAGGGTTGATGAGTTAGGAGTTAGGAAGGAAAATAGGGATCATACTATCCACATGTTTCTAGGGAACTTTCAGTATAAGTTCTGTCTGGTGCTTAACCCTGAGAGCAAACATAGAAAAAGGACAAGATTTGGTCTCAATCCCATGGGAATACGCAATTTCGCGCTTCTATGCAGCTGTCCTTTGCTTCCTGAGAATTGTCCTAACAAGTCTCAAATCCTGGAAACACCATCAGATAACACAAAACATTATGGCAGCTAAAGTTCTCCCATCTGTCTCCAAACAGGGATCCAGCCTTTTCACATACATGAATTCATTGCCTCATCTCAAAACCCTGGAAGTAAGGTGTTTGTTATGCCTGCTTTCCCCACCTCCACCCCCAGCCTGGGAAACTGACTCCATAAATTGAGTCTCTCGCCCTAATCAAACTGTTACTAAGTGGCAGAAGCAGGATTTAATGCAGATTGAGTAACTCCCAACTCCACACCCATCCACTGCTGCCTTGGATGGTGAACTGCAGAGACCAAGGTGATCTTGACTTGTAACCAACAGTTCCTGTCTTTCCAACTGCTCCCAAGAAGTTCATATCACATAGCTGAGTATTTTCCACAGTGCCAAGCTGAGGTCTGGGCATATAATAGAGGCTTCATGATATTTGTTGCCTGGAAACTAAATATTCCTTTGACACTTAGGTTAGATGCTTTCTGAAATAACACTAATTGTATCTAAACAGACTATCATCTCGCAGGCTGGTGACAAAAATAGCTTCAATTATTGAACAGCTATTGAACCAGATGCTTCACAAATTTTCTCTTATTCCCAAAGCAATTGTATTCATTTCAATAACCAACTGGTGAATAACCAACCCAGTACTGTGTGCCAAGCACTGGGCTACAGAGCTATTTTATGGATGAGCAAAATTAAGGCCCTGAGATGGAATGACTTACTAAAGGGGTGAGTCCCCACCAATGACCCAGACCTGTCAGATGCCAAAGCCCATGCCCTCTGCTCTACCCAACCTATTTTCACTATAGGTGGGCATTTTGCTAACAGTACAACAATATTAGGATGGTTGGAACAAAGATGATTATCGTTGAAGGTCCAGTCATACCTACCCCCACAAACTAGCATGCCACAGTGCTACCAAGGGACATCTACTTGAGACTGACTTTGAGCTGTCCCTCTGAAGCAGCAGCCTCACGCACGGGTTTCCCCGAGCTATCTGCCCTCCCCAGCAAGGCTGTATCTTATTTCTATTTACTTCATTAAAGTGTTCTCACAGCACTGTGCATAAATTAATGAGCATACATTTTTCTGTAAGAAACAGCCTCCGTATTATAGCCTTAATTCAGAGGGACAACAAAATAAAGCATTGGGTTTCCAAGGTAAGAACAATGGTGGCTTTTTCCACATTCCTTTTAAAATGTAGAACTTGGTCTTAACCTTTGTGTGGCTGCCTCTAACGCCTAGGAGAACCCTCTTGTTGAATCACTACCCAAATCAGGAGAGCCAAGAACAGTCACCATTGGGGGGGGGGGGGAGAATCACTGATGAGTGGGGCTGATGCATTATAATTAATGGTAATAAAAATAGATACTGCATGAGAGAGAAGTGCCAAGCTAGGAATCCCTACCCGCAGATAGAGTTTCTCACAGGTAATGGAAAGAAAAAAAGAAAGAAAAAAAAAGGTCACTTCTTACAGGGAACCTGATCTACCCTTTGCCCACAGAGGATTTTTTTGAGTTAGAAAATGCAACCATAGACAGCAGCCCCAGGAAAAATAAGAATAACTCTATTTAGAAAACTTTCTTTCCTGCAACCCATGGGAATTGGTAATGCTATAGGTAGTTACATCTGAAATGTCTATGAGCACAGCATTGAGTCTGGCTTCTGGGCACTATGGAGACCCCAGTACCCGGTATTTCTGGGTGAAGGAGAGCATCCCAGCGCCACTGAGACTAACCCTATAAAGAAGGAGTACAAGAAGGGAGTTGGGAGGGAAGAACGGGACGAAAGCGGGGGAAGAGGGCCGTTCCTCTGCCGGTCTGGCCACTTCCCAGTTGCTGCTGTCAGTCAAACCCCTTCGGTCATTCAGGCATCCATTCCAGGCGCCCACTGCGCCCAAGGCTGAACCGGGCACGGAGATGGAGTCAAGTCGGTGTCTGCCTCCCAAGGATCGTGTATTCCGCCCCGGCCTCGCAACCTATAGCACCTCCGGACCAGTGCGAGGGTTGGCTCCGAGGGCGCCCGCTGCACGAAGGCGCCCACTTCTCACACCCGCGCGTCGGGCGTTGGCGCCCGGCTGCTCCCCACCGCGCCCTCGGCCCTCTCTGCCAGGGGAGGAGACCACGCGCCCCAGCCACCCGCCCGACTCTGGGACCCGCCGCGTGGGGGCGCTCGCGTGCAGACCCGGCAGAAGGCAGCCCAGGCACGCGGACCCCCTCCACTCCCGGGCAGGAAAAAAAAATCCGCCAGCACGCCCATTTCTGCGCCTTCCTGACCCAAAAGCCGTGAGCCTGGCCCTTTACGCGGACGCCAGGCCCGCAGCGCCTGCATCCCCACCTTCGCCTCCAGACGTCCCCTCCAGACGTCCCCGGCAGGCCCGCGGCGGAGCGCGACCCTGCAGGAAGGGCCAGCAGGCCTGAGGCAGGACCGCCAGGCCGGGCCGGGCGTCGCAGGAAGGCTGGCAGCACCCGGGGCCTGAGAACCCACCTCACATCCCGCTCGCTCCTGGCGCAGCCTCGGGCCAATCTCCCGGTGTTCCCGGAATCCACACGGGCCCCAAACCTTACGTTCTCGCCCTTTTCGTTAGAACAAGCTCCCCCATGAGCCCGCGGCCTCCAGACCGTTTTCTTTGTTTTGTTTTTCGTGAGGACCCTCCTGGACGCCACGTGGGGCAGAAGCAAAAGGCCCGGAGGACGGAGGGCGGCGGCGGCCCGGGGGCACTCTACTTCCACCCCAGCCCCCCGCGCCGGGCGTCGGCGCCTGCGACCGCGCCTGCCCCGTGCGCGGAGACGCCGCATCTGGGCAGTTTCCTCACCCGGGCCTGGGGCGCCGCGGGACGCGTTTTCTGAGCCAGATAATTCGTGTGAGCAGAGTTCCCGCTCCTTAATGTGCCCCAAACGTCAGGGAAAACAAAAACACCGTGCTGGGCGGGACTCTGCGCACGGCCGAGGTGGCGGGGTGCGGCCCGGGGAGCTGGGGAGGCGCCGGAAGCCACGCTGCGCAGGCCCGCGCTCAACGAAATACGAGGCACGAGGGCTCCTCCGGTTTGGCACTGAGCCCTCCCTCCTTCTCTTCCTTCCACGGTCCCCGACGAGGGCCAGAACATTGCTTCGGCCAGTGCCCCGAAGAGAAGGCTCGGGGTCGTCTGGGGACCGCTTCCTGCCCACACTGGGATTTGGCGCTCAGAGTTATTTGGGGGGGGGGGGGGGGGGGGGGCGGGCAGACTCCGGCATCCTGAGCTATGAGGCTGGGGTGCCGAGCCGCGTGGAGGGCCTGAAGCCGGCTGGGTCAGGGTAAGGGGAGCTGCCCAGGGAGGGTGTCTGTAGCCTTTATAGACTGGAAAAATTAAGTGTCTTTTTTTTTTAAGCTTCTGGTCCTCTGGTTTGGCACTGAGCCCTTCCCCCCCCCCCCCGCGCCCCCGCCCCCGCCCGCTCCTTCCTTTCTTCCACGGTCCCCAACGAGGGCCAGAAGTGTTTGCCTGGAACATAGACCTTCCTATCCACTGATTTTGGAAACAGCAGACAAGCTGCTCCTTCTCCCGTGATGGACCTTCTTTCTGAAATGACTCCAACCTCAGGTCAGGGAAGCCCTTAGGGGGCCGATGCAGCTGCTTTCTCTCTTTCTCAAAAGTCCCCTGGGTGAGGATGTGTCAACATCCCCCTAGGCTGGCGGTGGGTGCCAGTTTTGGTTGGGGGTCCTTGGGCCTTGACCTGGAGAACTTTCTGCCCAACTCTAATCACAAAGGCCCCCAAAGACTATCCTTGACCAGAAGTCAAGGCTAAAGATGATTTTGTCACAGCATAAGCTCAGGGGGCCACTCCCACCGACCCCCGCTGCTACCTTCCAGAGAATCAGGTCCCAGGGGACTTCTAGCTTGAAGTAAAAGGAGACCTTTCAAAGAAGCCCGAATTTCCTACAGGTCCACAAAAGTTTTCTCTTGACCAGCCAGAGTTTCTCCTACTCATGCTTGATGGAACAAGCCTAGGCCTTTGGGGTACAGGTCTGAGGGGAGAAGGAAAGGTGGGAATTCAGAGACTAGCGTAGGGTAGACTGGAGGCGCCTGGCACTTGCATGTTTCTGGAGCAGCTGCTCTGGACACCGAGACTGGAAGCTGAGATTGTCTTAGGGTCAGGCTAGCATCTGTAAGATGCCTTCCAAGTGTAGTGTGGCAAAGACTGTCAGGGAGGAGGTGAGGCAGAGAGAAAGCTATGGAGTGTGAAGAGACCCCAGCTAAGCTTGTAACCTTTGTAGGGTGGTATCCAGCTGCGACTGCTGGTGGGAAATTCTGGCCCAGTCTTGCTAGAACCAGTTTCCTATAAAAAATAGGACAGGGATAGCTCATGGTATATGGACATGTGCCCATATATCCTCATATATTGAATAATGCTGCTACGGGCTTTGTGAGCTTGCTCTGTTAACAGCTTTTCATATGGGTACACACTATATTATCCAAGGATGCATGTCCCGTGTCTGTTCTATTCTGTCTCTAGTGCTGTACGTTGCCTGGAAGCTCCTGGCAGGACAGACTTGGGCTTGGGGCCAAGGGGCCTTGAAGAGGGCAGCACTGGGTGGGACGGTGAGTCTGAAGCTCCAGGAAAGGCCCAGAAAACCCGTGTTCACAAAACATGGATGGGCCCCAGGCCCAGGGGAAGTTCAAGCTGATAAATCCAAGATTTCCTGGATCTGTGCACAGCGCAGGGGCACATTCTCTGCAAAGTCTGTGGCCAAGGTTGCAAAGATTGCCTGCTCTGTTAAGGTTAGGATTCTCATCACCCCAGCCTGGAACCAGCAGGGACTTGAGAGATAATCCAGACCTCATCTAATCATGGGGGAGAATGAGAGAGGAGACAAGTGTTGGCCCAACGTCACAGACCAGGAATTCACTGTCCGGCTCACCTGCCCACCCCAGACCAGGGCCCAATGCTGGCTGCGCTTGCCAGTGGGATATTCCCAAGCATGTGACTAAAGACATCTTGGAAAGGAGGAGTTGCCCTTTCTTCCTATGCCTCCCAGGGTCCTGGGAGACTGGCTCTGGGGGGTCACCAGTACAGCAATGCAGAGAACCCTGCATAGGGTGGTGTAGACACTGCTGTGCCTCTTCCAACCCACAGCAGACATAGCCTGGATTTCTCCTGGAAGCTGCCCCAGGCACTGAGTCAGAGCCAACTTAGAAGAGAAACAGCTCTAAGGCCTCAAAACCAGGACAGGTCCCCAGGAGCTAAGTGTCTTAAGGGGAATCCCAGGGTTTCTACTTCCTCCTCTGTGACATCCCCAGAGGACTTCCTGGAACAAGAGAAAGCTTTTGAAATCAAACTGATAAGAAAACAGACACTTTGAGGGATAAATACATGTCTTACCCATAGAAAGCAAAGCCAAAGCTTGAGCCCAGGCTCTGGACTCCCATTCCAGTGCTCCTAGCACAATCTTCCAAGAAAGTTTAAAGTGAATAAAGAAATGTGGCTTTGAGACTCAGGCCTTGAGAACCACCGGTTTGCGCAGCCAACAGCTAAAAAAGAAAACTGATGTGGAGAGACAGTGCCCGGAAAGTACTAAGCCCCCGGCTTCTGAAACAGCAGCAAACCACCCCATCCCCAGCCGCTGCTCTCCCTCCTCGTCCACGCGCCCTTCTCCCAGAGAACCAGCACCACGTGTTCCCAGCCGTGCGCCCTGACCAAAGACTCAAAGAACCCTCGTTTTTGGAGCTCAGCGACTCGGTTCCCAGGCTGAAGAGGCCAGGGGCCGGAGCAGAGCCTAAGCTGAGGGACCGAAGCACGGGAGTCTTGCCTTTACTTTCTCCTCCCTGACCACCCATCCGAAAAGAACCACAACGGGCCCCAGACGCCCGGCCCTCGCCTCCCAGTGGGCACTGCCGGTCTGCGCCGTTCCCGGATTCTGCGTCGCCCTGCCAGCCGGAATCAACTTCAGTGGAGGCCGCACAGAGCTGTTGGGCGCTCCTCCCAGCCGTGGGACCCGCTGAGATAAGTCTGAGACCGAGCCCGACGAGAGGAGAGCGTGGAGCCAGGGCGGTACTGGCCGCGGGGCCGCCGACCCGGCGAGAAGAGGGAGGAAAGGCGCACTGCGCCGCGAAGTAGAGTCTCAGGCGTCCGCCTGCGGCCCTGCCAAAACTCCCCACTTCTCTCTCGCACTCCCTCCCCCTGTCCCTCGAGGATCGCTCTGGTCCCGGGTTCCTAGGAGAGGGGTGGGGCGCTGTCAACCGGAAAAGCAAAAGCCTGCGAGAGGTGACCGAGTTCCTTCGAACGCTCGCATCCCACCGGCCGGCTCCCGGCTGGAATGTAACCCGCAAACAGCAGCCCCCAGCGGGGCACAGTGACCCGGGGTGGGGGCAGGAGTACCCAGCGGCCGGCGAGGTAGTAGCGCCGCCCCTTACGAAAAGCTGCCCAGTTGCTTCCCCCTGGACGCTTCCTCTAAGCCTCTCTCCCTGCCCTTCCTCCCGGACAGCCCCTTACACGGTCCTCCGCCCACCCTCTTCCCTCTTCCCTCTTCCCTCTCCACCTCCATCCTCCCCTTTACTTCTCTCCGCGTCCCCACTCCGCCTTCCCCCCACCCCTCATCTTCCTCCTCCCTTTCTCTTTGGGCATCCGCCCAGTCAATCACCGCCGTTGCCGGCCCCCGCCAGGCCCCTCTACTCCTCCCAGGCTCTTGGAGCGCCTCCGGCTCCCTGTCTCCCGCCGCCCTCCGCTTTGCGCAGAGCCGGGCGATCTGTCAGCGGAGCCGGCCGGGGGTGGGAGGTGGTGTGGGGGGAGCCGCCCGGCCCGCCGGGGCTCGGGTTACCAGTGACTGACAGCGTCTCCATGGCGAATAATTTGACTCCGACTATTGTCTGGCGCGGGCAGGCCTGGGGTCAGATAACTGGACCAATCAGGGCGCGGGCCGCCGTGCCTCATGCCCGCTTAGAATAATATTATTAAAAAAGCAGCGAACGAGCTAGACGGGAGGGAGAGCCAGCGAGAAGCGAGCGAAGGAGCGGCGGGCGGGCCTGCGCGGAGCATGCGGAGCGGCGCCCCGGGCGGCCCCCCGGCTTGGGCACGGGCGAGGCGCGCCGGCGGCGGGGGCGCGGGGCGGCGCAGGAACCGCGGCTGGCGCCGGGACGCACTGCAGTGACTTGAGGCTCGCGGGGAGCCAGCACCCGGCCAGGGAGGCCGCCCCGCCCGCCTCCTCGGCCCGGGCGGGGAAGCGCCCATGCGGGACTGCGCGGCGCGGTGAGGGCGCGCGCGGGCGGGCGGGGGCGCAGCTGGCACCATGTCCATGCTGCCCACCTTCGGCTTCACGCAGGAGCAAGTGGCGTGCGTGTGCGAGGTGCTACAGCAGGGCGGCAACATCGAGCGGCTGGGCCGTTTCCTGTGGTCGCTACCCGCCTGCGAGCACCTCCACAAGAATGAAAGCGTGCTCAAGGCCAAGGCCGTGGTGGCCTTCCACCGAGGCAACTTCCGCGAGCTCTACAAAATCCTGGAGAGCCACCAGTTCTCGCCTCACAACCACGCCAAGCTGCAGCAGCTGTGGCTCAAGGCGCACTACATCGAGGCGGAGAAGCTGCGCGGGCGGCCCCTGGGCGCGGTGGGCAAATACCGCGTGCGCCGCAAGTTCCCGCTGCCGCGCTCCATCTGGGACGGCGAGGAGACCAGCTACTGTTTCAAGGAAAAGAGTCGCAGCGTGCTGCGTGAGTGGTATGCGCACAACCCCTACCCCTCACCCCGCGAGAAGCGCGAGTTGGCCGAGGCCACCGGCCTCACCACCACGCAGGTCAGCAACTGGTTCAAGAACCGGCGGCAGCGCGATCGAGCTGCCGAGGCCAAGGAAAGGTACGAGTAAGTAGAGCTTCGGCGCCGGCGCTCCCGGGCCCGAAGAAGGGGGTCCTGGGGCGCCCGCCCAACCTCGGGAGAGGCCTGAACTGGGACCCCAGTCCCAGCCACAGCGCGGGCTGCAGCCGGGCCTGACCCGGTTGGCGCTTGGGTAGTGTCGGAGACCGGGCGGCCAGGAATTTGTCCAAAGCGGACAAAGCAATCGGGGAAGTTGTCAACTACTCCTTAGTCGCTTGTGGACAAAAGCGGAGAGACAGCGAGCTTCGGAGCCAGGGCAGGATGATGGGCCTGGATCCCCTGCGAGGGATCGCGGTGGACAGGGCCTGAGAGTCCCAGGACGGAAGGGTTTGGGCCGAGGGCACAGCGGAGTTGCGGGCTGGGGCTGGCTGTGCGAATTCACCAGCAATTCCTCCGCATTCCCGTCCTTTTACTCAACTTCAGACCAAAGTGAAGTTATAGGACAGGACTGCAACTGCAACCGCCCTAATAAGACCTAGAGTGTCCTGGGCAAGATTTTTCCTTGTCAGGATGTGGAATATGGGAGAGCGAGTCCTTTATCCCGCATAGAACAGACCAAGAAGGAAAGGCAGGGGCGAAGAAGTGTCAGCTCCAGAGAGAAGGGGAGAAACACATGCCCCTTTTGCTACCTTGCTGGACTCAGCAGCCCTTTCCTGGCCAGCCAGGCCCTTGATCCTTCTCTCCTCAGCTCTGCCTTCTCTCCGGGGTAGGCCAGTGGGACCCCCACCCTCTGGGGTGAGCTGAGAGCCGCAGAAGGGTTGGAAGTTGCTTGTCCGTAGGAAAACTAGGAATTTCTGAACCAGCCTATGTGTTGACCATTAAACTCTAGTGGCGGCTGGCCCTGTGGCTCCTCAGAACTCCAAACTTGCGGGAGAAAAACTGTGAGAACAGAATTCCACTTGATCAGGATAACTGGGATCGGTGGGGTGGGGTGGGGTAGGGTGTGTGCAGCCCAGAATTTGAATGATCAGGGTCAGAGTTATCAAGGTGCTGAACAGTGGACCAGATCTTTGCAGGGAGGTGTGGAGATGCAGGCAACTGCAGGCTGGATCCTGGGCTCAGATGGTGAAGGTGGGGTATCCACAGCAGAAAGGGCCCAGCCCCCAGCCCTGCAGGGTGTTCCTTCTTCAGGAAAACAGGAAGAAAAGGCCTTAGGAAGCTGGTGAAGAGAGAATCTATGCAGAATTTCAAATCTCCAATTCTGGGCAGGGGCTAGAGTTGAAAGCAGGGCAGTTGGTGAGCTACCTCTGCTGAGTCCCCGTGCACCCATGCTGGCATGTGTCCACACTCCTGAAGAACTGGTTCTCAGGCCAGGCCTCAGGTGAGGCTGCAGAGTCTGAGTTTCTGGCATGGCCAAAAAAAAAAAAATTTTATGCCAGGACTAAGCAATCCCTATTCTCTCGGGATGAGCTCCTGGACTCCCCACAACTGAAATGTGTACTATGGCCACCAGAAAAAAGGTCTCCTCCACCCTGGGGGGCTTGCCTCTGCTAATCTCAAGCAAGAAGAACCCTTTCAGGGCCTGCTGGGCTTGGAGCTAGGGGGAAGGACCCTTAGCTCCAGAAGGCTGCACCCCAGTGAGAGGTTTCTCTCAAGCAGAGAGAAGCAAAGGGAGATCTAAGCCTGCCAGACCTTCAGTCTTGGGCTGGGCCTCCAACCTGGAATCCTGGGTCCCTCACCTGGTAAACTGCTTGGGTGGCTCTGCTTCCACCCAGCAAACCCAGCTTAAGGAGCCCAGCGCGATCTGAAAATCCAGGGCTGGTCTCTCCCTTCCTGCCCACCCTAACTCACAGGAGCTGGGTGGGCCCTGCCTTCCTGCCCCTCTGCTTCCCAGAGTTGAGCTAGAAAGAAATGTTGGGAACACAGAGAGAAGACATAGGAAGAGCAGAAAAGATATTCGTGAGATTAAGAGCAGAAGAGGCGGGTAACAGAGGGACAGTGAAAAGACAGAGAAGTCGGGTGTGAAGAGATGGAGAGAACTGGCAGAAAGAAGGCAAGGGGGGGGTAGAAAATGGGAGAAACGGAAATCCCTGGCACACCGCTTGCAGAGGCTCTGTCTCTGGGGCGGGTGGCAGACTCTGGCCCCGTGTGCGATGGCGCTGAGAGGCCTCGACTTCCTGCTCACTGGGCTGTTTTACTCCTGCACTTGCAGGGAGAACAGCGAGAACTCCAACTCCAACAGCCACAACCCACTGGCTTCGTCGCTGAACGGCAGTGGCAAGTCGGTGCTCGGCAGCTCGGAGGACGAGAAGACGCCGTCGGGGACGCCAGACCACTCGTCGTCCAGCCCCGCCCTGCTGCTTAGCCCGCCGCCCCCACCCGGGCTGCCGTCCCTGCACAGCCTGGGCCACCCGCCGGGCCCCAGCGCCGTGCCCGTGACCGTGCCCGTACCGGGCGGAGGCGGCCCGGACCCGCTTCAGCACCACCACGGCCTGCAGGACTCCATCCTCAACCCCATGTCGGCCAACCTCGTGGACCTGGGCTCCTAGAGCCCCGCCGGCCACCCCGCGCAGGCCTTTCGGGCTTGGCGCTCGGGGACTGAGAGAGGCAGTGTTCGGAGCGCGCCGGCCCGCCGGGAACTGAAAGACCCGCGCGCTGATCGGGGCAGAACTGCCGGCCTGGGCAGCGGCGGATGGCTGGCCGCTTTGGTCCTTGCACGGGATTTATTCTCAACAAGTTGGCTTCTGAGATCCTTTGGAAAATGGGAGCCGGAGGCCAGGCCGTGAACCAGCGAAGGGAATAAATTATACACTATTCTGATTCATTCCCTTCCTTTTTTCTCTTGTCCTTGCCCTGTCTCTTTATTTCTCTTCTCTTCCCTTCCCTCTCCCTTCGTTACCTGCTCTCTTTATCTCTCCCCTACTTGCCTTCCCCTTTTTCTCGCTCTGTTTCACTTGAGAGTTCTGGCTTGCCACTTCTCACTGGGTTTCTTTTCCTCCAACTACCTCTGTCTCTGTCTCTGTCTCTCTCCCTCCTCTGGCCATTCTCACTCTCTGTATCCGAGGCCCCTGGGTGGGTCTTTCTCCTTCAGTCTTTCTGCTCCCATTTGGCCGTCTCCTTGCCCCCGCACACCCCACCCCACCCCCACATCCACATCCACCCACCAGCCCTCGCTTTCCCGTGACTGGGGGCAGGAGGGGAAAGAGTCAAGGAAAGACTCTCCCCTGCGCCTGCGGAGCAGGTATCTGCTCTGCGCCTAGTAACTTAAGAGAAAGAGAAAGGGGGCATTACGGAAGCCCCTCATCCCTCGTCCCTCGCCCCCTCCCCCTTTCGGAGAGGTGTGCCACGCTGCGCTCTCTTTTTCCCTCCTCTTCCTCCGGGACTGAGGCCATAGCGCTTCCCGTGCAGCGTGCCGCGCACCCCCAACCCCCGCCATGGACTTGCCGTCTTTCTGTTACGCCCTCATGTGAATGTTCTTCGGGTAATATTTCTGCTTTTATTTTATAATAAAATTAGAAATCATAAATATATATATATATATGGATATATACCACGAGGCCCGCTGCGGGCCGGGAGTGAAGCAGTGTCTGATTTCCCTACAGGGACTCGACACCCCCGGTAGGCCGTTCTGGGCGAGATGGGCCGTTTTGGGCAGCCATACCCAGTGAGTCCCCAAACCCGCAGACACCCTCCCATACGCAAAAAAAAAAAAAAATGGATCAGTCGCTGGCAGAGACTGAAAACTTTCTGAAGCTTCCTCCACCAAAGCTCCTCTGTTCCCTTCTTATCTGTTAAACTCCCCGCAGAAGTGGGGAGGAAGCGCCCTGAACTTCTTGGGGTCTCCTCTCCCCACCGGCCGCGGCGCGCTGCCCTTCCTTCACCTCCGGATTTTGAAGGCTGAGAAATCCGAGCGGGGCACTAGTACGCGTGTTTGGAGATGCGGAGACTGGGGAAACAAATCGGGCCGTGGAAGCTTTTTGACAGACCTACTTCTTGGAGCTGTCCCAGTCCCCAGGGTCAGGAGCGACGCCCTGGGCAGGTCCGTCGGTCCCCTGGGCAGCTGAGACACGCTGCGGGCGCGCAGCCTTGGGGGGGAGCGTGACGAGGGCGCGGAGGTCCTCTACCGCGGTGATCTGCGCCCGGTAGTTGGGTAGGTTTGGGGTGGAGATGAAGGAGGCGTTACGGGGTGGGGGGGAGTCAGAAAGGATTCACGGAAACCCACCCGGGTGGCGCATGTTCTGGGTGGGAATAAGCAGGCGTCGCGGGTCAAGCCGCAGGGCCGCGGGGAGCGTCCGGGCGCCGCTGAATACGCTGCGGGTGTAGATTAACCTGCAATCCCCCCTCCTCTCTGGGGGATCCGGCCCCCGCAGTAGACGACGCGTCTGAGTCGGTCCAGGCGTATCCGAAGCGGAGAGGCTCAGCGGGGAAGTTGAGTCTTTTCGGTTTTTGGTCGCCGGGACTGCAAGCGCACCTTCCACTTCCCAAACAGGGCGCCGCGGACGCGGCCTGCGGGGCTAGAACCCGCCGGGATCGAGGGGCGGGAGCTCTGGTCCGGCCCCTAGATTTTCTGGTCCCCTGGGACCTTACAGGCTTTCCCTCTATCGTAAATCGGCGCTCACCGAAGACCATTTCGCTCCCACTTTCCAAATGCCGGTAATTCCTTCCCAATGGAAACGCGCGTGGGTGCAGGCCGTAGCGCGGGCTAACAGGGAGCCAGCAGACGCCCCGCCTGTAGTCTGTGTAGGCGTGGAGGGCGAGGGGGTCCCCAGGAGGGTGGGACTGAGCCGCTTGGCTGGAGTCCTCTCGGCACCAAGCGCCCCGACCTCGGCCCGCAAGAGGAAATTCCAGCTCCAGCAGCTCTCGTGGCCTCTCCCGGCGACCCTTATCTTGGGTTCAAATCGGGTCCTCTCTCGGGACCTGGTTTGTGCTCGTAGGGCCCGAGCGGCCTGACCAATGTCGGCTGTGGAGACGCAGCGGGAGCGACTGCCTGAGGGTCGGAAAAGGCTCGGGAGACACGTGAAAACGCCTGCAGTCAGCCCAGCCTCGCGGGCGCAACCTGGTGCCCCCCAGCGCGTGAGGTGCCAGAACCCGCTCTTCCCGGGGTTTACTTGGGTGGGGAAGGAGAAACACAGGCACGCCTGTCCTGCGTCATCGCACCTGCCACCCCCTACCATTTTGAAAGTCACACTCACATCAAACAAACTCTGTACCACCTTTCTCAAGGACACAAACCTACACATTTAACATTATTCGACCTCATGATTGAGAGCCTGTTACCTGCCAGGCATTGTAAATGACACCAAAAGCCCAACACATAGCAGCCACACGCACACAAACACACAGAATCACGCACACACAGACCTTCAAATCTAGTTGCACAGACATACAAACACAAGTCCTCAGCACAAACTCTCGCACAGATACATATATAGATATTTCTATATATATAGATATATGCGAGATTCCTGCACGAATGAGCCCCTCCCCAGTGTGTACACACACACGCGCCCACACACACACACACACACACACACACATACACCGCTTCTCCCCAGAAGCACGGATACCCACACCCCAGACTGGTTACCTGCCAGCCGTCAGCCCCTGCCCTTCGACCTGCTGGGGGCAGGGCTCTCGACCTTGCAGCGCGACTTACCGGGAAGGCTTCTCTGGTTGCCACAGAAAGAGATGGTCCCAGCCTCAGGCGGCAGCGGGACAAGGGTCCCACCCGCTGCACCTCTCTCTGTCCGCCCAGGTGGGATCGCTAGGATTTGTCGGGAGCTCTCACCGGCCAGTAGGGGGCGGGGTGGCCCACCAAGGGCTCTATTCGGTAGAGCGAATCCCGGGATAGCGGTGCTACTTGTTGCGGAGTTCCCTCTTTCCTCCCCCTTGGAAAGCCAACGACAAAAATGTTTACTTAAACGGGGGAGAGACTGTGAAGAAAGTTCTAAAAATAAATCCGAGCCGCTGCTCGCCCAGTGCCTACGTTACTCAGTGCAAGCGGGTCCTCCACCCCACGCTCGGCTGCATCCGACCGGCGGCGGGTGGCTGCGGCGAGAGCCCGCCAGCTGCACCCGAGAACTAAAGTAAGTTTGCACAGACGCTGCCCGGTGGATGCAGCCTCCCCCGGCCGGCTTCTACCGAACAGGATTCCCAGTGACTCGTCACCGCCCCGCGGCCGCTGACGAAACCTTGACTTTCGTTCCCGCTCCCCGAAAGGACACAGCAATTGGAGATCCCGAGTCTCCCTTTCCGCTCCCCTGACCGCGTCCGCTTAGAGACGCCGTTCATTTGTTCCCAGCCGGCCCGGTAGCCACGCGGCCCGCGAGAGCGAACCCAATGGAGAAGGCATAACCCAGTCCTCGGGGGCAGACCGCCGACCCCGAGAAAGGGAGAGTAGAAACCACCGAGAGCTACGGAAGTCAGGCGGGCGCTGGAGGGCCTTACTCCGCGGCCCTGGCCAGGACTCCGATGAGGCCGCAAGGGACCCTGCAGTCCCTCCCCCGGGGCGCATCTCGAGGCGGTGGCAGCCGCCTGCGGAGCAGGTGGTGATAGCCTCGCAGCACAAGGAAAGGTTAAATATAATCTGGGAGATCTGGGGAAAGAACAAGGGGCTACGCAGTCCTTGGTTCACTCCTGTCCTTGTAGGAAAGACCATTGCGCCTCTCAGGAAAGCAGGGACCAGCGGGCTGGGGGCGCCGCGGCAGGGTGCAGAGAATTCGTCCTCGGCGATCTCACTGGTGCGCACGTCCCCTCCGGAAGCCGCCCCAGATCCGGAGGAGACAGAAGTGACTGTATTGTGTTGAAGGGCATGTGGGGAAGGATCGGAACTGAGGTGGACTCGTGACAGGATCCCTTCCTTTCCTATCCCGCACCCGGTACTCATGCCGCAGCGTTGGTCTCGTGGGCGCCTCTCAAGACTGCTTAGTAAGCAGAGAGAGACGATTGTCAATGCCTGAGGATGTATCGGGAGGAGATGAGAGAAGACGTAAGAAAATGTGTGGCCGCCAGAGGGTGGAAAGCCTGCCTCGTGTATGTAGACGGGGTTGGCCTGCCGTGGGAGAGTGACTATCTTGGAGTACATAGGTGTGCCCGTGGGTCGGTGGGTGCCCAGTGCACTATGGGGAGAGGAGAAAGTCAAGCTACGGCCTGGGCGCTCTTGGCTGTTAAGTGGATGCACCTGGGGCTGGAAGAGGACCAGCCCCTCGGCCCGCGCCGCCTAGACTCAAACCCGCGTGGAAAATCCCTCTTCCAGGAGCCACTGCTGGGGACAGAAGGGGACAGAAGGAGGGTCCCCAGGTCGCCTCGGCCGGCCTAGGGCGGCGAAGCCGAGCCTGCTGCGTGAAGGCCTCGCGTGCTGACGATGGCTCAAAGGCCAGGGCGTGCCTTGTGAGGGTCTCTTCTCGAAACTCCGCGCGTCCCTCTGCGGCTGGAACTTGGAAACGATTTCTCCTGGTTGCGCGGTGGGATAAGAGTGGAGGAAGCAGCTGGGTGTTCTCCAGTGGGGTGAGGGTTCCACTCCGTTTCCCACACTTCCAGTGGCAGGTAGATACCTGCTCCGCGCCGCCCCGCAGTTAAGTGGGTCTCAGTACCCGAAGAAGGCTCGCCTCGGGAGACATAGGAATGCCTTCAGTTAGCGCCCCCCCCCCCCCCCAGACTTCCTTTCCTGGAGGGACCCCGAACCGGAGAGGCCGCCACGAGGGTGGACATGCAGGGAGAGAGATTCTGGAAGACATTTGCAGCCCCTGGTGGTTGCCAGAGTTAAATGGAAAACGATCAAGCGGCCCAGCCCACCAGGAGTGCCGAGTTACTTCCCGCGTAGCCTGTACGGGGTCTCGCCGCTGGCGGGCTGCGGGGAGGGACCCCTCGGCTCCACCTGCCTCCTGTCGCCGAGGCCTGCGCTGTCCCGCCGGCGCTGGGCTCAAGGCCGCAGCCCCCGATTACCCCGGCGCCTCCGGCTTTCTAGGGGTGCCAGAAGCTACCGCTCGGAGTTACGTGGAGCTCTGGGGCCGGAGGGGGCGGGCCGGGGACCGACGGGCTAGGCAGCCCCCTGTCCCCCTTGGCCCTTGGAGTCAGCGGCCCTTTTATAGGGCAGAGGCCTGGGAGCCAGGACGCTGGGGACGCGCTGCAGGCGATGGAGCGACCCGCACCCTTTCATCCCCCGGAGCCATCCTGGCGCGAGGGACTTGCACCTCTGCCTGTCCAAGTCACCCAGGCGGGTACGGCCCGCGAGGCGGACTTCGCCACCAGACAGCCTACGAAGAGAGTCAGGGGATGGGAAGGAAAAGCGAGAGCGGCAGCCAGCCAGGGCGGACCCGTGGAGCTGCCCGCCCTCGGTTTTCTCCCTTCGGGGTTTTTCCCAGGACCCGTCTCGGTCTGCCCTTAAAAGCTTCCTGTTGGCACAATTCGTTACCCGGGGGACGTGCCCTGCGCCGTGGCTGCTGCTCGGTGTTACTTCTTCGTCCCTAGAGTAAAGATCAGACCGTCTCTTGAACACTTACTACGCGGCGGGCCCTTTACACACCTGGTTTCGGTTTAATTCGCACAGGCGCCGTACAAAGACGCTAGCGCTGCGGGTAGAGGGAACCCGGGTCTGGGGCCTCGCCCACAGTCACGCGCGCTGCCGCGGCCGGGAGCGTGGGCCCCTCCCCGGGGGCGCGCCGCGTGGAGAGCGAGACCCCGGATCCCAGCGGCGCCCTGTCCCGGGGCTCCCGGGCGCCCCCCGCACAGCAGCGCGAGGCGGAAGCAAAACGCAAGAGCGAGAAGGTGAAGCGGCGGCAGGGGCCGGTGAGAGCTGAGGCCGGGGCCGGTGAGAGCTGAGGCCCGGGAAGGAGGTTTATCTTATCTCCGCAAAAATCCGGATAATGACTGTTTCCTCCCTCGCTCTCTAGCAGGTTGATGTGCCACACGGTCGAGTAACGATGGAACCCTGGGCCTCGGGATGGACCTGCTGCTGCGTCCTCCTTCGCGACCCCCCATCCCGAGCCCCGGCCTCTCTGCTGGGAAGTTGAAGCTGCCTGGGGGCCCCTAAGGGCTGAGACCCAAGTCGTTGGTGGGACACCCCACACACACTCTCTGCCCCCCCCCCCCCCCACTAATCCATCGCTGGCGAGTGAGGGCAGGGTTCTCTATGGGGGGGGGGGGGGCGTAGTCTGCCCCCATGAAGGTGGAATAGACCGTAATTCCATTAACTGGTTTAGGGCTGGGGTGCGGGGAGGTCAGGGAGGGGGTAAGCCCAGAACCTGCTTTCCAAAGAGCAGAACAGGCTGGCCCATCCTGGTGCTCCCCCAACTCTCCCACACTCCGGCACCCCTGGAAACCCTTTCTTCCTTCCCTGCCCCCAGAGATGGCGGTACAAGCGCTTGGCCTCCACCTGTTCTAAGTAAGTCTTTCGGTTTCAAAATAGAATAAACGGAAAAAACAAAAAACTAATCTACTGTCCCGAGGTGCAGTGATTGGCCAAAGAGGCCCCAGGACACCTGAATTGATGAGAAAACACGGGGCCAAGCCTACGGAAGTGAGCTAGTGGGCAAAGGGTGTACCGGGCTTAGGAGAGAGAACAGAGAACCAGGGAGTGTGAGTCACTCCTTCCTCCTTTCCAGAGAAGAGCCAACGCCTGGGGGGGGGGGGGGGGGGGGAGTCGGGGGCATCAACTAGGCCCTGGGAATTAAAGGGCAGAGAAGGTTGAAGCTGAAGAGTTTCTAAAAGCAAGATAATAGAAGCACCTCTTGCCTTTATAGGGTATTTTGTAGAGTGCCGAGGGTTGCACAGACTTCTCATTGTTCAGTCTTCACAATTCTCTAGGTTGGGCAGCAAGGTAATTCTCCTCACTTGACAAAGGAGGAAGTGAGGCTCAGGGCTCTGTTTCTTGTGACTTCCCTGAGTTCCCGGGTCAGTGGGTGCTCTTTCCTCCACACTGGCGTGGAGAGGTGACTCGTGTAGTCTTAGGAACAGCAGATGCGGGTCCCAAGAGCAAAGATAGTTCCCCTGGGGTTGGGGAAGGGATGCCAGGAAATGGCAGCCATTGTGGAGGTGTGGGCACTGCTATGGAAGCTTAAAGGAAATAAACGTACCTCAAAATCCCAACAGCATACCCCTGAAATAACTAAAAGGAATGTCTGGGACAGGCCTCCTCAGGCAGGCCACTTCCACACCAGGGGGGCTTGGGGATGTGGGCAGAGCTGAGAACTAGTGCCTGCTCTCCCACTGGCCTCAGCACCTGCCAGTTAAGGCTCTTAGCAAATGAGTTGGGAGCCAGAGGTTTCCTCAGAAGGTGAATAGGAATTTTTGCGGTTGTTCCCAAAAGGGCTGGAAGCTTTTAAACCGGGGGAAATGGGAACAGACTGAAGACTTCTTTTTACTCTGAAAAGAAAGGTTTTAATGTCAGCTTGGAGCCTTAAATGAAAAAGTCGAGATTGACTTTATCATTTACTTATTATTCTTCAAAGAAGTATTTGGGCAACTATCCTGAAGGCAAATAATATATATATTTTAATTTTAATGCAATTTTATTGATGTATATTTTATATTCACATACCATGTAAATCATCCAAAGTGTACAATGAATGGCTCCTAGGAATCATATAGCTGTGCGTTTATCATAACAATCTACTGTTTTTTTCTTTTTTGTGAACAAATAACACATATACAAAAAAGCAATAAATTTCAAAGCACACCACAACAATTCGTGGTAGAACAGATTTCAGACTTTGGTATGGGTTACAATTCCACAATTTTTTATTTTTACTACCAGCTGCTCTGAGATATTGGTGACTAAAAGAAATATCAGCATAATGATTCTGCAATCACACTCATTTGTTAAACCCTACTTTCTCTGCTGAATGCAAATATTATTAAATAGGAAAAAAAAATGGGGAGAAGGACAAAGTAGGAGCAAAGACAAGGCATCAGAGGAAGGATGATGGAAGTGACAGCGTAGAATGGCTGGATCCAAGACAGAATCTCAGGAGTTAGGCAGCTCAGCAGCCAGCACCTCGCTCCCTGAGACTAGGACAAGGAGGGGCCGGGGACGGAGCAAATAAAGAAGTGCCTCATCACCAGGACCAGGCAGGCTGAAAACCCCACCACAGGTACTGACCATGTCACTCCAAAGCTACCCAGCAAAGACCAGCTTCCAACCCCGCTGGAGCTGAGGCAAAGAGCAGGAAGAGCAGCTGTATTATGTATTAATGTAATAGATAACATCAAAACATAAGCTTATTTCTAACCTATAAAACAGTCCAATATGTGTGTTTCTGGAAAGCAGGTGGCTTCTCGTGGAATAACTCACGGACCGCGGATCCTACCATCAGGTGGCTGCTCCCCTGCAGAGGACCTTGGGGTCGTCTGCATTTAGTTGCTGTGTAGATAAGGAGCATGGAGGACTGGAATGGGAGGTTTGGAGGGGGGCGGGCAGGCTTGGAAGTGCTGCACGTCACTTGCACTCATACTCTATGAGACTTGTTACATGGCCAATCCATCTGCAAGGGAAGCTGGGAAATGCAGCCTACCTCTGTGATCAGTAAAAAAAAAATCCCAGGAAAAGGATTTAATGAACGTGTATAAAGGGTTTAGCAGTACCATGCACCCATATTTTTTATTATTGGTTTTTACTGCTATGAGTTTTGAAGCTTGTCTCAGTTTTTCTGCAGTGAGGAATACACGAAGACATACCACTCTTACACTATGCACCACAGTCTATAGTGAAGACCACTTCATTTCTTTGGACCTCGGTTTCCTCGTCGGTTGCTTGGTGTATTAAGTAAGGCAAGGTGAAGCTACAAGTGGCAAAAAAAAAAAAAGATAAACATGCAAATCAGAAGGGTTTAAACAAGATAGAAGATTATTTCCCTCACGCAATGAAGTCTAGGTAGGCAGCCTCGGGTTGGTCTAAAGCCAAGCAATTTCTGTTTCATTGCTTCACCATGCATGGCCTCAACCCTGTGATGGTGTAGGATGGAAGAAGGAATGAAAGGGTAAAAGCCAATTTGCACACCATCTCTTAACAAAGAAAAGGTGCCATACAACATCTTATTGGCCACAAGCTAGTCATGTCTTTGCACTACCAGGAAGGGTATGGACTGTAGGTTTTAGTCAAGACAGCCATGTGCAACTAAAACCCCGCAATTCTGATGTGGTGGAAGAGGGAAGGAATGGATATTGAAGCACTTTGCATCTACAACTTACCAACCAGACTTAGTTTTTGCAAAGATCCCTTACTGATGTTCTGTGTTTCTATAAAAGCAATAATAAAAACAACAAAGACAACAGCAAAGTGCAAACAAAAAGAGCTGTTAAAGAAAAAAAAACACACTAGAACAATTTACTAATGAAAACCATGGCTAATCCATTTGCAAAGCTAAAAATCACACCAATAAGCATGTCACAACAAACATATATATGTAAGTCTATATGTATATATAGATCTATAATGCAGATCTATAATGTAGCTCCACAATTCTATCTAAAGGATTTAATTCAAGTGGGGCCATTGTTAATTATTTTCCCATGCATTCACTTGGAGATGTTCTCTGGGATCATGGAGAAACACTGGGGGTATCTGTAACCTCTTTCACTACCAGCAAAACACTGAGGGTTGCAGAAAAATTCTCTATGTAGCTGTGTAAGCCATAGGAGAATCACTTCATTACTTATCCATCCATCCATCCTCCATCCATCCATCCATCCACACACTGATTCCTCTCCCTCCACACTCAGTAAATACTTACTGAGTACCTCTACCTGCTTAGTACAGGATTTAGGGATGGAAATATCTTTTTCCCTACCTTCATTAATAACTAGGCTGTAGTCTGCCTGGCCAACTAAACAACATCTCCCAAGGCTTGCTTGCCCTTAGATGTGGCCTTGTAATCATGTTCTCCCAGAACGAATGTGAGAAGACATGATGTGGGCCAAACCCTTCCACGTGTGTTTTCCAGGCTCCTTTTCCCTCCCTCCAGGCTAGAATGGCCACGACTACAGCCACCCTGGCGGTCAGGCATCGAAGATGGCAAAGCTACCATTAGCCTGGGCCCCTCTATGACTACATGGAGCAGAGCACTGCACACACCCCTACCCCCAAATCTGGATCAGCTGCCCTGGATCAAGTGAGAGAGAAATAAACTTATTTTGTGTCTTGAGCCAACATGTTTTGAGATCTATTTGTGACAGCAGTTTAGTCTAGTTAACTCAGTTCCACAGCACCACCAGCCCCAACTAGCATCATTCACCCTCAATTCTCTGGAAGACCAGTAGCCTAATTTAAAAAATAGAAAAATGTGATGCATGTGCTAGGTGGAGAAGCCCTGACATATAGAGATGAGTGGATCTGGCTCCTCATTTGTAAGGGAGAGCTCATCCTCTCCAGCTCTAACGTGCCATGTTTCTCTGGAACAGACCACTTGCAAGCAGCAAAGAACTGCAGAAGAGTGAAGTCTTCTGGAACTCGTGTTTTGCATGAGAATGCTCTCTCCCTGGAAGCCAGGGAGGGTGGCAGCCTGTTCAAGAACCCTAAGAGTCCCCTTTCTTTATGGTGTGTTGGAATAGGAAGAGAGGAGGGTAGGAAAGAAAAGAGTTTGGGGAGAGGTCAACTGAGGACAGCACTTAAAAATAATGGAGAAGATAAGATTCTGGTTCTCCCATAAACATCAGCCTTCACATGTCTTCCCAGCATGGCCCCATGGAGAGAGTATTAGGCAGGGAACCGGGAGATTACGTGGGGAATCACCTCTGTCCAACCTTCCTGCATGAACTTGAGCAAGTCAGCAAAGGTCCCTGAACTTCAGTTCCCCTGACAGCAACAGGAGAGAAAACTGTCCATAGGCTCTTATTCCGTGGAGGCGACAGAGGAAAGCTGATCAGTAAGGAAGAGAATCAGACATCCATGGAAGAAAACCCTTGAGCAGGATGACTCGGAAAAGGGCGTTGTTTCTTTGGAACGCAAATGCATTTTGGCAACACTCACACCACTCCACTAAACACTGGGCTGGAGAACAATTATTAGAATCTTCCTTTATAATGTGACCGTGTGATTGTGAAACCTTGTGTTTGATGCTCCCTTTATCCAGGGTATGGATAGATGAGTGAAAAAATAAAATAAAAAGGACAAAAATAAATAACGGTGGGGGGGGGAATTGGGTAGAGTGAAATACTGGTGGTCAAGAATGAGAGGGAGGGGTAAGGGTTATAGGACGTATGAGTTTTTTCTTTTTTCTTTTTGTTTCTTTTTCTGGAGTGATACAAATATTCTAAAAATGATCATGGTGATGAATTCACAACTACGCGATTAAAAAAAAAAAACAGAGAAACTGCCAGCTTTATGCTGCTATCCTGGGATTTTAAAGTGAGTTTTGCTTTCTGGCAAGTATGACACCAAGAGCTTCCATATGACACCAAGAGATTTCATTTGCAGTGAACACTCTTTCATAAAATAAAGACTCTGTGTTATTCCAGGGTGTGCAGAGTGGCCTTCAGTTTGGTTACTGCCCTAATGCGGTGGCCTGACGCCTGGGCCCCTCGTAAGAGCCCATAACAGACCTGCTTTAGCCAAGGGCAAATGTCCAGAAAGTAAACTGTCTCCCTGGAGGGGGAAGAATGTAAATACAAGCATCAATTGTATTTTAGTCTTCAACAGTAATCTTAATAAAACATCAGATCTTAGGCCCCTTTAATGATTTTACCAGAGACCTGATGTCCTCATACTATGATTCTGAAATCATTTTTTGCCTTGTACATTTCCGTTCCCTTTGCAGAGCACTAAACGTCCAGACAGCTGCCACTGGAGAACTTCTCCTGTTCGTAAGTCCCAATACATTGGCCTGGTGTTTCAGTCCCGCAGTGGCACCTGCCGGTGCTCTGCATGAACTCGGCTGAGGCCTGAACACCTGAGCTAGCAATTAGCACTCATTACTCCTTACCCCCGTGGAGAGAGATGACACCCCCTTCTGCAAAACCCAGGGTTAATCCAAAAACTGACCATACCCAGTGCAGGCGAGGCTGCGTGCCCGAGCACGCCCACTCACTGGTAGTGGGAATGTCAAATGGCACAGCCACGTGGAGAACAGTCTGGCAGGTTCTTACAGAGCTAAACCTGCTCTTACCATATGACCCAGCAATTGTGCTCCTTGGTATGTACCCCATGGAATTGAAAACTTACGTCCACACAGAAACCTGCATGTGAAGGTTTATAGAAGCTTCTTTCATGATTGCCAAAAACTGGAAGCGATCAATGTGTCCTTCAATAAGCAGATGAATAAACAAACTGTACTGTGGCCATACAATGGAATATTCAGTGATAAAAAGCAATAAGCTCTCAAGCCACAAAAGACATGGAGGAATTTTAAATATATATTGCTAAGTGAAAGAAGGTAGTCTGAAAAGGCTAGGATTGGAGGGCTGGGGTGGGGATGCGAGTGGATATATAGTATTCTATATAATATCTGATCATTATTCTGTAAATCTAAAACTGTACTAAAAATTAAGGCTAGTAATTATTTAAAAAAAAAAAAAGCCAAGGTTAGATTCAGAGGGACTGGCACCCCAGACTTCTTTCCCATATGTCTTAAAAGATCCCTGGAAGAGCCCTGAAGCCATGTAACCTAGACCCTCACTTCACAGTTGAGAAAGTTAAGGTCTAGAGATGTGAGGCGACTTGCCCAATTCACCCAGAAGGCCGGTGGTCCTGGCTGTGGGGTCCCCTCCTTCCTACACACTTTATAATCATTATTTTTTTTTATCAGACTCAAATCTACATTACTTACCTTTTGGGAATTAAATAACATCAATAATTAAAATCAATTTAGAGTTGCTTTCAGAAAGCTGGATAGCTGTGAAATATCAGAAGGAAGAAAATGGAGGGAAGAGGTCATGGAAGCAGAGAAGGGGAAAAGGGAATGAAGAGAAATAGAGACTATAGCAGAAGAAGAGAAGAGGAGGAAAGGGAAGACAATAGAAAAAGAAAAGTAGAAGGAGGACTAAAAGGAAAGTGAGAAAGGGGGACCCAGGAGGAGAATGAATGGGATAGAGTAGGGGTCAGGAAGCCCCTAGATTCACCTCTAAGAACTGTTTCTCTACATTGGGGTTGCCATATTTCCAGACCTCAGACAGTTGCATAGAATGCCACCTTCTGTAGCCCCATGATGTTCAAAGGTTAGCACTAGAGTTAGAATCTCTTGGTGGGGTACGGCCTGGACCACAGAACCCTGACTCTATCCCTCTCCAGCTTCTTTCACTGACTAACTCTATCTCAGTGGCTTCAAGAGCCACTTCTGAGCTGACACTGGCCCACTTTGGGCAATAAGCGTTACGCTTTTTCTCATAACACAGCTAAAACTTTGCCAGACCTTCAAAAAGGATTTTTTTAAAACTGCCTCTTCCAATATTCCGTGTTCTCTTCTCCTTGGTTCTGTGCCCATGTGTCTCCACCCTCTAATCCACACCCCCACAGCTGCTCAGATCAGCACCTCGCTTCAGCTGCTACTCTGGACACTTTTCCTTCCCTCTTGACATTCCTTTCACTCTGGAAGAACCCGGAAGTAAGGTATCCTGGTAGGGACACCATTCACTCTCCCTTCTGTCTTCCCAGCAACACCCAGATTTACCTTTGGGGACCATCCCTCCTTTGTATAGCAGCCATGTGGTTTGGAGGGGACTGACCTCAGTCCCAGCTTCAGGTTGGGGTCCTGACTATCTGAATACAAGCAGCCTAATACCACTTATTTTGCCACAGATAGTGATTGAAGGTTGGTCCAGGCATAAATCAACATGGCATCCTGCACCCAGCCATGATTGGTTCAGGTTTGTTTAATCATAGAGAAGTGTGTAAGTTAAGTATATATTGTTCAATAATAGAAGAGAAGACTGCTTCTCTTTGCCTTTGGACGGAGCAATATGAGATTGTGTTCTAGAATTGCTGTAACCATTTTGCCTCCAGGAGGGGGAAATGGATGAAGATAAGGTCAACATAGGGAGAAGGGCGGGATTTTGATCAATCAGAGAAACTAAACCAAAGCTCTGATTCAATCATACTTGAAGATTGTTCTCCCTCTGAACGTTTTATTTGAACCAATGAATTCCCTGCATATCGGGTTTATTTGGGTTTATTGAGTTTATTTGGAATTATTGGGTTTGTTTGTTTGTTTGTTATTGGAGTTATTGGGTTATTCCAGACCAAAAGCAACCCGACTGATGCTATACTCCACCAGCCTCAACCCTATGGAATCCCACATGCCTTTATCCCACCCTTCCCTCCACCAAGAGAAGGGACTCAATTAACCCAGGCTGAATCGCTGCAGAATTCCAGGGATGGCTCCCCATACAGATACCAAGGGCAAATAGGGAATGTTATCTTAGAACAAGGCCACTTGACTTCTTAGCTCTGATCCCTGCCAGCCAATTTCCCAAGCCTGGCACCTTCTTGGTCAAAGTTTCTGCAGCCCTCCCCATTTTTTATAAATAGCCTATTAACTTCTGGAATGTGCTATAATCAGATGCCATATGATGTGTAACCTCATCAAGGAAAACTGGGGGCACTGATTCCTAAAGAGAACTCAGGAAACCAAAACATGGATATTTAACCTCTCAACAATTGAGTGGTGAGGGTGACTCTATTTCCAAGTTGGGAAAATACAAAGGCAGGTCTTTTGTGAGATAGAGAAAAATGACAGAGACTTGGTTAGCATAGTATGCACTGGAACTGTGCTCTAAGAAGCCATCAGTACTAGCAGCAGATGGGTCTGTTTGTTTTGTTGCTATGCCCTCTGTGTCTGAGCTGGGCAGGGTTGTCTTCCTTCATTCCCTAGGCCGGGGTGACAGCTGGAGCCAGAGGCTAAGGAAAGAAAGAATTAGGATCTTGGGGGAAGGGCAGAGGGTAAAAAAGGTAGAGGAATACTGAAGAGGGAAGAGGATAAAAGATCAGAGAAGATTAATTCTCCTGATGCCCCTCTGAAGGAAATCCAGTGCAAAAAAAAAAAAGGAAAGAATTACTTTCACACTCCTTTGTACTTTGTGTTTGTGCTTGATGGGCTATAAGTAGTACCATTTTCCTTCTTGTAATGAACTGTCCCTTTCCATATCAGCATAGACTAGTATAACCCCCTTTACTCCATCTCTGCATCTTTCTTAGTAATAGAACCTGCAATGTATAGTTGGGCACATGGCTGCCCAGAATGAGTACGACATTTTCCAGCCTCCCTTGCAGAGAGATGTAGATGTAACTAAGTTTTGGCCAATGAATGTAAGTGGAACTGCTGTACACAACTTTGTGGAAGTGTTCTTTTTTTTTTAATTTTTATTTATTTATTTATTTATTTACATTATAGGTATATATTTTAAAAGTTGTGTGTAAATCACATTTCTGTTATTGTTTTACTTTCCCTTTACTTAATTTTTATTTTTTAAATTTTATTTTATATATTTTTTTTATTTTTATTTTTTGGAAGTGTTCTTAAAGGGAGAGGATACACCCTTCCTTCTCCTTTCCTGCTCTGAGCTGTCAGGAATACAGATGTGATGGCTGAAGCTTGCGCAGCCATCTTGGAACATGAGGCAGCATGTTGAAGTTGGTGGAGCCTCCAGACAGAAGGAGCCTGAGTCTCACAGGATTTTGATCCAGCTATTTTAACCCTAGACTTCCTATGACAATTACGTAAAAGAGAAATAAACTGCTATCTTAAGCTACTAGACCCTTGGGTTTTCTGGCACATTCAATTATTATCTAATTCTAAAACAAACAAAAAAAATACCTTTCCAATTTCAAAAAAAAAAAAAAGCCTATGCTTCTTTTATGTTTGTAATTTCCATTTATTCTTTATTTCCCTTCAGTGTGGGGTTAGGTCTGGCCATTCCTATTTTGTGCAGGTACAGAAAAATTACATGACTCCGTTCAAAATATGCCTAAGGCAAAGAAATGGGCTTAGCAAGGCAGAGGCATGTTCCCCAGTACATGGTGTCACCAGCAAAGATGTCAGGAGAAGGACGTCACAGCACAGCCAGGGCTCCAGAACGAAGAAACTCCCACCACTCAGATCGCCGGATGAACTTGTCCTGGCTCAGGTGGCTTCCAGAGATGCTCCAACCTTTACAGCAGGCTTTTGTCAGGGTGGCCCTCTCAGGAGGAGTCCAGAAGCTGAAGAAGACATTTAAAAATCCAAACCTGTTTCTTCATGAAGGGGGATGAGTTATTGGAAGGGGCTGACTTTCTTCCCCTCCCAGTCTGTTGGCTCAGAACCAGGACTATTTTTACCTAATTTTTATAAGTGATTTGGAGAGTCACGGTGACATCTCTAGATGGGCAGATGATACCTTTCTTCTCGGGAGTGAAGGATCAAGAGGATGACAGCAAATCTAAGATCCCATAAAGCCACTCGAATGGGTGGACAAGGGACATGGAAACCAAAGGCAGGTGAAAACAGACTGGGCTGAGAGCGAGGGCACAGGAGTCCTAACCGTTTTCCAAAGGCTAATGAACTGGTGCAGTCTAGAGGGCCAGTGTGATTCAGTCGCACAGCATTAATCAAGAGCCGAGGAGGCGCCACTTTGCAAAAGTGTGAAATGTGCGTGGTCCAGCTCCAGGGACACCAGAAGGCGGTTGGAGATGCTCTCCTTCCCTGCTCCCTGGGACACTGCGTGCAGAATTGATCTGTGTGCTCAGAGGAGGCCACGGCAGAGCTGGAGCAGGTCCAGAGAAGAGCTGGAGCAAGTAGAGAAAAGTCTGCCTGCTGCAGACTGGTTAGAGGGGCGAGCCTTCCACCCTGACCCCCGATCGCGTGTGGCCCCCTCTGCGAAGCCTCGCCTTGCCGTCTCCCTGGGTACAACTGACCCACTCTTCCTTGAGTGCCCCACAGTACTCTGTAAACAATTCTGTCAGTACACTTTATTCTACTTTTTAACATGTCTCATCTTTTTAACTATTCCAGGACATGAGAGCAAAGAGCTTACTTGTTTTGTATTGTGTGCTTAGTGCAGAACTTACACATAGCACATGCTCAATAAATGTTTGCTAAATTAATGGAAAGGTGGATAGATGTCTGTGATATATACTCCATTGGTCTCTAAGCTTTTTTGTTCATAATCTGCATCAGAAAAAATATTGAAGCATATCCCATATGTGAATTTTAAATGTATTGTATATTATAATAAGTACATTATGAAACAAACCAATATAAAAATTGAAAGTGCTTGAGGTAGAACATTATGTATAGCATTTTATAATATCCTAATTTTTTAACAGCACACCCATAAAAATAGGTACAAATTAATATTTCAAATGGTGGAGGGGGCCTAACCTTGTCAGCTCCGATTAGGTTATGATTGCTTTCCTCTCATAATATGGCAGATGGAGTGTCCAAACCAGGACCTGAAGAAGTGCCAGCTCTCCCATTTTAACCTTTATAATAAGCTAATATTAAACTTGTTAATAAATATAAAATTTTAAAATGAAATTAAAATATGAATGAAAGTTCTGTTGTTTCTTTTCTCATTCCAAAGGACCGTTTCATGAATTGGGTACAGTTCTGAGGTGTTCAAGGAAGCTATCTTGAAACTTGAGAGAAAGAGGAGTTTTGAATAGAAAAGAGGGATTCGGTTAAATACATGCAGTGCTAGTAAAAAAAAGTCATCTAAAAGGCTAGTAAAAAAGGGTCGTCTCAAAACATGGTGGCAGATTGGTTGACCTTTCTTCCATCAAGAGGTGGAAATTAGGTCCCCTCTCCTGGAACCTAGGCAGGCCTCTGACAGCTTCAACAAGTAGGACATGCCAGAAGTGACCCTGCTGGTTTCTAAGGCTTGGCCTTAAAAGGCCATGAAGCTTTTGCTTTGCTCACTGGAACACTTATCCTGGAGCTCTGAGACCCCCTGTAAGAAGCTCAACTGCCCTGGAGAGGCCACATGGAGACCCTCTGGCTGACAGTCCCAGCCCAGCCCTCCATCCCTGCCAGGCACGCAAGAGAAGCTGTACCGGACCCTTCAGACCTGCCAACTAAATGTCTCTGGGTGACCCCTGTCAGTGCCACAGGGGAGAGCAGAATCAGCCAGCCACACACTCCCTGAATCCCTAAGCCACAGAATGGGTGAGATATAGTGACAGTGTTATTGTTTTAAATCACTGTATTTCAGGGTAGTTTGCTCGGAAGCAGAGGAAATCCAGAAAAATAAGAAAAGGGTTTCTTAAAATCAGAATTCTCAAACAGCGGAGCAGCAAGTGTGGCACCGTGGGCGGTATTCGGTACGTGGCTGCCAAAGGTGACAGAGCCATAGCTGTGCTGCCATGAAAGAGGGCCGAGCTTGAAGCCACATGACATGTGCACAGCTTGCCAGTTAGCAGTTGTGACTCCTTGGGCGAGTCACTTCACCCGCATATCTCACTGAGCTGTAGTGAGCTTAAAAGAGATGTGAACACCATCTCTAAACTCTAGGCGAAGTCCTGCCCTGGGTGAGCGATTGAACTAGGTGGTGTACAAGCTCCTTTTAACTTAGCAATTCTGTGAAAAGAAAGCAGCTCTGCTTCATATAGTAAGGCATACACGTGTGCAAAAACAGGCTCCCCAACTTATCGTTCGGGATCTCCATCTTGCCAAAATCTGCTCAGAATTCCATCCAGGCTAGACTTCTCCTTGCTGATGAGAACGTCAGGAAGGCAAGCCATCTTATTCTTAGGTAGGGAATACAGATAAGTTTAGAAGTTCTAGATCTGGATGGCAAATCTCTACGAGGAGCCTGAAGGTGTTTGGAAGACAGATTCTGAATTTCTGATGCCATAATTATGACTTGCCCAAATTCTTGCTCGGTGGTGGAGGTCTGGAAAGATCATCAGTAAGTATTTCTGACAAGTTTGCAAGGGATGGTGTGTAATGCTCAGATAAAGATACAAACAAATCGAGGATGTTAGGAGGAGAATGGGAAGGAGAGAAGATGTGAGTCCCCAGGGATATCGAAGACCTGAATACTAAGGAGGGGAAACCAGCTTTCCCGGGAAACTCACATCCTTAATTTGCTAACTCAGAGCTGCCCGCCGCCGCGAAGGGGGCGCTGAAGGTAAAGTTATGGTGCCACCTGCTGGAAAAACGTAGGCTCGCATTTTCTCCACTTAGGATGCACCTGAAACTCAGACCTAAAGCTCAGAGCTTCAGGAACCAAGACCCAAAAGTAAGCCATCCCCCAGCCAAGGGACAAACCGCCGTCCTGCTCATCAATATGCCTTCAGCCTTTCAAAGCCTGTGCTTTGGGGTCTGACAATTGGTTTGTTACAAATCTTAGCAATCTTTCCCAGAGCGGACTGGGCCAGGATGACCAGTTCCAGGTCCCTCAAAAAGGTAGGGCCAGAGGAGAGATGGGATCCCCTAAGCTCCCCCCTGTCTCGAAGAGACAGTCATCCCGTCCCGCCTGCCCTGGCGAGCGTCCCTGTGGCCGAGCCTTGGGGAGGAGCGCTGCAGCTGCTCCGGGGGAAGAAGCAGGGACCGCGAGAGACCAAGCAGCTTTCCTGGAGCACGAGCAAACTGAGACCCCAAATCCTCACCAACACTGGTGAATTTGCAAGCGCCCCACTCTGGGGGGACCAGGTCCGAAAGGCTCCATAACGCCCCACTAACGGCGGGCAGACGCCTTGAAAATGGTTCCCTCCTTCAGGGATCATTAGAAAGCTATTAAGGGTGTCTAATTATTTCCCAGTGCTAATGAAGGTGCTAATAAACCCGGAACGTTTTCTCACTTCTATGGAGATAATTAGAAGGCCAATTATTGTTGATGTACAGAACGGAATGAAGCCTCAGCCACTGTCCCTGCAGCTCTGTGTTATTCTGCACTTGCGACACCAGCGGCTTGGCAGCACTTCATTAAGCGTTAGCAAGCGTCTCCCCGGGTTTCTCCCGCACCACCGCGCTACCTCGGGGTCAGCCAGGAGAGAAGCAGAGCTGGCCAGAGACCACTCTCTGGGATGTCTGTGATAAGGGCTCGTCTTGGCTGTGCATTCTCCGTCAGAAATTCTGTCCCGCCTCCCTCTAAGCCCGTGGTTCTCAAACTGCAGCGTGCATCAGAACCACCTGGGGACTTATTAAAATGCAGATTGCTGAGCTTCCAACCCAGGGTTTCTGATTCAGCAAGTGGGGTGAAGAGGCGAAGAATTTACATTTCTAGCAGGCTCCGGGAGATGCTGAGGCTGCCGGTCTGGGGGGGCTGTAGGTTGAGACCCTCCTCTAAAGCAAGGGTTTTCGCTTGGGGTGGGTAGACTCTCCCTCCACAGGAGGCTAATCCTTATAATCCAAATGGGTCCATGGATTCGGATGGGAAAACACTTACAACTTTCTCACCACTAAGCTCTAACTGAATGTTAGCTTTTTCTTTAATTATGAAGGTTGGCAACAGACTGCTGTGGTATTAGCAGTTATAATAGGTATTTTCAAATCCCATTAGAGATGTTAGCAGATATCTTAAGATATTGTTTACACTCATCGCTGCTTCAAAACTCCACTGGTTATTAGTCCTGCCAGTAGAACTTATTACTTAATCCACGAAGGGAGAAGCACATGTTATTTACTATAGCACTACTTTTTCTTTTTAAACTGATAACACCTTTTAATAGGTCAGAGTAACTGTGCAGCTCATTATATTCCTCCTGAGAATAATTTATATCCCTCAACAAACTAAAGCGAGGGCATAGTTTTTCAGAATTATTATTTAACAGAATGGATGCTATAACCAGACATCAAAAGGAATCCAAGGGTACACGGGTGGTTCAGTGGTAGAATTCTCCCCTTCCATGCTCGAGACCCGGGTTGGATTCCTGCGCCATGCACCTAAAAAATTAAAATTAAATTAAAAAAAATTTTTAAAAGGAAACCAAATTCCTCTGTTGTACATAGCACTGCTTTTTACAAATATTTTTGATAACTATGTTTCAGCAGCTCTCCTTCCCTTTGCAGCCCTCTGTGGTCTCTGCATCATTGAATGACATTCAGTCTGCCGAGGGGGCACCGAGAGAGACGAGCTCAGCACAGAGTCACAACCCTGCTCCAAGCAGAGAGATTAATCTTCAAGGAGAATCCAGAGCTTCCTTCAACGGAAAGTTGGAGAGAAGGGACGCTGATGATAAAGACACAAACAAATCGAGGATATTAGGAGGAGAATGGGAAGGAGAGAAGATGTAAGTCCCCAGGGATATCGAAGACCTGACTACTAAGGAGGGGAAACCAGTGGGGACGGGGCCTGGGCAGGGGCCCGGCACGATGGCGCCGCCTGAGGAGTTGGAAAGATTCACGTATGGTTCTCTGGGCTGCTGACACTGAGGGTGGCTCAGACCCCATAAAATGCCACCAGCTCAGTTCGAAAGGAGCATCAGCACTGATAATGCTGCTATCAAAACTTATCATTACAACCTCTATAAGGAACCATAGGGCTTATTAAGGACTACAGTGGGTGGGGCTTGAAGGTGGTCATGATTTTATAAAGCACAGAGATGGGGAGGCCGTTCACTCTGTCCCTGGGGGAGAGAAACCTGCTCTCTTGACCAAATCCCACAGTTTCCACTAAGTTGAAGCAATGGGCCTGCAGGTACATTTAGAGAGCTGGAACTTGGAAGCTATGGCCTCTCTCTAGAATTCCTTCTTTTTCCCTTCTCTAGGCAAATAGGTACTGTCACTGTGGTCCCCAGACCAAAACTCAAAGCTCTGTGTGTGGCAAAGAGGAAAGAACCTGGGGTCTGGAACCAGAGAGATTGGCGATCCAATCCTGATACTGCCACGCTGTGTTTGGGCAATTTACTCAACCTCCCTGAACCTCAGTCTCTACATCTGTAAAATGGGCACATCGGTGTTTGACACACACACACTAGGTGCTTAGTAAATTCTGGCCATTATCACTCTTACTCCTACCCTTGCCCCAAAGGCCCCACACCAGCACCCTCTTTCTGCAACCCTGTCAGCCCTTGTCATTTCTGCCTGGCACATTTCTCCTCCCTCCTCTTCCAGCTTACCCCAACCTTGCTCATTCCCCCTAAGTCTCCCTCTCTCAGGATGCTCAGTTCAGTGCAGCAGTCCACAGTTCACCCAGTGTCTCCAGTTATGAGATGAGGCCCTGGCTGTGGGCTGTGTCTTCTTTGAAGGTCTTGAGGGCTGCAGCTGGTTCCCCCTGGCGCCTGGAATGGGGGAGTTGGTGCCTCACCAGAGGAGAGGGATGATTTCAAATGGCAAGGCTTCCCTACAACAGTTCAAATCCTTCCAGCACATCTCTGCACCAGAGATTGGCTGGCACTTGCTTTGATTTTTGATTCCCCTCTCCTGTGTGTGTTGAGACAAACCTCCCAATCCTGTGACTTTCAATGCAGCCCCCAGACCACTGCATCATCCGTCTTCTCAATCCACCCGCCCTTTTTTGGATGGTGCCAGGGAAACACACTGAAGCTTTGTTTAAGAACTGGGAGGAACTGGCAGTGTCAATGCCTAAATGTCCTGCACTGAGACATGTTAATCCTTTTATTTGAGCTGTGTCATTAGGCAAGTCGCCTAATCTTTCTGGGCCTAGAAGCAGCACATCCTGGTAGAGGGAAGCAGTGCCCTCTCCATTTTCCTGAGTGGTCTAGAAGGGGTGCTGGAGGGTTCGTTTTAATCACCCCTGGAAGGTGTCATTAAAGTTCAGAGGCAATGATAGCTGTGTTGTAGACCCAAAATTCACTGTCCTTTTCCACATCCTTTTTCCCAACCATCTATCCATCTTCGATTCTCACCTTATAAAGAAGCAGAAGATATGACCCCAAGCCCTCCTCCTTGCGTGGGAGAGACAGGCTTGTAAACAAAAGTTACCGCACGCTGGGATGAGTGCTGCCCGGACGCACCCGTACACACCGTGGATGCAGGCGAGCGCGCCCCTGGAGTGGCGGCTGGCTCAGCGGTGGGACGCAGGGGCCAAGGAAGGGCCACGCTGAGTATTGTGTGATGATGATGGCACCAACCAAACTGAATGATTCAGGAGGAGAAGCAGGTTTGCCACAAAGGGTGAGGAAAACATGATCCACATGGCACAGACATGTCAGGTATGGAAATGGGAAGTTAGGCCCAGCAACACATCTAAACCCCACACAGGAGGGAAGTATGTGCCCAGAGAACAAGCCATAGAGTAACTCTGATGACTCTCAGAATACAACATAACTACAGAGTGAATTATTATTATCTTATTAAGCACCTACTAAGTGCCAGGAGCTTGCGAAGTGTTTTGCTTTTTTAATTTACTCTTCCTAACAAACGCATGAGATGGGTGAGATTGCCCTCGTGCTACTACTGAAGTTCCAAGGGGATGAGTAGAGAGCCCATAACCACACCCCACCATGTGCCCGGCTGCGCTGTGGGGCCCTGGCAAGCCGGCCCAGACCCCGGAAGGCTCCTTTGTCTCCACAACTTTGTCTCCACAAAGGATCAGCGTGGGCTCCACAGCCCCTGTGCTTCTCTCCTCCCCATTGGCTCTGAACTTCAGTAGCTCTGGTGGGGAGGAACAGCCCATCTCGTAAGAACAAATCAAAAGCAACAGTGAAGGACTCGGAGCTTGAGAAGCCAGGTCCACAGCCGAGCAAGCCCGGGCTATCGGCCTGCATTTGTCTCACCTGGCCAAGGGTGTGGGAGCCGCTGGCAGGTGAGAGGGAAAGAGAGCGATTGGAAAACAGGAGGGGCCTCTCTCACACCTGAGCCAGCTTGGCTCCTCTGAACCCAATGGAGCTTATTTAGGCTTCTCTTGTTCCTTGACCTGTCTTTGCCCAGCCCCTGCCCCATTGTGTAAACCTAGAGGAGTGGGGAACAGAGAGGAGCCTCAGCAGTCGCCCCCTTCTGCTTTCTCTTGCCAACTTGATGGGTTTAATAGGCAAGCCTAAAACACTGACATCCCCTCTAGGGAGGTGTGCAGTGGGGTGAGAGTGGGGCTGAGGTCCTCACCATTGCTTACCTCTGACCTCCCCACATTTCCTTCACTCCAGACCAGGTTGCAGAGTAAGCTCCGGACACACTGGAAACAGAACTGAGAGCCTGGAGCAGCCTATATGCCGGTCACCAGAATCCCCGAGGGCCAGACTGAGGAGCTATGTGTGCCTAGGGCCTGGGAAAGGTGCTGGACCAGGACTGGGGCTGCTTAGTCCCACGCTAGCCGAGATCCTGTCCCAGTCCAGCAGCTACTCCTTGAACCACTAGGATTCCCGCTGAACCCCTCACCTAACCTTAGAAAGCCCTTGGCAGTTCTGGGACCATAAGGGCCACCTCTCCTGCACCCTCTCCCCACCCACCCCTCTCAGTTTGGAGGGACAGGGGAGCTGCTACTGCTGGTGGAAAAGTGAACTTGCAGTGACTCTGGCTAACCTCAAATTTTTGTCCGGAATTCTAGAACCAGAGTCCCCCTCAGCCTTGGTTTCCTCATTTGTAAAGTGGACTCGTAGGTTAAATGGATGGGGGAACTCTGCGGGGCAGAGCGCCCAGATGGAGGTGAAAAGAATGAAAGGAGCCATCCTTGCATGTTCCTGGGATGGGAGGTCCAGTTCCCAACCTTAGGACATCGGTCCCAGGGTGGCACCTGCGACCTAAGAAAGTGAAACTGGGCCTTAGCACAGGAGGCTCCCAGCCTCAACCACGTTTCCCAGGGATGCTGGGAGGATTTGAGCTGCAGTGGGCCATTTCCCGGTGGGACGCAGCTGTGTTCTTGCAGACCAAATCTAAAAGCCTGGGGTGCTGGTCCCTGAGAGGCTGGGTTTAAACACATCATTCCATCTTCCTAGGAAAGACTAAGACAGCTACAGAGACTGAAAGTCCCACCACAAATAACTCACCCCATCATTGGATCAATAACATTAAAAAAAGAGAGAAATGACAATAACAGGAGCAATTACCCCAATTTATTGAACCCCAACATTATCTCCAAGAATCATAACCATTTTGAAAAGCAGGTATTGGCCTCATTTTACAAACAGCAGAGCCTGGATTTGAACCCAGGTGGTCCAGTGTGCAAAACCCAGGGAATGAATGAGTGCAGCCTCGAAAGGAGCAGTCACGCAGCACGCTCTCATATCACCCAACCTGAAGGTCCCCAGGTGCCTGCAAGTGGACGGCAGCAGCCTCTACTCTTCACTCATCTGCTCCCCAACTATTTAGTGGATGCCCACCAAGCACCCATCGCTTGCCAGGCTGTACTAGCTCGGGGAGCAGAAAGAAAGAGGGCTAAGATCTAGGCTTCCAGCCTTCCCCGAAGGAGTTCTGTTTGATTGGAAGGACCAATAAGGACAAGGATATGTTATAGGGGAAGAGGAAGAAGCTCTTTGGGCAGTAAGTAAAATACACGGTCTAGGGTTCAGAGAGGCACAGCAAAGTAGCTGTGGGTTCTATTCCAAAGACCCGGTCTGCCAGCCCTTTGACATGGACAACTGTGCATGATCCTCCAGTGGCTGGGGTGAAGGCTGGACCAACCTTATGCTGGTGGGGAAAAGGGGACTACCTGGGCTTAGGAGAAGAGGTTCCAGGTCAAGCACTTGCTGGGAGACATCAACAAAAATGTGAGAGAGTCCAGAATTTCAAGGGCTGCAAGGAAGCACCCAGCATCTCCACTCAGGGCTAGCAGGGGTGCAGTGAAGGAGAAGGAGCAATTGTATAAACCTGGCTGGGTGATGGCTTAAGGGAGCATGGAGTTGACAATTGCTTGGAGAGCAAGTTAGGGGTCCAACGCTTTTCTGCTTTGGGGCAGTCTGAGTGGACAGCACTGGGGGGAGTTGGAAGCTTGCTGGGGGTGGGGGCAACCAGCCTGAAATTATGCTGCCATTAAGGAAGGAACTTCAGTGTCTGAAGGGAAGTTGTACAGACAGCGGTAACTCCAGAATTTTTATAGAGAGGCCTAGTGTGCTCTTTCTGTACTTAGATAGAGGTTTATTTGGTGCCACCACTACCCTTAGATGAAGGAGCAGGCTCCGGTGGCCCCACATGGGTGCCCCATGACCCAAGGAGAACACAGCAGGGAGGGGGGCTTCTGAGTCAGGACAAGGAAGGATGTTTGAGGAAAACCGGAGATGGATTAGGTTGCTCTGGGAGGTGGTAAGTTCCCCATCACCTGAGATAAACTTGTCCTTTGCAGATCTGGAGCTCCTTGTACATTGGGCTGCTTGGTTAGGAGAGTGGGTGGGAGTTCCCTAGAAGAGGAGGGACTGTCTGAAGGAGTGGCTGTGGGTTTTTCAGAGGAAGTCACTAATCCTCCCAGGGAGCCTGTCTGGCCCAGGGCACTAGATAATCCCAAACTGCCATTCTGGGGTTTCCTTTCATCCTGAGGCCTGGCACGGTGGGGGCTGGGCAATGGAGCCACTCCCTGGCAACAGAGCTGGGGAGTGGGGCAGGCACTCTGGCTCCCTGCACCTTTGCCCTAAATGCTGGGCCGGGTAGGAGACCGGCAGGAAGATGGGCTCAGGAGGGAGGATATGCCACCCTGACCCTCTCAGAGGACTGGGCTCCAGGATCTCAGAGCTGGCAGCCCCAGGCTGGACCGAGAGTAGAGCAGGAGGATCCTGGAGCTCCCAGGACATGGCAGGTTGGGGGTACAGCCCATGACACAAGCAGGACAGATCCTGAGCCAAATAGGGTGAGCAGGGTTTGCCCTCAGCTGCCCTCAGGCTTAGGAAGAGAGCATGGGCTCTCCAAAGGGAGCTGCTTTTAAGAGGTTCTGGAAAGGGCACCACATAGCCCACAAAGGCTCAAACATACTCCATGGTAGGATTTCAGGTGGGATGTGGAGATTACATGAGGAAGTTTGGGGGCACAGAGGGAATTGCCTAGCACTTTTTAAAACTCATCCTCTACCTGTCCTACCTGGACTCACAATTGGGCTTTCAGAACAATGAGCAATTCCATGGGTAAGAAGGTCTTGGTAAATACTTGAGGATCCCAAATCTAGTTGCACATCAGAATCACATCCAAGACTCATTAAAAATATGGATTCTTACCTGTCAAGATCCCTTGATGCTGGGATCATCTCTAGCAAATGGATAGACCCAGGAACAAGAGCTGGGAAGGAAAATCACTGCCCCTGTGGGATATTTTTTTTGCATTGCAGGATGCAGGCTCAGGTGGCAGCAACAGGCCCCGTTCATACCTGGGTTCTGAGCATCTCATGCAGGACATTTATTGAGCACTGAGCTTGGTGACTGAAGACATTTGGATGGGAGACAGCTAGCTACTGTCCCTAAAGAGCACACAGCCTTATGGGACGAGTAAACTGATGATTTCCCCACTTGTCTGGGTCCCCAAAATGACTCCGCTGAACCACCCAGCAGTCAAGTTCCAGGGACAGCCTCAGTGGAGAATCACCGATTCTTCAGAAGCCCATCGACTGCCAGAACCTTCACCCTGCTTTGTTTCAGCTGCTCTCAATGTCTGCACCAGCCTGGGCTTCTGTGGCTGCGTCACAGTCCAAGCTGATGGGCCTTTAGAGAACCCAGCAGGAGCTATTTTCTCCCTGGTGACAGGCAGAGACAAACAGGAGCTCAAGGAAGCTGTCACATCAGAGGATGTGCAGGTCTGCCTGTGAGCGGATTTGCCACAGGACCAGATGCCCAGGTCAGAGGGCAGGGTCAGAGGGGGTCCACAGAGGTGCTTTGAGAGCCCAAGTAGGGGCACAGACCCAAGCATGTGCAGGGTTGGGTCCTGGCTGCAGATCCCCGACCTGGGGGAATGGCCAGAGGATTGAAGAGAACTAGAAGGGCTCTGGGTCCTGAACTGAGGACCTTCTCACAAGGCTTGAGGGCTGAGTGGAAGGAGAATTGCTCTTATCTGATGGTTGCTAAGCAAGGTCCCCTCTCCATTAAATCCTGATTGATGGCTGATCCTTGCTTGTGATGATCTGATTAGCAAAGAGCTCATTTTTCATTTCTCTACCTAGCCTTCTACCTCCCTTCTCCCCACCTAGTGCTGACATAATGCTGTCCATACAATAATTCAAGTATCTACATTGGCTGAGTTACTAATGCATGCCAGGCTTTGTTAAACTTTGCACATGCTTTACTGCATGTTCATCACAATAGTTCTTTTTCTTGATGCTCTTTTTGACTTCCAAGACAACCCTCTCTTGGTTTTCCTTCTGTTGCCTGGTCACTCCTTCTCAGCCTCCTTTCCTGGGTCCTCCTCTTCTCCCAGACCCATAGAAATGGGAGGACCCAGGCTCCAAGCTTCCTGGCCTCTTCTCTCTCTCTGCACGCCATCCCTCAGTGAGAACATCCTGCCCCATGGCATTAAATGAAATCTCTATATAATATGCCAGCACCCAACTCTTTTCTTCTCCAGCCTAGACCTCTTTCTCCGACTCCTACTTGCATGTTCAACTATCCAGCCTCTCTTCTGTATGTTTCATAGCTGCTCAGACTCAACATGCCCAAACGGAACTCCTGGTTGCCCCCTATTCCCCTCCACCCTGAGTGTCCCTCATCTCTGTGAATGGCAGCTCTCACCTTTCAGTTGCTCAGAGCACAGGTCAATTCCTTATAGTGGCCTGTAGGGCCCTGCTGGACCCACATACTCTTCCAGCATCTCTTCTGTGACCCCCTCTCCAAATGCTCCCCATCAAGTCACACCGGGCTCCTTGCTCTCCCTCAGACACACCAGGAGTACTTTGGGGGCTCAGGACCAGGTATTCTCTCTTCTTGGAATGCTTTTCTTCCAGATATTTACTTGGTTCACCTCCTTAATCCTGCTCAGATCTCACTTTCGCACCTCAGTGCGACAACCCTATTTTATGCCCCAGTTTGACCCCACACCAGCCCTCTGGGTCCCCTTACCTGCCCTACTTTCAATTTTTTCTACAACGCTTTTTACTTTCTAATGCACTGCATGTTTTGCTCATTTGTTACGTTTCTTTTGTATTATCCTTTTCCCCCGATATGAGAACACAGAACTTTCACTGGTTTTGTCCACTGATGTAGTCCAAATTCCTAGAATAGGGCCTGGTACATAGTAGGTGCTCAGTAAATACTGATGAATTGACTGACATAAACTGAGACGCCTTCAGACAAGTTTGAAGAGCTTCATTAGCTGCATATCAAACATACCAAAATGTTCCCACATCCACATTAAATTCCCTACTTAAAATGTCCTCGTTCTAGATTCTTTGCACATTTACTTTGTGCTTGACTTTAATGTCTCAACTATTGAGGATATCCGGAAAATCTTGGAAAGTGTGAAACTCTAGCTTAAATTTGATTTTAAATCCTTTATGGATATTAAATGACTGGACTTTTAGTAAAGTATGTATTAATTGTGAATTTTGAGTTTTCCTTTCCTATTTTGGAGCCCAGAGTTTATTTTCAAGATTTGAAACACTGTTATGGGCCCGAAGCTGGTGGCTCTAATGTCCACAGCAGAAATACCTGGTGATGTTAATGGTGGAGCTGAATTATGGACGCAAACCTGGTAAGGGAGAGCCATATGACCATCACTTTAGAGATGCTTTCAATCCAGAACCACATTCTGGTTTCTGAACAATTCTTTCTCCAGTTTCTTAGGGCCCTGGTTGGGCTCTCACAGGATCGAGACTCTTGTGTTCATTTCCACATGCGTCTCACTGTGAAACCCGGCTTCCAAAGTAACTGTGTGAGTCTCTATTCCAAGAAGACAAAAGAGCCCCACCAACCCTCTCTCCAAAACTCCAGTTTCTATCTCCTCTGTCATTTCCATAGACAGCGTTGCTGGCTGGATCCCGATCTCCCTCCGTACCTTCTGAGCTGGGACTCCTTCAGGCATGGGTTATGCACACAGCAGTCAGGCATGCAAACAGGGGGTCCTGCCACAGCTGTGTGGGCCTCTGCAGAGGGTCACAGATTAAAAAACCTTTGCATTTATTCAGTCTCCAGCACTGTAAATAGCTTGCCATTCTAACAGCATTAGCTTGTCGCATGAAATAAATAAATGGCTTCCCCATCTCATCGCTTCTCATTCTCCGCAGTGCTGCCTGCACTCATGCTGAGTCCCAGGAATGCTGGGGGCCACCAGTCCCACATCTGGGCTCCACACGATGATCTGTTTTGGTTTGGGCTTGAGCTTGTGCTTCTAGTTTCAGGACAACCTGCACTCACTCTGCAGCTGTTTTTGCCCTCCTGGGGTCCCCTCTGGTTTCTGTGCTATTTCTTCTGCACTTCCAGGCTCACCAGGCTGTGGATCAGCCTCATCTCAGTAACCTTGCAGGATAGTTTTCCAACACCATGTTGCCTCCCTCCCTCTGGCCTCCAGGAAGTCATATCCTGACCTCTTTCTCCCCCACCCCCAAGCCTCTGTCCTTGACATTGGAGCTATATGCAGCCTGTGATGTAAAAGAAGCATGAGTTTCAGAGGTATGCAAATGTAAGTGCCAATTCTGGATGTGCCACTTACCATCTCAGTGACCCATGTCATTTGGCATGTCACTTAACTCTCTGACCCTCATTAGTTAAACAGGATTAATAATATTTGTATCTTGGACCCCCTATGAGAAATAATTCATGCAAAGCACCTTGGACAGCGCCCAGTGCAGCCTAAGCGGTCACTAAATGGTAGCCTTTCCCGGCCTTGCCTTACTGCCCTCTGTTTAATAGCTTCATGGGCTAGTGGGGAGGGAAGGAGGTCTTTAGCTCTGTCATCATTCATGCTATCTCCCAACTCCAGCTCACTAGGTAGGTCAGCCACAGTCAACTCTCTGGTTCCCTGTGCCTTCTGTCTTTCGCCAGCCCTTCTTTGAGTTTTGCCTAGTTTCTTAATGTGACAGTGCACTGGGGGATGCCAAAGTCTTCCTAGACCAGGGACTACCATGCCCCTGTCTGGACTTGCTTGATAAATCTCCTAAAGGACCCCTCCCCATTACCCAACCTTGCCTTCTATGGTCAAGGAAGGAGGAGAGGAGAGGCTGAGTCTTATAATACATTTTGGACATTAATCCAGAGTCCTATAGATACAGGGGATTGAAAGGGGCTCCTCCTTGATAGAAGTAAACAAATTATATTTTCTATTTCCTAACAGGTCATCCTTTTTACATCATTTAGGCAGCCCCATGGATTCCTACAGGGCCAGGTACTTTGGCTTCCTCCGACCTTACCCTGACACAAATGTCTACAAGGAGTTTTATTCTCCAGGCATGGCAGCCAATGGCCTTGACTTCTGACTCATTAGGACATTCGATTTATTTTCAGGGGTGATTATTTGGGATGTCATTTGGCACTTTTATATTTGTGTTCAAATCTTACCATATATTTTTCCCTCCTCTACACCCCTGTCCTGACTGCAACAAGGGAGAGGATCCATATCTGAAGACTTTGAAAGCTGGCTTCTCCTCCAGCTGGGATGAGGTGTGGATGACCTTGTCTGCAAGCAGAAGCAGGGATGAACTCAGTGGGTTCTCCGGCTTTTTCAGCCCGTAATCTCCTGTCTGAGACCTGGGCCCTCACTCTCTGCTCCTATTGCCACAGTGGAAAGCCCTTTCCCAGAATGCAAGTTACCAGCAGCCGGGGTGCCAGCTGGAGGCCAGAGTGCTGGCTGGGGGCCAGGCTGGAGGCCTGGGTGAAAAACATCTCAGTTGGTGTCAGAAATAAAAAGACGTGCACCAGATCCCAAGGTTGGAGGCCAGCCCACCTTTCCTTCCTTTTCAGGCCAATTCCTGGGGGCTGATATCTCTAGATCTACCTCTCCACACATGCCTTTCCCTATTCCATCTCCATTTTTCTGCAGATGAATCAAATTTAACTAAATATCCCAGGACACCTCAAGGGGAAAACAAATTGCAAAAAGACAAGAGTCTTAGTTTTGCCTGAGCTGCTATGAAAAATATCAGACAATGAGTTTGATAAAACAATGGGAATGTGTTGTCTCATGGTTTCAGAGGGGAAGGCTTACTTCCTTCTGAGGTTGGTTGCTTTCTGGCTGGCCAGCAATCAGCTCTTGTATGTGTGTCCAGTGTCTTTTGCATACTAGGCCTTCAGCCATGTTGGATTACAGTCTACCTTCATTCAGTTTGGACACACCTTAACTAATAACATCTTCAAAGGTCCTATTTACAAGTAGGCACACATCCAGAGGTTAGGATCTAAACACGCCTTTTGGAGGGGACATGAGTCAATCCCCAACAGATCGTTTGAAGAAACGCGGGAAAAAAACAGTTTCCCTATTCTGTTTTGGGACTATGACAAAGACATGAAGGTTCTGTATTGCTTGGATCCTGTGAACGTTTGGCATCTTGGGCTCCCATCTGGTAAGGACCACCTCCTGCCCCTAAATCATCTGGGATGACTGGACTCAGAGCCCATAATAGCCACCCCAACTTTCCATGCCCTAAAAACTTCTCAGATCCTTTGAGATTATTGAGTGCCAGTATTTGTCAAGATTCTTTCCTGCCAATAAATTTTGTTTTATTCCAAGGAAAATGGGAGTATAACATAAATGCTTTGTTTGTTATACAACTGCATTAGGACCATGCATTCCTTTTTTCGTTTGTTTGGTTTGGGTTTTGGTTTTGGTTTTTTTGCATGTGCAGGCACCAGGAAATGAACCCTGGTCTCTGGCATGGCAGGCAAGAATTCTGCCACTGAGCCTCCATTGCACTGCCCCGTGCATTCCTTTTCATGTCCAACCATCCATCCTTGAGGCTGTGTGTGTCAGCTTCTTGCAGGGAGGGCCGTCACTGACAGGCCCTGAGCCAGGCCAATGTCTGGGATGGGGAAGATGTCCCCTGAGACAAGAGAGGACACGTCACATTTGGCCCCACTCTCCTCTGTCACTCGATGGGCAAGGCACATGTAACAGCAGGTTATCATTCTGAGATCCTTTGAGGTGACACCACCCCTGCTCTACCAACAAACACAACACCTAGTCGTGGTCAAGCTCCTTGGGTTTTGTCCACAAGGTATGAACACTGGGGACCGAGTGAGAAGACAGGTGGAGAAACTGAGTCAGGGGTAGAGGGCAGGCCAGTGGGTATCACTGCTTCCAAGGCAGCTGGGGAGTAGGTATTCCATAGCCTGAGCTGAGCATGTACCATTTCAGTGTGAACAGATGGAAATATAGTTCAATGTTTCAACATCATTTGCCTTCCTCATGCTAAAATATTGATAAATGCTGCCCAGGCCGATGCCCCCGCGGTTCCGAGCAGTAACTGGAGCATGATGCATACTGAAGTGAGACACAGCAAAGCCTTTAACGAGTGTTTAAAATTCTGGGAATATTGCTCAGCACTGGCTTAGCTCACTCAGCTCCTGAAGGCCTCCCCCTACCTCTCACCACCCCCCGGCCGCCTCCTAATCGGCAGGAGTGTGAGCAGGGACCCCCTAGACCCCCTGCTGGTGGCAGTCAGTGAGGCAGCTGCTCTGAAGGATGGGAAACAAAGCAGGAGGTGCCTGGTTCTACCCAGTCGGGCGAGAGCCCCGGGGAGCCAGGCAAGGAAGCAGACACATTGGGGGGAGGCAGGAGGATGTGGGGTGCTGAGTCTCGGCCTGCAGGGACCTGCCAGAAAGAGGGAGCCCTGGGCAGGGCTCTCAGGAAAGGCAGAATAAGGAAGGGCAGGAAAAGGTAGAAGAGGATGGTGCAGAGGGTGGAGACTTGGGAAAAGAAAGAGAAGGAAGGGGAAGGAAGAGAGGAGGTAGCCAAGAGTAGAGAGTCCTCCGGGAAAAACCTACCAGCCCCTGAACAGATAATTCAACCTTGGCCTCTAACCAATCCCAGTCTTCATCCAGCCCCAGACCTAGGGTTAAAAGGGCAGCGTGGTCTGGGATGCCACGCCCAGGGCTTTGAAGGATACAGGTTGGCCAGGTAAGGCTCTCCCAGATTTCAGTGGCCCCACCTTGAGATCAGGTGGTTCAATTGTGGAGGTCCCACCCCATTATATTCCTCATATACTTTAAGTGAATGGGCTTTAGAGGTACGATTTTTAAAAAAACTCCATAGGTCTTTGCGGGATTGTTCGGAAGATTGTTTTTCCAAGTGCCCCCATTCAAATCAGATCACAGAGAGAAGATGTCTGCCCTTTTCAGGGGTGAGCCCATTAAAATACCCATGTGTGTCCGAGAAAGCCATGGGGTGCACCCCTGGAAGGCATTGTGACTGGCGGTTGTATGGGAATCAGTGTAACTCAGGGTCACTGACCGAAGCTGTACATTGAATATTTGTACTTGGGGAGACAGGGTAGGAAATTTACAAGGAGTTGGAAAGCAGGATCTGACAAATTCTCATTAATTATGCCTACCTCTGCCTTCCACAAAATAAAACTCAGTGAAGTGATGCAAAAATAATGATCCTACTTTCTGAGATGGAAAAAAATATATAGGACATGTGATCTGAAACACAGGAGAACATTTATGAGAGCAAACAGGATGGAGTATAAAGTTGAAGGGGGCAGGCAGGGAAGTCTAGGACACACAGCATTCATGAATAAAGGGGCAGACCGAGGGGCTCTGAGAGCAGCTGGGGCATCTCTGTTGGATAAATAGAGGAGGAATTCTCTGGAGCCAAGAAATACTGTAAATTCTAAGGAAGTTGCCAGCATCCTCATCTTATTTTCCATCCATATAAGTCTGTCCAACCGATCAGGGAATACCTTTTATTCACTTGCATCTTCTGTTCCAGGGCCATTTCCTCATCCCTGCACTGTTCCTGCTGCTGGCCCCAGTCCAGCCACCCTCCAGCCCCAAGCACCCTGAAGAAGTCATCCCATTGCCCAGACCAATTTCCACGTGATCTATTCCTGGGACCAGCACGGTTTCTCTGGGCTGAGGCCCTGGCAGTGGGGCTGTCCCTCTGGCAATGGGACTCTGTGTTTGTTCTCCCAGTTCTCCTGCAGCGTCTGTCCATTGAGTGATGGAACATCTGCTTTCCATGGCCAAGGGGGAGGGTGGGGGAGGAGCCGCGGGCCTGGCCAAGCTGATGGTCGCCTGAAGCTGACCTTCTCCTCCTGGAGTTTATCTGCAGGAGCCGAGGAGCCCCACCCTCAGGCAGGCAGCCCGGACACTGTGGCAGGGTGGGAAGGCCAGCACCTGTGAGAAGACAGACAGGATGGGGAGTCCTAGGAGCAACAGCCAAGGACAAAGGCCAGACAAAAGGAAGAGTCATTATTTCTAAACTTAGTGAAATGGTCTCAGCTGAGCATCTAATCTGATCATCACGAGTGTCAGATATTATTACCAGCAATTCACAGAGGAGAAAAGTGAGAACTCCGATTGATGGAATGACCTGACTAAAGTTAGAAGGCCCAATTCTTTTTCCCTTATACAATGTCACCATGGGGAATTACACACATGGAGACACCTTTGTGCGTACAAATCACCTCGGAGCTTCTAAAAATGCAGGTGCCACCTGAGACTGCACTTCTAACACGTCCCCAGGTGATGTCAAAGCTGCTGGAACCCAGCCCCTCTCCACTTTGAGTGGCAAGGTCTTAGACGAGGATTCCAATCTTACTGTTCAGAAGAATCACCTGGAGAACCTGACGATTCCGATTCACTAGGGACTCAGAACTGTGATTGATAAGCGCCCAAGTGGGTCAGGTGAGTTCGGGAAATGCCGCCCCAGAAGTGTGTGAGAGATAGGGTCACAGTTGAGACAAGTTTTAACAAGATACCAGGGACTAGGTCTTTATCTTTGGTTTCCTAGGTTTACCACATGCGCTTTCCTCCAACAGGAGACTGCCTGCTTTGACCTTGACATTGCTTTGGTGTTCAGTCTCGAGGAGACTTCCCATCTCTCTGCCTCACTTTCTCATCTCTAATATGGGAACTGATATCCAAATCCCAAGGCCAGTGGCAGACATAATGGAAGGAGACCTCGAGTAGGGGATGCTGGAGGAGCCAGTGACAAGTTACTGTCCATCCTGCAAGCAGGAGAGAGATAGGTATAAAGGAAAAGCAGCAGGAGGGGTAAAGGAGAGACAGCCAGGTCTCTGCTGGTGCACAAAAAAGCAAAGCAAGTGTGCTGGGCATGGGTGGGCGCTACATCCTGCCCTCATCCCTTGGCATTGGAAAAAAAAATGGAACCAAATAACCAAGGAAGAGATGAAGTGCAGCCAGGATGAGGGGGATTCTGAAGTAGAGACCCGGACAGTGTCTGCTGCAAATCTTCAAAGCCCATCACTTTGGCCACATCATAGGGGAGTGGAGAATCAGTGCTTGGGAGGCTCTGGGTGGGGCTAGCACCCTGAGGGGGCAGTCGGGAGCTGCAGACCCTGAAACTGAACAGAGAAGCCCAGAATCAGGGACTCAGCTGGGCCCAGCATCTACCACGTGACCCAATAGAAGGAGCCCATGGGCTGGAGACAGCCCCTCCCAGGCCTTCTCGACCCCAGCCCACCCACCCCTGCCCCATTTCAGAGCTGCCAGTACCACACTGGGTACCCACTATGGGCAGCTACTGAGCATACCCTCTATGCCAGGTGCTGTAAATGAGCATTAGCCCATTAATCTGAAATCAGCCCTAGCAAGATACATGCATTGTACCCGCTTTACAGCTGAGGAAGCCAGACTTAGAAAGCTCAGGATTGCAGAGCTATTACATGGAAGGAGTGGGATTCGCCCCCAGGTCCCCTCTCTAACACCTGTCTGACCTCTGTGGGTCAGCATCCCTCAGAAGCATGCTCACACATATGTGACCCCAACACAAACCAGCCAGGACTATTCTCACCCTTTTCCTAAAATCAAATCACATATATATTAGGGTGGTGACTTGGGCTCATGGCACATGTGTGGACATTTTTCAGAGGGATGACATACAAAACTCTAGGTTCACCTGACAGGAACAGGCTTGCCTGCCACCAGAGTGTATCGTATAATGATACAGCTTTCGCAAGTGACTGTGTGATTGTGAAAACCTTGTTCTGATGCTCCTCTTATTTACAGTATGGACAGTTGAGTAAAAAACATGTATTAAAAATAAATAAATAACAGGGGGAACAAATGTTAAAATAAACTGGGTAGAAGGAAATACTAGTAGTCAACGAGAGGGAGAGGTAAGGGGTATGATATGTATGAGTTTGTTCTTTTTTCCTTTTTATTTCTTTTTCTGGAGTGATGTAAATGTTCTCAGAAATGATCATGGTGATGAATCTACAACTATGTGATGAGATTGTGAGGCACTGATTGCACACCAAGTATGGAATGTTCATATGTAAAGATCGTGCTGTATGTTGATTGATTTCATTAATAAAAATTTTTTAAAGGAATGAGGGGAGCCTTTCACTTCAAGAAAAATGAATGATATTTGTTGATAAATCCTGAGCTTTCAAGCAAAAATGAGAATTTTGGATAACTTGTATCTGTCACCTTGAGACTGACAGCTTCCCAGTACTCAGACTTCTCTGATGAGGTCAGTGTGACATTAGCAAATGTGAACTTGCTACTATATAAAGAAGTGTGTCAATACTCAGAAGATATGCGCAACTCAACAAGCCAATATTTTCCAACTGGCCAAGGTACCATGTCACAAATCATATGTGGGTGAAAGATCCACTCACAGTACAAGACAAACCAAGTAACAGAGTATGAAAAGGTCATCAGCACTAGCTTCAAATACCATATTGCAACCAACTTTTAAGAAACTACTGCTTGTCAAATTTTGGTGTAGTATCAAAGAAGTAATTATCTGAAAAGGCTGTTAAAAATATGACCTTTTCCACCAACATATCTGTGTGAAGACATTTTCTTCACAGACTTTGTTCAATACAACTCATGGCAATAGACTGATTGCTTCTCTCTTCTATTAAGTCAGACATTAGAGATCTATAAAAATGCAAAACAATGGCCAATTTTCCTACTAATTTTGCTTTGCTCTGTAAAATATATTTTTCACATCAAATGTTATCTGTTACCATAATGAATTTGTTATTTCAGTGAGTTAATATTTAAAAAAAAAAAGAAGAAGAAGAAGAGGATGTTCTAAGACTCAGTCCCAGTTACTTGAGCGTCTCCACACGCACACACGCACGCACACAGCCTTCTTTTTGGCTCTTTAAGTGTGCCCCACTCCCTTCCATCTTGGCCCAGCCAGATGGCTAATGGCACAACTCCTCCTTGCAGGCCACCTGGTTGCTTCCCTTTCATCTGACCCCAAAGAGGCCTCCTGGCAGCACCAGGTTGCCCTGCCCTGCCCAGGCTGTCCTCTCTACAGGGCCAGCATGTCCTCCGTGGGGCACTTGGTTGGTTTCTCTAAGCACGTTCTTCAGTGGGCTGGCTCTGAGGTCCTGCTTAGTCACTTGCTCACTCACTCATCAATTCCACAAATCCATGCCAGGTCTTGTATTGGGTGCTGTGGGCAGTGCAATGGTGCATTCAAGACAGCCCTGCCCCAGTCGGATGGGGACCGTAAGGCATGTGCCCAGATCACTGTGAGGTCAGGCAGAATGAGGACTTGGGCTCTCTGGTGGCCAGGACATCTTGAGGAGGGCACTGTGCTGGCCTGGTGCTCTCCGCACTGCACTGTAACTCGCAGCCCAAGCCGGTCCTTTGTCCACCTGCCCTAGCACGGCCTTCCCTTTTGGCCCACCTGCACATTTCCTGTTTCCTGCCAGAGGCTCTGCTTCTGTGCAGGCCAGCAAGGACTCAGGGATCCCAAGACACTCTTCCAGCTCAGGTTACCAGCCCCACCCTGTCTCTAAGCTGCTCTCCAGTGACTCAGGAGCCCAGATACTCCAGGAGGGTGCAGTTCCAGGCTTCTATCTCTGCAAGTTTGTAGTGTTTTAATACTTTAAACAAACACTGAAAACAACACAGTTGACTTCTCAGTGAGGGTCTAAGGGGAAGTTCTTCCACAGAAGGAAGAGCTGAGCTCTGCTGGGGATTGAGTAACCTCACCTGGAGGGACAGGGGGATTGTCATCATTCTATTTGCCTCTGATGGTGTCTTGGGGAAAGGTGCTTCCCACAGTTGTTCTGAAGCGAGGCCTTCTGGAAGCACACCCCCTCAAGCCCAGGACACCTGGCCACCCCCTTAAAGGGATTCCCCCCACCCCACCATCAGACCTATAGTCTTACCACCTTCCTGGGAGAAGGAAGAGAGGAAAGCGTGGGCTGGAACCCTTTACCCTATTACAAGGAGACTTCAGGGTGAGAGATAGCAATCACCCTAAAATCTTTTCAACCTCTCAATAGCCCCTACTATTGGGGATAAATATACGGGATCCCAAAAATTCTGTGAGGACTAAAAGAAATAAGATGGGTGAAAGCACCTAGGACATTGCCTAACACCCAGAAAGCTTTCCTTCCTTCTTGTCAGCCTAGGGGGGGCGAGTCTCCCCTGGGTCTGGAGAAAAGGCACCAGTGACTGTTGGCAGCAAGGGCAGAGTCTGGCTTTGGGAAGGAGGCGACATTAAAGCGAGAGCCGGCCCCAGCCAAGAAGGTGGTTTAGTCAGACAGCTAATCTCTGCTGAATGATGACGGACTGTCTTGAAAGGGATCCTTTTTTATTTTTTCAATTTTGAAGTTTCTTGAACTAAGCCCCTTGTTCTCACTGAAGGTGAAGGCCATATCATTCCCTCCACCCAACAGCTAAAGGAAGATGCTAGAAGCAGGAAGAGAAAGCAGGAGTGGGAAACCCACACGGGAGGAGCAGAGCACCAGCTCCTCCCAGCTCTCTGTGTGCTGAAGGTCTCATCCCAGGCTGCCCCAGGAGCCATCCCTGAGCTCCAGCTGGGACTTTGCCATCACACATCACCCCTGGCTTCTGATGGCCACAGATGCCCTCATCTCCTGTCCTACGTGGTGCGAGCCCCCTTCTTTTTTTCATCCAGGATCAGGTTAGAATTGTTCTAAATGAACTTATTGGGAAATAGAGGGTATGTCTGGATGGGGTGGGGTGGGAAAGAGGCACCTGAAAACTTCAACAGCCAAGTATACCCAGCCCAGATGACTTTCCTTCTATGGCTAAAAACAGTTACCAGGAGACAAGGGTAACTCTCTGCATGGAGTCTAGCAGTCCTCTCCTAAACCTCAACCCTCCCCTGGGCATCCTCTTAAAACCCCCTCTTTGTCAATGGATGAATGGGCAAATAAAAAATGGTCTACCGGGCGGGCCGCGGTGGCTCAGCGGGCAAGAGTGCTTGCCTGCCGTGCCGGAGGACCCCGGTTCGATTCCCGGCCCCAGCCCATGTAAAAAACAAACAAACAAACAAAATATAATAAAACAAGAAAATGTTTAAAAATGTTTCCCTTTCTTCCTCACATCCTTCCTTCTTTCTCTGTCTTTCCTTCCCTTCCTCCCTCTTATAAAAAAAAAAAAAAAAAAATGGTCTACCCATACAATATAACACTACTCAGACATAACGAGGAATGAAGTACTGATATATGTTATGAATGGATGAACCTTGAAAACAGTATGAAGCAAAAGAAGCCAGACACAAAAGGCCACGTATTGCATGATTCTATTTATATAAAATGTCCAGAATAGGCAAATGCATAGAGACCGAAAGTGGATTCGTGGTTGCCAGGAGCTGAGAGGAGAGGGGAGTGGGCAGCAACTGCTTAATGGTTCCAGGGTCCCCTTTCGGGATGATGAAACGTCCCGGACCTAGACAGTGTTGATGGCTGCACGATATTGTGAATTACTAAATGCCACCAAATCGTGTACTTAAAAATGGTTAACATCGGGGCTTTTTTATCATGTGTATTTTACTACAATTTTTTCAAAAAACTCTTTCAGGCCTTAAGCATTCCCTCCCCCACTTAGGAGAAAGAGTTCTAGAGCTCAATTGAGTAAAAAGGAAACTTTGTATTTCTGTTGTAGCTGTTGTTGAGGAATTTCCCTCCCCCAAAGGGCCTTGATTGGGGTAGGGTCACGCTCAGCTCAAGTCTCTGGACTAGACATGAGTAGAAGATCTACACTCATGTCCATCCTAGACCTTCATCCCAATGCTGCACCCCCAACCCGCTCTCTGTTCTCTTTGTTTGTTTGTTTTTAGCAGTTCTCGGTTTCCCAGCTGGTTCCCCAGCCAGGGAGCAGAAGAGCTTGGCCCCCTGTCCCAAGCCCATCTTGCTCCAGATATGCTGACTCCGATCATTGAAAAGCAGGAAGGATGGATCCATGCTCATGGGGTCCGAGGACTGGTTGGAGGCTCACCTGTAAGATCACTCCAGAGGGTCCAGAGATAGCCCAGCCCAGCTCCTCCAAGCTGGCCAGGACAGCAGTCATGCTACTGGAGCTAGGCTCAAATGATCACAGGAAGCCTGGGCAACCTCCAGGGAACTCATCCCTCCTTAGAGATAATCCTGGAATTGCATGAGATGTCACTCAATTTGTTGTGGACTGGTCTCAGGCTGGGAGCCAGCTGGCCCACCTCACCAAGGAATATTCTGTATAAAGCTACCCTGGGCTTATATGTGAGGGGAAGAAATTTGGAGGGGGTCTGGGTGTGGGCAAGAGACCCAATAGATTGATGCAAGGAAGCCAATCAGAAAGATAAATTTTCCCTTCTCTCACCCCTAATGCCAGGAGCCAGGATTCATGTACCTTCTCCAGTTTATGTAAAAATCAGGACCCTTCCCCCTGGATGCCACCATCATTGCTAGACTGGCTCTGTGACCCTGTCTCTTAGCCAACTTGACCAATCCTTCCTATAGACTCTACCCTTCATGGTTTATCCACTTATATTATTTTAATTTTTTTTTTTTTTTTTTTTTTTTTTGCATGGGCAGGCACCGGGAATCGAACCCGGGTCTCTGGCATGGCAGGCGAGAACTCTGCCTGCTGAGCCATCGTGGCTCACCCTATTATTTTAATTCTTACTCTACTCAACCTCCTCGCCTACCATGAAGCTCTTTATCCTCAGACAATACAGACTCAATCTCTTTCCCAAAATCTTTGAGGTTAAGAGTCATTGGGAATTTAGAATTTTGGAGACTTCATAAAACTAAACATAATGGTGCATATATGTCATATATCACACAAACCATCCCTAGTCAGCATGGGGCAGTACTTGTAACCAAACACATTAATATTTCTGTAACAAAACATCTGATATCCATGCCAAATGGGATAAATAAAGGTTATAAATAGCTTCACATAAGTTTAGGTCAGATTTTGCTGCCAAATGGTCTTGGCAGAAAACTTACTAAATAAAGTAAACCAAAAATCTATTGGTTTTGAGAGCTTTTTGAGATTTGGGTTTATAGGCAAGAGATTGGGGATCAGTATTTACACTGCATGAGAGAATTCCAGGCAGGGAAACCTACAGTTGAGAAAAGGACCAGAGCCTGTGATAGTTCCCCCACGCTCCTCTCTCTAGCACCAGGAACACCTAAATATTGGAGCCCATACTGTCTCAGACACCATTTTGGAGTCTACAGAGTCTCAGGCCTCCTAACTATCTGTGTACTTAAGGCCAGAGACATAGCCATTCTGTTTTCAGTCTCCCTACCTATTTAAATGGAGAAAGAAGTGATTCCAAAGACTCCTTTTAACTTTGGCATCCTATATGGTTCAGAGTGAGGCAATGTCTTCACCATCAGCCTAAGAGTGCCCCCCAAAACTAGCTGTTCCTCTCTGCACCCAACGCCCTTTTGCAATTCAGTGTCTTCAGGCATGCTCTTACCAGTTTCTGGATTTCCCTTCCCTCTTTACTGGTCTGGAAAACTTACACTTATCCATCATGATCTTTTCCAAATGCCCTCTGCTAGACTCCCTATTTGTATTTTGATGCACCTGTGGCCTTTTAAATTATAACGTATGTGTTTGCATTTTTCTGCTTCCACCCACCTATGGGCTCAGGGTCAGTGTCTGGGTTAGCCATGTGGCTGTCCCCGACAGTGCTTTGCACATGCCAGGTGCTCAGCCAGTGGCTGAAGAGAGGATGGCTGGGAGCTAGGTTGGATGGCATAGATTCATGCCACACAGTCATGTGGAAGCAGAGATCAACGTCCCTTCAATAGGAGCCCCAAAGGTATCTCCAGGAGAGGAAGTTTATAGTATAGGGAAAAAAGCAAGTCTTAGCTTGAGACCCCTATTGCACCTATTGCCTGCCTACTGCTATAAGACCAGATCCTAAAGCAAGAGGGAAGAGCTAGAAAGGTGAATCCAAATCCCACGAGCCAAGGTGGAAGGTCTTACAGAAGCAGAACTGTAGACTTTGGTATAAGACAACGTTTGGCCCAGTGCAGACCCCTCTGAGAGAAGAAGGATGCTATCCGGGCCAACTGGCAGCTGGGAATAACCATGAGGGGCCGCAGGGCTGCCGCCAGAGCCTGCGGATTAAAAGACTGGCGCGCTGCGCGCCGCCACCGCGAGGTGGCAGCAAAAACTCGCCAATGGCCCCAGACCGCGCGTTGCCTCCAGCCTCGGGCCTGTTTGTTTCTTTCCGCCTAGGTGCGCACAGCCAAAGCAGAGGTGCGTCTCGCCACCTTACAGCGGAGTGGAGGGCTGCGCCCCGGGACCAGGTCTCGGGGCAGAGGAATCTTCCGAGTCTCCAGCCCATAAAAGCTCCTAAACTGGAAACTTCTCGAGGCAACCCTGAAATCTAAATTCCCTGACCCGCCTCTACCCAATCCTCTATCCTCCCTTCTCCGAGGGCGCGGATCACTTCTGCCTCACCACCCCCTCGGCCTCCGGGGTCATACTGCTAGACTTCTGCGGGAACAGAGCCACGATGTCTGCCTTCATCCCTCCTCCAAAACTTCTGCTCCCATTCACAACGAGTCTGAAAGCTGAGGCTCCTCTGTCCTGCCCCTGATACCTATCAGACACGCACACACACACACACACACACACACACACACACACACACACACACACACACGCCGCAGACACGCGCGGGCGCGGGGTCGTACAAATCCGGTGCACGCAGACACCCCCTGACGCAGACGCGCCCTGCTCTCGCGCGCTCTCGGTGCTCTCAAGGACCAGTTGCGAGAGGCCGCAAGCGCAATGGAATGAACGTTCCCAGGAAGGGGAGAGTAGGGGGGCGAGAGGCCCGAGTTCGACTTCAGTTCACTCGATTTCTCTGGGTCTCTAAAGCGTCGTTTGTCCCGGAAGGAGATGACCCGGCTGCGTCGCGACTCTGAAACGAATGCCTCCCCCGCCTGAACGTGTAGCTGCCGCCAGCAAACACTTCCCAAATGTCCTAACGGCCGAAACGGAAGATTCGGGGCCCTGGGCTGCTTTTTGACATTGGAGCCGCTGGAAGGAGGACGCGCGGAAACGGTCCGCAGGTGGCTGCGCCCACGGAAGGGACCCAGTCGGCGGGGCTGGGCTGGAGATTGCTGGGTGGAGGGGCGCGCTCAGCCGCGCACACGTCCTGGGTCCCCTGCTCCACCTCGAGGACCCTTCGCGCGGGCCCCAGTTCCCAGTGGGCTGGTCTCCGTGGGTCATTCATTCCAGCTACTTCTTGGAGACCCGCCGGGACTCCGGCCCTCGGGCTCAAGCTCTCGCCGTCTGCCCCACCCCAGCGCGAAGAGGTATTTCTGCACGAGTAGAACTAGAGCAGAAAGGGGTGGGCGTGGGAGGAGAGCCGGCGCACTCGACTCCCAGCCTGAGTGTGGACATCCGCGGTTTCAAAACGGGGTGCGCCAGTCTGGTTGGCTCGAGGGGTCCACCGACAGCCCCATCTAAGGAGCGCAGCTGCGCCTTAGAAGAGGTCGAAGGGCATGATGCTTCCGGAGAACCCGGGGTCACGGGTGCGATCAGCAGCCAAGTCAAGGACCCATGAGGAGGGGGCAGACACTGAAATCTCCAGAGTGCACTTAGGTTTCCAAATGGTCATCACCGCCTGGCTGTTTCTCTTTGGAAATTAACTGCTCCGGCTGCCTTGGCTCAGGCCCTCTTCACTTCTCGCCTGCTCACTGGAATAGCTCCCTAACGGGTCTTCCTGGCTGCAGCCGCGCTTTCTCCACCCAAAGTCCTTAAGCCCAGATCTGGATATGACTGCTTGAGCGCTTCAGAAAGCCTAGCTCTGCTCTCTAGGGCCACAAGATTAAGGTCACACAATTTGCCTGATCCTGTGGCCGAGACCCACTCCACCTTTTCTCAAACTCAGTTACCAGCTTCTTCTCAACACCAATCCTTAGGCTTCCCAGGCGCCGGCCATGGCTGCTGCCTGGTGGAACCGCACACGGCCTCCACACCGCTGTTCCAGCAGATCTTGCCTAGACTCTCCTCCCGCAGCCCAATTCAAATTTCTGGGTCAAAAGCTATCTCTTCAGAGAAGCCTTTCCTGTCCCCATCCTCAAAGTTGTAATTAATTGCAAAGTTACCACTTGCTGCAATACTCTCTGCAAGTCTTCCGTTTGTGACACCTCACTTGTCCCAGCTACTGGGCTGTGAGCAACCTGAGGGCGGGGCCCAGGGTTTCACTGTGTCTGTCACTTCCTCCTCAATTCTTAGGGAACTTAGTTGATATTTTTGGACCAACTTGGATGCTTTATACCCAGAAGCACACGTCAGTCTCACAATCACCCCAGGCTTATCTGCAGGTGGATGTCTCACAGGCACAGCATAAATCTCTCTCCTGCATTTCACTGGAACCCACACAAATAATCTCACTGTACACTCAACAAAATTCACACATAGGCACACACTTCATACCCAAATACACACAGCAGGTCCCATCCCACCGGGAAGCACTGGTGGTTCAAGCAGAGCCATATCCACTCAGGGAGGGGAATTCGCTGAAGTGAATCCCTAATCCTCGGGGTTTGTAGGAAGGGCTGCGCACGCAGCCTTTTGCCGGGTGCCACTCTCCTGTAGGGTCCCCTTAGGTGGCGCGTTCCTGGCAGGACTACATCCCTGCAAGGTCCAAATGCAGGACTCGGGAGAGAAGGTGCGCCCAGAAAGACAGGACCTGAGGCTGGGTGCCCTTGGACGCACAAGCTCCTTTCTCTAGCATTTGCCTCATCGCCCGCACTCAAGAAAGGATCTCAGGAAAGTATCATCTAGGTGGCCCGCAGCCAAGGACGAGGCAGATTGGAGAGGGAGCACCAGATGCGTAGGTGTGGCGAGGTAAAGGCAGAGGGTGGCTGTGTGATAGTGACAAGTCATGCCCCTCTCTAGCTCTCAGGTTCCCTTCCTTGTGTGACTGAGGCCACACCCACTCAGATGGACCAGAGGAAGCAGAGGGGACCCAGCGGGGCCTAGATTCCGTATGCCTACACGTGTACCTAAGACTGTCTGTCCCACCCGTTCGTCCCTGGCGCGGCGGGGACCGGCAGACAGGCGAGGAGCCCTTGCGGATGCAGCATTCAGAGGCGCGCAAGGCCATCAATAGCAGCGCGTTCGTTCACTAAGGAGCCCTGCTACGAATTTTTGTTTGATAATGGTGCCGAATTAGTTACGATGGTGAATACTCATCTCCAGATCCAACGAGCTACAGCCATCGGCGGCCTGGGAGGATTCCAGGAGGCCCCCAGCCGCAGGCTCGGCGGACGCCCAGGGCGACCCAGCGTTGCGGAGACCCCGCGCGGGGAAGGGCGACGCCGCGGGATGAACAAGAACCTCAGGCCGGACGAGGCCGAGGTCTCCGCCACAGCGCCTCCCAGCGGCCTGAAAGAAGGAAGATTTCGAGCCAGAGAAGGGGGCACAAAGGTCCGACGAAAGAGCGCCCCGCGAAGGCCGGGAGGTGGCGCGGGCACTAACCCCAGCACGCACCCGCAGAGCGGGATCCGCATCTTCCCAGAATCCGGCCCCAGGATCCCCGAACTGATCCCCAAAGGACTGTCTCCCACGCACACAGGATCCCCTACTGATCCCCAAATGACTGCCTCCCACGCACACAGGATCCCCGACTGATCCGCAAAGGACTGCCTCCCATGCACAAAGCCCGGCTCTCTCACCTCGGCTCTCTCACCTCGGGGTCTTGCCTCCGCCGGTCAGATCTTCCTCTTCTGTTCCTGAGAAGACCCAGGGAACTCTCCCAAGTCCCATATCTCCCCTTTCCGAAGGGGAAGAGAACAGCCCATGGTTGACTGGTCTGCGGCCCCTCCAGCCCCACAGGCTCTTCCATCCACTCACAGAGAGGTCCTCCCCTCTGAGGCCCCTGCAGCGAGTAACCTGTCCGTGCCGGGGCTATGAACAATCTCAGGAGAGGCACACGTGTATATGGCTTTCCCTGTGCTTTCTTTTCTTGCCAGCACATTCCATAAAGCCCTCAGCACCTGCAGGTTAGACTCTTGCAGGCTAAGGCCCTTGCCTTAGCAAGGCAAAAAAAAAAGAAAGTGTGATATGTATAAGCCAGTGAGAGTCATAGCCTTAGTTGTGAAAAGCGGGGATGTACTGCTACAAGACGAGAGGTGCTTGTGTTTATGTGCTCTGAGGGAGCTCGCCTCTCTGCAGAAGGGAGCGAAATATCAGTGTCCACTTTGGGAGGCGGAGGGGTGTGTGTGTGTGCATGCATTTAGTGGGTGGTGGTGTGTTACATGAATGGAGCTGTGGGGGGGGGGTCTCTGCAAGTGTGCAATGTGGCGGGAGAGACTGCTGCCAAGTGTAAGGAGGGGTGGCATGTGTGGCTGGGTGCTTTCTTGGTTGGGCCTCTTCTGAGCAGAGGAAGCTGCCTGGACTGCCCAGTCCACAGGGAGAATGGGCACTTTGGGGCCCCGGCTGCTGTGCATACTTTCAGTATTTGGTTCACTTTCCAGGTCCAGCCAGCCACAAGTCAGAGTGCTTCCCCTAGGCACTTTCTCAGAGATTGATTTGTTCCTGCGTTTATAGTGGCACCCCTCTCCCCACCAGATCTGATCTTCACTCTGCCCGAGCCTGGGAAGGAGCTGCTCCCATTTTCTCTCTAGCTCTTGCTCCTGCCCCGTCTGCCCTTTTCCTCTCTTCATTATTTCTTTCCCTCTTCCTTTCTCTCCCTACCCTTCTTGCTCTCCAAAACCGCACACCCTGGGCATTTGAGAGTGGATTATAAAGTGAAAAATTCTATTCTCAGCCTGACCACCCGCCAGGACTAAGCACATTTCTTTGAAATGCTTGTCTAGTTCTCTACCTGACTTGACTCTTAGCCACGCGCGTGTGTGTGTGTGACTGGAAAAGCCCTTTGAGTGCCTAAGGTGGTTTGGGGATTGGAGTACCTCTGGGCAGTCTTTCTGTTATGTGGCTCATATGTGTGTATGTGTGTGCCTGAAGGCTTCCTCTCTGCATTGCCTCTGCTGTAGTGTCTTGGTGAGTGTGCAGTGACTGCATTTGACTGTGTTGCTCATAGGCTCCCTTTCCTGTGTGCAAACTTTTGGTGAGCCCCAATCCACTGCATATGGCAGTTTGTGCACCATGTCCCAGTGCTGTGTTATGCAGTCATGTGTTTCGAGTGCGGAATGATTCTGGATGGCTCTGCAAGAGCATGTGCTTATAAGGTTGGGCATATGTGTGCGCATCTGTTCCAGTTAGGAGTATGTGCATTCTGGAGACGTGTGCCTGCAGAAGGGAAGGAGGATGAAGGGCTTTTGTGTTTGTATCTGAGGATTGCTGTAGACACTGTAGAATCAGAAAGGCAGGCCCGGTGTTGAGGTGGGAAGCAGATTTAAGGGTGTTGGGGAAGGGCTCTGGGGGCAGGTGGGTGTGTGAGGAAAAAGGCTATACTGGGATTATAATTAAATGACTTGGAGGTAAGGGAGTGTGGGTGTGTATTTATCATGGGGGGTGGGATTTATGTGGATGAACTGTGTGTGTGCACGACGTGTGTGTGTGTGTGTGTGTGTGTGTGTGTGTGTGTGTGTGCGTGTAGTCTGTGTGAGGCTGTGCGTGCCCGCTCCCGCCGAGCCCCGCCTGGCACAGCGGAGCTCAATCAGCCGCTGCATGAATACACTCGAATGGAAAGTTGTGCTCAGCTGACCGGAGAAATCGGAGACGGGCTAACACTGCTCCCCTCCTCCCCGGTTCCCTCCCGCCCTCCCCCGCCTTCTCTCGCCCTCCCTCGGGCCAGACAGCCGCCGAGGCCTGCGCACTGGGGCGGAGGAGGCTCAGCTCAGCTGGGGCCGGAAAGGGCCCGAGCGATGGGAAGCTGAGCGGGCCTGAGAGCTAGGACTCGGTGGTGCGCGTCCTGGCGGGCCAGGCGCCTCCGCCCAAGGGTTGGGGGGCAACGGAGGGAGGAGGAGAGGACCCGGGAAAGCCCCCGAGACGGCAGCCGGCGCTCCAGGTGACAGTCACACAAAGGCCCAGGCGGGGACCGAGACGACCACGAAGGCAGAGGAGGACAGGAAAGGGAGACCTGGACGCCCTCTGATCCGAGAGGCCCAGCGCGCCCAAAGCGCCACAGGCTTGGGACCAGGCCACGAGCTCCAGCGACCTGGACGATGGGCTGGGTCCCGAATGTGCCAGACTGGCGGATCTCTTTTCAGATGAAGTTTCCGGCCTCAGCCCCCACTAGGTTTCACGTCCCACCCAGCTCGGCGCGCCTAGACCAGCGCCTGGCACCGGGGAGCCCGCCCCCACGCCCCGAGTCAGGCCACGCCCTCTGGCCGCGCCCCCTCCAACCCCAATCCCAGCCGGGACCTCTCCAGCTCCTGTGCCTCCAGCCCACTATTGATCCGCATCCCCGCTTCCGGGTCATTTCATTTCCATCAACTGTGCGTCTCGCCGCGGATAATCGACTAAGCTGGCGCTGGACAGTCGATTCCGCGGGATCCGTGAAGGAGAGCAGGAAGAGGACCCGGGTGGGGTTGCAGAGCTGGGGCAGGGCGGGTGGGGCGAGGAGAGAAGGGTGAGCCGGCCGGAAGGGGTAAATTGCCCTATCTTTCCTCAGGCAAGCGGCTTCTAGGGAGCGAAGACGTAGGCACCGCTGTTCCCAGTTACACATCCCATTCTGTCCGTTCAGGTTTCCGGCACAGGTTGCCATTGCTTTTCTTTGAAGGAGGCAGGGACGAAAAGAAAAACCCAAATGGGTGGGCTGTTATTCCTCAAGCACTTCACACCCTCGAGGAGGCGGCCTAGGTTCACAGAGGCCTACCACATCCACTAGGAAGGCTCCGAGCCCGAGCGCGCGGCTGGGGCGCCCGGGCGGATGGGCGCAGGGGGTGCGCACGGGGCGGCAGGTTGCTGTGCGCTCTGGTACAACGCAAGGACAGAGTCCGCCCATCCGGCCGACAGAGGTGAGGGATGGCTAACACTTGGGCCTGCTTATCCGGCCTGCACGAGGCCCACGCGAGAGCACACATCGGTGCACGCGCTCCCCCGGCAGGCGCACAATCCTCAGCCTTCCTAGGCGGTAGAGGCTGCGTACAGTGGCTAAGGTGTTTGGTACCCCCACCCCCTCAAGCGGAAGAGGGACTTCAGCTCAGCCCAGGTGGCCCCTGGGACACTGATTGCTGCCCTTTGGGACAGCTGGGGAGTTTGGCAATAGCGGCTTTGGCCTTAGCTTTGAGGGGCCGGGAAGAGAACCGGCAGCAGCCCGTAGAAGGCCGGATCTGGTCAGAAAGGGACCTCTTTCCCCCCAATCCGATGGTTAAAGGGGACAGGGACAAATCCAGCAAGTATCCGCGGTGCATCACGGTAAAGGGTGGGCTGGTGAAGCTGAAGAGCCCCACCCCCTCTGTCCTCAAGTCAGAGAATGCACCCATTTGATGCCCCTTTCCTAAAAGGACAGGGAGGTCGTTAGGGGTGGGCAGCTTGGCAGTCATGTATGTGGGCTGACCAGAATAAACATGTCCATAACCGAACAAGGACCCAAAAGACACATGTCCACTGCTCAGAAAGACACTGAACACACAGCATCCCATCCTCGCATTGGAGCCACCCTGACATGTACTCCTTGCAGAGCAAGATACATACAACCTGCCCAAACCACACAGATATCTACACTATCGGCAATATACATGAAAACATACACTGGGCATACACTGATGCACTGTACATCTATTTATACCAAACATCACACACATGCATGCGCGTGCACACACACACACCTTGCACGTAGACCTTGACTGTCTGGCGGAGGCCCAGTATTGAAAACTGCACACATATACATCACCCACAAAAACCGCACATGCTCCTTTTGCAGGGAATCTGCAAGGTCGGAAAATGCAGTACTGGTATTTGTGCAAAGCTGGATAGAAACACAGTGATGGGAGAGTGTAATAGATGATAGCTCTCAAGATAGACGGGACAACAGGCTGGTGAAACCCAACAGGGCCAAGCTCCCAAAGCTAAAGTCAGCCATGGAATCTAAGTTTGTTTTCTGCAAAAGAGGAATAGTGGGCACTGGATGCCCCCAGCTTTTTTTCTCAGCTAGGTATGAAGAGAGAGAGAAGCATTTTGATGCCATGGTTTTATCCCATATCCCCAGACAAAAAGGCACCTGTTTCCTGCTGTCACCAGCCTGGCCCTTCCAGGAGTCACTTTCCAATGGTCCTATCCCCTTTCCTTCCACCCACCAATTCAAGTTAGTTGGCTGGGTAGGGGTCCCAGTCCAGACCCTCCACACCCTCTGAGGCAGCCACTTCTTTGGGTTTCCAGAACCAAGCTGTGGGGCACATAGGTGACAAACCACTGAGCAAGGAGAGCAGGTGACAGAGCCCCTCATTCCAGACATGATCCTGTGCATCAGAACAGAGGCTTAAGCTAGGAAGGACCCAGGCAGCTCCTTCCCCAGATTCCTACCATCGGGGTCAGTCTTGCCTGAGATTGCCTGAGATCTGGCATCGTGAGCTTCATTTCCCCAGGCAGTAAACACACAAAGATTCTGACACCGCAGGCCTGGCCTCGGAAGCCGGCGATGTCTGCTGGATGCCCTGCTTCTAGCTCAGGGAGCACGTGGGAACCTTCCCCACCTCCAGGCCTGGCCACCTCTCTGCCCAGCTCAACCGGTGTAAACCCCACAGCGCTGCAGGGGATGGGGTCAAAAGGAAATCGGAAGTCAAAATTAGTTTGGAAACGGGTGCAAAATTCCAGGCACGTTTCTCCCTAATCCTCCTTGCTTTGGCAATTGGACTTTCAAGTGAAGGCAAGTTTTCTGCAATTACCTCTTTGGCTCCTCCCTGAGTGCGCAGGCTGCCCTGGCCCAGAGTGGCGGAGCCGCCGCCAACCACACCACCCCAGGAAACTGTGGGGGCCTGAGCCGGGCAGGGAGGCCTGGGGCCAGCAGGAACCTGATTAGCAAGAGGCAGTGAATTTTTGGTTTTCCTCTTAAAGTGTAAACTAACTCTGAACTCTCTTAGGGGCTGGAGAGTCTCTGATTCCAAAAGATGGGAAGGAATTTCAGGGACACAAATCGAAAGCCATACATACGGCAGGTCACACAGTCTCACGGACTCCCACCCAGGGGATGGGGAGGTTTAGGGCCTGATTCTAAGACCCTAAACCTCGCCTCCCCTCTCCCTTACCCTCCTCACCCGCTACAGGGGCTACATTTCACCCCAACTCCCACCCCCACCCCCTCAGAAGACGAAATCTGTCAGGCCTGCTGGGGATGAATGCTTAGGTTTGGCAACAATATGTGTTTCCCCCTTTTAAAAAACAAAGCAACAACAATGGAAGGATGCCAAACACACCCCAGGATCTACAGGCCAGGGGAGACTGGCGGGGATCCCCGCATGGCACCTTACCACGGGAGAAACTCACAAGCAGCTGTGGCCCCCTCTTCCCCGCTCCCTCTGGGAGGATTTTGGCCCAGGATTCAGCTTTTGGCTGTCTTCTGGAGGGCTCCCTCTCATCATCCCCAGCCCCCCCAAAAAGCTCAGGCCCATTGTATAACCCTGTCCCAGCTCGGGCAGCAGAGCGAAGGCCCGGCCACTCCATCCAGGAGCTGGCAGCAGAGGTGGACAAAAACACCAGTCTGTGGGAATGATAAGAAAATGGAGAATACTGTATTTGCTTTAGAAAGTTTTTACATATAGATAAACACGCAGTTAAGATAACAGTAAAAGCGCCCTACGGGGAGTGAGAGATACCTCCAAAGCAACTAAGAAATACTTGAAATAGTTTTTGCATAAGAATACTACAATCTCACTCTCCGCTTTCACTAGCGACTGGGGTCCCTTTTCCAAACCCAGCCCGCCATGCCAGGCAGTGATTGCCAAGTCAACGCCAGGAATACCGAGTGGGAGGGGAACCCCAAAAAGGAAAGAGAAAGGTGAGTGGGAAAGAGAGGGTGGGGAAGGAGAGGGAGAAGAGTGAGAAAGAAAGAGAAAGGAAGAGGAGAAAAAGCAATATCATACACAGGCAATTTCTACACATATATTACAAACTGGGAAAATGACCGATCATTAAGATATACATAATTCATATAAAATTTTGAAATAAAAATAAAAATCTGTTACAGTCATAACTATTCTTTTTCCACATTTATAACCAGTACCCACTCAGGCAGTGACAGAAGTGGAGAGAAAAAGGTGCTTACGAAGAAAATGATTGTCTGCTGAACAAAAAACAGAAGATTGCATCTTGTTTGACCAATACTTGGACTTAAAAACAGAGAGAAGAAAGAGAAAGAAAGAGAGCAAGAGAGGAAAAAAGAGAGAGAACAACAAAAGGCGAGGAACATTTGCTATTTCCCTCTCAAAGGAGTTCTCTTTTTTTGTACAAATTCGGAACGGAGATGGCGGTTTTATTTTTGTTCTCTTTTTGTCTGTTTTGCTTTTGTAGTCTCGTCGTCGTGGTGGTCGGTTTTTGTGTAGTCGACTCTTTTTAAATCGTTTTAACTAGAGAGAATATTTTCCCAGATACAAATAAATCGTCATGCAGGTGGGGTGCCGGGTCCGTGGGAACCGAAAGGAGAAGCCGTGCTTGTCCTAGAAAGTATACAATTGTCACCTCTTTTATGTTTTCTGCCCGCAACATCAGCGTTTGTGACTGTCTGTTGGCGTCGCGGTCCTTTGGGGTGGCCGTGGTGGTAGATGGTGGTTGGGGGGTTGTTGATGGTTTGCGGTTAGTTTGCTATTTTTTCTTGGTTTTTATATATTTGTGGCTGGGGTGGGAGTGTATGTGTGCGTGTGCATGGTTGTGTATCCTGATTTCGGTTTGTTCTGGGGGTGGAGGAGGAAGAGGAGGAAGAGGAGGAGGGCGAGGAGGAGGGGGGGGAGAGGGAGGAGGAGGAGGGTGGGAGGCCTTGGCTATCATACATCACATTCCGAGTCGCTGGAGGTTACCGAGAGGATGGAGGTGCCGGTGTCCGCGCGCTCCGTCAGGCTGGACACGCTGGTGGTCGGGCTGGCCGCCGTAGACGGCGACTCGGCCGAGCCGTGCGTGGGGCAGCCGGGCTCGGCCAGCGAGCGCATGCCGCTCGGCCCGATGGCCTGGTGCTGGAGCCTGCGGGAGACAGAGAGCGGCGCCCGCCCTGAAACAGCGGCCCGGCCACCCGGCTCCACCCAGCCGCGGATCCGCCGAACCGCCTCCCCGCACCCGCGCCGGCCGGTGGGAGCCGGGCCTGCAGCCTCGCGCGCTCCCCCGACCTCTCCCACCCTGCACCTTTCGCCGCCGCCCCAGACTCGGCTCTCTGCGCTCATCTCCACCTCCAGGCACCTGGCTGCTCTGTGAGCTCCGCAGAGCCGCCCCCAGCTCGCTTCTTGGCTCTTGGATCTCCTCCCCAGAGCTCTCCAGAGCTTCCCAAGGCTTCCCAGATGCGGGCCGGTCTCAGAGGAGAGGTAGAACCCGAGGCCGACCGCCCGGGGAGCCCAGAGCGCCTGCAGCAGAGAACGCTAAGCCCTGGAGGAGCAGAAGTAGCGGAGGGACCGGGTGCGTCCTCCCCCGCAGGCCCTGAGCCTCTTCAGACTGCGCCGGCTGCCTCAGGAGCGGTCGGGTTCCCGCAGTGCATCCTTCCCCGGCTCCCCCAAACACACACCCAGAGCTGCGGGTTGCCTACCAGCCTCCTCTCCCCGCAGGCTTTGCTCTCTGATTCCCTGCTCAGGGCACAGGCGCAGGGAGAAGAGGAAAACAGGGAAGCTGGGAGCAGAAAAGTAGGGAAAGAAGAGGAAGAGAGAAAGGAGGCAAAGCAGGCAATGAGAAGAGGAGAGAGCCTAGAACAGTCTCCAGCTGCTTCTTTCCCTCACCGGGTGGTAGCTGCCTGAACCAAGTGCCTTGGAGTTCTCCCAGCAAGGAGGCCTGTGCTGGCCTCTGGGCGCTCCCCCACCAGACGAAAAGTGGGTTCCACAGGCAGGGTGAGAGGGCCGTGGACTGAGGCCTGGGCCAACCTGGACCCAAGCACACACCCACTCCAGGAACTCAAACCCAGCCCCCAGCCACAGGCAACTGTCAGCAACTGGGGCCCAGCACCCTGGAGTCCACCAGGCCCACTGCCTTCCCAGATTGGTCAGAGACACAGGCTTTCCCCCAACATCCTTCTTTTCCCCTTCCCTACCACTCCTTTCTCCCTTCCCTCTTTACTGCTAGTTCTTTTTTTCTCTACCTCCTGCCCGCCCTCCAAGCTCTGCTGATGGTCAAACCTAGCACAACTTTATGACTTTATGGCCAACTTGTAGGCAGCAGGGCTGATCCTGCCAGCTTTCATTCTTAGCAGACCAAAGGACACTCCCTCGATTGGGGAGGAGGAGGGCAAGCACGTCCCTCCGACCCCTAATCCACCCAAGCTAGGCCTCTCCTCCACTCCCAGCCCGGCTCTCCTACTGGCAACCCGGCAATGCTCAATGCTACGGGAAGGACAGGCACTGCGCGGTGGCCGCCAGCCTTTTTTCTCTTTGTGGTAGGGACCCCAGTCCAGTTTTCCCTCCCTCGTGTTCGTGAATCCGACCCCCCTTGTTTTTGCAATGCATGAGTATAAAGAGTGGTCACCCAGAACCAGATAGCAAGGAGCGCTTTCCTTCCTTTCCAGACTGCGAAGGAGTGCCGAGCTGGGTCCGGGGCTGAAGAGGCCGGCGCCGGTACCGCGCAGGGCTGGAGGCTCCTATATGCTAGGGCCAGGGACAGTGGGCCCTCGGTGCCGCACACACAACCTTCTCCCTGAGGAAAGCCCCTCTCCGGCAAAGCTATCAATAACCCACAGACCGCCCACCTTACTCGCGCGGGACAAGTGGGAACTTTCTGCGGCTGGCCAGGGGGTCGCGGCTTCTCCTCGGGAGCTCGGCGGCCGTCTCCACTCTCCCCCGCCCGCCGCATTTCAACCTTCTCCCCCCGCCCCGGCCGGGGAAGCGGTAGCCCGGCCGCGGGGCCCCGCCACTGACCTGTTCTTGGCCGCCGCGGCGCGGTCGCGCTGCCGCCGGTTCTTAAACCAGTTGCCTACTTGTGTGGGAGTGAGGCCGGTGGCCTGCGCCAGTTCGCGTTTCTTGCTGGGGTTGGGGTAGGGGTCCTGCAGGTACCACTCCCGCAGCAGGCTCCGAGTCCGCTCCTTGAAGCAATGCGTCTTCTGCTCGCCGTCCCAGATGGTGCGCGGCAGCGGGAACTTCTTGCGCACGCGGTACTTGTCCACGGGGCCGAGCGGGCGGCCGCGCAGCTTCTCCGCCTCCTGGTAGTGCGCCTCGAGCCACATGGCCTGCAGCTTGCCGTGAGACTCCTTGGTGAACTTGTGGTTCTCCAGGATGTGGTAGAGGTCGCGGAAGTTGCCCGTGTGGAAGGCGACCACGGCGCGCGCGCGCAGGATCGACTCGTGCTTGTTGATGGCCTCGCACGCCCCGGGGGCCACGGGCAGCGACCAGAGGAAGCGGCCCAGCCGCTCGATGTCGCCCGTCTCCTCCAGCGTCTCGCAGACGCTGGCCACCTGCTCCGGCGAGAAGTTGAGGGTGGGCAGCTGGAACATGGACAACTCTTCCGGGGGGGCCCTGGAGCCGCCGCCGCCGCCGCCGCCGCCTGCTCCGCCAGCACCGCCGCCTCCCGCACCGTTCCCGCCGCCGCCGCCGCCTCCCTCGCCGCCGCCTCCCGCGCCGTTCCCGCCGCCGCTACTCGCCAGAAGTAGGGAGCGGTGGTGCGACTCGGCGAAGTTTGGCAACAAGAAGTGGGAGGAATAGAGGTCTAGGGGGGAGCGGAATACCATGGACTGACCTGAGAGGAGAGGAGAAAATTCAGGGCGAGGAAGAGAGAGGGGAGGAAGAGGAGGAGAGGGAGGATGAGGACCAGGAGGAGGGAGAGGAGAGGGGGGAGGAGGTGAGGGAAAGGAGGGGGGAGCAGGAGGAGGAGGAGGGGGAGGAGGAAGGGCGTAAGGGACACCCACACCCTACACACATCCACACACACACACACCCGCGCAGCCACATAGAGAGGGAGGAAGGAGAGCGGCCCGGTGCGCGCGCGCAGAGAGAGCCCGAGACAGAGACAGGGAGAGGGAGAGAGAGAGGAGAGCGAGAGCCAACCACCGCCGAGTCAAGATTCAGCGATTCCACAGCAATCGCCCTAATGACAACAGCCTCATAATATCTCCCCTAAATCCACAGTGAGTGCTGCATTGAAACATTTTGTTTCGCTTTTCTATTGGTCTGCGGAGTGTCGTTGTGGCGTTGCCACGGCAACCGCTGCCAATCACTGTCAGCCCTGCCAATCAATACCGAGAACGTAAGGACGGTTTTACCACTTAGCCAGAGTGCGGGGGGGGGGGGGGGGGGGGGGGGAGGAGGGAGAAGGGGGGGAGAAGTGAATTTTTTTTTAATCTTTGCAACTCTTAATCTCGCCACTTCCCTCTCCTCTTTCTCTCTCCCCCACCTCTGCTTTTCTTGCTGTCTCCGAGTCCCCCTTCTGCTCTTCTCCCAAAGAAGTTGATCCAGAAATTCGAAAAGCCGTGGGCACAGAGTTGTTGAATGGGATGATCAATTAGAGGGGGGAATTTTGTTGGGAGGCGAGAGGCTCCTCACGCCGCGCTAAGACCGGAGGGCAGGCCGGCAAGGAAAGGCCGCGCGCCAGCCAAGCGGACACGGTTTGCACATGGTGTGCACGTCGGGCCGCCTCTTTCTGCCTATGTGAGCACTAATAGCGGCGCGGAAGAAAGGAGAGATGAGATCATGGGGCCCAGCGCGAGTAGACCCTGGCCGGCCCGGCCGTGGCGCCCAGGAGCCGGGACCCCGCGGGACGCCTGGCTCCCTCCGCGCGCTCTGAGATCTCGGGAGCGTGAGCCCAGGACGCAGGGTGCTGGAGGCCGCTCTGCCGCCTTGGTCGGAGCTCGCCGGCCACACACCCCCCAGCTCCCTCCGAATCCGTTCCGGCTTCTCTTTGACCCACCCCAGGAGCCTCAATTTCCCCGGTTACCCTCTATTTTAATAACAACAGTCGAAATAACAGCATACTTTTCTTCATCTTAAAAAGCAACCAGCCTCTTTGTTTCACCCCCAGACTTCAGCCGCCTCCCAGGGGAGGTGAGGAAGCCGAGAAACAGGCGGCGGGAACCCTCTAGTCCCTGGGGAGCCTGGAGATGCCCGCTGTCCCCCCTACCAATCAGAAGGAATTTCGGGCTTGCCCGCTGGCCCCAAAGGATCACTCAAACTTTGGAGGCCTGTCCTGTGGAAGCAGGCCTGGAAATTGCTTGCTTGCTCATACCGTAAAGAAGAGAAAAGAAAAGAACTAGCTAATTTCTCTAGGGAAGGTACGATGGCAAGCCCAAAACAGATCTCAAAAGGCTCATAGAATGTTAGAGGGCCCTCCCTCTGACCCAGCCACCACCCCCAAGCCGGGCATAAGTATTTATTCTTAGGTATGTTGCTTTTAAGAAGATGTAATCGGCATCTTGAGCCGGGCTTCCCTTTGTGAGGCTTCTGTAGCTATGGAAGTGTGATTTACGCTGATTTGTCCGGGTCAGAGACGTCTTTCCCTCGCGCACTGTGTATATTTAGACAGGCCTCGGTTTGGTGTTAAAAAGTGTATATTTTGAATGGATTCACACACAGCAGCCAACAATGCCCGCATTGTCGGCCCGTGTACAACGCGTATTGAAACGCAGGGTCCAGACTTCAACTAATCTGCCCTCAATAAAGCTGAAATAATTATCCTAAGCTGCCTTTCCAGAAGAAAAATCATTGAGGAATTCAAAACTTTCCTTTTTTTTTTTTTTAAAGATCTTTTCTGCATTCCGATGCAGATCTGGGGGCGAGGCGCCGGTCCGCACCACTTTGGAGATCTCAATGAGTGAGGAGAGAGAGGGGAGAGATCGAGAGAGAATTTAAATGTGAAACCTGACGTGACTGGGGCTGTGAGTGTCCCAGCCCCCTAAACCGCGCGCTCAGGCCCAGCTTCGGCCGCGACTCCCTCCGCGCCAGGCGTCCTGGGCCCCGGAGGGACAGCCGCAGGGAGGCTCCGAGGCAGACCCTAAGCCCCCAGACCGGGCAGGGAAATAGTCACAAGGGGAAGACCGACCGAGCCCCACTGCGGGTGTCTCTGCCCTCCATATTTCTTCCTCCTCACCCTGAGTCCTTTTCCGCTCAGCTGCGAGGCCCTGGAAAGCCGTTCATACCGGCCCAGAAAAAGCCCAAACGTGGGGACACAAAACCAGACACTTCGTCTTTTCTTCCCGATCCCTTTCTCTCATAGGGGAAGGATTATAGGCTGAGGGGTGGGAGGGGTACAGGGCAGGAGGAGGAAGCGGGGGAGGAAGGAATGAAAAAGGGGAGGGGAGTGGGTATTGTATCGCGTGTGGGGGGAGAATTCCTACGGGTGGGTTTCCGAATATTGTGTTCAACTTTTTGAAAGCAGCTCGTGACCCCGAAACTGCATCCCCCCTGAGCCGGGGACCGAGGCGCCGAGCGGGCGGGTGAACCCAGCAAGTCCCCTCCCCGTCCCCGCACACACTCACAGAACCCACCCCCACCCCCGCGCCCCACGGCCTCCGGGAGGGGGCAGCCAGGCCTCTCCTCTCTGCTGCCGGGTCAGCCCCGGAGGGAGCCTGGGCAGGTGCCGCGGGCTCTGCCGAAAGCGCTGGAACTGAAAACCGGCCATTCGGGAAGAAATTGAGGGAAGTGGGTCTGAGACTCCGCTCGGCGGCACCCCTGCTCCCCAGCTTCGGCCCGCGAGGCCGCGGACCCCGGCACCCCGCCTGCTCCGGTGGCGGCCGCGGCTCAGGAGCGCAGAGCCGGGTGCAAGGAGGCGACAAGGCGCACAGCTTTGTGCGCGGGGACCGGCCCGGCGCGGAGGGGCGGCAGCAGCCCCGAGCTGTCAGCGCCTCCCGGCAGAGCCGAGCTTCACGACGCCCACCCAGCCCACCTCGCCGCGCGGTCGCCGCCCGCACCTCTCCGCTCTTCCCCCGAAGCACCACGCCCGCCGTTCAGAGCTCGTAAGTTGAGAGTCCCGAGAACTGGGGAAGGAGGTGGGACGGCTGGTCCTCGCGGCGGGTAGTGGGACCCGCTCCGGGCGGGGCTGAGATCGAGCTCAGCAGGGGCTCGGACTAGGGGTGCTGAACGTGTGGGTGTGAGAGAGGAGTAGGAACCCAGAGCTTCCCTTCCCGAACTCCCAGGCGCTAGGCATTGGGGAGTAAGGGAATAGGAGCAGAGGGGCCTCGGGTTCCCTGGCCCAGGCCGCCTTCTCCTCTGTCTTGGGAGCGAGGCGTTGGGTAGCAGCGTCCAGGAGGCGATCCTAGGAGACTCCCCGAAGGGGGTGGCGTGCATCGGGCACCTGCACCCGCAGTATCTCAGAGTAGGGAGACCGGGGAGGGCAGTTAGTCCGTGGGGCATCTGGGCCTCCTCTGTCCGCCGGCCGCCCAGACTCCGAGATCTAGGCTTGGGGCGGGTACAGACGGAAGTCACCTGCGCGGAGCAAAATTGTCGCCACCGTCCCCGCTTCAATCCCGGCCCGGGCGATCTAAAGGACAGCGTTCAGGTGGTGCAGGGAGAAAAGAGGGCGTTTAGGCTGTAGTGTCCTCCCCAGACCTGACAATTAGGATCTCCTGGGCATTTATTTACATCCTTCAGTCCTCACCCCCGGCACTGGAAAAGTCTCAGCTCGACTAGGAAAGGGGCCCGAGAGACCCCCACTTTCTTGCTGTTCCGGGTCACAAGGAAAGCCAAGGGGTCTGCAGGCCTGCAGGAGAGGGAGACCGGGAGGACCCGGCAGCTGCACGCGCTCTGCCTTGCCGGCCCGGGAAAGCTTTGCCCTGGGGGGCAACGCCTCTTCCGGCCCCCAGGATATCGGGGGGTGGGAGCTGGCCGGGTGGCCTGGGGTCTGGGCCTCCCCGCAAGTAGCAAACTGAGGCGATTGGCGCCAGCGACCGGGGAGGGCGCAGGAGAGTGCAGCTCGCAGGCGGGGAGGCCGCGAAGCCCTTCAAGGACCCTGATTATTTCCTTTGAATGAAAAACAACAACAACAACAACAACTGCTCCTTCCCCGCGCCCCCGCTCCCTGCCTTAGCTTCGGGACCAGCGCTTCGAGCAATTGTCACCGGGACAGTAAATACAGCTCAGTTGCCTCAACTTTCACCGCGCATAAAAGTTCCCGGCGTGCGGGGAAATTTGAATATTTGATCAGCCTCTTTGAGTGACCCTCATTAGCCCGGCGCCCTGCTAAGGCCCCGGCATTGCAAGAAAGCTGCTGGGCCCGGCATTTGTACGCCTTGTTAGCGCCACTTAATGAAGCCGCCCCGACGGCTGAAAGGAGGCCTCCCCGGCTGACAGCGCGCACCTCTAGGCACCCCCGCTCCGCCTAATGAGTCCCGCCGCCCGCTGAAGGCCCCTCCGCCCCCCACATTCTCAAACAAGAGAATTTTTGGCTCTGCCTTGGACCACAGCACCTCCCGCTGCTAGGTCCAGGAGGGTGGGCACAAAAGCGACCTAAGCCGGCTGTGGAGACCCAAACCCAAGAGAGAGGGGCAGGGAGACTTGGGCGTGTGAGCCAAATGTATTGGGGGTGGAGTGCAGCTTTTGAAACCTCCAAGCAGATCAGGGGGTGCATAACCTCTATAAAGAGTTTCAATTTGAAATCAGTCTCCCCAGTTCCTTATCATCAAGGGGACTGTACTGGAGTGACCGAGGGTGGGTGCCCAGGGGGAGGTCAGCTTTCCATCTTCCTCTTCATTTTGCACAGTTGCCAAGTTCCTCTGGTCTCCATGGCCCAGGAGGAGCCTTAGTGTGGATCCTTTCCTGACAGCCCGAAGGGGCTGCATTTGGGGACCGATGGATGGGCTCAACTCCCCAAACTATCATTGCCTCCACCATCCACAGAACCCAAGTGCCGTCAAATATTATGACAGTTGGCAACAGGGAAGGCAGTGTATCCAAGCCTCAGCCCCCCACCTCCCGCCCCCAACTCAACCAGCCTCTCTCTAGCTCTGCCCAGTCTCTGGAAGTCAGAAGAAAGCACATAAGCAGGTTCACCCTGTGCAGGGGCTGGTGGCTGCTACGGTGAGATTGGTCTTGGGCGAGAGGAAGAGAGATCTGGAAGGAAAGACAGGAACGGGCAAAGCTTCCATCTACCTGTCCTTTTTGTGATGGGGCAAGTGGCACAGTTGGCCAGCAAATATAAGGAGCCATATTGGTAATTGTGCTACGGCTCTCAGAAAGAGTAGACTTCTTTCCCTTTCTGCACTCTCCCTCACACACACACACACACACACACACACACACACACACACACACACACACAACTGCCCTTTTCCCTGGACAAGACATAGTTCAAAGACCTGTCTCATTCCCTCCTTGCCCACTCAGTGCTTGGGCCCTTAAGGGTTATCTTATAAGGCCTTTTGAATTCTGAATTCCGGACTCCCCCCCCCATGCCTACCCCCCACTCCCCCCACACACACACATGTCCACAATCCTCAGACACATGCAAGTCTGTCCAGGTTGTTAAAACCCAGGACCTCATTCCAGGACAGCCCACTTTTGCCAAGGAGTGGCACCTGGCCACCAGCCCTCAAACTCAGCAAACAGGCCAGGTAGACCCTGTGGATAGCTGAGTCTCCTAAAGCCATCTAATGGCTCATTCCCTTTCTCCACTGCAGCTCCACTGGCATGCCCCACCCCTTCTCCACCCCACTACCCCTTAAATCCATCCCAAACTGACAATCTTTGGGGGTCATCCAGATGCTGGGCAAAGGGGGTGCCCAGGACTTGGCCCTCCCAAAGGGCTAAGGTAGGGAGCTGAGCTAAGGATCGGTGCTTTTGAAGAGAATAGGAGCCTGAGGAGGAGGCCAGAACTCAGTCCTGGGGCCCTGGGGCCCTCAGGCCAGGCCCACCAACAGCTCAGGGGAGGAGTTGAGGGAAGGGGGCTGGGAGTCCGCGGGCATCAGTAGGGGCAATGGGGCCTCGGGCATCAGCATGGGGGGGGGGGTTGATCCGGAGGAGAGGGGCGAAGAGGCGGGGGTCCGGGAGAGCGCAGGGCAGCAGCGTGGCGAGGGGGGGAGGGGGTGTGCGGCTCTTTAAGAGTCACAGGGCTGGTAGGAGAGGCGCGCGGCCCGGTGCTGGTGGCTCACTGACCCCGAAGGGGATTTAGCGGGAAGAGAGCGGTCGGGCTCCGGGGGCTTTGTCCCTGGGTGCCCGGAGAGGCCAGAGGCACAAGAATAAGGAGCGGCCGCAGCACGAAAGGCCGCGCGAAGGCGGCGGTACCGCTGCTCTTGACTTCTGAGCAGAGCTTAGAAAGCCTGCCCCAGCCTTAGCGGAGCTGCAGGTGCTGGGCCCTGAGTGCGGGCTGGGAGGTCCAGGCCTCGGGACCCGAGAGGGGCAGGGGTGGCGGGTGATCCCGCAAAGTCACTGTGGGCTCTACAGTTGTCCGGCTCTAGCGCAGACCTGCGAGCCTGACCTGCTGCGTCCAGCATGGCCAGCGAGAACATTTTCTTTTTCCAACTTCGAGTTTTGGTTTTGTGTGTCCACCTCGCGCAGCTCCGGAGCCGGACGACTCCCAGTGGATTCTCAACAGGTGCCAGGGTAAGTCGGTTTAAAGAAATTCTGCCTGTCTCTTCAGTCCCTCCCGGAACCCCTTCCTTTCCCCCCCTCCTTCTTTCCCCCCTAGCACCCAGGCGTTGGCAGGAGGAGGGGGGTTCGGACCTGGTGCCCTTTCCCTGGGGATCTTTGGGCTCTTGGTTCCAGCCGAGGACGGCTGGCGGGCGTTCCCCGTGAAGCTCCACCCTGTGCCCCCGGGCCCCGTCACCTTGGTCTGGGCCCTAGTACCCCAAAGTCGCGGGGAGAAGTGAGAAGGAAAGCGTGGTTACGCCTTCCAAGCGAAGCCGACGGAAAGGGGGGTCGGGGGCGGGACTCCGTGGCCCGGCGGCCATTGTGTGAGGGTTTGCGGTAGAAACCCAACTACTCGCCCCCCCCCCCTTTTTTTTTTTAAATGAGAGCCGGGATCGGCCCAGAGGAGCCGGCGCCAGTCGTACAATAGCCGGCAGGAGAGAGTCTCGGCGGTCGGGGAGGGGGAAGGGGAGGTGGAGGTGGAGGGGGCGAGAGGAGAGGGTAAGGGAAAGGGAGAAGAACGGCAAAGGCAAGAAACCCAGGGTGTCCGAAAAGTCGGAAAATGTCCCCAGAGCGCGCGGGAAAGACACAGAGACGCGCGCGCTCGCAGGCGTACACTCTCGCGCGCTCTCTCCCTCTTTCGCAGACACACTTACACGCGCACTCACACCCATCCTACACAGGTGGTCTACGAAACGCGGTCTCACAGCCCGGGGCCAGAGCGGCCCTTGGGGGTGCGGGGTGAGGGTCCCCGGCGCCCATGCCCAGCGCCAAGCGGAGCCCCCCTCCCGTCCTCGGCTTCCAAGAGCCTTCCTTGCCCGCCGCCCGCCCGCGCCGGGTGAATGACTCGGGGATCCAGGAGGGCTCCCGGGGCTGGGGCGCAGGGAGGATCTTACCTGCGGAAAGGTAAGGGAAGCCGGGCGCAGGGAGCAGAGGCGGATAAATATTCATTAGGAAGTGTAAGTGCCTCCTTTTAAACCTCGCGGCGCGCTCTCTCGCTCCTATCTCTCTTTCCCTCCCTCCCTCTGTCCTCTTGTGAAGCTCTCTCCCCCTCTCGCTGTCTTCCCCCCACCCTTTCCTGCGAAATGCCGGGTGGATCCCCTTCTAGCTAACCTGTTGGGAAGCCTGAGCCGCAGGCAGCGCCTCCACAGCTGTTTGCCTTCGCTCTTGGGGCGCGCATTCCCCCATTCTCCTACCCTCCCTCCTCTCGCCCAGCCCCTCACCCCCTCCTAAATTACTACATCATTAGCTTTATTTTCGGAGGGGGGGCAGGGCAATGGCGCACCTCCTCATAGCAGGGCTAAAAGCCGGCGCTCTCCGAGGCAGCCCCAACTCCATCCCCAGCGCACTCTCACCCATCCGGTCTTGTTTCTTATTCTCTCTTTCCATTTCCAGCTACATCTTCTACCAACCCAATTGTCTTGCCATGCCCCCTTCCCGCCCCCCCCCACCCCCACGGCCAATCCAGATCCCAGGCTGGATAGGCAATGGGACGCCAGGTTGGTAGGTCCAAGGGGCCAAGATTGGAGCTGCACCCAGCTCTGTGGCAGCTCTCTGGATCCCTCTTCCCTACCTAGGTTTTTCTGCTTAACCCTGGGTAGGCGACTCCAGGAGCTTGGGCCTTCGGATCAGAACACCCGGGCGCACACCAAAGGCCCAGCCAGCCAGGCTTCAGAGCCCAGGGGCCTTGGCCGTGTGGCAGGGCCCCGCAGGCTACATGGGGGAGGGGGAAGAGGTAGCCTCACTTTGTGCGAAAGAGCAGGAGAGACAGACCACCCGACGACTGACAACTCGCTCTTCAGGAACGAACAGACTGACCTGAAGTTAGCTGCAAGTCCACATCTTTCTCTCTCACACCCACAAGAAAAAACACCTATATGATCCAAGGAACGCACAAGTCCCCACATAATCCCTCGGGGCAGCGCTTGCAGCCGCAGGCGAACACGTGCGCATCCCCCCCACACACACACACTCCCCGCACTCCCGAGGCCCCACGGACCTCGGAGTCGGGAAGGTTCGTGGGCACTGAAGGCGACTCCCGGCGGAGGGATACACAGCAAGAGAGCACCGAGACAGTCTCGGCCACCCTTCTTGGTCTTCTTCCTCCCGGTTCCAAGCTCCTGGCCGCTCCAGGGTCCCTGAAGGATGGAGCGGCCCCGGGGTACGGGTGCGGGGGTCGGAACGCGCTCTCCAGCAGCTGGCTGAGCGCGGTGCCTCGGAGGGGGGCAGGAGGAGGGGCCGAGGGGCGGGCCCAGGCCAGTTCCCAGTTACAAATAGGGCTGCTCCCGGGAGGCCAAGGAGAGTTTTTGCCCCCAAATGCGCAGCTCTCTCTTCCTGAAGTCCTTAACTTCCACTGTGGGTGTCCTGCAGGCTCCCTAGAGCCCTGGGTGCACTCTGCCGCGGGGTGGCCTGGTTGGGGGGTGCGGCCGCGAACAGGAGGCAACCTCACGCCCCCGGCGCCCTGCGTCCCCCTGCCCCCCACATTCCGCCAGGCCTGGCCACAGTCCACCAGGAGAGGTCCCAGACAACGGTCCGACCTTTCCCAAAGGGGAGACAGAGGGTCGTCGGAGGGTCTCCCTGCCTTCTGCTGGGGGATTAAGAAGTTGGGCCAATGAAGGTGTAAGAGAGGCCTAGAGAGCCCTGGGACCGGGAAACCTTATCAACTCCGTACCCCACCCAAAGCCCGGTTTGCACTTGCACACCTTCTCCTCCAACGAAGACTCAGACAGTTGCCCACGTCTGAGCTCGAGCTCAAGCTCAAGCCAAGCTACCTGAATGTGCAGTCGAAGGTACACGCGATTATACCCGAATGCACACAGAGGAATAAGGAACGCTATCGCGTGTCCTCACAGAATATGGGGAACAAAGAAGTGCCCACTCGCAGAATTTTTCGCGTGCACACCGCATACCCAGTTATCCAGATGCAGACAAAAGCCGCAATGTCCCCGCCACAGGGGCCGAAGTACAGGAAGCTACACGCGGGGAGCGTGGGTCCAATCAGGCTGCCTGCAAGTCGCAAGGCCAAGGGCTTTGCGCTAGATGGAACCTGGCTCCAGAGGGGAAAACTGTGTGGAATCGACCTGGTGAAAGGTTTGGGGTCAAGTGCTGGCGACTAGAAAGAACACCTCATCCTCCCCAAAGCCAATCCTTTCTTCGTCCTCTCAGCCCGGCTGGGGATACCTGAGCGAGAGCAAGTCCAGGAAAGTTTCATTTTGACCCGGATTGTGTGTTTATTATTGGTCTAGGAGGTTGAGTCGTGAAGGAGAATTGGGCGGAGAGTGTAGACGCGACCTCCGCCCACCCCCGGGAGATTCCTAATTCCTGATGAAACGGAGGGCTCTCAGTTAGCTCTTTTCACTACTCTCATCGGAAATTCAGTCTTTGAAAACAGCCGGCAGCACAGCTCCGCACTTTCCCACAATCCACATCTATTCCAATCCCCTGCATTTCAAGTAAATCAGCAAAAGAAGCTCCAAAGCAAACTGAAATATTTGGTTTACCAAACTAATTTTCTTTGTTAGATATTTGGACGTTCTTGTTCCCTGCTCCCCAGGGCAGAGCTCGCAGTTCGGGCCCAACTGGGAGCCGCGATGGGAGGGTAGGGATGTGGAGATGGGGAGGGATAGGGGGTCCGGGGGTGTTGCCTAGAAGGGTTTCCAGTGGCCCCGCGGACAAGGCCTGAGTGGGGGCGCACGGCTTGTTTCCAGAGCCGGCTCCATTCGCCTGCCCCATCCCAGCGTGCGTTCCCGGGACAGAGGCCACCACGGGGTTTCGTACAGAAGAAGCAGGTTTGCTGGGAGCAATGTGCCCTCCTTTCCACTTCACCCCTCCCTCCCCAACTTTCTCTTTTTAGACACCTCTTCTGAGCCTCCCTCTCATTTGAAAGTAGAGGGCAAGACCGGGAAAGATTCGTTTAGACAAAAAAATGAAAGGGTCTTTCTGGGGCAGCAAGTCGCATGACCACCCTCCAAGGGGCAAATGAGGGGATGCCTGGTGGAAGAAATGAACCACCCGGAAACCGTGGCCAGAGGACACGTCTCAGCACATGTAGTTGCCCTAGAAAGGGACGAGGAGTGGGTAGGAAAGAATTTTTCCCTTTTAGGACCAAACACTGTCCTTTTTATTTTTTTGATCCCCCTAATACCTAGAAATTTTAGCAAGAGTTTGTTATTGTGGATATTTTGAACAACAGAGAGTGAAAATCACTTTAGAGTCAGCCACTCCTTCTTTGCTGCGGAAGGGCAGTCTTGCAAAGCCATTTTTCTTTTTCCAGATTTGTTTTTTCCTCATTCTGGAATGAGTGCACCTGCTGAGGCACCACGAAAAGGGACCGTGACAGAAAGAGAGAGAAATGAATAAGGAGACCATCACTCTCAAAAGCAGAGTAACTTTATTCTCTGTTGCTGAGATTCACTAGGCCAACAGGCAGACTCGTTTACAACGGGGTATCTATCCGATCCCACTTTGGGGTGGCTTACCTAGAGCCTTTCATTAATAAATAACAATCACCATTTTAGAGTTGGAGATGCTTGCCAGCACTTACCAATTTTACAAGATGCCTCAAATTCGAGATTTGCTTGTCTGATTTTAAAAATTGTTTGCAAGTACAGAACTATGGGTGTTGCACATTTATCATTCGAGCAGAAAAGCAGCTCCTTCTCTCACAGCCGCAAATGCCCGGCCTGCAGTACCTGACACTGGAGCGAATTTATTTTTCTCAGTCCTTACCAAACGCCCTGCTTGCAGCCTCTGCCCGGGACACAGGGTTTAGGACAAGACCGCAGAGGTTTGCTACCTCTTGAGTGGACCTCGCTGTGTTGTTAGGTTTTTTGTTGTGAGGAATTCTCAGGGGGTTGTGTGGGGTTTCTCTCTTTCTGGCCCCAGTTAAGCCGACTAGAGCTGCCTGCGCCTTCCCCGGCAGAAACCCGTCGTCTGGAAAGAAACTAACCATTTCTGCTGCCCTGGGCAAAGGGCTGTAAATTCTTGTCCCGACCAGGGTTGAGTGGGAAAGGGGATGGGGTGAGGCGGGATGGGGTGAGCAGGGGACAACCATTACCTTCAACAATAAAGTAAAATAAAATAACCAAATACCACTTTAATTCCTTCCACCAACGGTGTCAACGCACTGAAAGTCCATCTCACCTCCCAAGGTGTCCTTCACGCCGGAGGGCCCCTGTTTCCAGCCGCAACCCCACGCTGGGCCCGCGCGCCGGAGAAAAGGTGCTCCGACGGCAAAAATCCCATACATTTTTAACTACAGTGATTACTAAATTAATTGCAGGCACTAAGACAGATGTCAAAACGTCTTGAAAATGTTTATCTGTGAATAATTGAGAAGGTGGTGGGACGCATTATCTGATTGTGTAATGAAATATGTATGAGGAACAGCTGTTTGCAAGAGGCCCCTCCCGCTGCCTTCTCAGCCGGGGCCCTTTTCTTGGAATCAGGAGCCGCCGCGGAGTTGGTCGCCCAGTTCCGTCCACTTGGGAGCCAGCTCGGGCCCTCCGGGGCTGCTGGCCGCGGTGGCTCCGGTGCGCCCCGCAGTTCACCCGTTTTGCTGGCGAAGGACATCAGCGTAGAGGCGGCCCTCGGCCTCGCTCTTTTGGTTCTTGTGGCGGGTGAGGCTTAGACGCCGGCCCTGGGGTCCTTCCCGCCTTCGGGGCAGGCCGCGGGCTCTGCCTGAGCGGAGAGCCCGGGCGACGGCGGCCGAGGCCGGGAGCCCCCGGCGCGTCTGGCGTGCGCCCGCGGAGCGGCGGGGCCTGCGCGGGAGGCGAAGGCCGGGAGCCCTGCGGCTCAGCGGGGCGGGCCCGGGGTCACCGCGGGGTGACGGGGCTCCCGAGAGGCCTTTGTTCCGCGTTCTGGCTACACCGCGCATTTCCTTCCATCCCCCAGCCGGCCCCCACGCCGAACCTGCGCGCCCCGGCCCTGTTTGTTTTTCCAGCCAGGCGCCGTCCACCGCCACACGCAAACAGCCTTGGGGGGCTGCGTCAGCGGCCCCGGCCCGGGGCAGACCCGAGCCCACCTGGGTCCCCACGGCGAGTTCTAGCCTCGCAAGGAGTGGCGGGGGCTGGGAGGGGGGGAGGAACGCTGGGGCCTTTCAGGAATCAGAGGGTCAGGGCCCGGCCCGGCAGGGCGAGGCGGCGCAATGGGGAGCGTGGCGTCGGCGGGCGGAGAAGGCCTAAACGCTGGGCTCGGAAGGGCGCCCGCGACCTGCGCCCCTGCTCACCCCACGCCCCGGCAGTCCCCGGCCCTATGCCCAGCTGGACAGGGCAGGGGCGGAGGTGTGGGGACCATTCGAGGGAGCTATGAGGGGCCCCATCAAGCCTGGGCCTTGAATGTGATCCACAACATGGATAAACCCGGTGGCCTCGGGGCAGCGGAACCACGTCCCGGACGCGGCGCGCCCTGCGGTCCCCAGCTCGACAGTGGGGCCGCCAGCGCCCTCCGCCTCGGCGGCCGTCCAGCCCCTCTCCGAGCCTGAGGACCAGGTTCCCAGTCCCGGGAGCCTAGGAGGCCTTGCCCCGCAGCCCCGGCCGCTCTGGCCCTTTCGGATCCGCCGGCCTTGGCCGCTCGGGGACCAGGGCCAGGGCAGAGAAGTGGTTTCGGCAACCCGGGTCCGCGGCGCCGGGCCCGCGGGCAAATCCACGGTCTCCACGGCTGACTCGCAGACGAGATGCGCTCGTGCGTTATTTCTCGCGCGTCTCCCCCCCCCACCTTTTCCCCTCTAATCCCTTATGCTTTTATTCTAATCCTACACATTACAGTTAATCTGTAATGATACTGCTTCGGAGGGACCTGTTGCATACGAGGCACGGTAATTTGTAACCTTGGAAACAGTTTTAAATAAAGATTATAACAGTGATGTCAACTGTGTTGATTCTCCGCGCGGGGGGTGGGCTGGGGGAACGGCAGCCCCGACGTCGAGAGGACAGAGTTTCGGGGAGAAGGGAGCGAGGCGCGGGGGCAGAGCGGAGCGGGCGGGGGTCCGGGAGGCGGCGGAGCAGCCAGAGCCCTCTCGAAGTGTTCCAGTCTGACGCCTGGTGTCTTTTGAGTTTTTCCTTTTGGGAAACAGCGAAGCATGGGGAGAGGGGAATGCTTTGCACGACTGCGGAAAACTCCGGATGAACTTGAGCCACCGGGTATTCGGAATTAGCCGGGCTCTGCGCGCTCTGGCCGAGAGCACGAAAACAGGCTTGCAGGATCCCGGCTGCGAGGACGCAGTGCCGCCCCTGTTCCGATCACTCAGCGCTGCTTCCTTCTCTACTGAACACACGCCACCGCAGCAAACCACCACCCCGAATTGCTCACAAGCCGGAAGCAAAGTTAAACAGAATCGCTTTTTATTTATCTATTGCTTTTATATTATTAAAATATTTTTAGTTACATTGTATAAAATACCATCCGGTCTGATTATTACCTGCCATATCTGTTGATCTGTTCCTTGTGTATTCAGCACAGCAATATTAACAATTAAGAAAAAAGCACATCTTATATATTGTGTCTGTCAAGATGTGTTACAATTTCCATTAACAACAACAACAAAAAAAACCCACATTCTTGTGGAAGAAGCTGTGAAGCATATCTTTCACGAGCACTTTATTAATAATCATAGTTGTCAAAAAGAATTAGATAGGCATAGATTGTGGAAATGCAAAGGAAATATTAGATGCACAGAATAAAATATATGTGGGATTGAGGCATAACTATTTTTCCTTTTTAAATAAATTTTTACTGAGTTGAAAAAAAACTGAGCTATTAAGCTAACTTAAAAGATGGCTTTGTTGGTTTAATTATACTGTAGTTATTTTATAAATATGTTTCAAAGGAAGCTTGCCATATTGCATGTCAATGAGGACTGTAAAGAAAAGCTCACAAAAGCTAATGCATACCAAATACCAAATTTTAGTCATTAGCATTCCTATTTATTACAAACTAAAGGGACCTATTAGCAGACAAGAATTTCTATTTAGCTAGCATTACAATGTTTGGCCATTAAAATAAAAGCAAAGTATATACGTATTCCATTCCCCCCACCCGCCTTGGAACTATATGTTCTTTTTGCGTAGAAGCTTATGGAGAAATTAGGAGATGTTTCTAATTGGGGAAACGTAATTCTACAGCGGGAATGGGCCAGAACCCCTATTTTTAGTTATGGAGCTTAATACGATTCATTTGGAAGCAGGAACAGTGCTGGGCTGGGGCTGTGCAGCTCTCTAAGGGCTGCGTAGAAACCACAGTTGGTGCGGGGCTCTTTGTCTTTAATTTGTGTCATGAGCATATGCAAATTAATTGTTTTCATCTGGGGGAGTGAGTGGATAGAGAGGGTACTACTGCTTTGTTTGAATATGAAATTTCCTTAAATGCTAGACAGGATACTTCTCCCATTGCAGATTCCCCTGGTAGGAAATCCCACAGCTACGGTGAATACGTGTGTATGAATTCTAGAAACACACATATATAGATTTGACATTTCAAAAACCGTTTCCTTTGAATAAAAAAGGCAATTTGTTCACATAGAATTAAATGAATACACACATTTTTTTTCTGAGTGCCTATTTGAGAGGGAAAAACTTTTCACCTTTCTTACGTTTAGAAATGTTAAGATCTTTTTCTTCTTAAAATCGAGGCCAGATATTTATTCTGGTTGGGTGGGGGACCAAATACATTTTACAGGGACTGAAGTAAAGCATTTGAGATAATAAGGAAGGGTTATGTTTTGAATTAAATTAAGTGAGTTTTCTTTGTTAAGCTGTTCAACAGGAAAAATAGTAGTTAAATGAACTTGTTAGACTCTGGGCATTTAAGAATGGACTCGAAGCACAGGTTTTTCTGGCCTGGTGTTTGAGTTGGACATGACACGTTCTGCCTGGTTGGGGGATCCTTTGCATTAAAAAGAGTGGGCATGTCTAAGGAAGGGGCTTCTCTAAATGGTCCATATGAAAAAACAAATAAACAAGTATCAGGAGGAAGAAAGGCAGTTCCTGAATCCCTGATTTATAAAAGAAAATCTCTCCATCAAAAGTCATCATTAACATTTGTAACTCCACACAGACTCTCAGCTTCCAATAGTAAAATTAGTTGTGAGGTGGTGTGTGTGTGTGTGTGTGGCCGGTAGACATTCTCTCCCCTGTGTCTACCTGGGCAGAGATAAAGGGGGGAAAGTACAGCATTCCTACACTTCAAACTTTTACTATAGAGAAATAGCGAGTCACTGTATTAAGAAGCTTGGGTTCCTCAATGCTGGAAGCTCTAAAAAAAGGGAAAAAACAAAAACAACGTGGGCTCTTGGGATATATCGGGATGGGGTGTTGAGAAAATAGCTTTAAATGCCTAAGTGGATCAAAGAAGGTGACACTTCACCACCAAAGGCTGGATCTACATAATTATTTGGATAATTCCATTCCTCTTACTCACGCCAAATCAATCAGTCTGAATTTGCCTCCATTTCTAAGAGTGCCCAAATTATCGACATGGATCACCCACTCGCCCCTCTCTTGCCTCCATCTTTCTCCTTCATTGTGTCCTACCAATGGCCTCCAGATACTACCAATAACCAAGAAAGAAAGGCTGTTTCCCAAACATTTAAACCCCATGATTGAAATCTCAACGTGGACAAGAGATAACTTGTTCTCTTGCAGTTGCCTTAACTCTTATTTCAGAGAGCAGACGAGGGGAGAGAAGTTCAGTGCTGCAGAGATGAGTGAGATGAGCAGCCTCAATCATCAGGTTGGGGCGAGGGACATATATGGGTCAGGACCGCACAGAACAGTGCTCGGTTCCCAGGGTGTTCCGTGTGGAAGCACACAGGAACGAAGCATGGGAGAGGTGGGAGAAGGTTTCCTGGAGGAAGTGAGGGGTTGAGCTGAGTCTTGAAGGATGAGTATGATTCACTGGCAAAGAAGGAGGGTGGTGAGGAGTATGACGTGTAAGCAAAATTAGTATCTAGTTGACATATAGTGACAGCTCTGACATAAGGTCGGCATTGAAAGGTGCTTACTTAAATGAATGAAGGAGTGAAATATATTTTGAAGCCTGATAATAAGGACCTCTAAACACTTCTTCTTAGGATGGTCTACCTTGCCCTGGAAAGTTAAGGCTATCCTAAAAATTCCCTGATCTCTCTCCCCACTTAATGTTGCCTCTTTTCCCACCAAAGATGAAGGGACTCAGCTTGAGGTTGCAGGTGATACCCAAAAGTGATGCCTACTGGCACCTTGCATGGATGTAGGAGCCTACTCAGCACACGGGCAAAGGCTCCTTGTATCCATGTCCTGTCCACATTCTTGCAAGAAGAGTACTGCAATTCCAAGGGATTTGTATTTTTAGCAAACCTTTTTCTTATGGCAACAATTTACTGTTTTGTCTGAAACATCCTGGCAAGCAAAATGGTCAAAGAGGACTTGTTAGGTTTTTATACACAGAGCAGGAAAAGGTTTGCTAAAAAAAATGTCTCTGGGTTATTAACAAGGAAAACTGGTACTGTCACGAATTAGGAGATGGATAAAGCAGCTCACCCAACCTGGCCTCACCTCTTCTCATCTGAAGGAGAGAGACAGCATGGGCTAACCTTGTCTATACAACAAGGCTTTAGTTTTTTTGTTTTTGTTTTATTCTTTGAAGACAAAACAATAGGAAGGTAGGTCTTTTACTAGCTCTGGGGTCCAGCAGTTACAGGCTGGCTGGGACTGGGGTAACCCACCTGCAGGTGATATTGAAATTTATGAACAGGTTTTTAAAATTCTCCCCTGGGAGCAGGTGCTTATTAGTTTGAGCTTTTAAACACAAATTTTAAAAATGGCAAAAATCAGGAAAATAAATAACACTGGGAAGATGGTAAATCTATACCCGTATAGAAAGCTGAGTAAAGTATTGCCAGGCAGTGTTACAGATCTGCTCCGAGCAGAGTATTTCAGCTCTCATTTCTCCCTGCAGACGCTCTTCCACCTGCCCTCACTGCAACCCCTGCTCCAGGGATCAGGACTTTCTTCTTTTTCTTCTTCTTTTTATCTAAACAAGCCACTGTGTCTTTCTAAATTAAGCATGAAAGTCAACACGCTGAGGGCAATTCCATTTCAATAATAAACAGATGCCTTTCGAGGTCCCTGAGACCCAAGTAAAACCCTTCCACGGGAAGTACCTAATTCAAAAGGAGGAAACACCAAAGATTGTGAAAAACTCTGCAGAGAGTGGCTGAAGAGGAGCCAGGCCCCAGACCTTCCTTCAAGGACTGTCCCTCAGAGTTCATCTGGGGGAAGCCGGCTCTCCCGAGAGCCCATCTTTTCCTGGATCTAAAATGGGTTCAGTTCCAATGTACGCAGCTAAACATATGGTGGGACAGTGTGGAGAGGGAAGTCTGTCCATTAGCACAGTCAGGGGCAGAATCTAGGACGTGTTTCCCACAAAGGACTTCTTGTATAGTAGCCCATACCACAACTTCTCTCTACAAACGCTGCGCTGACCTCAATTAGCCTGGGCACTGGGCTGGTGCGAGTGTCTGTGTATGAATGTTTGTGTGTGGTGTATTTAAAAGGCCAGACAAATTCAGTCTACTCGGTAAGTCTCTTGTTATAAAGGAGGAAAAAAGTATTGGATGACCTTGTTTGTATGTATTGAGGAGGAGAAGGACCCCCACCCCCAGAGATTAGGAAATAAAGAGTGACTGAAATTTTATTTTAATTAGTCTCACATTTCCTTGGAGTGTTTTTCTGAGAATACGATCTTCTTTACCATTTACTTCTCTGCAGCAAAGCACGGAGACTCACCTAGCTGCGGAGGAAGAGAGGACGTCTCCACCCAAGTTGAATCCTGAAGAAAACTTGGCCCCCACGTCTAGAAATCCTAAATCACATCGGCGAAGCCTTAGCCAGGTCACCGAGAACGAAATAGAAGCTGAGTCCGTTACTCAAAATTTCACATTAACCAAGGGATACACGAAAATCCTTTACTTGGTTGAGAGACTGGAAGCCTGGCTCAAAGATGACAGATGTTGAGTTTTCTCCTGAGATAGCATATAAGGTATATCCTTGGATTTGTGGAATCAATGAGAACAGAAAGCAGGGGTGGGGGAGGGGAGGAAGGGAATAGAAGAATCCAGACGTTTGCCTCAGAGACGGCCAGACTCTCCACCCACGAAAGGAAGGCACCCACTTGGGACACTGAGCCATGCCGCTGACATCCTCGGAAGGTCTCCAGCCCTCGGTAGCAGTCTACAGCATGCATCAGTATGGTTGAAAAAGCTGCTTCTATCAAGTTTAACAACTTTCTGGTGTAACTTCTGAGAGGACTGATTGCTTATTCATGCGGAAGCAAAGACGCCCAGTTCATTTTGCCTGTTTTTGCTACTCTTTGTTGGGTTTGGGAGGCTGTTATGGTAGCTGCAAATGGCTTCTCAAGTGACATTTGCTGACATTCAGTGAAGTACATTTATCAGTATTCGCCAGCTCACCTCTACACATGCAATCCATTTTGTTTTGTTCTTCATAGCAACCTCCTTTCCGACACCCGTGCCCTGAAAATGATAAATGGCAAGGCAGCATATTTCTCAAGCTGCACTCAAATGTCACTGTGAAAAATCTTTAATGGACTAAGTGTAGCTTTTCACGTTGCAACTTGTCAGGTACTGGGAAATTCTAGAGTTTCTCCTTAATCCACAAGCCTTTGGAACCACACACCTGCAAGCAAAGACTAATTACAAGCTACCCCTGTCAGACCCGGGCAAGCAGAAACCAAGGAGAAAACATCTGATATAAGCTAATTCGCTGGTATTATTACTCTTCTCAGTCCCTGTTTGCTACTTCCTTTCCTACTCAGAGAATATGCCAGGTATGAGCAATCTGTTACTCTAGTAAAGTTGGTGGCAGCTGCTCCAGTCTATGCTGTCCCCCACAGCCCCCAATGCAGGTTTGTAATCCGCTTGCACACTTAGCCTTCTCCATGGTAGCTTCGCTTTTTTTCCTCCCAGAATCAAAATCACCAGGACTTCTACCCCTAAACCTACCTGATTCTGAATCATAAATCCTGGCCCCTAAATGTCAGCCATAATGGAGTAGTTCAGAGACATCCAAGGTCTCTGGCTAGCAGAGCCCTTAATAGCGTGCTGGGCCAGTCTTCCAGATGGCTCGGAGTCGCACATCTTCACCTGAAAGGACTGCCATTCGGTTTTCCTGTCCACATGCCTGCCCACTGCCATCATCCGCTCTCGAGGTAGTGGCCTCGCGGCACTCACTAACCCCTGGGTATGCGTGCTCAACGGGTGCTGTGTTTTTCAAGGGACTCTGGCCTCCCCCCAACCCACACCCCCGAGTGTACTCCAGTGGGAAATCAATCTTTGCCAATGTGGTTGGGGGGAATTTGCTGATTTTCAGGTGCTCCAGTGAAGACACCATAATCAATTAACATTGATTCTACAATCAATATTTAGAGGTCAAAGGATTTGGGAGAGGGGGTTCTCCTGAAACCAAGGGAAAGAACTGGTGCCATCAAACCCATGCCAGCTAGGTTTATCTTTGGCCAGATGCTGAAAACTGGGATGTTTTGGTTTTACCCCCAATGCTTTGAGGCCACCCAAGCTCTAATTTTGATACCTGCTTCTAGAGTCCTTGGTGGGGCACCTCCCAAGCTCTCTTTCTTTTCTTTTTTTTTTTTTGGTATGGTTACCTACCATCATCCTTGGCTTTTCTTCTCCCTTAGACTTGGCTTCCTATCTCTTGGGTGCGGTAACTGTCCCCACTGGCTCCCAGCTGTCTGGGATCCCCCCAGCAAGTAGCAACAAGCCTTTGGGCCCACAGAGAGGGACGCGATGTCGGTAGTCTCAGCAGTCTAAAGACCATGAACTCCTCCATTTCTACATTTTTTGTGCTTACTCTGTGGTTGTTTTTTTGTTTTGTTTTGCTTTTTACTCTGTGGTTTTGAGTTCTCTTTTGAGAACGTTTTTCTTTTCTCACACCTCTGTTAGGAAGAAGGGAAGTAATTTGTGCCCCAGTGGCCAGGCGTGGTAAGGCACTAACAGTGCTAAATGCCTGCCTAGCAAGGGAGGAGGGCAGAGGCCTAGTTTGTCTGGACCAATTGTTCTTAGCAGGCTGAGGTATATCTTGGAAGTGGAGAAGATGTGCCAGCCGTCCATGGAAATTGGGCTGAGTAGACAAACCAGATAGTTGAGCGGGAAAATGTTCTACTTTTAGAACCCATTGAAAGACAAGTAAAAAATAAATAGGTAAAACTAAACAAGTACAGGGTTGGGGGTGGTTTTTGAAATGAAAAAGTCATGTCTTTATTTGTATGGCTGCTTTATAACATGCCTATAATCTGTTTTCAGATACAGAAGGCAAAATGTAGTACATAGCCAAATCCTATTTTTATTATCGGCTGTTCAACTTTACCTTTCCTTCTAACAGCAACAACCACAACCAAAGGCTTGCATAGTTTTTTTCCAAAATCAATGGAGAGTCCATTGTCACTCATTTGATGATCAAAACAACACCTGACTTGGGTGTTGGATCCCCAATGAAATCTGTGACTATTGAGAATCCTTGTATAGGCTGTTGTGTGTGTGTGAGTGCATGTGTTTATGCCTGTAAGTGTGTGTAGTGCATGTGCAAGGAGAGGGCTCGGGAAGAATGGGGATGGAGATGGGGAGGGGGGAAGCTTTCAGAACTCAAGAAACTGCGAGGATGCTTGGCATCCAGTTTTCTTACCTGACAAATAAAACAGCTTTCATTTTAATCCATAATTATAGTCTGCGTATAATAATTAATGCAAGGTTGCTTTTTTAGATATTCTCATAAATTCTAGATATTCTTTCCTTTATTTAACTGTTTCAGTGCACTGGTAAGGAACAGCTCCACTGAAGCCCCTTTAGGGCTTCATATTCTTGGCCCGCTGAAACCCTGGCCAGCATGAGTGGAGTGCGGTTTGCTGCCTTTTGTCACCCCCAAAGGCATCTCCAGGGCTAAGGCTGGGGTCAACATTCTCTATCCAGGACCTCTCTATCTGTCCCCCACTGCAGAGTGAGGCTGTAAAAATGCCATCTCTGTCCATCTGTACACCTCCCGACCTTTGCTTGCGCTGGTCTCTCTGTCAGATATTTCCCACTCCTTTCCCTTCAACCCTTTCCCTGAATTCTGCCTTTCGAGCTCCCTGCAGCAGCATCTCCACATCTTCACATCTCTCATCACCCCCTCTGTCAAGAACCTCATCGATGTTCTGTAACACCTTTGTCACCAGATAGTAAGCTCCTTGAGGTCAGAGCCACGGCTTAGCCCTGGTTGTATAGTGGACTTGCCAGTGTTTACTGAGCAAACCTGTGACATTTTCCACTGAAAGGCAGGAGTGATTGCTTGGGAATGCCGGGGGCAGAGAACACAGGTAGGGCCCAAGGGATCTTGTAGTTTAGCCTGAATCTATTTAGCCTTACTCCAGGTTCTCCCTGACCAGATCCTTCTCTCCTGAGCACCCTGGGAATTTTTTCTTTTCTTCAACTACCTTCATACCATCTGCCTTTTACCACCGCCCTGGAGAAAAGGTGCTCCCCAGTAAGCTTCTAGGTCACAAGCCTGAGACAGGTCAAGTAGCATCTCACACACTCCTCTGCTGCATCTCTCTCGTGGCCTGTCTTCTAGGCTCTTCTTCACTCTGACAAATTCTTTGAGAAGTGAACAGACAACAGGGTCCAGAGCCCAAGGGAAAGACTGAGTTTTGACAAGAATGAGGACACGTCATCCATTGCAACAGACAGGAAGGCAGAGCATGAGTACAGGTGCAAGCAGGTGGGAGCATGAGGGGGCGCCACTGATTACTTCTATTAGCTCTGTATTAATGAAGTATGGAGCAACATCATGAGCCAAAATTTGGGGGCTTGGTGGAGGTTTAAGAACAAAAGAGAAATTGAAAGGAATGAGGAAATGATCATATTAGGACATTTTATTGGGATGGCTGGGCAATATTGTGGTCGTACATTTAAGGGGAAGATAGGGAGCACACATAGTACAATATTCCCCCATCAACATTCTTTGACTTAAGCAAGCACAGAGTAGGTGGGCAGTTGGGTTTAATCATGGTTGGGAATTTGCCAGGCAAATGTGAGTGAAGAAAAGAAGGGCAGGGCGGCCAAGGTGGCTCAGCAGGTAAAAATGCTTGCCTGCCAACCCTGAGGACCCGGGTTTGATTCCCGGTGCCTGCACATGTAAAAAAAAAAAAGAAAAGAAGGGCAATGGACTTAGGTGCAATCGGAATGGCTAATAATAATGTTAGGTCATGGAATCTAAATTGACAGAATAATAGTAAGGAATGAGGAAGATAATGGACAGTGGAAAAAGTAGTGGGGTCAATCAATGGATTGGAGGTCTTAATGAGAAACAAAGCAGTTTTAGAGAATACAAGAACGAGAAGGATAAGAGAGTGAGATCCTTGATGCCCAGATCCCGGAGGTGGGGCCGTTCCTGGTACTGGCAGGGTCTATGGTATGACCATGGAATGGGAGGCTAGGATGGAATGAAGGAAAAGATCCATGGAAGTGAGGAGTTCAGGGTGGTCAAGATACTGAGAGGCCACCTACAGTCACCAAGACTGGTGACAGGCAATGGTGTGGAGAAGAAGTGAGCAAGTTAGGGATAGAATCTGGAATGCATGACAGTGATTAAGAAGACAGCAACAAGAGGGAGAAATGGGAGATAGAGCATGGTGGCAAAATTGTCAAAGAAACAGAGCCTTTTGAAGGAGGAGAGGAGAGTGGTTTAGAAATTGCAAAAGGAACAAGAAGGACTTCAGTGCCCTCTAGACTCAGTGGTACATGGCATCAGGAGAAAAAAACAATCTCCACCTGAGAAAGCTGCAAGGTAAGCCAGGAAGAGGGCATGTCAGGTAAGACAATAGGAGAGGAAATAGGTCACATATTGTATAATTCCATTCACACGAAATGTCCACCACAGGTAAATCCATAGAGACAGAAAGCAGATTAGCATTGGCCAGGAGCTGGGAGGAGGAGAAAATGGGGAGTAATTACTTAGCGGGCATGGGGTCTCCTTTGGGGAGTGATGAAAATGTTTTGTAACTAGATGGAATTCATGGTCTCCTAACATTGTGAATATACTAAATATCACTAAATTGTACACTTTCACATCGTTAATTTTTGTGAATTTCATTGCTGTTGAAAAAGAAGAGCTTTCAGAGAGGTCACTGAAGAGATAGAAACTGTGCTAATTACTGACACAAGTTCCAAAGTACCTCAATGGAAGAGTTATCTACAGATGAGGCTGTGTTGGATAAGGCCTGGGAAATGGACTGGGAAGCTTGAACATCTGGATATGATCAAGATGGCATTGGATTTGTAGACCTAATGGGATTCAGTTGTGAAAGTTTCTGTGCAGAGGGTGGGCTGAAGGATTATGTCCCCCAGACAACCCTAATATGTACTGCAGCTCAAGATGGCATGCCATCTGGGAGGTGTGGGCAAGAACCTTTCTGAGGGTCTGCCATGCAGGAGTGGAGGGGTGTGGGAAGGGGTCATACCAATAAGAGCAGTAAATACTGTGAGGGTCTTTATGGATTGCCTGCCCCTTCCACAGTAGGGTCTTGGGGAGGGGCATTCACACAGGAGGTTTTGTTGATTATTCCCCGCAACATCCTACGTACTTTGGTGAAAACAACCAAACCAAACCACCAACATATCAGAATCCTCCTTCAAACTGATGACCCCCTCCAGTCATTGTCCACTGATCTGCCTCTCTTCACCACAATATAATTCCAAAAAGCTAAGGATGTTGTTGTCACAATCTCTCTACTGCCTCACTGTTCCCCTGAGATTGCTCCTCTCAAGGGCAGCAGTGACCTCCCTGTTGCCAAATCCAAGGGTCATTTGTCTACCCTCAACTCACTCAACCCCTCAGCTTTGCCTTGGGCATGGCTAATCCCTCTCACCTTCCTGAAGTACTTTTGTTTTTGTTTTTTCCCTTGGCTTCTGTTGTGCTATATTCTCCTGGCTTTCCTCCTACCTCTATGACTGCTTCTTTTCAGCCTCCTTTGATGGTTGCTCCTCATCTATTGGGCTACTATTGTTGGGATTTCCCAGAGCTCAGTCCTTGGGCCCCTTCCTAGTTAACTTCAGTCAGTTTCATAGTTTTCATTAGACACCATCTATAGGCTGTTGATTCCCAAAGTTATTTTCCTTGCCCTGATCTCTCCTCTGAGCACCAAGTCATTTATCCCGCATCTGCTAGAATTTTTAGCCTTGCTTCCTAAGGGATATTTGAAAATTAGCATTCCAAAACAGAACATTTGGTTCCCTCCTCCCCAACCTGCTCCTCTGTGTTTTTGTCATCTCAGTAATCAACATTTACACAATTGCTAAGACCCAAAACATGGATTTCTCTTTCCTTCCACCCATGTCATTCAATCTATCAGCAGGTCCCTTTGTCTCTACGTCAGAGGATTTACTGACCCTCCCATTTATCTCCATCTCTACTGCGATAATCATAAGGCAGACAGCATGTTCTCTTGCCTGGACTCCTGCAGAAGGTAAATTGTCTCTTCACTTCTACTTTGGCTCCTTTACCATGCACTCTCCTCACTGCAGTTAGAGTGATCTTTTAAAAACATGTATTTGATTATGCTGTTCTGCACTTCAAACCCTTCAGTGGCTTCCCATACAATTAGTAAAATCCAAGCTGCTTCCCTGCCCCAAGACCCTGCCTGATTTGACCCTTCCTTGCTCCTCCAACTTTATCAAGTAACCTTCTCCCTTTTGCTCAGGCACTCCAGCCACATGGACATTCTGTCTGTTTTTTGATTGTTTGTTTGTTGGTAGTTCTTTGCCTTTATTAATAATGCTTATTTTTATTTATTTTCACAGTTTTATTATAAAATATAATGTTATACAAAACAAAAACAGAAAAACGTATTAATTTTAAAAGCACCCATCAACTAGTAGTTATAGAACAGATCCCAGAGTTTGTCATAAGCTATCATTCCATAACCTCAGATTTTTACTTCTAGCTGCTCCTAAACGCTGGAGGCTAGATGGAGTATTAATAGAATGATTCAGCAGTCATACTTGTTTGCCAAATCCTATTCTCTCTGTTATACCTCCTGCTTCTCCCCTGATCCCTCTCCCAATCTATACAGAACCCTGGGCAACACCCATTCTGACTTTTTCATGTTAAGAAGGGGCGTTGACACTAAAGGGTAGTGGGATATAATTAATTGATAATCTTGGAGGGACTGGTCCCTCTGGGTTTCAGGATTTATCTGACCTAGGAACCCTCCGAGAATTAGGGGTTCCAGGAAAGCATTAGTGCATGAAGGCTTTATAGAGTCTCTGTTCAATCTCTAGGTATTCTCAAGATCAACAGGTGTGATGCTGATTGGGGTTTAGCAAACCGTGGCAATCAGCACTCTCTAACTGAAGCTTGCATAAGAGTTGCCTCCAGAGTAGCCACTCAACTCCACTTGATCTCTCTTGGCCAGTGATGCCTTATTTTATAAGGCATCTTTTAATGCCTGCTTTCCTCCCATTGGTCCAGAAGGTACTGTTGATTCCACAGTGCCAGGACCAGACTGATCCCTGGGAGCCATGCCCCATACCTCTAGGGAGATCTTCACCCCTGAATGTCATGTCCCATGCGGGGTGGGGGGTGGGGAGGACAAAGAATTCCCTTGCAGGGTTAGGTCCAGAGAGAAAGAAAGGCCGCATGTGGGCCACAAAGTGGCTACCTGGAAAGAACTCCCAGGTCTTGCCAAGGACAGTCTTAGCCTCTCCCCACCAGAAACAAGGTTCATAAGGTCAAGCCTCAAAATCAAGGGCCTGGTCCATTTTCCTGGGCATCTCCTTTGGTTGAGATGGTACTCAGGACTTCCAAGATGAGAAAGTTCAATCATTCCATATATGTGTATATACATATATGTTTTTCCCTTCGGACCCTCAAGGGGCTCCAGCAACACCTCCCAATTATCAGCCCACTGCAGTGTAAGCTGTGTGCTGGCATTACACAGAACTATAAGGCCTCCTTCCCACTCTGGACCGCAGGAGTCAGGGTCATTCAAATGAGCTAGCCAGACAGGTGGGTTGAGATGATGTATTCCTTGTGTCTGTTTTTGAGCACTCCAAGTCCACCCCTGCCTAAGGCCTTTGCACTGGCTATTCTGTCTGCCTGGAATGCCCTTCCCTCACATTTCCTGTTGAATAAGCTTAAATGTCACCTTCTTGCAGAGACTTTCCCTGGGGAGCCCATCGTCTAACTTGGCTCATGAAGTCACTCCATTGCCCTGTTTTATTGCTGTCACAGCACTTCTTGCTGTCAGAAATTATCTGCTTCATTTATTTGTTTACTTGTGTATTTTACATCTGGAATGGAAAGCCATGGTGGCAGGGCCCTCATCTATCTTGCTCACTGCTATATCCTCAGTATCTAGGACACTGCTCTGTCCCTAGTAGGTGCCCAATAATTGTTTGTTAATAACACAAACATTTCCAATATAGCTCTTTGACTTAAGAACACACACAGGGAAGAACCTGTCTGCAGGAATAACTAAGCGCTGCCTCAGCCCTCCATGGGAAGCCCTAGGAAGCATTCTAAGAACACAAATCCTTAGGGTCCAATGGTAGATAAAATCAGAACCTTCAGGAGTGGGCCTGGGAATCTGTACGCTTGGAAGGAGCCAGGGTAATTCATTATCCGCCAGCCGAGCGTGGGCCAGGGGATGGCCATCCGACAACTGCCTGGACTAAGCATCGCTCATTCATTCCCCACTTACTGGATGGCTAGGCAGTGCCGGGCTCTGGGATGGATTCAAAGGACAACTTGGTGAGGCCCCTTTTGGTTATAAGTAACAGAAACCCAATCAAATTGGCACCACCATAAAGGGTGACGTCAGGTTAAGTGTACCTCGGGGAACCAAATAATGGGATCAGCAGTGGCTGATCCTTCAGGAAGGTCAGCGACCAGGAAAGGAAGAGACCTAAGGGGCAGAGGCTGCCATTCTCTCCCTCACACTCACACTCGCTCAGCTTCTTCTCTGCTTCATTCATTTCTCCCTGTTGACTGACATTCTCTGCTTATTTGTGTGGATGGCAGCCCAGGGCTCCCTCAGTTTCCCGGGCTTATATTTCCTCACTTCCGGTGACTAGCAGAGCCCTACTTGTTTCTCTACAGGCCAGTTCCAAACTTCTTGGAGGGAGAGACTGGTTGGCCCATGGGGCCAGAAGGTGGACCCCAGAGGGCTCATCCCTTCTGTGGTGGGAACCCATTCTCAGAGAAGAAGTTGTGGTTTGGACAACTGACCACAAATTAGGAAAATAATGTTAATACTAGGCCATGAAATCCTAAACTCAACGCTTCTATGAGGGTGGAGGTGGCAGCTCCACTCAGGTCTCCACTTTCCTTCCCCCTGTTCACTAGGAGATCATAGATTACTGGACAGGGAATCAAGCCCCTGGAGAGGAAGACTGGTTCTGCCTCAGACAATGTTGAGAACTTTGAGAGCAAAGGAAGCAATTCTTACTGGGATTTGGGCCTGATCAATCCGCTGAGCTAGAGCCAGCTAAGCCTGGCTGGGGTATGGCTTGAGAGGAAGCCTGTAGGAGCAGATTGCCAACCCCCTAGAGGCTGGGCCATGCAATAGAATGTGGTTTCAAGCCCTAATTGTTCCCCATCAAAGCCAGAATCAAGAAGTAGTCCTTCCTCTATTTCTTCACTCTTCCCTAGAGCAGGAGATAGCACCGGTGAGTAAACAGAATTAAGGGCTTTTGTTTCTAGCCTGACTCATTTATTCCATTATTCATTCATTCAGCAAATGCATCCAGAGTGCTCGCCACAAGTCAGACACTGTGTTAAACTTGGGGGGCGGGGGTTGGGGTACACCATGAGTGAAAGAGATGCAGTCCCTGCCATGACCGAGGCATGGGCTCTTTTTGGGCCTCAATTTCCTCATCCATAGAATGAGATGGTTGGACTAGACCAACAGTTCTCAAAGTTCAGTGTTCATCAGAATTACCCAAACCTTTTTCAAACACAGCTTGCTGGGCTCCTCTCCCAGATTTTCTGATTCAGGAGGTCTGGGGTAAGACCTGAGGGTTTGCTTTCTAACAAGCTTCCAGGGGATCCATGAATCAAGAAGTAGTCCTTCCTCTATTTCTTCACTCTTGCTTCACTATTGCTTGGTGATGCTGGGGTGGCCCAACAGAAAAGGATGGTGGGGGGCTGGACAAGAAACTGAAAAACTCTGAGTTTCAAGAACTCAAGGGTAAATGGATTGGCGATAACCCTTAGCTGAAATCCACTAAAGCATTTGCCCCATAATTAAAAAAAAAATGATTAAAAAGTAATTCTGAATGTGAAAATTCAATCAGATGTTAGGGAAATTATTTCAACTTTCCATCGGGGGAAAAAGGCTTCACTGAAAGCGACAAGGGTATTGATGTCTATTAAATATTTGCTTTTCTCTCTAGCCCACACCAGGCAGAGTAATTTGTATTTGGCAGAAACCAGCTGCAATTACATTAGTCAATCCAAAAGCCCAACTTGCTCATACAAAATGCAAACAAATTAGTTAAAATGGCCTAATTAGTGGACTGTAAAAATACAAACTGAGGCTGGCAGCCTGATGTTAGTCTACGGCAGTCTTCTCTGCTCAGGGAGGCCTGGAGCTGAGCGGACCCTCGAGCCCAACTCCCTCATGATAGAGGGTGTTTTTCTGGGGACCTCCAACAGCCAAGAGTCCCACTGAGCCCCATTGGTTCTTCCTTAGGTAGACCCATCCTCGCCGGGCCCATGGCATGACCTCAGCTTTGGCCAAGTTGGTGCAACTGAAAGAATGTGAGGTTTGGATCCAGGCAGACCTGAGCTTGAACCTCAGCCCACCAACTCATCAGTTGTGTTGCTTTGGCCAAGTTGCTTAATCTTTCTGGGCCCCTTGCTTCTTTTTTAAAAAGTCATTGTCTTACCTCCAGATGGGTCCCTGGACCAGATAAATCCTGAAGTGCAGAGGGGCCAGCCTCTCCAGAACATCAGCTAGTTCCATCTTCCTATCCCATATGATCAACAGCCCCTTCCAACATGAAAAAGTTAGAACAGCCATAGCTCAAATATCCCTAAAGAGTAGGAGAAAGCTCAAAGTTGATGGCGGAGTTATACAGAGAAAGTCAGGTTTAACAAATGAGTATGAGTGCTGAGTCAGTATTTTGATATTTCCTTTAATCTCTAGTATCTTAGAGCAGCTAGAAGTAAAAACCTAAAATTGTGGAATTGTAACCCATACCAAACTCTGAAATCTGTTCTACAACTAATTGTTCTGATGTGCTGTGAAATGTACTGCTTTTTTGTATATATGTTATTTTTCACAAAAAAAAGAAAAAAAGTCGATTGTGAGGATAAATGCACAGCTATATGATATTGTGAAACATTGATTGTACACTTTGGATGATTACATGATATCTGAATATATAAAATATATCAATAAAAAAAAGAGTGGTTGTCTTGATGCTCAGGATGTAAGTCTCCCTGGCAAAGTGGGGCATGACTCCCAGGAATGAGCCTGGCCCTGGCACCATAGAATTGACAATGCCCACCTGGCCAAAAGGGCGAAAAGAAATATAACAAAATAAGGACTCAGTGGCTAAGAGAGTTCAAATAGAGTTGAGAGGCTATTCTGTAGGCTACTCTTATGCAAACTTAATCTAGATATTGTTAATTGCCATGGTTTACCAAACCCCAGTCAATATCATTCCTGTTAACCCTAAAGAACACCCAGGGCTCTGTCTGAGACCCTACAAAAGTTTCACTCACTAAGTTTATTTTTCAGAAACCTAAAATCTTTAGATGGTTCCTAGGCCAGATAAGCCCTGAAACCCAGAGTTAATAGTCTCTCCAAGAGGATCAATTAGTTGCATCTCACTACCCCATAATGTCAACACCCCTTATCAACATGAAAAAGTTAGAAAGTTCACTGCCTAAAATTCCCTAAAGATTGGGAGAGGGATCAAAGGAGAAGGAGGAGCTGTAACAAGAAGACAGGATTTAACAAATGAGTATGACAGCTGAATCATTATATTGACATTTCTTTTAGTCTCCAGTGTCTTAGAGCAGCTAGAAGGGAATATCTGAAATTGCGGAACCGTACCATACTTTGAAATTTGCTCTATAACTACTTGTTAAAATGTACTTCTAAATTTATTGCTTTTTGTATATATGTTATATTACACAATAAAAAAATGTAAAAAAATGGTTTTCTTGAAGGTGGTTGTGAGTATTAGCAAGTATTGTGCAAGAGCCTGGTACATAGTAGGTGTTTTAATTTTCATTTGGGCTTCCTCTTTCTTAACCTACTGGGATGGTCCAATAGCCCAAGATTCTGATTTGGATTTGGGCACCAGTGGACTGTTTTGTAGAAATTGGGGGAATCTGGAGTAGTAGCTCTCAGACCATTGATCAAGGTCAGTGCACTGTGCTCAGGGCATATGTGACGTGACTCAGACAACTCTTCTGTGTTGCATCCTAAGGGTCTGCAGCCTGCAGGGTCAGAGAACTCGATATGTTGGCAGATCTCGTCCAGCCTGGGGGTTCCAGTCCTCACCATGCTTCACAACCCCCTGGGGAACCTATAAAAAATACCGAAGTCAGGACCCCACTCCAGAGATTCTGATTCAACCCGCCCAGGAGAGACCCAGGCCTCAGCGTGTTTAATGGCTTCCCAGGTGATTCTCAAGTGAAATCAAGGTTAAGAATCTCTGCTCTAATCCAAATCCTTAATTTCATGGGAAAAACAACATCAAGCGCACAGCAAAAAAAGAAAAAAAAACGAATAAGCACAATAACAGCAACGAAACAACTCGGAGGCTTATCTAAGTTCCTACAAAACTAAATTTACCTAAATTCATTCCTTACCCAATTTGCCAGATCAGATCATTGGGGCTGAGAAGGAGTGTTTGCGGGATGCCAGCAGAGAATCGGGGCTCTCTCCCAGGCTTCCAAAGGAGTCCAGACGTTGATGATCGTCAACAGCTTGTGTTTTCAGAACACCTTCCCACCAAAGCACATTTCCACTCTGCTATCTATCACATCAGCCAGACTGAGAAGGGGTGGGCTGGGGTAGCCAGGAAAGTGCTATGATTTCTTTCCAGATGTCACAGAGCCAATCAGCATCAGAACCAAGACTGAGGCATCCAGGGGAGGGGTGTTAGGCAAATAGAAAGTGCCTGTCATATGCGGCCACTAGGCTTTGTGAGTCATGTCAGCGTGGCTCCCACCCACCAGGGGATGGCAACCAAAGGCATGCGGTAAAGTCACACACTTATTTAGGGAGGGCCAGAGAGATAAGCTTTCCTGAGTGCAGTGGAGAGATGTTTAGGTTCTTTTCTGTGTGACCTTACCTTAGAAAAGGAATCTGGCCCCTCAGGGACTGTGTCTCATTTATCTTTCTATCTCACGTTTAATCGGTACTTCTCTGAATCACCCATCTCTAGTCTCATGGAGCTCTGCAGCCTCCAGCAAAGTGGGACACCTGGGCCCAGACAGGTCAAGCAACTGGCAGAACCCAGGGCTCTTCCCCAGGAGGGTGAGGGCAAGTAGGATGGGTTCAGCTCCTGCCCCCATTCTCCGACTCCAGGCTCCCCTTACATCCATCCATCCTTGCCACCTAGTCCCCAGAACCAAGCTCTCAGGGAGCATGAAAGCACGCTGTCATTTCTTGCTGTATGGCCTTGCCGTGTGGTCAATGCATGAGGACATTGGACCTCTCTAAGTGCTTTCATGCATGTTTAGACACATTATTTCACACTGTGAAGAAGACTCAGGTTGAGGGGAGAGCCCTGGCTTGGAATATCTTCTTAAATGCTTCTCGGATGCTTAACTCAGTTCTCAGCTTTTGTTTCCTCATTTTCAATATAATCACTTAGTCAGAGACATTGCCTTCTAAGAACTAATTTAGCTGCTTCCTACAATTTTTGAAATGTAGTGTTTTGTCTTTCAGTTCTAAGCATTTTTCTGATTTTCTTTAGTTGAAGTCTATTAGTAGAAACATCAGTCTCTTGGACAATGCATTGAAATAGATTTCTCTAAGTTTACATTTTTAGGTTGCCAATTATTTTCTCTCAAATAAAATATTTAAAGATATTTTCACACTGTCTTCTGGATTCCATTGTTGCTACTGGAAAGCCAGTTGCTACTCCAATTATCATTCCTTTGAGAATGATGTTTTTCTTGCGGCTGCTTTTTTTAAAATTGAGGTATTTTATATAGTCACGTACCATATAATCATCCAAAGTGTACAATTAGTGTTCACAGTATCATCATATAGGTGTGCATTCATCATCACAATAGATTTTTGAACATTTTCATTACTCCAAAAAAAAGAATAAAAAAGAATAAAAAAGAATAAAAATTAAAATATAAGTAAAAAAGAGCACCCAAACATCCCACCCCTCCATACATCCCTATTGTTTCTTTTTTTCTTTTTTTTCCTTTACTCCTCTGTCCATACACTGGATAAAGGGATTGTCAGTCACAAGGTTTTCACAATCACACAAACACACACCTCAAAAGTTCTATAGTTATTCAATCATCTTTAAGAATCAAGGCTATTGGATGGCAGTTCAACAGTTTCAGGTATTTCCCTCTAGCTGCTCCAACACACCAAAAACTGTTAAGGGGATATCTATATACTGTCTAAGAATAACCCCCAGAATGACCTCTTGACTCTCAGCCACTGAAACTTAATTTTGGTTTCATTTATCTTCCCCCTTTTGGTCCAGAAGATTTTCTCACTCCCATGTTGCCAGGGCCAGGCTCATCCCCATGTGCCATGGAGAGTGACACCCCTGGGGGTCACGTCCCACATAGCAGGGAGGGCAGTGAGTTCACCTGCAGAGTTGACTTAGAGCGAGAGGCCACATCTGAGCAACAAAAGAGGTTCTCTGGGGCAAAAAATAAGTAGGCCTGGCTTCTCCTCTGCAGAAATAAGTTTCATAAGGGCAAGCCCCAAAATCAAAGGGCTGGCCGATCAAATTGGCAGGCCCCAGTGCCTGTGAGTGTGTCAGGTCTTCCACAGGTGGGGAAATTTAATATTTCCACGTTTTCCACCAGTCCTTCAAGGGGACTTTGCAAATACTTTTTAATCTTCTGCCCAGATTACTCTGGGATATATTGGGGCATCACACCATCCTATATAAATCACTAAGCTCTCGCTCCCTATTCAAGTTTCCATGTGATTATGGTGTCCAAATAAGCTAACCGTGCAAGTTAAATTAGATAGTGTGCTACTGAAAATATAAATTTTGTACCAAATAAACATCTCTTCTTTTGGTCTCAAATAGAAGTTGAAGTTTAGAAATATAGTCAGGATGCACGGGTGGTGCAGTGGTAGAATGCTCACCCTCATGCGGGAGACCCGGGTTCGATTCCAAGACCACGCCCCCCGCCAAAAAAAAAAAAATACAGTCAATATCATTCTTTACCCTTTAATCTGTTTTACCTTAGCCTTACCCAGATCAGCTTCATTCATATCTCCAATTGAAGTCTGATCACTTTTTCATTATTTTTAACAGTTGCTGTATGGGTTCATGCTGAGCTGTAGAACGCTGGCTCTGAGTCTCAGGTGTCACACGGATACTTGAAATTCCAGGGAATGAACAGGTTATACACAAAGAGCTCAGCACCTCAGAATTTAGAAACAACAGTTACAACTCAGGAGTAGATGGGGCTACTGTAAAAGCTCACAATCTAGGAACTTTTACAACAGGCCTTCACCTGATAACCTATGCTCTCAAATTCAATTTTCAAGAGTTTGAACATTATAGTTAGGCCATATTAGTGAAGTCTTATAATATGTCTTTTCATTTCTGGCTTATTTCACTCAACAAACTGCTTTCTCAAGTTTCATTCACCTAGTTGCTTGCCTCCCCGCTTCATTCCTTCTTACAGCTGCTCATAGTCCACTGTATGCATACACCACAGTTTCCCTTCCATTTCCTAGTCCATGTACTCTTAGGCCACCTCCACGCATTGCAAATCTCAATCATTGCTGCCACAATCACCAGTGTGCAAATGTTCATTCATGTCCCAGCTCTCAGTTCCTCCAGGTATACACCAAACTGGAGGGTTGTGGGTTCATGCGGGAACCCCACCCCTATCTCTGGCTGCCTTCAAGTTCTTCTCTTGATTTTTGTTCTCTGCAGTTGCAGTGGGAGGTGTATGGGTGTACGTGACTACTGTACATAACCACTATGTATAACCAGTAGTAGGTTCAGGTTGATAGAAAAACCAGAGACGGACACCGCCTGGATGATTCAGATGAGGATTGCTTATCTAAACGATATGGGGAAGTCGGCATAGTGAGGGCACACAGCAGAGAGAGAGACAGAGGTATAGGCTTCTGGACTCCAATTTTCACAAAGGCGTACATTGTTGCAATGGCACTTTCTCAGTGTGTGAGGGTCACATTAGATTTTCTGGGGAAACATCTTCCCCTTCTAAGCCCAATCTTATGAATCATCTTAATGTTATACAATTCCCAGCTGACGCTAAGTTTCGGTACAATACGCTTGTACGTGAACCCAGTCCTCGTCAATCACTCCCGCTGAAATGTGTGATATGAAAGGTCAGGCGTCCAGACATCACTCTAAGTCATACTAGTTATGGGGATTGCTCTGCCATTTAGTTTTGCTTTTTATTTATCCTGCTTGGGATTTTTTGGGGCTTTCAGAATCTGCGAATTGGTTCTGGAAAATTGTTATCAAATATCACCTCTGTCCTATTCACCCCTCCTCTTACATATAAGATACACTCCCTCTGTCCTTCATGTATCGACACTTCTTTCACATTTTCCTCTCTTTCTGTCATTTTGATTTGCATTCTGGATAATTTTTTTCAGATTTATATGCTAGTTTATTAACCTCTTTTCAGTTGTGTCTAATCTGCTGCTGAAACCATCTATTGAATTTTTAATTTCAATGTATCTATACAGATATTATTTCTAAGTTTTCTATTTTAATCCTTTTCCAATCTGCTGGGGGCATTTCTATAGCCTCTTACCTCTTAGTCATACTTTAAATCTTTTTCTTTACCTCTTTAAGGGTATTAAACATACTATTTTATATTTGATCATTTCGGTATTCGATGTCTTCGTGGGTCCACTTCTGTTGTCTGCTGGCGCTTGCTCATGGTGCTTTGCTTCCCTGAATGTTTTGTAATTTGTCACTGTGAGTTTTTATCTTGGAAACGTTGCCTGTGGGAATTCTTTGAGGTTTGGATTAAAGTTCCTCCAGATACATAGTATTTTCTTCGCCAAGTGTCTGGGGCCATACTAACTAAGATGCACGTTCTCAAATCTTTAACTTGAAGCTTCTCAGATCACCCAGGAAGTGTGTATTTGAAGTACACATTCACGGATGTGCCGGCTTCTAGCTGTAAATTTGTTAGACTAATTCTCACTGTTTACTTAGTAACAAAGTTGGATACATGCAATTTTTCTTATAGCCCCTGAGGTGGGAGCAGCATCTGGTTCATTTCTCATTCATCTTTATACCAAGGATGCAGCAATTTGGGATCTTAGCTTCACGCATTTGGGATTTCTACTGTATTCTCCGCCTTGGTAAACACTGGACTTTTATCTTATCTTCCTTGCCCTGTGAAGCTGTGAAAACTGAAACCAAAGTTTACCTGAATTGGCAAATGTCCTCAAGGCCAAGGCTGACTTACAAGGGCTGAACTTCTTTCCTTGGATTTTACTTTCATGTTGTTTTGGACCTCTGAGTATTCTTTAGTTTTATTCCAATTCATCAATATATTTACAAAAACACTATTTTTTTTCCACCCAGAATTTTTAGCTGTTGTCACTGGGAAGGCTGATCCGGATGTCCAGTCCACCGTCCTGCCAAAAGTGAATGTGGTCACCTACCCGCTCTCTGACCTGGGGCAAACCCTTGATCTCTCCAAACCTCAGTCTCCTCACCTGTCCTACGTTTGAGAGTCGATTGTGACACTGTACCAGAAAGATCTTTTAAACTACAAAGTAAAGCAGTACCCCAATTTTAGAGCATTTCCTGAATCTGTATCTGGTGAAAGAATGCTTTCTTCTCCATTAAGATGAAAAAGACTATATATAATCCAGGCCAATATTCATCTGTTCATTCAAAAAACATTTATTTGTCAAGCACCTTCCGTGTGGCACTTTCTTAGTCAAATCAATTTCTTTTGGTGTTGAACGCAAGACAAAATAGTGGTTTATTTAAGAGTTTAAAAATATCCTGTTCTGTTTGCTTATGTGTCCTTTTCTTTCTTCTAAATGACAGATAAAAAACCAACATGTTATCTAGCACATCCCCATTTCCTTTGCTGACCTCAAAAGTATTTGTTTCTTTAAGAGCACTTTTAAAGTCTGATACCTTTCAGGAATTTCTCTCAAGGACTATTTTCAACTCAGGTTACTTGTCTACAGCCAGGGCCAGCCCCGGGAGGGGACACACCGCCAGTCTAGACGGAGGCTTAGGGCACCTGTGTTGTAATTCCTCTGTGCCACCCCTTCCCTGTTTGGAAAGCCACGCCCCAGTCCTGAAGACTATACACCTCATCCCTATCTCATCACAGGAGGGTTGGGAGGGGCATGTGTGGTAATGCACATGAAAATACCCTGGAAACTTTGACATTTTCTACAATTTAAGGGTAAGGAGCTATTCTTGCGCTACATTAGAAATGACTTCTCAAATCATCCCCTTCTCCCACCCATTCATTATGCCCCAGGCCAGAAAACTTCTGCAGGAATCATTCTCTTGGAAGCCATGGCTCAAGAATGTTCAGAACTGTCCTATAATCGCATGACACATCCCTGTCTGGCTCCAGGGACAAGTCACCTTCCCACCACCTTTGGCTGTTGCAGTATCCATGCCCTTTCTCTTCCTCAGCCGGCCTGACACCTCGCTGGGACTCCAGGCTCCTGGGAAAGAGGAGCAGCCCTCCCACGGCCGAGGGGATCTGCCCCCACCATGCTGGCCGCAGAGTGCCAGGGCTGTCTGATCTGCAAAGGGCTGTGGCATCAGGGGTCAGTGTCAGGATGTGCTGACTGCAGAGGACACAGTGACAGGCTGAGCTGGGGCAGTAATTAGACAGTGAGAGCTTCCTCTAGCAAGCTACAATCAATAGGTCCGCTTACGGAGGAAAAAAAGATTAAAGTAAAGCAGATGGCGGAAGATAATAACATCTCCCACTTAACTCGCATTTTCACTTGTCAAAGTACTTTCACCACCATTTTCTCATTTGCTTCTCACCCTCTCTATTCTGAGAAGCACTGGTAGGTGTAGCCGTCCAGTTTCACAGTCAAGAAAGCTGAGGCACAGCGATGGCAGCTGACCTGCCTTGCTGTAAGAGCTGGGAACACATTCCCATTTTCTTTGGACTAGCCTTCCATTCTTCAGTGACTCAGTAAGAGTGCAAGTGTATTAATTAATTCAACAAGTATTCATTGAACACCTACTATGTACTAGTCACTGTCATAGCATAGGCATATTCTCACAGAGGTTCTACGTTAATGGGAAAAGAAGACAACAAACCGATAAATGAGTAAGATAATTTCAGGTAGTGGTGGGTCTATGGAGGAAAAGCAATAGAACGATTTGATAGAGAGGAACCAGGGTGGTGAATTCAGATTGGGTGGAGCTTTCTGAGTAGGAGATGTTTGAGCTGAGTCCTAAACATCAAGAAGTTGCCTGAGTGTCTAGAAGAGGCAGGATATTGAAGGAAGAGGGATGGGATAAGGCAAATTAATAGCGCTATGGGTCTTCTGGTCTCTTTGGATTGGAAAAGGACGCTGGGAAAGAGAATGTTCTCTTTATTTATTTATTTTTGTGTGTGTGTGTGCACCGTTCCTGGAAGCACTGCAATACCAGGTCGATGCGTGGAGTGGACGGAGCAAGCTCCTCTTCCATCTCCCTGCTCCAAAAATCCATTTAATATATTGTCCTCGGACAGAGGACGCATCAGATATTAAACGGATAAGAACAGATACTACACTTGCTCTTAGCCAAAAGGCCGAGAAGCGATGAGAATGTTCTCTTTTGATGCACAGAAAAGCAACCAGGGATGCTGACCTGGAAAATCAGGATTTCTCTCTGGAGCTCTCCTGCTTTTACTTATTGTTGGCCTGAAATTGCCCAGCTGTGAGACGGACATAATGGCACGGGTCACCACTGTAGATACTTTCAACCGTACGTCCCAGAAAAGAGTTTTGAAGTGTGAGAGACATGCTCTCCAACCACGTCATAAGGTGTCACAGATTCTTTAGACACTTAGTAAATATTAAATATTTCTTATGTAAAGGATGTTACCAAGACAGCCAAAGGGTAAGCTACGCTATGCTCTTCACTTGTTTTAAATTCATTCAGTCCAGGGGTCACATGACAGCATTAGCTTCCCTTCGATGGCACCACTATCTCAGCTGTTTATAGTCCAGTCCACTGGGCTGAGCCCTTTGTTAGCTATTACTAAATATCTACTAGCTGGTAAGCCATCGAAGGCAGGGACCATTTCGTACTCGGGTTTTTCCACATCCTAAAGATGCAATAAAGGTTTGTGGAATTACTTTATGAAAAACAAAACTTTATTCCCATCACAGCCCTTCTCCCTACCCCACACCTTCAGGTGGGGCAGGGACATTATTAGCATCCTAATGTACCTGGTGAGGAAATTGAGGCACAGAGCATTTGAGAGACTTATAACTCTCTGCTCAGAGACACAGACTCAATGGACTTTATTAGAAACTTCTCTTTGTATCTATATCCACAAAAAGCTGTTCAATCAAGTTTTCAGAAAGAGACACAGAACGGTCAACATTTCTCTTTGCTGAAAAAATCCAAGTCAGGTATCCCAGATTTTAGGCTCTTACACAGAATTGCCTAAGAGACCTAACGTATCCAGGAACTCAGAAGTTCTAAGCAGGAAGAGACTGACAAGGTGATTTAGACTTGGCTTGCAGATGGAGAATCAGGACAGAGGCTTATCTGGGCTTGCCCAAGGTCACCCAGGCTGCTGAATACTTATTTTGAGTCCAGCCATCAGCTCTCTTTACAAAAGGTACTCGGTGGCAGGGCCTTGGGGTTGCATGTCATTTGCATTGGGATTGCCTAAAACGTCAATCAGTGCTAGTCACCTGCCAAGAAAGTTGCAAGCCTAAGACTTTCGTCTAGAAGGAGGGAGAAAAAAGGAAGAAGCAATAAAACCACTTTAGCTGTTTTAATGAGGTTGAAAATTTCAATCAGTGGATTCAGATAGAAGAAACACAAGACTTTTTTTTCTGAAACACAACATGGTTTGACATTGTTCATTTTACCAAAACATAGACTGCTTTGTGGTTTCCAAGATGGTTCAGGCTGCTGAATAGACATAGCTTAGGGAAGCCGAACTTTAACAGCTTCTTGAAATCCTTTCTCCTATGCACTGGTTCTCAATCTTGGCTGCACATTGGAATCCATCTGGGGATTCCAGACCTGCCACCCAGGTCCCATCCTCAGAGATTCTGATTTCATCGTTCTGGCGTGAGGTTCAGACTTCAAGCCCCAGGGGATTCTGAAGTGCCCTTAGGCTTGAGAACAGTGATCTACATATAAGGAGCCTTTCCAGGTGAGCAGGGGTGGAAGACATCAGTGTGACAAGTGGAGAAAATGTCAGTTCCTCGATGGCCTGTGCTTTCAAGGAATTGAAACTGGTGCTGGGACAATCACATTCCCTAAGGTAACTAACCATCCGGTTTCCTGTCCCAGTTTTAGGACTAAAAAATCCCATACCCTTAGAAACTCCTCAGTCCCTGCCAAGCTGGGAGGGATGGTGCCTTAGTTTGCCGGAGCTGCTGTCACAAATAATACAGACTGGTTTGGTCTTAACAACAGGAATTTATTGGCTTATGGTTTCAGAGCCTAGAAGTCCGAAAGCAAGGCCATGCTTTCTCCCCAAGTCTATAGGGTCCTGGCATTGGTTTACTCCAGTACTTGGGGTTCCTTGGCTTGCTGCATCTGCCTCCCATTTCTTGGTGATCTATTGTGCACGCATCTGTACTTCCTGCTTCCTCCGACTTCCAGCTTCTCCCTGTGGCCTCTATGCCTTCTGACTTATGGTGTCTTTTCTTTCTAAATCCTCCAGGAGCGGGGATTGACGATCTCTCGGTTTCAGTTGGCCACACCTCAACCAAAAATAACTTCTAATGCTCCTATTAAAAATGGGTTCACACCCACAGGAAAGGGGACATGAGATTAAGAGGAGGGTGTCCATAATTCAGTCTGCCACAGGTGGTCCCCTACCACCCCCCACCTCGGCCCAGTTCTTCTGCATAATGGAGGGGGCAGACGTCAGAGACCCCCAGGCAGACTGGAAAGGAGAGAGAAAGCTGTGAGCAGAGTGGAGATGCAAACTGGTGGAGGGTTGGCGCCTGGGAGCCCTCCGAATTTCAATCTATCACTTCATGACCCCCAATTTCAAGGAAGTCAACCTAACTCAAAAATACTTAGTGTGAGTAACTTTTTTCTTTGGAAAACTGTAAAGGTGGCCAGAGTTTCATTACAGGGTCAAAGTAGTAAGGGGCACTGGCAAGTACCTGGGGAAGGGGGTAAATTGCCCTTGAGAAGATAAGTCCCCCCGCCTCCAAGAATGTGTAGACATCTTGTGAGAGGACTTTGGATTCCATGCACTGTGGCGCTAGTGTGGTTGAAGCAGTTGTTACCTAGACAATGGAACAAGGAGCGTCCAGGTGAAGTTCAAGCTCCACTGGCGTCCGTCATGCAGCTACCCTTTTATTGAACACCTATTTTATGCCAGAGCCTGGCTGAGGCTCATACCTGGGGAATGAAGGTAGTAGGAACAGGAGAAAAAAGTCTGACGTTACTGCAAAGAAGGCACCCAAAAGGACCTGCTGGGGTGGGAAAAGGCTGGGGGGCCAGCTAGGCCATCGAAAAACAAGCTTGACTTCCTTTGCAGAGGGCAGGGCCCTGCTTTACATCATATTATAAATGACGAGGCGTGCCAGCTTGAAAGGTGGCCACCGGCCAGGAATCTGACCTAATTAAATGCACAGAAATCACTTACAAAATGACCCCACAGGCTCTCAGTCATCCCCCAAGTTGACCAGATGAGAGGAGGGCAGCAGACAGGACTTCATTTCCCTTTCTTCAAACCTCCCCTCCACCTTGCCCTTGCCATCCCCGAAGAACAAATTTGAAAAGTTTCTGATTGGCCTTTGGTGCTCTGATTTTTAGAGGGAAGGAAAACACCTATTAAAAATGTTCGTTCCGGGCGGATGGTTGCTTCCTGCAGCCTCTGGTGCCAGGGTAATGAATCCAGAATCCCCAGTCCTTGCCCAAATCGCCATGGCTAGTAATTAAGTCTCCACTAACAGTTTGTTTTATCACCTCAGTTAGCTTGTTGACATATAATAGGTGCTGCTGAGAGGTACATCTAGTTAATGATTTTCTTTTACATATTGATATTAGTACCTGGAGTGGGAACATCTCCTCTTTGGAATATGATTACTATTTTGAAATCTTAAGCACAGGAGGGAAATCCGTTTCTATAAATTAAACAAGAAGTTCTGAGAACTTCTATCTTCAGTTCCCATCCAGACACTAATGCATCTCATTTACTTTGTGCTGTTCCCCTGAGTTATCAGTGTCACGCAGATGACTCCTGCGTGTCACGTTAACTATCTATTGAAAAAAAAACTCGAAGTGTGCTTGTAACATTGCCCTGAGCCAGGATGCAAAGCAGGGAGCAGAACATGAAAAATTCATCACTGTTACATTTCAAGTTGCTTGGATATTTTAATTCGAATAGGAAAGAACCCGTGTCAGCTAAAGATGGAGCTATAATTAAACTGATATGGCATTCACAATTGCCTCCAAACCTGCATGAGTTGTCATTTGTTTCTTCTCCCCATCTTTAAACTATATGAAATCAATTATCTCCCCAAACTGGCGGTGAGGAATTGTGTGCCAACCACTTACACCTGAAGTGAATAAATTATTTGAAATTCATTATTGATGTGAACAACTCTTCAGATGGAAAGCCCTGCCCTGTTCTCTGGGTGTGGGTTTGGGGTGGCACAGCCCCGTGGCCCCAGGCTCCCATGTCCAGGGCAAGGGGCCTTCTGACACTTGGGCAGGCGAGGAGGGTGGTACAAAGCAGGCTTCACCCCCCAGCGTGGCCGCGCTGTAATGTGTGCGTCTTTACATGTAGTGACAAATGTGTCCCCGGCATACAGCGGAGTGACAGCCACAGGGTGATGGGGGACAGACATCCTGGTCTGAAAGCCCCTCGTGTGCATGGAGGGTGCCAGCCACCTGGAGCGGTGATAGGCATGGGGTATACAGGATATGAAATGCCATTGATGTGATGTCATTTTGGCTCTCCAATAACGTGATGTTCTCTTGCCAAGACTTCATGTCTGATTAGTCCTGCTTGGAGGGGACAGCAGACTTTATCAGACTCACTCCCCCACCTTCCCATCAACCTTAGCAAAGGCGATGGAAGGATTTAAGATGAGGTGTCACGTCTTCCTATCAGATTCCTTTGTGAGCTCCCCTGAGCCTGGGGCCCCCTTTGGGAAACATTAATTGAAGGAGGAAAGAAGTTTCTGTCCGACCATGCCTTCTGCAGTTGCATCTTCCTGCTTTAGTGTCTCCTGGTCGGCACGGGGCTTCCTGTGGGTTCCCCCCATCAGCCCCGCTGGTGGGCGGCAGAGGCAGCAGTGCCGTGGGGCTGTGGAGACACGGCTCCTTGGCAGTTCGTGGGAAGGGTGAGGGCTGCTGGAGATGGCAAGGTTGCTCCTACTGATATCCTTGCCTGAGCACGGGGATATCATCCAATAAACTGCTGACAGGGTAAATCCTCCCTATCTGTCGTCTCTTTATCTGGTAATTTTGCAGCTCTAGCTCCAGGGTCCCTGGCAGGGCCTGGGCCACACGTGGTTTTCTAGGGACCCGATCCTGCCAAGCTTCCTTGCAAAGGAAGGAGGCTAGCTCCGGTGCCAGTTTCACACCCTTGATCCCACCCCTCACTCCTCCAGCTGCAGTGGCTGCCCTAGGACAGATCTGTGGTTTTCTTCCATCCTGAAGGGAACGATGTGTGATGGTGGGGTTGGCCACTGGAAAAGCTACAATATCTAAGAACTGGAATCAGCCTCCGTCACTCCGTCCTGTCCTTTCCCCTTGCCGGAGGTTCTCATACTCATGCCCGGGGCACTCCGTAGGCATCGATTGCTTCTATGATGCCACATCCTACCCTTTTCCAAAACTGTTTATTGTAGTAACATATATTCAATTTAAAATTTCCCACTTTAACCATTTCCAAGTGTACAATACGATGGTATTAATCGTATTCACAGTATTGTGCTACCATCACGAACAGCCATGACCCCAAACTTCTCATCACATCAGATGGAAGCCAAATCCCTTTTATCAGAACTAATGCCATAGACTCATTAATAGTGGCATATTAGGAACTCGGTAAGCGTCCCTTGGTCCTAGAGAATTTGATTTGAAAAGACGCCTCAGTAGCAATCAGTGCTTAATCCAGAAGAATGCACTGCTATTGGCGGAACTGCAGACACTGAAAGATTTGACATTTTGGAACCCTGGGGAGACATTTGTCAGAGGTCTTTGGATCATACCCTTTGAATGCTGGCCTCTTAATTGATAAAATGAGGATTATAATATCAGGCTCACTTCTTACTTCTTTCTGTCTGAATTACAGGATTGTGATGGCCAATGGAGGAGATGTAGATGAAGTGCCACACAAACTGTAAAATGCATCACATAATGTCATTATTTAATGTAAGAGAGAGCAGTTTTGCTTAGCAAAGTCCAGACCTTCAAGGATTTAATCCAGGAAGGAGAAGCTACTAGCTGGCCTCGCAACACCAATTCTGTCCTGCCGAATTCCATGTGGGCCCTGGGGAATGCTTCTGCCCTTCGATGCAGGGACAATATGCTCACCTTTGTAACCTCAGTTAGACAGAGTCGAGCTGCACCCTGTAGGTGAAGCCACTTTAGATATTTTAACCAGAAATGCATTTTATGCACGTGCTCATGAAATCACTGGAAAGGCTGCGGGAGCAGGCTCTGCCCTGGGCCTGCAGGCATGTCTCCCAGAACCGACCCTCCTGGGGAGCTGCTCCTTCTACCACCACCAGGGAGGTGGCAGATCAGGAGGCCACTCGTGGAGCACACTACCCAAACTGTGATCTAGAAATCCGGGCACCACTCCCAGCACAGCTGCCTCCCAGTCTTCTCCATTGGATGCTGGGTATCTGCTGCAGAAAAGCCTCCTATTTCCCAGACTGCGCTTGTCAGGACCAACAGCCCCCCACTCCCCATTACCTGCGGATGCATGTAATTGGCAGAGTGTAATGGACATCTGCAAAGAAATCTGTAGTTTTGGGTTTTGCACCCCTCCAGTTTGTGAAGAGTACAATGCATCATAGAGCTTCATGCTCCACCCCTCAGCCTAGCTGAGGCAGGAAGGAGCATTCCAAAGACTTCAGTAAATTTGAAACAAGGATGAAAGGGAAATGGGCAGAGAAAGTATAAGGAATTAAAACACCCAGCTTACCTTTCTTCTTCACAAGCTTCCCACCACCTTAAGGAAACTACAACTCTAGCCCCAAAGATCGGCCACCAGCTCCTGGGTTCCTGGACTGTTCCAGGTGACAGGCTCCACCCCACCTCCCTCCACGGGCACTGCATTCTTTTGAGTTTACAGTAACAGACAGAGAGAGAGAATTGCTGCCCCTTCAACTGGAACCCATCCTTCTCCCCATTTTCCAGTAGGTTAGGTGTGCTTCCTCCTCAGGCATTGGCAACCAGAAATGACTCACCCTTCAGATGGCTACCTGGTGCAGGAACACAGATTTCCACTTCAGTGCAGCATTCCAGTGTCTCATTTGAGACTTCCTCCCTCTCCTCCCAGGGAGGAGAGATGAAACCCAGAGGTACGTGCACAGGGTAGCAGCAGTATCTCAGTTCGGATGCTTTTGATTGCAAGTGGGAAAAGGAAGCAAATCAAATTGACTTAAAAATGACTCAGAGTTATTAACTCATGTAAAGTGTGGGGGTGGAGTGGGGGTGGGCTTTAGATGCTGTTTGATTTGGGCTTTGACTTTATTTCTCTGCTTTACCCTGCTCTGTGTGTTTACGTGGTTCAGGTTGGCTCCCCTCATGGCCACAAGATGGTTGCAGAAACCACAAAGGTGATCTACTCTTTCATTTGCTCCAGGGAAGAGGGAAGGCAGTGTCTCAAAACCCGAGCTTCTCACGGAACCAATCACAGGGCCTGGCCTAGGCCTGCTGTTTCTCTAAATTCCTTGCACGGTGGGTAGAGTCACTCTCACCAGATCAGCTTGTACGCTGTGCCCTGGGGAAGGCAGAAGGCATTGGGAATGCAATTCAGTGTCCACTTTCAGGGATGATGACTGGTTTTAATCTTGCAGCCCTGGGAGCCAAGCTCATTAGTCACACGTGCGGTCTAATGTGTGAACAACTGGAGGCATGTCCCTGTCCATTGCTAAGGGTGAGGCTGGGTCTGGGAGGCAGAGTCCAAAGCTGAGTTTGTGGGATTCCTGGACAGCTTGTCTGCTGGCTGCCATGTGGCAGGCTGACTGAGCAGAAACACATGGCTACCTGGTGCAGGAACACAGATTTCCACTTCAGTGCAGCATTCCAGTGTCTCATTTGAGACTTCTTCCCTCTCCTCCCAGGGAGGAGAGAACATCTGCAGGAAACAACATAGAAGAGGGCTATATTGGAGCCAAGTAGACCCAGGTTAAATCTTGGCTATGCCACTTAGCAGCTCTGAAACCTTAGTCAAATAGCTACTTTTCTGAGTCTCAGTTTCCTTATTGGAAATTGGGGACCAGGACACCTAGCTCATAGGAAGGTTCTAAGGCATAAGAAAATTATGTCAGCAGATGACCTGGGACAGTACCTGGCCTGTTGGTTTTCTTAGCTATCCCTTCCCCTTTGACTCCTGAGAGATCAAGATGGGTGCCAACTGGGCAGCCGCCACCTCATACGCTGTGGCTGCCTCTAAGGCACTAGCTATCCCCTTAGAAATCCTAGCCAGCTGCTGTCATTCAGAGGAATATGGACATTGAGCAACAAACATATACTGACCACCTATTATGTCTCTGTCTAATACCATTTAAGGTGCTGTGGGGGTGGCAGGAGAATGATAAATGATGAAACCATTCTGCTGTGGTTGCCGCAACAAGACTTATACAAATGTGGATTCAGGGACTCCAGCCTTTGGCTCTTGCTGGCCTCTTTTGATCTTCTGGATCAATGTCAGGGTTAGAACTGTACTGTCCTTGTAACTGTGCTAAGGATAGTCACTTTGCCAGTGACAACCTGTCCTTTCATTACTTCCTTCGCCCTGGACAAAACAGTGAAGTTGGGCAAGTTTGGGTGCAGGACTTCTGACCGCCAGCTGGTCTTCAGCTCCTTACGCCTCCCGGAGTTCTACCTTTCATCTCTGACTTCCAGCCTGCTTCCCAATGAGTTGCTACCTAGGAACAGTATTTGAGCAGCAAATTCCTTAACTGAAGTGGTAGAAGTCAAAAGCATAAGGCATTCTTTGCTTGCGATATTGGGTTGTTAATAAGGGATTCTTAAAAACTCAAATCCTTGCTGATGAGTCCAATGTCACAGCTTCTGAATTGAGAGACTCTTGTGCATGTGCTCCAGATCTGGCCTCTGACTGAAGACATAAGGATGAAAATGATGTTACTAAAAATAATAGCTAATTTGAATATGTGCTACATATTAGTCATGTTCTAAGACCTTTATATATATCAACTCATTGAATTCTCATAACAACCTTATGAGATAGGCTACTGGTATGGTTTTGAGGGGCTGAAACTGAAACACAGAGAATTTTTCTAGGTCCACACTAGTAGCTGTGGATGTCAAGACGAAGCATAAGATTTTCTATGTTCTCCTGCCATGCTTTGAGGGGTGGCGTGTATTAGTCAGAAAAACAGAAAAACAACCAACAAGGTATATATAATATATACACAATATTAAGAAATTTATTAAAGAAATCAGCTCATCTGATTGTGGAGATTCACATGCCCAAATTTCACAGGACAGGATGTAAGCTGGAAACTCTGATGAGGGTGAAGTTGAGTTCTCCTAGAGAAGCTGGCTCATTGATGTCATAGTAGAAATTCTTCTGTCTGACTTCTCAAATCTGTAGTACTTCTCAAGTCCTCATACTGGCTTTTAAGACCTCCATTTGATTGGATGAGGAGGTTCCCTACATTGCTGGGGGCAATTTCCTTTACTGATTGTAGATACACTCAGCTGTAGATGCAGTCAAGTGATTATAGTGCAAATCCATCTACAAAATACCCTCATAGTAACAATCCAGCCAGGGCTTGCTTGACCAAATAACTGGACACCATGACCTATAGATAAGCTGACACATGAACTTAATCATCAAATGGGGAGAAATCTGTTGGGATTTCTGGGGAAAAATTTCCCTCCCCGAAAAAAGAGTAGCTCAAGGTGAAAACTCTTTTTTCCATTTCCCGCCTGTCCTGCTATGCTTTTGTGTTAAGGAATAGTGGCAGCCATTTTGCAAACATGAGGCAAAAAACTTAAGGACAGGGCAGGCCACGGTGGCTCAGCAGGCAGAATTCTCACCTGCCATGCCAGAGACCTGAGTTTGATTCCCGATGCCTGCCCATGCAAAGAAAAAAAAGCTTGAGGACAAAAGTCAATAGGCTCAAGACAGTGGAATAATGAAAAGAACATGAGTCCCTGATGACATTATTGAGCTGCTAAACTAACCTTTGGGCCATTAATCTCTGAATATCTTTTAAGTAAGTTATAAACATGTTTATGATTAAACTGCCGTTACTTCTCTTCTGCTACTTAATGCTGAAAGCTTCCTAATTGATATGGAGACTTTCCAAGTGGTATCTTAAACAGCCCCTCCACATGAGCAGCCACATACTGCGCATCCTGCTAATAAAAAATTACAACCCATTTGGTCATCAAGTTACTAATACCTGTAAAGATCCATTATTTTGGCAAATTTGTCAGTAAGAATATTAGCTTCAGGAGTAATAGCTAGAAAAACTTGAGAGCAACAATCAGTAATAAAACTGAGCCCAGATCCTGCAATGGATCAATAGAGACTCACTGAGGAGGTGTTGGTGGTGGGGTGGGGCATACATGCAGAATCTAAGAGTCTCATCAGAACGCTTGCTGGAGACCATCACCAGCCTTTTCTCTGGTTTTGAGTCATCCAAGTAAGCAAGTCCAGAGAGAGTCCTGAATAGCCCTTGCAAGCTGGAACTTTGAATCGATCATCTCCAAACCAAGCCTAGCCTAGGCATGACATTCTCTGAAAAACACATGCTATGGATTCAGCACCCAATGATTTGCCTGTTACCCACTGGGAAGGGGCAGAACCATTTCAGGATTCTAATTTGAAGACATCCCTTTCCGTTTGGTTGAAATTGGGAATATCCATCTGCTTTACCCCCACACAGAGGATAATCACCAATTCAACCCAATGCAGTCAAACCCAACCAAACACACACAATTCAATACAACACAATATAACACAACTCAATGAACCTAACACTCAAAACTAGAGCAGGTGTGTGCATGAATAAATCTTATCATGGCCGCCTGTTCCTTATTTCTTGGGTGATTTGATTTTTATTATCAGAAGACTGTCATCATTCTAACCAACAGCTCTTTCTCCCAAGGTACTAGGAAAAAGTTGCAGCTAATAGGAGAAAGGTCAGTCCTCTGGCAGCGGACCCTGCCCCAGGCTGGAGTCCAGGGGCCAGGCTTCTGCAACCTAGAAGCCAACAGACCCTTTTGTCCTCTTTTTATAAGCTGATCGCTCATCTTTCTCTACAGACATTTTTAAAACACTTGACTTTTTACAATAAGACACATCATTCAATCCCCCTTTTCCCATTAAGACATTATTCTGAGAACGTCTCTTTGCTATTTTTAGGACCATTGATTTCTTTTTGAATCATTCTGCCTACGTTATTCGTGATGTCCTCAGACAATACTTCTGGTCTGCCTCTTCTATGGACACCTAGCAGAGGCATCCTGCCGATCAGTTAGCGGACGCAGCGGGAGGGGATGGGGCTGGGGAAGAAACCTCAGCTCCCCTGGCCCCTCCTCTTCTTCCCTTGCAGAAATAACAATCACTGCACCACCACCCTGCATTTACACGGAACATTGTACTTTTCAAAGAGCAGGCACCTTTCAATGAGCAACACATAATATCTTTGAAAGGATGAGAACAGAACAGTATGCCAGAAGAACAGTTCTGATTGGGGTGAGGAGGGGTGGGTAGCAGTGCACGTACATTGGGATTTTTTTTTTAAAAACCAGTTCTGCAACACTCTTGAGGGAGGGAAATCTATTCTTTTGATCACCTCATTTGCTCCCAGGCCTGGTCCCTGTGGTTGTGCCACTACTCTGTACTCCTAGGCCCAAGTGGGGACCACAGCCCACTAACCCTCAAGACAGCTAGAAGAGAGTTTTCTGAAAGAACCATACCTCCAAAGCAAGCAATCTATCTCCTCACTATCTGGTTAAGTTGAACTGCCACCAAATGCAATGTGTTGAAACAGGACTTGTTCTAGAGATTCTGGAAGAAAGTTTCACTGGAAGGTAGCTATGGTGTAGTGATGAGAGAGCTAGACTAAGTGTTAGCCAACATGGGGGTGACTCTTGGCTCTGCCACTGGTTGTGTGGTTTCAGTTATGGAGAACGGAGTAGAAGACAACAAGGGAAGTCTTTGAACTGAATGGTTGATTGCAAAGGTACTTGCAAAGGTTGAATCCAAAGGTATTTGCCTTCAATGAGGAGTATAGGCATTGCTGGAAACAAATGCCCACAAAGACTCTTTTTAACTTGGTAAGATTAAGATTAAATATACACCTGTTTTGGTTTGGTAAAGCTGCCAGAATGCAATACACCAGAAATGGAATGGTTTTTATAAAGGGAATTTATTAATTTATAAGTTTACAGTTCTAAGGCCATAAAGATGTCCAAACTAAGGCATCCAGAGAAAGATACCATGACTCGAGAGGCCCATGGGTTTGGAACAGCTGTGTCAGCTGGGAAGGCATGTGCCTGGCTTCTGCTGGGGTCTTTGGCTTCTGGTTTCAAACAGCTTCCCAGGGAAATTTTCTTTCTGCATCTCCAAATGCCTGATTCTTGTGTTGACTCTGTCTGGCTCTCTCGTCAAAATGTTTCCCCTTTTAAAGGACTCCAGTAAACTAACCAAGGTCCAGCTTGAATGGGTGGAGTCACATCTACATCTAATCATAATGCCACACCCACAACTGAGTGGGTCAATCTCCATGGAAACAATGTAATCAAAGGATTCCACCCTTTGGTAGGTCTGGCCCTATAAAATTAGAATATGGCTTTTCTGGGGTACAGAATACTTTCAAACTGGCACAGTACCCAACAGAAATGAGGACATGTACTAGCAAAAAGACATGTACAATAATATTCAGAGCAATGAAAAAGAGCAAACTACTGATATACCCAACAATGTATTGTTGAGTGAAGAAGCCAGACACAAAAGATTCCATTTACGATTCCATTTATATGAAGGTCAAGCACAGGCAAAATGAACCTTGGAATCGACAATGCCATCCTGACCAAAAAGGGAAAAAGAAGTGTAACAAAAAAATATCAGTGGCTGAGAGATTTCAAATAGAGTCAAGAAGCTACTCTGAAGGTCACTCTTATGCAAGCTTCAGTTAAACATTGCTACTTATCATAACTTGCCAAGCCCCAACCCAAACCATTCCTGCCAACCCTAAAGAACACCTAGGGTATGAGATTTTACAAAGGTTCCATGTGCTAGGATTACTTTCCAGAAGACTACAACCTCCAAATGGGTCCCTAAACCAGATTAATCCTGAAATGCAGAGGGACCTGGCCTCCTCCAGAAAATCAGCTAGTTCCATCTGCCTATCCCATATTATCAACAGCCCCTTCCAATATGAAAAGGTTAGAATGGACATAGCCCAAATTCACCTAAAGAGTGGAAGAAAGGTCAAAGGTGACGGTGGAGTTATATAGAGAGGTCAGATTTAACAAATGCGTATGAGAGCTGTTAATACTGATATTTCTTTGAGTCTCCAGTTTGTAACCCATACCAAATTCTGAAATCTGTTCTACAACTAATTGTTGTGCTGTGCTTTGAAATTTATTGCTGTTTTGTATATATGTTATTTTTCACAAAAAACAAAAAAAAGTCGATTGTGATGACAAATGCACAGCTATATGGTGATACTGTGAACCACTGATTGTACACTTTGGATGATTACATGGTATGTGACTAGATAATATATATCAATAAAATTGTATTAAAATAAAAAAAGAACAGGCAAAATGAATCTACGGTGATTGACGTCACCTTTTAGTAAGGGGCTGGGAAGGTACAAAAGAGAAACTTCTGGGGTGCTGAATTATACCTATCATCGCCTTTCTATAAAGTAACTTGGAAATGAAATAAATTTAAAGTAGCCAAACAGTCCCTCTAATTTGGTGGTTCTGCATTTCAAAAAAGATTTCATGGTGAGCGCTTGAGCAGAGAAAAACCCAACATTTTCATTAACATCTGTTCAGTCCCTAGCATCTAGAGTTCTATACTACATAACATTCATTAGTAGAAGGTTGAATGATGAATGATTTCAATTATTCATAAACTTTATATCAAAACAAATTATTTGCCAGCCAACCACTACTTTCGGATTCGATAGACCCTCACGTCAACCAAAACGTTAGTAGTCCAGATTCAGTTGGTGAAAGTCAGAAGCCTTGCCAGCAGTGGGGGTGTTCGGGAAGACACCGAGGTCTAGGCCATCTGCACGGCAAAGGGCTTGGTTCTTGACTTCAGTTGAACTTACTCTGCTCTTTGGACTTGAGGCCTTTGAACTAAAACGTGCCCTTGCAAGATTTCCCAGCTTCCTTGTTTGGCCCGAAGAGGAATGAGAAACACCATTCTTACTGGTATTTCAGGAGCCTGTCTTCCTGTCCAGTCGCTGAAGGAGGAAGTTCAGAGAAGGGCAAAGGTTCAATCCCGTCTCACCATTTTCAGACCATCCGGCCACCCGCTTTGCTCTAAGCACATCTCCCCTGAGAATTTATTCTCGCCACTAATCTGAGCCCCCTTCTTATTGTTTTTCCAATACCAGTCAGGACATTTCCATTCCTTAAACAAAAAAGGTCCTCCAGAAGGATTTTATATCCTGGCTTGAAATCATCGTTTTGAGACAAATAATTATCATAATAATAAATACCTTGGGCATTGGAAGGGGGCCTAATGTTTTCAAAATCTTCCTTGAGGTCTGGGGAGCTACATCAGAGCAAGCATTACTTCTCTCGTTTGGAAAAGCCCAGAACAGGGGGCTCAGAAAGGTGAAGAGATTCTCCCAAAGTCCCCCAATGGGACTGCGGAGGAGCCGGGGCAGGGGCCTGTGCCTTCTAATTGTGAGCTCATTTGCACCCTTGTCCCTGGTGCCCTTCCATCTGAAGGTCAGTTCACAGCCTCTGGGAGAGGGAAGGCCTGAAGGCACCAGGGAAGTAGATGCTAAGAATGGGCCTCAGGACCGATGAAGCAGTGGCCTCAGATATCCAATCTGGTGTCTCTGTGTTTCAAGCACAGTAAAAGGGTGCTGGAGCAAGCCAACCTCTAGGGACACATGCTCAGGACTCCCCAGCTTCTAATGAGTGATGAAACCATAGTTCCAGAAAAATACCAAAAAACAAAAAACAGACCATAGGACCAGAAAGGATTAGAAGCCCTAAGGCCACCTAGCGATTATTACTATTTATTGAGAACTTACTGTGTGCCAAAACTTTTAACATTTTCCATGAGTTATCTCAGTGATACAACATTTTTTAAAAAAAAATCAGTTTTACTGGTGAGAAAACTAGGGCTCAGATACGTGGCTGGCCGAAGGCTGCTCAGTTGGAACCTGGGGAGTCAGGTTTCAGACTCAGCCTCATCACCTGTGCAGGACCTTCCCAGGAAACCTATCCTGAGGGTAGCTTGAGGCTTCCAGGTTGCTTTGTTCCTTGGACCGATAACCTTTGGCTCCATCAACATGTTCACCTACCTTCAGCATTTTGGTAACTTTCCTTTCATTCCTTTTCCTTCCTCTTCACACTGATTTAATTTTCTCATACTTCCTATTTCCTGCATGTTAAAAGGAGGTATCCCTGTTTTTGTCCCTTTTCCCTCCTCTCTGTCCTTAATTCTTTCATTCACTCATCCAAACTCTTCCTCCTCTTTTATATCCCCCCCTTCCTCATGACTTCTCCACTGTCTTTTTTTTCCTTTGCATCAGTGTTGACTCAACCATAAATCGAAGTAGAAAAGCATCCAGAGGGGAGCTTGGGATACTCCCAGAAGCCATTGGTTCTTCCTCCCGTGCAGGATGAGTCCACCAGCCCAGTGCATATTTACTGAACCCCCACTAGGTACCAGACGTGGGCATGGGATACTGAGCAGAAGCAGATACTAACCAAATACTCATATTAAAAATGTCAAATTACAACTGTCCTAATGCAATTAAGGATAGAAAACTCTGCCAGGAGAACAAGTAATAATGGGAACTGCACTAGCATGGAAATAAATCTTAAGGAGGATTTAACTCTGACACTGTTATAGGTGATCTCAATCTATCAACTTATTTAATAGTCATGATACCCTGTGAGGTGGGTGCTATTATTGGTCTCATTTTATAGATGAGGAACTGTGGCATAAGGACATTGAATGATTTACCTAAGATCACAGAGCCAGTACGTGCAAGGTCAGAATTTAAACCTTGATGGTTTAGCCCTAGAGCCTGTACTCTCACACCCTCTGCTCTGTGATCCATACAAGGATGCACAATCAATGGCTCACAATATCATCACATAGTTGTGTGTTCATCACCATGATCATTTTTTAGAGCATTTGCATCACTCCAGAAAAAGAAATAAAAAAGAAAAAAACTCATACATACCATATACCTTATCCCTCCCTCTCAATCTACCTGAAATTTTACCTTTTATCCCCCCTATTATTTATTTACTTTTTATCCTTACTTTTTTACTCATCTGTCCATACCCTGGATAAAAGGAGCATCAGACACAAGGTTTTCACAATCACACGGTCACACTGTAAAAGCCATATCATTATACAATCGTCTTCAAGAACCAAGGCCACTGGAACACAGCTCAACAGTTTTAGGTACTTCCCTCCAGACACTCCAATACACTGTAAACTAAGGGATCTCTATATAAGGCATAAGAGTAACTTCCAGGATAACCTCTCAACTCTGTTTGAAATCTGTCAGCCACTGACACTTTATTTTGTCTCATTTCTCTCTTCCCCCTTTTGGTCAAGAAGGTTTTCTCAGTCCCTTCATGCTGGGTGCCGTCTTATCCCAGGGTTTCAGGGCAGGCTTTCTTGAGACAGTAACAATCAAGGTGAGATCTAAGGGTGAGTAGAGCTGGATTATCAAGTATGCAACAAAATGTTGTCTTCCCTCAGGCCCACGTCTACGACAGGCATCACAAATTGGCCACAGCTCCCCTTTTCTCAGATCCAGACTCAATTTCAGATCCCTCAAGAAGGTTCTCCAAGATGCCCCTCCTGATTGATAAGAAGTGGTCCAAGAGTTAACTTACTTGCCAACCTAGGTTTTTTGAATCCCAAACCAGCAGGCAGTCTAAAACCACTACAGTGTGGCTTTGAAGTGCCTTCAGTTCTTGACGGCGAGGCAGTAACCACTGATGATTAAGCACTTCTGGTATACAACGGCTCGACTCTCCTAACATGGGAGGTGCTTGGGCTCCATGGACCAGGTCTTCATCCTCTGGGAACAGAGTGGCAGGAAAGAGCAGGTGAGCCAGGAGGCTGTGTGCTTCAAGGGGAGGTGTTCGGGGGAATGGAAATCAACTGTGGACCATGCATCGAGCAGAGAACCCACGTGTGCCTCAGAGCCTGCTGCTTGCGCCACTACCAGACCCTGAGTCCTGGGGTCTCTGGGTCCTCACTGACTCACAGCCAAACAGAAATTACACCGAGAAGGGCAGTCGTGGCTGGTCCTGTACATCAGCTTCCAAGCAGAGAATTCAAAACATCTGCTCAAAGGCTGACCTCCACCCGGAGCCCCTCCTCTCATTCCCGCCCCCAACAGCTGTGTGTCGGCAGTGCCCAGCTCCCGGGAAAAGCCAGAGCAGAGGGCACCCTGGTTGTGAGGGGGGCCGGGCCCTGCAGCCCTGAAACAGGAGCTCCAGTATCACTTACGCCTTAGACAATTCCTTGGATTTTTCTTAAGTCCTGGTGTTGTTTCAAACACTCATATTCCATATTGTCTTTTAAAGAAATATATCTATATCTATCTAGCTATATATATCTATATACACATTTAATGTGGTTATACTTGTATGAATAGATCAGTATGGTATAAGTGATATTTAGTAACTGATAATTACAATGTGTTAGCCATCTGCTATTCCTGAGGGTTTCACCAAACCCTTTCATAAAAGCAAAATGATACTCCCCAGCCAAATTATATAACATTAACAGAATATTTTATATGCGAAGTGCTGTATTTCTTTACTTTTCATTCAGCTGAAAATGTACACAGTCAGTAACAAGCCATTTCAGCTACATATTTATCCAAAACATTTCATAGGCAAAAAAAAAAAATGTCAAGTGAGAAAAAATAACAGTTCAGCCACATGAGGGCTAGAAAAAACACTTTAGAAAAGGGATCCTCATTACAATAATAAACGAGGGTCCAATTAAAGCCGCCACATGCAGGGCAGGTCCATGCTTGGCAGGGAAATCGGGCGCTCGGGAGGTTTTGCCGTTGACTCTGAGCGTGTCCCCAGCACCCTCAGCAGCCTTTCCACGCTGGGCGGCCGCAGCTGCCGCCAGGGAAGCACCAGCAACAACCCAGCCACTGCCCAGCTCACGTTGGGGAAAGTGCTTCTTCTGCGCAAGCGCAGCCTGCTTTTCTGGCACACCTGGGCCCTTGCTACCCTAACCTGCCCCAGGCAAGTGTGTGGGGGGGGCAGCAGCTGGGCAGAGGATACAGGGCTCTGCGCTCCACAGCGCGGGGTGAGAAGACACGTCTCAGCCCCTGCAAACCTGTGCTCAGACCCCCTGGACATGGAGAGACACAGGGCAGTGGCCGGTTGGCATTGGCCAGCGAGGGCCAAGTGCAGGGCCCTAGGTAGGAGACCAGCGAAGAAGGCTTGGGCATTGCTCCTGCAGGGGAGGTGGGACAGTGCAGTGGCCAGACAGTTACTTTGCTTCTATGTAGCACCAGTTTTCTCACCTGCAAAATGAGAACCTAAATCTTACCTTCTAGGTTGTTTGAGCATTAAACGAGGAAATATACATGAGGTGCTAAGTACAGTGTCCACCCATAAGAGTCACTTAATAAATGGTCACTGTTACTATAATTAAGCTTATGATCTAGTTGAGTAGATAAAATACAACCGCACAAAGTAGCAGGGAATGATCATGGGGCAGCATATGCAAAACACTCACGTGTGGCAGGAACTCCAGGGGTTGAAAAGTTTGCAGAAGGCGGGCGTGAGCAGAGGGAGGGAAGGCTGTGCAACGAAGGCGGCCCCGGACAGGTGAGTTTCCCAGGTGTGCTTCAGACCCTAAAGACTGCCAGGTCGTTTCCAGTCCCTGTAAAGGGCAGCGAGGCCTCTGGAGGCAGATTTATTTCTCAGTTTGGAGCTCACCCTGCTGGCACCGCGATCAGGTCAACACTGGGGTCTATTTATGGTCACCTGGGCCCAATAGAACAGGCTTTCTTCCAGGGTGGATAATTGAGAAGGACAGGGAATTAATAGAGGCACTTTATGTCCCTGCGTCAGTTTACTTCCAATTAGTTTTCTCAGGATTGCTTTATCAGTCCTTACAAGAGCTTCCACCGTTTACCTCCCGGCTTCTTAAAGGGGCAGGGTCTTTTCATCTGAATATTGAAGAGCCTCCCAAATGAAAGGAAATCTATTTTAAACACCTACATGGCTATTTCTCCTCTTCCACCCATGTTCACACAGACAGGGAGAGGGAGGGAGGGAGGGAGGGAGAAAAAGAGAGGGGGAATGGGGAAGAATATGAGAGAGACAGAGAGAATGGAGGGAGAGGATGCCAGAGAGAACCGTTGGGATGACCCATTGTGCCTTCACTTCCAGGGTGCTCAAAGTACATACCATGAGATGAGTCAGGTCAAACCATTGAAACTGATTCGCTTGTGATTCTGAGGCCAGGAAAATGCCCAAATTGAGGCATCATCAGGGCGATGCCTTCTTCCTGGTCTTCCAGAAGACCAGCTGCTGGTGATCCATGGTTCCCCTGCCACACTGCAAGGCACACGGCCGCCTCTACAGGTCTCCCCTCTCTTCTGGGTTTTGTTCATTTCCGCTTCTTTGCTTCCATGGCTTTCTCTCTCCATCTGAATTTCATCTCTAACGAAGGACTGTGGTCATAGGATTAAGACTCAACCTGATCGCAGTGGGACACACTCAACTGACGTAACTTCATCAAAAGGTCCTACTTCCAAGGGGCCCACACCCGCAGGAATGCATCAGGTCTAAGAACCTGTGTTCCTGGGATGAATACATACAGCTGCAGACCGTCGCACCCAGCAACACAAGGAAGGTGCTGGGCAGCGTTCCCGGCCTGTGCCTCACTGAGGAGGTGACCACACTGCCACACAGCCTGAGAAGCTAGCGGCGGTGCAGCACTGGACGCCAGCTGAGCGCGCCACGATTCTGCCCCAGCTGCTTCCCATCTTTTCCCCGGGAAACACTGCTCATCGGAGCTGCCGGAGTCACAGCCCCGCCTCTGCCTGCCCCTTCACCACCCATCCTGAGCGTGAAGACGGGTGGGACAAAGTGGTTGGACCAGTGGCTGCTGTGGAGGCTCAGCTTCTTTGTAAGGCAAGCAAGGGGCAAAGGGATTTTATTCTCTGCCATTTGGTGTGTTGCCGAAAAGTTCAGTTGAAATTCAGAATGTTAAAATCCAATCCTATCAAAAAAAAAAAAAGTCATTGAAGGGAGCCCCGCTTTCTACACTGAATAATTCATTGGTTTGGGAAGTGATCATATCAGGTTTTCTTTAAGTAGCACCTCTATACATTGGATATATTGTGAACACAGTCAATTAAAACAAGTGCTTGACAAAGTCTTACACTATATATTTAATAATCAGGTGATAGAGCAATGCTGCATCCAAACAGAGCACTCTGTACTTACAGAGCATTTACCATGGACTCACTTTCTGCAGGGAGTCGTGGGGAAAACAAGAAAACATTATTTCAACTCTGCAGGCTTCCAATGTCTCATCTATAAAAGGAGATATTGGACGACATGATGTCTAAGACAGCTTGTGAGCCTGGCCAGTTTGATCCTGTGGTCTAGTCCATGCCCCAGTGGCCCTTAGAGTGGGAGAAAACATCACATAGCTTCCAGTGGGCTACCAAACGCCATGGTGACCAGAGGGGGGAGGAGAGGCTGTGGCGGTTTGAGAAGATCTGAAAGTCTTCTCTCCAGTCCATGGGGCACGGCAGGGCCTTCAATATGAAAATTAATCTCCAGAGAGGACCAGGGGAGGCCTGAGTCAAGAGGGAGGTAGGGTGCTGATGGCTGGGGTCAAAGAGGGTCAATGGTGAGGATGGAGGTGGGGGGACACAGTGAGGCCAGTGGATGCTTGGGGAGGAGACAGATCTCAGGTGGAGAGCTTCTCTGAAAGGCAGGCTGAGGGGTGGGTCCAGTAAGCAACAAAGAAGGAACCATTGTGGGTTCCTAAACCTATGAAGGATGAGATGGGAATTCTCTCCAGGGAAGCCAAGTCTGGCCGCAGTCGGGAAGACAGACTTTTCCCCTGACAGACGGTCCTGCCACAGGGTTCCCGAAGAGTTGCCAAGGCCTTCCTTGAGTGCCTTTCTCATGGCCTGAGTGGCCTGAGGATTTTTCCCATGAAAAGAAAAAGAAAGGAAGAAAGGGAGGGAGGGAGGGAGGAAAGAAAGGGAAGGAAAAAAGTAAAGAGAGAGAAAGTAGGAAAGAAAGAAAAAGAGAGACAAAGCAAGCAAGCTTTTGATTTGAGTATCGTTTTCTAGTAAAAAGCCATTCTGAAAGTAGACAAATGTTATCTCTTCAACTAAGTTTATATCCTTGTTTGTTTTTATTCCTCACATAGGAATTCGCTCTGTCTCTGCTGTAGGAAACTGGCTTTGAACCTGCTTGTACCAATTACTAGCGCCATTACTTTGGGCAAATTATTTAACCTTCCTGAGCTCCAGTTTTCTTAAGTGTAAAAGAAATAATAATAGTACCTGCCAACAATAGTCTTGTTGGAAGACTAAAGGAGATGATAGGGTGAAAAGAGTCTAGCGCAATGCCTGGGGTAGAGGAAGCCCTTGCAACAAGTCCAAATGCACCTACTGGTGAGTGACTGACCACCTTAGATTATCTAGGGCTTAAACCCAGGGGTGTAACTGGGAGGGGGTGGAAACCCCAGAAGGGTTGGGAGCAAGTGCCGGGTGCGGAAGTGAAACCACCAGGATAGTGGGCTGGATGGTGAGTGTCCTGTGAAGAAGGGGAAGGAGCTGGGTCTGGCACAGAGACCCACTTCTTTGTAGTGGGTTTTGCACCTAAATTGCTTCTAGGTCCATGCACACAGCAGCCCCAAGACCTTGGAGGGCTTTGCAGATGAGCATTTGGTTAAATTAACCTCTGAGCATGGTTAGGAAGCACTTCTTTTTAAAAACCTCATTTTGCACAGTTTTTAATCTTTATTATTATTAACGAGGGCAGACAGTTGTTTATTGAACTAATGTCTGTGCCTTTCCTGCTGCTCCCAGGAGGCCAGTGGATCCGGCTGATGCTGAGTTTCTGAAGATGTCCTCCTTGAAGTATCTGCAGGTCTTCAATGAGCTGCTCTCTTACCAGCCAAGGACTTCCCCACTGTCTCCCTTGAGTTCCATTAAATATTATTATCAACCATAGCTGCCATTTATTGAGCCTTTACTATGATCCAAGTACTTTATATAGAGTGTCATATCAAATTATGAGATATTTTACATATGCCCTATGAGATAGGTTCTACTGTTATATCTATTTTATTTTATTTTTTTGGTGCATGGTCTGGAAATCGAACCTGGGTCTCCCGCATGGAAGGCAGGCATTCTAACCACTGAACTACCCATGCACCCTATATCTATTTTAGAGATAAGGAAATTGAGGGCCAGAGAGGTTAAATCATTTGCCCAAAGTCACACAACTAGCAAGGGACAGAGCCAGGACTAAAACCCAGGCCTGTCTGGGTCCAAAGCCCACGCTCTTATTAGCTATACCCTCCTGCAACAAAGGAGTTTGGGTATTAGAAATAAAAAAGACATATAGGGCAGATGAATGAGAGTAAAAGGCAGGATTTTCAATGCTGCTTTGGGAAAGCTAAAGGAAATAAAGGAAGAAAAACAGCCCTCGGGCTACCTCCCCAAGGCTTGGTGGAAGGCAGGAGGGACGTAGGGCAGCGCAGCCAGGACCACATGCTTTGGCAGAAGTTTTTGAGAGCAGAACCCACATCCTGCAGTCCCAGGGATTTAGGAGCCATGCAGGGTGGAGAAAATACAGGGCACCCCCAGCCTTTGCTTTCTCTAGCATCTGGATTCCTTGGGGTCTTGGGGAAGGAAGGAGAACCCCCACCACAGAGGAGCCAGGGCCCCGTAGATAGAAGACAGCTGCCAATGACTGGGGAGTCACAGAACGGGAAGGCATTGGACACTTACTTGGAAGGAGGAGAAGCATAGAAAATAAAATCCCTCTTAGATGTGCATTATTTGCAACAAAGCAAAGCAAATTTACAAGCATATTACGGAAACTGCAGGAGAGGGAAATCATAGAAAGTTTCCAGTGAACAAGGAAATTGGAAATGGAAATTGGAATCTCCCAGTACAGTGCCAATTACGATTAATTTGGACTATGTAAAATGTTATTGATAGTGTCTTTGTTACTGTCTTCTCTCTGTTTTATCTTAGCGATAACATAAATATTCAAAAGGCTTCCAAGGGTTCAATCTCAACCTCCTTGCCCCGATCCTACTTTTCCTATAACATCTTGAATTCCTTAAGCCCCAATCCTCCTAGTTGGATGTTTTCTTCCTGCCTGGAGAGGGCCTACTGCACAGGCCATGCACTCCGGGAGGACTGCAACTAGGCTTTCCCATCTCCAGAATCCCTGCAGGCTAAGCCAGGAATGGGAAAACAGTAAGTGCTCAATACAAACATGCTGTATGATGGACACTTCTCAGTTTTCTCTCCCCTGGTCTGTGCAATAATTCTGAGACTCTCATTGAAAGGCAGCAGGGGGAGGCAGTAAGCCCCAGTTGCTGCAAACATGGGGCTCTGAGCAGAAACCTGACCCCGTGTGTGTGTGTGTGTGTGTGTGTGTGTGTGTGTGTGTGTGTGTGTTTGGGGGGGTGGGGGTCCCTAGGCTGGGGAAGAGCCTGCCAGGATTTGCCTGAAGTCTCTGCATTTTCCCTGGGCAGCCAGGTTGGAGGTGTTGGGGGGGGCGGGGCAATGGTGGGGGGGGTGCACCATGGTCAGGACAATGAAAATAGAGAGCAAGTGTGCAGGTCCTGGACGGCGCAACCCCGGCAAGATGCAGAGATGGCTCAGGCCCTGCCCGGGAACAAATCACTTGGTGCAGACCCCAAACTTGGAGGAAAATTGAAGAGCTGAACAATTTCTATTCATGAAGGAAATGAGGAGGCTGAGTATCTTTTCAATGAGTCAGCTGTAGGCAAAGGGATTTATTTATAATATTATTATTTGGTAGAAAAGAACTTACTATGGCCGAATGTAAAAAGCATTTTTTTTTGATAAGTTAAAGAGATTAAGAAAAATCGGGCAGATTTTGACAGAGAATGGTGTGTAAACGAGAGGTGTTATCAGTGAGAATCTGGCACCAGCTCCATTTTGTTATGGTGAAAAATATCAGTATTATTTACTAAGAAGATTAGGGTTGAATTGGAAGAGAGGCTGGTTGTTGTGTGCAGATGGAGATAAGATAAGGATTTTACCTTCTCTGCAGAGCCAAATGCAGCGCACACAGCACTGTTATCTCGGGGCTGGCAAGCAGGGGGATATTAAGATGTACGTTGTAATTACCAATGGCAGGAGCAAATTTCATAGCGACTAGTTTAAAAACCTAATAAAATGCCGGCCTTTAATTATACAGCTTTGAAATATTTTTTCTCGGTTAATTGCAACCAGGGAAAATAAAATCAACCTCATATTTGAAACTGATTCTCACAGGGGCAGCCCTCAGCCTGGCGCCCCAGCTGCCTCTGCACGTGGGGAAGCCCTTCCAGGGTCCTTCGACCCCTTCCTCACTGCCCACCTCCCAGCCCAAGAATAAGAAAGGGTGGGATCTTTTCTCTGCAAAATTAGATCTGCCCCCTTCCCCCCGCCCCAAGCAACCACCTGCTCATTCCCTTTGGGAAACGAGCCCGATCTATAGAAGCTGGAGGCAGGTGGGATACAAGCCCCAAGAAGGGCTTCTACCTGCAGAGACACCCCCAGGCCTCTGGTCTCAGGAAGGCCGGGCCTCACCCCACCTCCCACAGGGCACCCTGAGCTGTCCACCTTTGCTCCCACTCTCATCCTGTCACACCATTCCTACCTCTCAATCTCATAGACTCAGAGGCAAATGCCATAAGGCCTCCCTCTCCTTCGCCCCTACATTGATACAAATAAGCGCAATCACGGAAGCAGCACCGTCCCAGCCCCCACTTGCCAGGCGCCGTCCTTGGCGCTCCGCAGGCTTCATCCCGCCTGCAGTGTGCTGCGGCCCCAGCGCCAGGTGCCCATGCGGTCTGCACGGGACAGCGCCCTTACGTGCCCCAGGGCCCGTCGGACCCCAGAGCCCGGCTCTTCAGCATGAACTGTAAACTCAGCTGTACGTATGCCCTCTCCTTTACTCGGCTCTGCTGGGCCCTTGGCCAGCACCCCATCGCCCGCTGTCTGGACTCGCTGCGCCCACCACCTTCCCGCGCTTGCCTGTTCTTCCCCCTTGCTGGCAAATTTCACAGTCCCCTCCCTGCCCACAGGAGGACAGTCAAACAGCGTAGCTGTCCCCCACGGCCCTCCACCGTCTGACCCCACCCCCCTTACCTCACTCGCCATCCGCTTGTTCCTCTCGGGAATCTTCCAGACCTGGAAAGTTGGTCTCCTGCTCTCGCTGGCTGCCGAATGGAGCCACAACCCCTGCTCACCCGGAACCCCTCAGGCTTCTCTCACTTGGCAGTTCCTCAAAGCCAGCTCAGATGGCACTGCCCCCTGAAGCTGACATCCCAGCCTCCGGAAGCCCCGCTGTGCCCCTGTAAAGCCCACCGCCTGAGGACTCTTGCCCATGGGGTCTTGTTTGGATAACTTAGAGTGGAAGCTCCCGAGGGTGGCCGGGGCTCTGCTCAGCTGCACACCGCGTGCCCGGGACACCGCATTTACAGGAGGCCCTGATGTGCGCTTAATGAAGGTCTATAACTATCCTTGAATGTACGTGTGTTCTGTTTCAGCCGGTGGACTGCTTGATGGCAGGAACTGAATGTGCAATCACTTCACACTCCCAGGCCTGGCGTGGACTTGCCCGCAGGGCCTTTGATGGGAAAGGGACTGGTTCCATATCGGGCCCCCTGTGGTGAAAGAGCCTTGGGGCAGGAGGCTGAGAGGTGGCACGACCATGATTAGTCTGTGTCACCTCACCTTACCCATAAAACAGGACCAGCAGCACCTACCCCACAGAGTGTGTGGGTGTATGGATCCCACAAGTAAAAGGGGTGCAAGAGGTTTCAGGAAGTACACACGGGGCTTGCTGATAAATAACTCCCTCCTTCTGCCAGGGGCTGCCCAGACTCTTTAGAGTCCATTTTGTTAGCTGGCCCTGAAAAGAAAATCTCTCACCTTACCTGGCTGGCCCTGGGCTCTGGCACCTACTGTGGGCAGGCAAGGTGGCACAGTGGTGCAGGCTTGGGAGCAATTGCGGGGAGGGGAGCCCTCCCAGAACCTTCTCTGGGACCAGTGTGAAGCAGGGAAAGTGGGATGTGAAGACCTTTCCCCAAAGGAGAGAAGCAGCCCATGTGGCGCTCTCACGCTGGGGCTCTCGCTCACCGGGAGCTGCAGGCGGGCAGGCTCTGGGAGAAGCTTGCAGCGAGGGCACCAAGGAAGGCCCCATCAAAGCCACCCCAGGGACCTGTTGGTAAGACTTTTTGCTGCCAAACCATTATTTACAGGAGAAAATTACCCTGCAGAAAGATCACAGACAGTCGGGTTCACTGCATTCATACAGTCCCTTCTCCGTAAACTCTCGACATTCTCCTAGAGCTGGGGATAAAAGGAATTTTTAGAAGGCAAACCTTATTTGTCCACTAAGTTACACCTTATCTCCTTGGAGTTAATGTAATTAATTTCTTTCAGAACCTCTCTCTACCTCAGCTCCCACCTTTCTCTCAATTACCTAGTGATCTGCAAATAGATGCTTAAATGTACCAGGAGCCCCTCCCTCTTCCCCGAGGTTTTCGATGGGCTGTTTTCAGAAACAGTCCTTAGTCATTAGCACCATCAAAAAGACACATTTATCAAGTGGTGACTAAATGAACCCATTGGTAAGTTTCAACTTATTATCATCGCTAACAGTAGCTAACACCAGTGGAATGTTTTTTACGTACAAGTCATTGGGCTGGAGCCTTGAAACGGCCTCATGTAACCCTTACAGGACCCCGGGAGGTGGGTCCCAGCATTGTCCCATCCCCTTGTACTGATGAGAGAACAGAGGCTTCAAGAAATTAAGTGACTTCTCTGAGGTCACACTGCTAGAAAATGATAACTGAACGTTGAATCCAGCCTCATTTTAAAACTGTGCTACTAACCCCTGTGTTGCATTGAGCCACATAGGGCCAGCCTGCATTATTTAAGTGTGCAAATGGGAGTATTTGTTCATGTATATTTAGAGCACACGTGGACCATGGGGATGTGTTTGCCACAATCGTAAGAGTCCTTCTCTTGCTGTCCCCTGTCCTCCCGGCAGTTAGCAATGGCCAGGGCTTTGTGTGTTCTGTTTGGAGGGGGGTGGGTGGGCTGTCAGGGTCCACTCAGCCGCAGTCCTGGCAGCAGCCCTTTAGCCAAATAGCAGGAGCCAGCCGGCACGTGCTCTCAGTCACAGAGCTGCGAGATTGAATCTGAGCAGGCGTCTGTCATGGGCAGCTGCCGCTGGCCGTGGGGTTGCAGCCTTTGTGGGTGCTGGCTGGTGTTGGGGCTCTCACTGTTCCAGAAATGATTAATACTCTGATACTATCTTTGATGGCTTTAGGAGACACCCTCCGTGGACAGGGATGCTACTGGTTGATATAAAATGATATATTTTTTCAATCTATTTCATGGTGGCAGTAATTCAGACAAGGAAATGTTTTTGCCTTCTGTAGGGGCTTTATGCTGCTTAGAAAGAAAAAATAAATCACAGAAAATGGTGAAGAGAATTTTCCAGAGAACTTAATACATTAGTGGCTGGGAGCTTGGAAAATGAAACCTTTCTAAATTTCTGATATTGAACAAATGGCTTTCCCTCCCTCCTGAACAGTAATGACTATCCCCTCACTTCCAAAAGCCACACAGCTCAAGGGAGGTCTGGTGAGATCGAACACAGCTGGGAGATGGTTTTTCTTTTTCTCTCCAAAGCAGTTCCATTTGTTGGTTACCTTGAGCCATTACCCATTATTTTCGCAGCCTGCTCCAAAGAGATAGAATGCATATTTTTAAGCCATAGATCCAAACTTATCTCCAGATTGTGTTATGTCTCCCACATTTATAATGCAGTTAAGTGGCTTTGTCCCTGGTTAGGGCATAACATGACCAAAGAAGCTCTTTAAATATTTGCTACTAAGTGTAGGCTCCCCTCACCATGCCATTTTTGTCTTCCTTTGGTCATGCAGGACAAGCTGAGGTTAAGAGACTCCTGAAGCTTCTGATTTTGCACCAAAAGCAGAATTCAGCAGCGTCTGTGCCACCCATTTTGTGAGCAGAGGCTATGTTCTGAGGCAAACAGCCAGCCAGTAGCTAAGATGCCTCTGAGAATTTGAGGGGAGGTGGTGATAGGAAAACTGTGATCAGAAAACCAAGCTTGACTCTTGTGAAACATTTTTATCCAAGCTATGCATGTATATAGTTGAAAAGTTAAAAAATGTGATTCTACAAGGCTTGCTCCCAACTCCCTTTTCACATTCTTCAGATGCAACAATGGCAAATGTTTTAGCAGTTTCTTCTATGGTTCACTTCCATATATCTAAATAACACGCTTATGCTGTTTATTTCTTTGTTTTCCAATTTTAGGCTCTGTCTACTTCCTATGAAAGAAGATGAGGATTTGGCTGTCTCACACCTCTCCCCCTCTCCCCAGTTCATACGTGCCCCCTCCCCACCAACATTTTCTCTGCTCCCCATGGTCATGTTTTTTCTTTTTTTACATGGGCAGGCACCGGGAATCGAACCCAGGTCCTCGGGCATGGCAGGCAAGTGTTCTTACCTGCTGAGCCACCGTGGCCCGCCCCATGCTCATGTTTTGATGGGGTCGATATTTAGTGTTTACATTATTATGATTATGACACTATTACTTACTGTGAAGTTAGATGTATTCTATGGATATATTTCCTCTCTTGTATTTCCTGTCTGTGTTTTCAGTAGAATTAATTCAGTAAAGTTCTCTCTCTTTTGCTTAATTTTCTATATAATCATCACTAATTCATCCCCAAATGCTTTCAGTTGTAAATCTCCTCTAAATATGTCCAAAGATCCCGAATTTTATTTTATTTTTCCCTACTGATCTCCATTTTCATAGTAGCTCTCTATCTGTACTGGTGTGACCTTGGCCACTACTGCAGATATTGATCTGGGAGCTTTCCTTATGATTATCCCGGAGGCTTCCTTAGCTTTTTCCATGTATTGAATTCTCTGTTTTGGACATCCAGTGTCTTCCTCTTTCTTCATTTATCCCTTCAGAAGCTTCATAGAAAAAATATAGGTAAGGTAAGGGAGGGAGGCAATTTTTTTGAGCTCTTGTGTAATTGAAAATATCTTTTATTCTACATTCATGCTTGATTGGTAGTTTGGGTAGCTGTAGAATTCTAGGTGGAAATAAATTTCCTCCAACTTTTTAAAGCATTTCCCTATTTCCTTCTAGCTTCAGTGTTGATGCTGATATAGCAAACTGTTGAGAAACAAATCCAAGGAAAGATATGCCAACAACCACACCTACTCATAATCCTGAGAATGCCCATCTTTATATCCCCTAGAATACATACTGATTCCAAAAATATTAAACCAGGAAAATCATATCAGTGATTATTATAGCGGTAGAGTTTAAGAACCAGGGAAAAGTCAAAGGGTATATTTTAAGAACCGGAGAAAAAGAATGTCCCAATATGTCTACTCTAGTCCAGTCCAATTAAACTATCCTTCTTCATAGCGCCTGCTCACCTTTCTTCATCACCAGCCAGGAATTCTGCCTCATTAGATAGACTCACACAAGACTTGGACTTGAGTTAGATTCTGCTGATTAGATACATTCACAAAAGACTTAGAAGTTGGAAATGAACTCGAGGCATCTTGCTATTCGTTTTGCTGCTTCAGGTATTGAATCTCTGATTGTGGACAGGCGGTGTTTCTCTGCGGCGGTGTCCAGTATCTGCTTCTATCTTCCTAGATGTCCAAATATTGTTACAGTAGTAGAAGCAGTGACAGGTTCTTTTTTCCAACAGCGACAGCCTCAGAAGTAGTAGAGCTAGTAGCTCCCCTGGTAGGGTGCTCTCTGATATTCTCAGAGGCATTCCTACAAGTCTAGAGCCCACTCCTTATAAACACCTAATTTCCTTCATTAAGTCCCTTCCTCTGGAGTAAGTTCTATCTGCTGCACTGAACCCTTACCGATAAAACTGATTTTGTACTTAGTTATATTTCTCTTCCAGGCTCTTAGTGTCATTTGGGGAAGAACACCTTTTGTTTTGGTACTTACACATCAGGTGGCCTCTTCTGTTCTTTTTCAAAACTGTTTCTTGTCTATGTCGCGTATCTCCAACCAGAAAGTAAGCTCTTTAAGGCACAGAGACCATATTATGCTTTTTCCATATTCACCAAAGCATCTGAAAAAGAGAAAGAAAATGGATGAAGACAAAAGTAGAAGACAAGACTTTTCCTCCAAGCCCTCAAGGGTCGCTTTGCCACTTTTGAGGACGCCTATTTGGGTGGCCCGGATCTGCCTACTTCACGCGTTAGTCACTCTGTGCATGTTTGCTAAGTCAAGAAAGAATCAACGATCCCCAGAAAGCTGCTAGAGATTTCAAGGACTGGGATCCTCACCACCACTCCCCCCCATTCAGGAAAAAGAAAAAAAAGAAAAAGGAAAAGGGAAAAGGAAGGGAAAAAAAAGAGAGAGAAAGTTCCAGCAAACTGATTTTGTCCTGGAGAGTTCAGAGTCATCAAGGGGTTGGTCTCAGGGTTGATGGTAGACGTAGGGGGTGGGTGGTTAACCACCCACACACATCCTATCTCTAGAGTCATCTGCCCGGTTCTGCCTGGCTGGAGGCACTTTTGTCTGCTGCCTTTGGAAGCAAGCTTCTCTCCTCTCGCACATCTCTCACTTCATCTGGTGTCCAGTTCATTTCCTACTTGTAAGTGTCACGGGAATATCATTCTATATACTGAGGACATTTGCTTAGCCTCCCAACTTGAGCTCTGTGAGGACCCTCACTGTTCTTTGAGAACTCATGCATATCTGCTATTGTGTCACTTCTGAAATAGAGAAAAAAAGGACACTGATAAGAGCAATTGTCAAGGCAAGGGCAACACATTGCTGCGACAAATTATTCTTACGGTTTGGGCACTGAGAGTTCTTTGGAAAATGGAAAAAAATCTAAACGCTATCTTAAATTCTATTTGTAAGGGGCAACAAATATATGAGGAAATATATAAATAAACATTTCTTGATGGCATGCAGTAATTACTTAAACGACCACTGACTAAATAGTGTGCTCAGCAAGAATCACAGGAAGCCAGGACAGAGGAGAGCAGGAGAACCAGAACTGGAAGCCATAGCTAAGTTGCATGAAGACATACAACATGTACCGAGCATCTACTTTGTGCAAGGTATTTCAAATACATTATCTTATTTAGTTTATACCTTGTGAAGTAAATATTATCAATCCCATTTAGCAGAGAAGGAAACTAAGGGTCAGAGGAGTTAAGTAATTTGCCCAAGGTCACACAGCTGGTGTCTGAGCTAGGATTTGGACCCAAACCACACTCAGTTTCAGTCTTTACCTGTGGTCTTATTCAGGAAGCAGGGAGGGTGATAAGAGGACAATGACCGTTAATGGTTTGGGGATAGGTGTCAAGAGGAAAGGTAAGTGGGTGGGAATTGTTCCTCCTGGGGAAGGAGTATCTTGTGACTTGCACTCAACTTCTTACTCCAAGGACACAGGTAGAAGCACCTCCACCCTACCTCACCCTGAGCACCTCCACTGTAATCAGTTATGTATCTTGATTTTCTACCTGGGAAATAGAGGTTGAAAACCAGTGTGGCCCTGCACAGCTTTGAATCAAGAGTATCATCAAGATTTCTGTCATTTACATTCATTCATTCAATCGGTGAGTATTTACTGAGTACCAATTAAGTACGTAGCTCAGTTTCCAGCCCCGTAACTCACACACAAAAAAGAAGCTGCTTACTCTACCTCTAGAACCTTACCATCTCAGAGAAAGGATGAGAAACACCCAATCGAATTAAGAAATGATCGAGTGCCCAAGAGGATGGCATGGGCTACATAAATACTATTTTGTATTTGTTTTAAAAATAAATTAACTATTTGAAAACCATATCGCAGATAAGGGTTTAATATCCAGAATATATAAAGAGACTCTACAACACAACAATAAAAGACAACCCAATTAAAAAATGGACAAAGGACATGAAGAGTCTTCTCAGAAGAGAAAATACAAATGGCTAAAAGGCACATGAAAAGATGCTCAACCTCATTGACTATTAGGCAAATGCAAATCGAAACCACAATGAGATGTCATCTCACACCCACTAGAATGGCCATTTAAAAAAAAAAAACAAACAGAAAATGACAAGTGCTGGAGAGGATGTGGAGAAGAAGGCACACTTATCCACTGTTGGTGGGAATGTCAAATGATGCAGTTACTCTGGAAGGCAGTTTAATGGTTCATCCAGAAGCTAAGTATAGATTTACCATATGATCCAGCAATCCCATGACAAGGTATGTATTCAGAGGACATAAGGGCAAAGACACAAACAGACGTCTGTGCACTGATGTTTATAGCAGCATTATTTACAATTACCAAGAGATGGAAACAGCCCAAATGTCCATCAGCAGACGAGTGGTTAAACAAGCTGTGGTATGTACATATGATGGAATATTACACAGCTGTAAGTCAGAATAAAGTCATGAAGCATGTAATAATGTGGAGGAAACTTGAAGACATTATACTGAGTGAAATAAGCCAGAAACAAAAGGACAATACTGTATGGTTTCACTAATATGAACCAACATTAATGAGTGAACTTTGAGAGTTGAAGTTAAGAACACAGGTTATCAAGAAATAGAAAAAAGGTAGAGATCGGGCACTTCATGCTGAAGGAATAGAGATTATGCCACAAAACTGATTGTAAATACTCAGTTATGGATAGCACAATACTACCCAATGGTAGCACAATAATATAAACACACTGAATGAAACCGAATGTGATTACGGTTGTGGGAGAAGGGCTGGGGCACGTAGGACACAGAAGGAAAGACAGAGGATAAAGACCGAGATGGTGTAATTTAGGAATGCCTAGAATAGACAATGATGGTGATTAAATGTACAAATATAAGAATGTTTTTGCATGAGGGATGTGCCAGTTTGAAAGTATTATGTACCCCAGAAAAGCCATGTTTTAATCCTGATTCAATTTTATGGAGGCAGCCGTTTCTTTTAATCCTAATTCAATATTGTAGGTTGAAAACTTTAGATTATCTCCATGGAGATGTGAGCCACACAATTGTGAGTATGACTGTAATTAGATGGAGATGTGACTCCACCTATTCCAGGTAGGTCTTCGTTAGTTCTCTGGAATTCTTTAAAAGAGAAAACCCTTTGGAGAGTTTCAGAAATGACACAAGCCTCAGAGCCAACAGAGAGAGAGAGAGTCAACAGGCACTTCAGAGTAGAGCTGACACAGATGCCCATACTTGGAGAACAGAGACACGGATGTTTGGAGATGCTTGGAGCCCAGCTGGCATCGCCGTGAGATGTTAAGCAAGCCAAAACCTGGAGAGAGCCAAGGGAAGCTAAGAGATGAAAGCCAGCCCTGGAAAGGAATCCCCACAGGAACAGAGGCTGAAAGAAAATGGAGCCAGGAGCAAGGGACCAGCAGATACCAGCTACCCAGCTGATAGAAGTGTTTCTGACCCATCGGCCTTCCTTGAATTAAGGTATCCGTCCCTGGATGTCTTAGTTTGGACATTTCTATAGGCCTAAAACTGGAAACTTGTAACTTATTGAATTCCTTTTTTAAAATGCTATTCCAGTTCTGGTATATTGCATTTCAGCAGTTTACAACCTAAAACACGGGAGAACAAATGAATGTCAACATTGCAAGGTGTTGAAAATGGCATGGTATACATGAAAAAATATTAATGCAAGCTAGGGTCTATAGTCAACAGTAATATTGTAATATGCTTCCATTGAATGTAACAAAGACATTAGACCAAAACAAAATGTCAACATGTGGGGGATATGGGGGAGGGGTACAGGATTCTTTGAGAAAGAAAAGGAAACATCTTCATATAGATTGTGGTGATTAAGGCATGGCTATGTGATTATACCAGGAACACTGATTTTTTACTTAGGTTGGATTGTATGATGTGTGAATAAAACTGTTCAAAAATGAACAGAGAAAAACAAGTGCTAGAGAAAATGTGGTGAAAGAGATACACCTATTCACTGCTGTAGAGAAGCTGAGAGGTGTAGCCCCTCTGGAGGGCAGTGTGGTGGTTCCCAGGAGACTAGAGGTGGGGCTGCCATATGATCCTGCAACTTCACTGCTAGGTATATACAAGGAGGAACTGTGGGGGTGACACAAATGGACATTTGCACTCTGGTGTTTCTGGCGTCAGTGTTCGGATTCACAAGGGATGGGGGGGCCTATGCTGGTTTGAAGATATTATGTACCCCAGAAAAGCCATATTTTAATCCTGATCCAATCTTATGGGAGCAACCGTTTCTTTTAATTCAAATTCAGTACTGTAGGTTGGAATATTTTGATTAGATTATCTCCTCGGAGATATGGCATACCCAACTGTGTGTATTAACTTTTGATTAGATGGAGATATGACTCCACCCATTCTGGATGGGCCTTGATATAGTTTCCTGGAATCATTTCAAAGAAGAAATATTTTGGAGAAAGTTAGAAACGACAGAATCCTCAGAGCTGACAGAAATGTCACACTGGAGCTGACGCAGGTGTGGACACATGGAGAACAGAGTCACAGATGTTTGGATATAGTTGGGGCCCAGCAGACGTTGCCATGAGATGTTAAGCCAGAACCTGAAGAAAGCCAAGGGAAGCCAAGAGATGAAAGCGAGCCCCAGAGAAGTAAAGTGAGGAATCTCCACAGGAACAGAGACCGAAAGCAATGGAGCTCATGAGCAAGGGACCAGCAGATGCCAGCCCCGTGACTACCCAGCTGACAGAGGCGGTAATCAGAGAAATCAGCCTTTCTTGAGTGAAGGTAAACTCTTATTGGTCCCTTAATTTAGACACTTTCACTTCCTTCGAACTGTAACTTGTACCTTTATAAAAGCCACTCCAGTTCTGGTATATCGCGTTCTGGCAGCTTGCAAACTAACACAGGGCCTAAGCGGCAACGACTGAGGAATGGAAGGGGGAACTGTGGTGTGTATATACAATGGACTATTGAGCAGCTACAAGAAGGAATGAAGTTGTGAGGTATGCAACTAGGTGAACTGAGGACAGTATGTTGAATGAAATGTCAGAAACAAAAAGACAAATATTATCATGCCTTACTCATATGGACTAACTATAATATACAAACTCAGAGAATGGAGGCTGAGAGCATGGGCTGGGGCCTATTGTAAAGGATCCTAGATTGTGAGCTCTTAGAGCAGTCACATTCATTCTGGAGTTGTAACGGTTATTTCTAAATTTAGAGATACTGAGCTATTTGCATATAATCTGGTGCAAAATTTATATTTTGGGTACCATATTATCTAATTTAACTTGCATGGTCAGTTTATTCGAACACCATAATTATATGGAATCTTGAATAAGGCATAAGATCTTGTTGGTTTGTACAGGTTAGTGTGGTGTCCTGATACCTAGAGTAATCTGAGCAGAGTACTCATCCTAGGGTAATTTGAGCAGAGAATAAAAAAGTATTTGCAAAGTGCCCTTGGGGGACTTGGAAGCAGGGAGGAAATGTTGAATTCCCCATCTATGGAATTCCTGATATTCTTGTAAGAAGTGGGGACAACCAATTCAATAGGCTGAGCCCTTGATCTTGGGGTTCACGCCCATGAAAGCTATTCCTGCAAAGGAGAAGCTAAGTCTACTTACAATTATACCTAAGAGTCATCCCCAGAGAAACTCGTTTGTTGCTCAGATATAGCCTCTCTCTCTTTAAGCCAACTTGGCAGGTGAACTCATGCCCTCCCTCCTATGTGGGACATAACTCTAGGGGTGTAATGTCCAATATGGGACTGGACTCCCGGGATGAGCTGGGAATTGGCATCTTGGGGTTGAAAAAGCCTTCTTGACCAAAAGGGGGAAGGGAGAAACGAGACAAAATAAAGTTTCAGTGACTGAAAGATTATAGAGTTCGGAGGTTATCCTGGAGGTTATTCCTATGCATTATATAGATTTTCTTTTTAGTTTATGGTGTATTGCAGTGGCTAGAGGGAAGTACTTGAGCTATTGAACTGTATTCTAGTAGCCTTGATTCTTGAAAATGATTGTATAACTATATAGCTTTTACAATGTGACTGTGTGATTGAGAAAACCTTGTGTCTGATGCCGTGTTTATCCAGGGTATAGACAATGAAAACAAGGACAAAAATTAAATAAATAATGGGGGTGAGGGATAAAAAAAAAATTGGGTAGATTGAAATACTATGGGTCAATGAGAGGGAGGGGTAAAGGGTATGGAATGTACGAGTTTTTTCTTTTTATTTCTTTTTCCAGAGTGATGCAAATGTTCTAAAAATAATCATGGTGATGAATACACAACTATGTGATGATATTGTGAGCCATTGATTGTATACTTTGAATGGACTGTACGTGTGTGACTGTATCTCAATAAAAATATTAAAAAAAAAAATGGAATGTTAGTCTTTCATGGAAACTGAGGAAGAAATTTTTAGTAGAGCCCAAACTGGACTCACTGGCCATCCAAAAACCATCATGGCTGTGGTGGTGGTTTGTTGCTGCTTGCAACCCAAAAAGCATGACCTTAATCCATTCCTATGGATGTGAACCCATTGTAAATAGGGTCATGGCCCAACAGAATCAGGGTGGGTCTTAATCCTATTATCAGAGGTTTTCTAAAGAAGACCACGGAGAGAGACACCCAGGAAAAGCAAGAAACCAGAAGTCAACAGAACATGCAGGAGAAAGCAGAAAACATCGACATTGCATGTGACAAAAAAGCCAAAGACCAAGGATCACCTGACCATCTGGGAAACTAAATAGATGTGGTAGATCGAATTATACACCCCAAGAAAGGACATGCTCTTCACCTCCATCTGCATTCCCAAGGATGTGAACCCATTTGTAAATAGGACCTCTTGAGGATGGGCTGTCAGTTAAGACCCAGACTCATCTGTGAATAGGATCTCCTAAGCTCCTCCTTAGGTGTGGCCCATCTGAATCCAGGTGTGCCTTAATCCACATTACTGGAGGCCTGATAAAGAAGCAGGAAGTCAGTAGCAACCAGACCCAGAAGTCAGGGAAAGTCACAGGAGGAGAGAGTGGAGCCGATCACCACGTGTCTGCGGACTGCCATCCCCGGAACTCTATGGACTCTGAGAGAAAGCACCACCCATGCAGCATGTGGGACTCCTGTCCTCTAAAACTGTGAGGTAATAAATTCATGTTGACACCAACTCATTTTATGGTATTTGTTATAACAGCTCTTGCAAACTAAGACAATGGCTAATAGGCAATGTTAGTCTGGAGCCCACCTCACATCATGGCGGACATATTAAAATGCGCTCGTATTCACACTAAATAAGTGGATTGTGTTTTGTGTATGACACAATTTTCACATTATGTTTATTATAGTTTTAAAATTTTGCTTTTACAATTATTTGTCTAACAGCACTCGTTGTCATAATTGGCACTTATTTTCTGGCAGTGTGGTGCCTACCCAGGAATTTTGAGAAAGAACAAAATCTAATTTACAAATTATTTTCAAATGTGATATTTTTAATTTATTTTTTTCAAAGGTGGTATTTTTATTGAAGGTAAATTTGACATTGACAAATGACAAAAATATGACATATTGTATATATTTAATTTAGTATATATTGATTTTGAATTTGTGGTTTTCTTTTAGAATCAAGAGGCAATAAACATGATTTAAGGCCTTTAACATTTTCATAGATTCTTTAAAAGAAAACCTATAGGTCTTAAGATTGGGTCTGTGGTACCTGGGATGAAAATGACCTGAATTTGGTGTGAAGAAGAAAAAATATATATGTAATAAAATGGAAATTTCTTTTACTCATTTTGTGCTCCTCCACTGAGAATCGCACAAAAGATAAGAAGCCCAAAAATGTATGAAGGATACCAGCTTCCACCAGAATCGGCCCTAGTCAGAGGCAGGGGCATGGAACTGGTGGCCCCTGGGGAGCCCTATAAAACCTGGTGCCCTAAGAAGTGAGGACACCAGTGAAAAAGGAGTCAATGCAGATTGCTTGGTCATTACCAAATACCCTCTTGTCCATAGTTTCCAAGAAAGTCATCGAGGATCTTTCTTCCTACTCTTGTGTCAAAACTTTCTACCAGACTTCATCCCTGTAATCAAATTAGTGTCTTCTGAACACTGAACTTTAGATGTACGTACCTTAAGCATGCTTGCCAGCTGAAATATTTTATATCTAAAATATCCCACCTTTCCACTCTTGAATTAGGTTCCAAATGAAGCTGTCCTCCGAACCTGCACATATGCCAAAAGACAGCATGTTAGCCCCACCAGGACTGCGGGTCACATCGTCTCAAAATACTTTCATTTTCAACAGACAGGGAGAAAGTAGGCTGGGCCCTGAGCTCACGGCTCCTGAGTATCCATCCATCTGCTGTGCTGGGAAGCAGCAGGATGTGAGCTGATGTGGGGAAGAAAATAGAACACAATTTCTACCCAGAGGGGACTGTACTTTGGCTGGGGAGACAACGGTTGGATACCACCACCAGAAGGTAAGTGAGAAAGTCTTGGACTTAAGGCAGTCGCAGCAATTTGGAGAGGAGAGGGGTGAAAACTTTATGGAAATGACTGTGATTGAACCAGGCAGGATTTGGTCCCTCTGGGGCATGCTTGGAGCTGTTTATCTACCTTGTGAATCACTGAACTTTTCCAAAGTTTCTGTCTTTGGATGGGGACTCTTTCCTCTCTCCCCTCTCCCAGAAATATTGGCACGGACCTCTTCCGTCATTTGTGTTTCTTTACATTATCCAGGCCAGAGGTATAGCTTCTCTGATAGATAATGGCCCTCAGTTAAGACTAGCAAAAGCTATTTTGCTTGATGTATTAGTGCCCTATTTTAGAATAATCCTATTCCCTTGATTCTTTAGTATTTACAATTTTTGTAAGTACCGATTATATTTTCTAAGTCAAAGTGGGGTAAAATTAGTGCATTGTATCCTGGTGTTGCCGCTTTCGGGAATAGTCAGTCTTACATATTTGAACAATACCACCTCGGTGTAATTTTAAAACGTAAGAGCTTGATTCTTTAAAAAACACTTAGTCGGGCAGTGTGAGCTCTCTCCAAGGATCCTCACATTAGGAGGGTTTTACATACATCACACAAAAGGAAAATGCGTTCCAAGGGATCAGGGCTCATCCGAGCTGAGAGCCAGATCTGCTGAATTGTGGCAAATGGGCCCATTTTTGCCAACTGCACACTGTCAGCCAGGGTGACATTTGAGGCTGTCTTCCATTAATGGGCTGAGGTTCAGAGAGAGAGAGACTCACTGGTGGGGGCTTGTAAAGACGCAGACTCACTCAGAGTCGGTGACCCTCCCAAGTGTTCCCCAGCTAATCAAGACTATGCATTTACCATGCAGTCTCTGTCAACATGTCACACTGATGGGCTTTGGACCTCACTGTTTTGAGTCATCTAAAAATCATGAAATAAAGAATTACCAACACATTAGTGAGTAGTGGCCTTTAGGGTTGATAGTTCAGGAGAAGGAGAGATGAGGGTAGGCTGGAATAGTCAGGGACGGCTTCCTGGAGGAAGGGACTTCATCAGGGCCTGGAAGAGGAACTAAGGTTTAGATGAGCAGAGCAGAGGATGGAGACAGAACTTGGCCATGGGCTGGAATAGTTCTGATCCCAAGCCTGCCTTTTGCTTAGCTGTAGGAGACCACTCCTTGGGAACTTCTTAGCCATCAGACCCTTGCCTATGGTGCCAGACTAATAACTTTGCTGAGTTTTCATCTATACCTTCCCTGCCATCTCTTTGAAATCTTAAATAAAAAATAAAACATAAAAGCACGGAGGGTAATATAACAACGATTACATATTATTTACTTGTAATCATTATAAAATGATTTACTTATTCAGGTCATTATAGAATGATATGAATTTTACAAATAAATTCTTCTGTCTCTTCCCAGTCCTATCCTCCCCAAAGACAACTACTATGACGAATTCGGTTTGTATTCAGTGCATGTTTTTGTACTTTGTGTGTGTTTTCTAGGCCCTGTTCAAAGATTATTTCCCTTTATTTTTGCTCACAGATGCTGATGCTGCAAGTATCAGACTTTAAGTTGTGGAGCTGGCTGAGTGGAGGTGGTAAGATAAAGGAGGCTGGGGATTTGGAGACCCTTTGAGTCTTGCCAAGTGGCCTCATTTGTGCCGTGGGTCCTTGGGACACAGACTACAAGCCCACTGAGGCTGCAGAGCTAGGGAGAAATTCAGAGTCTTGGTGAGTGTGTGGCTCCTTCTTACTGTTCTTGGTGACGTTCTACAAGCCGAGAATAGTCCTAAAGCGGAGAAAAGAGGAAGACTGAGCTGGAGCAACACTGGAGCTTCAGACGTCCTCCAAGTCTCCTGACAGAACAGGGCCGTTTGTCAATTCTACCTAGAATTGCCTTAAGGACAGGGACTGGACATGGCTAGGGGCAAGGATTTTCAGAAGCAAAGATTGTGTCCGAATAAGATTTTGGCGCACACGGTTATTACCCCGTGGAGTTCACTGGCAGCAGACAGGGAATCTGCTAAGGGAACTGTTTTGCCAAAGAAATGTCAAGTCCACCCGCAACAACCTGTGACTGTTCAGTCTCTAAGGCAATCCCTTAACTCCTGAACTTGCCCCAGCAGTAACATGCTCTGAAAGCCGTGCAGTCCCAATAGAGAGTATTCTCCTTAAAGCCCACCTCAGATGGGGCCAGGAGGATGAAGGAAAAAGGAAATCCTCTAAAAGATCAGACCAGGGGCTGTTAGATTAGCCAGGTGCAAAGGAATTTGCAACATTTTTGACACAGAGAGGCCAGAAGAATATATGTGCTGGGGACCATGGAACAATGATTTCTATGTTTGCATGCATGTGTGTTTCCCCCACCCTTTTTCTTTTTTAATCTTTTATCAGTGGGAGTTTTCATTGTATTTTGGGTGTTTTGGAGATGGATAATATGTTTTAGCCTTTTGTCACTTGACTATATTTGCAACTGCATGGCCATTAGAGAGTTCAGACATCTCCACCTTTGCAAATGTCTTTCAATCTACCCACCTGCGCCCCACTCCAAACACAACTGGACTGTAGCATCTGGTCCCACCACACTGGAACCTGATGGACAAAAATATACATCATACTGAAAAATAGACATCACCAGAGATCCTGGAGCTGGACCTGGATGCTGTAACTGAGCGAGATTTTAAGTTGACTCCTTATGGGTAGTCATGGATAGAATGTATGGGTAGCCAAAGGGGCAGTCTGTAGCAGATGTTCTTTGTTGCTGTGAAGTCTAGTCAATTGATACACAGCCTTCATTCTCAACTCCTTCTAGCATAACTTCCAGTAATGGAGAGACTGCAAAGTTGAAAACTAAATATCCAAGAATCTCTTGTAGTTAGGGTTTGGATAAATATTAGGTCCTATCAACTAGGAGCACTTAAATGTGACATTTGGAAGATAGTAGTAAAGTAAAGCCTACCTTCCGGGTGTTTTTGGCTCTTTTCTGTTGGCAAACAAGTTCCTGGAGATGCCACTGTCCAGTATCCATTAGAGGGGTGAGAGTAATGGAAGATATTTACAAAAGTGGTGGCAGCTGGACTGTATCTACTGATTAGTCTGTTGTGGCTATGGCAGTGGCTTCCCCATATAAGCTTCCTGATCCCTGGAACTCAATAGCTCCCTGGTGGCTTCTTGGTGGCTTCCCTTTCTTTTTTCAGTAACAGGAAATAGCAACTGGACTGTGGTGTTATAGGAATCATCCTTAATGGCTCACCCCATGGCCCGTTCCTCTAGCTCTCCAGAAATTTCACGAACATCTATTTCCCCACATAGAATACCTAGTGTAGATTTTGTTTCATGAACCCCGACTGATATAATTACCTACCACATAAACCTTCTCCCTACCTTGATGCAGAGCCCCAGTTCTGTTCTGGTGCCCACTTTTCCTCCCACATGTCTCAGGGATCTAAGCCAGACTTGGCTTCTCCATTTCCCTTGTGATTGGCCTGGGACAATGGAAGTATGAGGGACATCTACTGAGTGATTTGGTTAAGGGAGCTTTGCCTTATTATAGAGATGTACGAGAAAGTAAGTGGTCTTTTCTCTTTCATAGGATGCTGTTGTGTCTGCCGATGGTACCTGGAATTGTGTCATATTGTGCCCAAGCGAGAGGTTAGGTTGAGAAGAATACATTTAAGGTTACTGAAAGAAACCTAAATCCTGGGTGACATATTTAACGTGCCGAATTAAATACCTTAAAACTGCCCTACTTACAGATTTTGTGTTATGTGATGATAATAAATCTCTTCATCACCAGGACTTCTGTTATTTGCTTCCAAAATATCCTAAAAATACAACCACAAACAACTATGTTTTACTACATACATGTAGCCATAAACAGTATCATAATATCGCTTCATTTTTTCCCTAATTCACCTTAATGAAATCATATGCTCTGTAATGGTCTGTAATCCTTTTTTTTTCCCCTACATTTTTTTTCTAGATCTATCCATGTTGATACATTTAAATACAGTCCATTCATTCTAACCCTTTTATAGTAGTTTGTTGAATATACATAGCACAATTTATTTATTCCTTTCTCTACTAAAGCACATTTGGATTGTTCCCAATTTTTTGCTATTACAAACAATGCTGGAATGAATATTCTTGCAACATCTCCTTGAACAGATGTGCCGGTGTTTTTCTAGGGTATTTAACTGGGGATGGGTCTATCAGGCATGCACGGTTTATGTTGTGCGAGATATTGCCACATTGATCTTCAAAGTTTATATCCCCACCAGCATTGTGTGAGAATTCCTATTTCCCGTATCCTTTTCAAAATCAGAATTTATTTTCTGCTAATCTTTGTGTGTGAAATGAGCTCTCATTGTGATCTTAATTAGCATGCTTTGGTTATAGCGAGGTTGAGCCTTTTAAAAATGTGTTTTTAGGCTATTCGGGCTTCTTCTGAAGTGAATTAGACATTTTTCTATTTGGTTGTAGTTCTTAATTCTGAATGGTAATCTTTTGTTATATGTGATGTAAATTCCTTCTCCCAGTCTATTGCTTGACTATTAATTTTGTTTATGGTGTCTTTGATGAAAACAAAGTTTTCCAGTTTGACTTTTATTTTTTCAGCCCCCTCCTTTATGTTCCCTTGTGTGTGTGTATCCTTTAAAGAAATCATGCCTTTCCTTGGGGCCAAGAATGTATTTTCCTCAAATAGTTTTAAAATTTATTTTTAATGTTTAACTCTTTAAAAAGTCTGGAATGCAATTATGGATGTTGTATAAAATAGATATTAAATTTTATTTTTTCTGTCTGGTTAGTCAAGTTGTGAAACACCAATTATCGAATAGTCCATTCTTTCCTTACTTACTTTTCAGTGCTATCTCTGTAATATATCAAGGTCCTACACATATCTGAGTCTGTTTCTGAGCTTCCTATTCTACTCCATTGTTTCCATCTACGACTGCACCAATGCCACGCTGTCTTAATTACTCTATTTCTATTATGATAGTTCTAGATTAACTTGTTAGCAATCAATTCGATGAAAGCAGATTTTTTTTCCATTTTTAAGAGTTTTATTGAGTTACGATTTACATACCATAAAATTCACCCATTGCAGGGAAATTCATAGAGTTGTGTAATTATCACCATTATCTAGTTTTATAACATTTGCATCACCTGGTAAAGTTCCTTTATTCTCTTTTGCAGTTAATCCCCACTCCTACCCCGCAGCCCGAGGTAACAACTCATCTGCCCTTTGTTCCTTTGTTGCTCGCAGTTGGCCTTTTCTAGACATTTCAGATAAATGGGATCACACAATATGTAGTTCTTTGTATCTGTGAAAGCCAATTTTTAAGTCAATCCACCAATGTCTAATTTGTTAAATTTATTATGTTTACCAATTTTTTCAAATTAGTATTTTCAGCCTTTCCCTTTATTTTCCAAATAATTTAATAAATAGCCTTCTTGAATATATTAACAATATGACAATATTCTTCTTGAGAATATATTTAAAAATAGATTTGATGTGTTTATTCTAAACTACATTTTTCTTAACAGCATGAAAGGAATCTTTAATTTACCAAAGATAAATTATGAAGAATATATCCCTGAACATGTTAAATATAGTCTTGAATATTTTCATGTACATATTTAAACTTTTCTCAAATATATCACTTATAATAAATATTAATGAAGACTATATTGTTATGAAGTCATTGATTATATTCATAAAAATATATCCTTGATGTATATAGACTTGAATACATCTTTGACTGTATTTACGACATAGGATATATTCTTGCTTAGAATTCTTATAACTAAAGTCAAGAAGAACATTTCTTAGAATATATTTATGGTTTCTCAGTATTATCTGGTTCTGTGAATCAGTCATTTGAGGAATTAACCCTTCAGCATATTGTCTTTTGGCAAATTGACATTCTTTGAATTGACCATTTGATAAATTGACTTTTGGTGAATTGCCAACTTCATAATATGTCTTGAAAGTTCATGAAGCAAATCCTTTATCTTTGTTTTCTTTTAGATTTATCTTGGTTACTGATAAGCCTCTAATCTTACGTATGAATTTTAGAATCAGATAAGGCTATGAGAAACATCCTATTGGACAGTTCCACCCCATTGAAGACGGCGGAATGAGACACTTCAGGGCTCCATCTCCCTACAGAAACTTTAAACAACCAGCGAGAATTGGCAAAAAAAGAAAAAAAAAAAGCATCCTTCTCAGAGCTTCAGAAAACAGCCAAAGGACTGCAGTAACAGCGTGAGCACCAAATCAAGAAAATGTTACTTGAAGTGGTAGTCTCTTGTGACACCCTGTATGCACCCCCCACCCCCATGGCTTGGTGCAGAGCCAGCCTGCACCCACAGCATGGATCCCTGGTCCCTGCTCCAGAGGGAGAGAGTAATCCTCATACATATAGTGGGAGCATGTATGTCTGGCCCAATTTATCTGGTTGTTTGCTGGCCCAGAATTTGCCCTGCATGTAGAAGGCAGTCCACAAAACTCTGTTACAGAATCCTGTGCAAAAGCAGTCAAATCACGCTGCTGGAGTAAAGGATTGCTGGCGGTGACACATACAGTTCAGTGCCCAGGACCATGACAAAACTGTTCCTTAAGGAAGAGGGGACATTTGGATTCATATAAATGGGGGAATTCCTAGGGCCACATGCCCATGCCCAAGACAAGACATATGTGCTGAAAGGATCAGGGAGACCCCTACACTTTGGCCTGGAGTTGTTCTCTAAACTCATTGTATGGATAATCTCTGAAGGAGAGCACTCACACAGGCCAATCAAATTGGTAGGATGTTTTCTTTTTTCCCTTATTTTTTAATAAGCTCATGGTAATCAAGGAAAGCTCTGTCTTGATACTAGATGGATGCAAGCTTAAGGAACAGACACCTTAGAGTCTAAATTACAGTGAAAACACATCAAAATATAAAAATGTCCAGGTTTTCACAAAAGGTTACAAAACATACAAAGAAACAGGAAGGAAGGGCCCAAGCAAAGGAGAATACTAAACCATTAGAAGTCATCAATGAGGATGACCAGAACTGGTACATACCTTTTAAAACACTTTTTTTTTAAATTGCCCTAAATATGCTCAAATTGCTAAAGAAAAACATGGACGAAAAGCTTAAGGGAATCAGGAAAAATAATAGATGAGCACAAAGAGAATATCAGTAAAGAGATGGAAATTATGAAAAGGAACAAACAGGGTTAAAGACCGTAGTCACAGAAATGAAAAATTCTCTAGAGGGGTTCAACAGCAGATTGGAGCTAGAAAAGGAATCAGTGAGCTTGAAAATAAGACAGTTGAAATCATCCAGTCTGGGAAGCAGAAGGAAGAAAGAATGAAGAAAAGTGAGCATATGATGAGAAACATGTGAGATGCTTCCAAGCTTACTGATACATGCATTACAGGAATCCCAGAAGAGGAAGAAAGAGAGAAACTAACAAAGGGAATATTCAAAGGAATAATGGCTGAAAACTTACCAAATTTAATGGAAGACATGCACATCCAAGCTACTCAACAGACTCCAAACAGGATAAACGCAGATAGATGCACACTGTAGCATATTATAATCAACCATCAACTACCAAAGATAAAGAAAATTCTGAAAGCAACATATCATGTACAAGGGATCTTCAATAAGACTAAGTACCAGTTTCTCATTGGAAACCATGGGGGCAAGAGGGCAGTAGGATAACATATTTAAAGTGCTGATAGCAAAAGAATTCCAACCAGGAAGTCTATATCCAGCAAAACTGTCTTTCAAAAATGAGGGAGAAAAATTAAAGGTGATGGCGGAATACTAAAAACCATTAGAAGTCATCAATGAGGATGACCAGAACTGGTACATACCTTTTAAAACACTTTTTTTTAAATTGCCCGAAATATGCTCAAATTGCTAAAGAAAAACATGGACGAAAAGCGGAGTTAATACAGAGAAGGTAGGGTGTAACAAATGAGTATGATTGCTGAATCATTATATTGATATTTCTTTTAGTCTCTGGTATCTTAGAGCAGCTAGAAATAAAAACCTAAAATTGTGGAGTTGTAATCCATCCCAGACTCTGAAATCTGTTCTATAATTAATTTTTGCACTGTGCATTGAAATTTATTGCTTTTTTGCATGTATGTTATTTTTCACAAAAAAGAAAAGAAAAGTGATGATAAAAACATATATATGATTTCTTCTAGCTTTCATTGTTCTGGAGCAGTTAGAAGGAAATATCTGAGATGATGGTATAGTAGCTCATGACAAATTTTTCTGGAATCTGTCCTGTAGCTACTTGTTGAAGAGTGCTTTGAAAACTATTGTTTTTTTTCTTTGTTTGATTTGTATATACGTTATATTATACAATAAAAAAGCTAAAAAAAAGATTGGGAGAAAGATCAAAGGAGAAGGAGGAGTTATATAACTCAACAGAGAAGATAGGATTTAACAAATGAGTATGACTGCTGAATCTTTCAGTCTCCAGTTCTTGGAGTAGCTAGAAGGAAACACCTAAAACTGTGGAACTGCAACTCATACCAAACTCTGAAATCTGTTTTATAACTACTTGTTTCACTATGCTTTGACAGTTATTGCTTTTTGTATATATTTTATATTTCACAATAAAAAAATGTTTAAAAAATATATATATGAGGGTGATATTAGGACATCCCCAGAAAAAAAAAAAAGTGAAAGAGTTCAACACCACTGGACTGGTGCTATAAGAGATGCTAAAGAGAGTTCTGCAAGTTGAAAGGAAAAGACAGTAGTCAATAGATTGAACCTGCATCTCCGGTGAGGTTAATGACATGAGTAAATATAAATGCCAGAACAATTGTTTTTTTGGTAAACTTTACTTTTTATTTCCTATAAGATCTAAAAGGCAAATGAATAAAATATAACGATAAATTGGTGGTTTTGGACCCAATATATACATATGCAATTTGTGACAAGAACTGTATAAAGGCAAGGGGATGGAGGGTTACAGGACGACAATTTGTGTATACTGTTGATGTTAAGTTGTTATCAAAGCAAACAAGATTGTTAAAGATTTAGAATGTTAAATTTAAGCTCCATGGAAACTACCAAGAAAATATCAGAGAATATGCAAGCTCATAGAGCCAGCATTTAGAGTACAGGTTGCCAGCGGTGCTGGACAGGGGAAATGGGGAGTTAATGCAAAATAGGTGTAGGATTTCTGTTTGGGAAGATGGGAAAGGTTTAGTAATGGGAGGTGGTGAGGGTATAGCAGTATCATGAATATGATTCATCCCATCTGATTTGGTCTGTTTAAGCTGCTGAAATGCAATATAACAGAAATGGGTTGGCTTTTACAATGGAGATTTATTAACAACTTACAAGATTACACTTCTAAAGCCATAGAAAAGTCAAGGCATCATCAAAATGATATCTACTTCCTGAAAACAGGCTTCAGGCAATCTTGGACTCCTATATCAGATGGCAAGTCACATGGTGGCATGTGCTGGTCATTCCCTTCTCTTCCGGGTTTCATTGCTTCCAGCTTCTGGCTTCAGTGGCTTCCTCTCTGTTCCTGTGACTTTCTCCCTCAGCTTTTGTGTGTTTCTATGAATTTCATCCTCCCATATAAGACTCTTGTAAGAGGATTAAAACACATCCTGAATGAGATGGGTCACATCTTAAGATCCTACTCGCCAAGGATTCTACCTGCAATACTCACCAAATGCCCTACTTACAATGGGCCCACACCCACAGGAATGGATTAATTTTTAAGAACATAATTTTCTGGGGTCCATAAACCCTCCCAACCATCATCACACCATTGAACGGTACCCTTGGGAGTGGTTGATACAGGAAATTTATGTTGTAATATGTTCCCACAATTTGAAAAAAGAGGAAAGAACCAAAAACTTCTTATTGGAATTGTGTTTAGAATTACACCGAATATTGAATCTTGCTTAGTGGGTTATTACCAGTGTCTCAAATGCTATTGATTTTTGTGCGTTGTTGGTATACCCAGGAGCCTTGCCAAATGCTCTGATTAGTTCTAAGGTTTGGACTCTTCAGATTTTCTATATAGATAATTATGTTGTCTGCAAATAATAATTTTTCTCTTTCCTTTCTTAAATCTAATTTTCCCTTGTTTTGTTGCATTCTGTAGGGTCTCCAGTATAATGTTGTGTAAAATGAAGTGATAATGAGCAGTCATGTCTTATTCTTGATTTCAAAGGAAATCCTGCTAAGCTTTAAACATTAAGTGAAATATTGTAAATTATTTGGAAGATACCCTTTATCAGATTAAACAATTTCCCTTCTATTTTTTATTGACTAAGCATCTTCTCTTCTTTCTGTCTGTCTTTTTTTTCAGATGGGAGACTATTGTATTTTATCAAGTATTTTTTGCATCTGCTGAAATGATCATAATTTGTCTCCTTTAAGCTGGTAAGTGATAAATTACATTGATATATCTTCCAAAAGTGAATGATACTTTAATTCCTGGGATAAATTTTGCTTGGTCAAGACATAGTATTGCTTTTAATATTCCTGGATTTGATTTAGTATTTTATATCTATTTCACAAGTAAGATTGCCATACAATTTTCTCTTATCACATTATCCTCATCCATGTTTAGTACCAAGGTTGCATTAGCTTTAAACAATGAGTTAGTAGCTTTTCAGAATTTTCTATCCTTTGGAAGAGTTTGTTTCAAAAATGGATTTAAGTACTGATTCAACTTGGTTATATTGATTACAAGTCTCTCAAAGTGATCGATTTTCCTTGAATCAGTTTTGATAATAGCCCATTAATCTAAGATTTCAAATTTAAGGGCATATGTCTAAAGCTTATTTTATGATTTAAAAACTTCTGTTGCATTTGCAGTTATATTCCCTTTTACCAGCCAATATTATTATTTATATATCCTCCCTATTTTCTGCTTGAACCATTAATCTGATCAAGATAATAGTAATAGTAATTTTGGATTTAAAAATTATTCCTGTAAGTATGTCAGTTTTTATTTTGTATATTTTTAGATATCATTAGGCATGATAATTATGCCTTTACAGACAGTTCTTTTCATTTTGCAGTATCTTATTTTATCTCTATTTATGCTTACTTTAGTTTGCTAATGCTGCCAGAATGTGATATATCAGAAATGGGTTGGCTTTTATAAAGGGGATTTATTAAGTTACACGTTTACAGTTCTGAGGCTATAAAATGTCCAAACTAAGGCTTCCAGAGAAAGATACCTTGACTCAAAAAGGCCAATGGTGTCCAGAACATCTCTATCAGCTGAGAAGGCATGTAGCTGGCATCTATTGGTCCTTTGGCTTCTGGTTTCAAACAGCTTTTCCCAAGGGCATTTTCTTTCTGCATCTCCAAACATTTCTGCGTCAGCTCTGAGCTTTTTCCAAAATGGTTCTCTCTTAAAGGACTCCAGTAAGTGGCTTAAGACCCAATGAGCAGAGTTACATTTCCATGGGAACAACCTATTCAAAAGGTCCCACCCACAATTGGGTGGGTTACATCTCCATGGAAACAACTAAATAAAAAAGATCCCACCCAAATGATAAGTCTGCCCCCCACAAGATTGGATTAGGAAAAAGAACGTGGCTTTTCTGGGGTACATACCAGTCTCAAACCAGCACAATGCTTTTCCCCTTAAATTATATTTTGTCTCATATAATCATTTTGGTTAGTAATTGCCTTGTATACCTTTTGCCATTCATTTGGTTTCAGTATTTCTTTCATTTTGGCTTGAGCTGTACTTCCAAGCATTTTAAAAATCTAGTGTGAACATTAAAAATCTAAGATGATTGTCTTAGGCTTTTTATGGGTAACTTTAGTCATTTATATTTATGGTGACTTCTGACATGCAATTATTTCTGTTCTTTTTATTTTCCTTTTTTTCTGTATCTTATTCACCTTGGTTTCTTTCTTCTGCTCCTTTTATGTCTTCTGTTAGAGTGACGAAGTTTTATCTTCACTCTTGTTTTCGCTGATAGTCTGAAAACTGCATATTGTATTTTTATTATTTTTATGACTATTCATAAATTCTTAATTTTTATTATGAGATATTTAAAACATACAGTTGTACAAAATAATGATACTCTCATCAGTGTGCTTACTATTAAGCGTCATTGGATGTGAACATTTTGCTGTGTTTGCCTCAGATGTTTTATGAAGAAATACAGAAATGCACATCAACTGAGCAATCCTGTGTGCTTTTCTCTGATCCCATCCCCTTCCTCCTCTCCAGAGGCAACACTAACCTGAATTTGGTGTTTTATAATTTCCATCCATGCTACATATGTATATCTCCCTGGCCAATATATAGCATTTCTTGTGGTTTTAAAAATCTTAAATAAATGATATCTTACTGTATAGATAATTCTGCAAAATGCTTTTTCAATATTATTTCAAGATTAATTTTAGCACATTTCATTCTAGTTCAGATCTTTAATTGCCATAAAATATCCACTGAATAAACGAACATATGACATTCACTGTTACTAATAAACTTTCTTGTAAATAGTTCCTTGTGCAAACATGTGAGAATTTCTTTAGAATATTTATTTTGAGGAGGAATTGCTCAGTCCTGGGGTAGGTGATATTTCAACTTTATTATATATTGAGAAACTGTATTGGTATATTTCCCAGACTCCCTTGCACCAGGGTTCCCAACAGGGTCTAGTCTGTCCATGAGATGCCCTCAGGTGGGATCTGGCTAGAGGTGTGAGGCAGAGGCCACGCTCCTGCTGTGACTGCTGGCAAGCACAGAGGTGGAGGCATTTGGGTTCTGTGGCAGCATAAGCAGGGGACTCAGCCTGGTCTCAAACCTTGAGGAAACGGAGGGGCAGGGCACAGGGCCGCCCTGCTGGTGGTGCCCGTTCCTGCGGCAGCTCCCTCATCATGGTGACACCTGAGAGGCAGCAGCTACTGGGAGGCCAGCTCAGACAGGCCTTGGGAATTGTTTCCAAAAACCCAACCTAGAGTCTGTTTCTTGAGTGCAATGATTCTGTTTGCTATTATGTTATCCTGTAAGAAATCCCCTTTCTATTGAAACTTGCTGGAATGGGTTCTCTCCCTGAAATGCCCTAAGCATTAGATTGTTTTTGTGACTATTTTTCCTAGCATCATAGTACATTGTGTTTTCAATCTCTGTTCCCTAAAAGTTCATTTAAATTTTTCTTCCTTATCTTTAATTTGATCAGCATTTTAAAGCTGATTCAATGCTTTAAATGTTTTTGTATTTTTTTTTTGAAAAGGTAATACATGTATTGTTAAACATTCAAAAGGCGCTAAAAGGTACAATGAAAAGCAGGTCTTCCTTCCATTTCTGTCCTCAAGTGACTCAGTTCTCTAGAGGCAAGCACCACTATCACTTCTATGCCTTTCCTTTCATAGTTATTTGTATGTATTTACAGGCATATATGTATGTGTTCATTTTTAAAAATGAATGCTATCATACTAGGTACATTCTTTTGCATGTAAGTTTTTTTTTTTGAGAGCAACAGGCAGCAGTTGTTTTATTATACTGGGATTAATATTAAAATAAAAATGTAATGTACAATATTGTTATGCAAAACTTTCTAAAATTATTGAAGTATTCTTCCCACATTCATTTTCATCCTAAACGAGGGAACACAAAGTCAGATTTTGAAGTACATAAAAGAGTTACATTACAGAGGACCTTGTATATAACATGACTAAAAATAGAAGATTCCAAGCTAGTTCTAAACATTAGTCTAAATAGCCACTGGCAAGAATTCATCTTGACACCTCATAGTATTGAACCTAAGCCAGTCAGTAGCAACCATTAAATTGTGGTGTCAAAAGAATTTAAAATTCTTGGGATATGTGATCACTTCAATAAAAGGCAAACATATTTACACAAAAACTGGAGTTTGCAAGTGTTTTAAGATATATTATATTTGTAACATAGTTGTTATTCATTCATATGCCAAGCTTCCGGTTCACACAAATGAAAACCTCTCTAGAAAAATACCTCTGCACTCTATAGCCCTTTCATCAGCAACCCTCACAGCTGAGAGGAGTGAAGTATGTGCTCTTGATAAACACACAAGATCATTGAGTAGCCCCTGTCTAAAACGGAACAGTGGCACTCAGTGCATTCCTTTTTTTAAAAAATAATATTTTTATTGACAAAACGAAACAACATACAAACACAAACATTCTTAACATATGAACAGTCCATATATGGTGTACAATCAGTGGCTCACAATATCATCACATAGTTGTACGTTCATCACCATGATCATTTCTTAGAAGATTGCATGTAGTTTTTAAGAAGAAAAATAAAGAACTATTTGAAAAAATAACATGCACATATAAAATATATGTGCAAAACATATATGTGGAGTTTGGTTAATAATTCAAATATATCTACCTGTGTAACCACCACCTGAGATCAAGAAACAAGACATCCCCAGCACCCCAGAAACCTCTTGTTTGCCACTCTTTAGTCACACAGTCCCTTCCTCCCTGGGAGGGAACCATTATCCTGATTTTTGTGATATTCATTTCCTTGCTTTTCTCAATAGTTTTGCCGCCTCTGAATACCTCTCTAAATTAAAGTTTAAATTTGCTTGGATTTAAACTTTTTATAAACGGAATCATATGTTTTCTTTTGTGTCTTGTTTTTTTTGTTCAATATTATATTTTTTGGATTCATCCTTGTTGTTGAATGTGATGAACTCTTCTTCTTTTTTAACTTATAAATCTATTTTGGAGATTGTTTCATAGCATTACACGTACGTAGAACATTAACCAACATCATATTGATGGGCATATATATTTTTTCCATTTTTGCTATTAAAAATATGCTTCAATAAATATTCTTTTATGTACATGTGCAGGTAAATCAGTAGAATAAATTTCTAGATGTTAATCCTGAATCAAAGGTGATATTCATTTATACTTTGATAGACATTGCCAAACCACTCTTCATAAAGATTATATTGTATCAAGTTTAATCCCGTCAGCATTGTAGAGTTCACTTCATTATGGTTTTATTTCATATTTCTCTCCTTATGAAAGAAATTAGGCCTCTTTTCACTTTTAAAAGCAATTTATATTTCCTCTTCTGTTATTCTCATTTACTTCTAATGCCATACTTAAAATGTTATGAAAATTAGTCATTTCTTAGGTGATATGAGTTGTATTTTTCTTCTCACTTTTCAATTTTTGTATGTGTTTTTGACATGGCTTATGGTGTTTTCCCCTGTGCATAAACTTTCATTTTTGCATAAAAATATTAATATTTTCTAAGATTTCTGGGGTTTATGGCATATTCAAAGATGGTTTCTCCACTCTGAAATCATTAAAAGGTCTCCTATTTTTCCTTCTTGCTCTTTTAAAGTTCAATTTTAATGGTTTTATCTTTGGTCTAGCAGTAGTCACTTTTGGTATAAGATTTAAGATAGGAATACAAATTAATTTTTATCTGTAGTCCCACTGATCTGTATATTCATGTGCCAATAACATACTGCTTTCATTCTGTAGCTTTACAATATATTTCAGTCTCTGGCTGGCGTGGTTCTCTTTCATTACTCCTCCTTTTTAAATTTTTCTGGCTATTCTTGCTTATTTATTTGTGAAATTTAGTTTCAGCTTGTCTAATTCTCCTTTCTCTACTCAAACAAATATACAAAAAGCACATTGGAATTTATAGATCAATTTAGGAGACATTAATATCTTTATGATGTTGAATCTTTCTGTAAAAGAATATGGTTTCCTTTGTCCAAGCCTTTTTTGATTTATGTTGTTATTTGGTAGCATTTTAAATTATCCAGCTCTTGAACATTCCTGGTCAATATATTCTTAAGTATAATTTCTTTCTTTATCCTGTCTAACTATTTGCTGATTCTATTTAGAAGGGCTATACATTTCTTTACATTAATTTTGTAGTCAGTCACATTACTGCACTGTAATAGTTTTTCAGTTGATTCCCTTCCTGTTTTTCTTCCAAGTGAGCAAACAGGTCACATACAAATAATGATAACTTTGTTTCCTTTTTCATGTCTTATTGTGTGGGCCAGCACTTCCAGAACAATATTAAAAAATAATGACAAAAAAAAAAAACCAACCCTGATTTGTTTGTGAATTCACTGAGACCACCTCCACTGTTCCACACAATCAATTGTGGTTTCACACCAATAAGTTGGAGGAAGTGGAGGCCATGGGAAAGAGAGGGGGCCAGGCCAGATCCTGATGAAAAGTCCCTAACTGACCCATGGGTGAGGCTGGGCTGGGGGATGCTTCTGCTCTGCTCAGTTGCCCATCTCACCCCTGACCCCAGTCAAGGCCACAGTCCTGGGAGAGACGGACCCTTAGGGGTTTGCTCCAGCTCTGGTCACATGCTGTGCTTCTTCATGGACCTCTCGTTTGCCAGGTGTCCCTTTTCCGCTCCATAGGTAGACTGGGAAACTGCTTGACTAATGGAGACAGGAAAGAATAAGAGGAGAAAGGACATTTCCTTTGCCTTTCCTCCTAGTGCAGTGTAAGTTTGGGATATTTTTGTTTCTTTACTGTTAATAACATAACAACCTATTTATTCCCATAGCCTACATTATAGAACTCCTTCCCTTTCCCCCCTGCTGGTCATCAAGGAAACATGAGAGTAATACTCTTCTCTCAGTTAACCTTTCCTTCCAGGATAGTTTATTTTGAGAGGAAACATTTGATAAAGCTCAGAGTAATTTTAAATACATGATTTGCCATGTTAACACTTGTCACTTATCATATGCACTTCAGTCCGACCTCTCTGCCATCCTGTTAACCTTCAGAGGCACCACTGAAGCAAGCCATTTGCAGTTGCCCTGTGAAAACTGCATTTAAATTGCTTTTGCTCCCTTCCCCAAATTTTCCATAACTATAAATACATTTAATTACCATTCCAAGAAGTGTAAGCAAATCTTCTATTACATTTTTTAATCTTTTATCTCCTCCTTGTCCCTCTACCAAATATACAGTTTATCAGGCAGCCTCTCTGTTTCAGTGGGCCTTGTCCCCACTCAGCCCCCTCCCTGAAGTCATAGCTGGAGCCTGCTTTCCCTTCTGTGCAGTTGGGTTTCCTGAGAGTTATAGTTCAGCCTCGCATTCCAGGGCCCTGCCTGCAGACACGAGCACTTCTCCAAAGGAGCTGGTTTGGAGAATCAAAGTCAAGGTCTCCTTCCAATGTCTTTCTATGCCTCCCACCACTGGCAGCTGGAAGTGCCGCATCCAGGGTTGTGTTTTTATCACACTACAAGTGCAGATGTTTTTCTGTCACCATGAGGCTAGGCCCAAACAACATCTTTCTTGGAAAGGCACACTAGTAACAACTTCCTTGAAGGTTTTCTTCTTTTCAAAGGGCTTTTTAATGCATTATTGCATTTGTTTTTGATAAAATCCTCATAATGTAAGAGAGATAGGCATTTTTCTTACCCCCTTGATGCAGATGGGGAAAGTAAGACACATTCCTGCCATACACACACACACACACACACACACACAAACACACACATGCACACATCTCTACCTCCAGACTTGCCTCTTCGACTCCCACCCCCCATCTGCTCAGGCTATCTTCTCATTCTCCCCTCCTTCCTGAGTCACCCCCAGTGCTTCTCTAGAGTTATAAGAGAGGGTTTTGGAGCAAGGGCTGCCATGTTCCTTCCCCAGAGTTCTGAGGGCAAAGCCAATGTCTCTGTGTCTTCTGCTGCTCTTGCCTCTGGCGCTTCCTCCAGAGATGGGCCCTCCCTCAGTTCACCCCCCAGATGCTTGCTGCTTCTCATCTCCTTAGAGTCCCACATAGAGAATCAAGGATCCAGGCTTACTTTATTCTTTCCCATCCAGGCCACTCAGGGTCACCTGCCTCCTTGAGCCCAGCCTTGGTCTTGTGACTCAGAGCACTGGCTATCTCTGGACTTCTGCTCCTGGGCCCCTGGGGCTGGTCCTTCTAGAGCTGAGCAGGGAACAGGAGGCGGCTGGACATGTTGCTCAGATGGGAGCAGGGAGACCCAAGCAAGAGGAAGACTGAGAAGGCCTAGAGAAGGGCCTGCATTCCAGGCAGAGCAACACTGGGGGCTGGGGGTGGGGTGGGGTGGGCCATTCAGATCTACTCCCTCCTAATGGCCAGCTAGCTGTAGGATAAACGTGTGCATGGCCTTTGGGAGAGCTGTCAAAACTGCTGTTTACTCATAGATAACAATAGCAATAATAACAATGAGAATAGTAATTATTCTGCTAGGGACTCTTTCAAATGCTTTATATGCAACAACTCATTTAGTTCCCCAGGAACCCTATGCGGGAGGTGATATTATTCTCCACACTTCACAGCTAGGAAGATTGAAGCACAGAGAGATAAGCAAATTATTCAAGTTCCCACAGCTAGTCAGTGGTAAAGTAGGGATTTAAACCTAGGACATTTAGCTACAGAGTCCATGCTCGTGGCCACTACACTAGAGAATCAAGGATGGCAAGATAAAATGTAAACCCTGAGTTTACTGTTTTATAGCTTAGGATGCATTCAGCTGCAGGTATCAGAAATCCCATCTCAAAGTGACTTATGCATTAGGGAGATTTGAAATGATCACATCCCCCACGGAGTCCAGTCGCAGGACCAATCCATACTTTGGTCAGTGACCACGGGGTCTTTCCACCTTTCAGCTCTGCCGTGGCTGGGTATGTGTTGTCAGGTTTGTCCTGCTCATGGTCATGAGATGGTTGCAGTAGTTGGAGACATTACATCCAGATGTGACAAATTATAGAGGAAGAAGAGACCATTTCTTCTGGGCAGGGCGGGTTGGGGGATCTCTGGTAGAGGAAACATTTCTAGAAGGCTCCTGGCACACATGTCCACATTTCATTGGCCCAGATCACAGCCTCTGACCATGCCTAAGGACTCCATCAGGACTAGCCTAGACTAATCATGGTTCACCCTTTGGGGCTGTCCCCACAGCCCCCTCCCCAGGAAGGAGAACGTCTCCTAGAGCAGGGTGGACCCCTGAGAACGAGTGGCTCTGTTAGGAAGGTGAGGGGTGGTGGAGGAGGATGGGGGAAAAGACACTCAGTCTCCTCTCCTAAGACTTTGTAAAATATTACACAATAAGGTCATTTATAACTCATACTTCCTGTGGTCACGTCACACCTGCTAAAACACGTGCCCTTAACCGTCAGGTTAAGCTATTTCTGGTTTATATATCTATATACATAGATATATTACAATACTGTCTCTTCTGTCGTTCATTTGGCACAGTCACCTTCTCATAACAGCTTAAAAATATAAAAGCAGCTGCGGTGACCACTTGCATTTTGATAATACACCGCTGAACTTCTTTTTCATTGGGGAAGGTGAGGGAAAGGAAACAAGGGAGGAGACACACGTAAGTGCGGGTAAGGAGGGACTGCAATGCCTTCCGGAGTCATCTGCTGCCCCGCACACCATCTCTATGTGGCGCGGGGGGTGGGTGAGGGCATCGGGGGTCGGGCCAGAGACTCGGTTCAAGATCCGACTTGGACAAAATGAGAAGGTTCAACTTTGGGCAAGGGACTTCATCTTTTGAACCTCAATTTATTTCTTGCAAAAAGCGAAGGTAGTGTTCACTGTGGGGGTTGTGGTGAGGGAAGGATGAGGTGTTCGGAGTTCTCCCCTTTCCCAGCTCTTCAGGCGCCGTCCTCCTGGTCCCTCTCCAACCCCTGGGACACCCACCCCTTCCTGTCCACCGTGGGCCTTGCATCACCATTCTGCACCGCCACTCACTGAAGTCGATTCCTAGCTGGTTTCAGGTCTCTGATCCTCAGCCCCTCCAATCCATTTGCCCCAACAACTCAAAGCGACACCTTTCAGAAACCCCTGCTGTCCATGCTGCCCCTCCTGTTGCTGACAGGATGAAGCCAGAGCCGTTGGCAGGGGCCACTCGGTCCCCAGGCTGGGTTTGCCCACCTCGCTAGCCTCCTGCTCAGGTGAGCTTGAGCCCCTGGCTGCCCATGCACCCTCTAGGGAGCGTCCTCCCCCCTTCTTTGCAGGCCTCCCTTCACCTGCGATGCTGCTCCCTCCTGCCCCACAGGCAAGTAGATCCCCCCTTTTTTGGTGGGGTCTGGCTTTGGAGTCAGATGAGTCCAGTTCTACCTCTAATCTCAGTTCTCCCATTCCCCAGCTGGGAGACCGCAGGCAAGTAGCTTTGCTCATCTGAGTTTCAAGTTCTCGGTGGGGCCAATGCTGCCTGCAAGGTTATAAGAATTAAACTATATACAAGCTAAGTGCCTAGGATGGTGCCCTGTTCCCAGGAAGTTGACAAAAATGATAGTTGTTAATACCAGCTTGTGCATCTCAGCTCAGTCATTTTCTCCAGGATATTTTCCCAGCTTCTTGGCCTATCCCATCATCTGTCTTACATTTTTTTACACTCATTTGTGTTCAAGGCCTCATGTGACCCACCCATAGGCTTAAACTCCGGGGGAGCGGAGCCATGTTTCCTTGTTTTTGAATGCCACAGCCAGGGTCTCAGCACACACACGGGACTCAGCCAAACATGTGTGCACCTGGGCCATTAACAACCCATCAACAGCATTCACGGAACATCATTCTCAGGCGCAGCCCCGTGCCAGGCTCTGGCATGAATTTCTCCAGAAAGATCAAGAATCAGGGCTCGATATGAGGTAGAACGATCCCAACTCCCAGTAGTTCACGTCTCTTGATGTGCCTGAGTGACCCCATTGTTTTCCCTCCCCACTAACACCCGACACTGCAGGGGAACTTCTGTAAAGACACACACCAGCACCCAAACGGTTTTTCCCTCTCTCCTTTTCTCTGGCTAACAGGAAGTAGCAGTCCAGGGCCATTGTGTGTCCAAGATATCGTCAGTCTCACGTTCAGGTGAGGCAAGTCCTTACGCACATGACCAGGTCTACAGAGAGGTCTCCGGGAAGGGGTCTGGTGAAGGGACTGGGCCATGGTGAGCAGGGGTCAGGGTGCTGGGTGGGCTTCTGAAAATAGTCTTTGTGTCCAGAACTTTTTTTCTGAGCCTGTGGACAAGGCTAGACTGTAGGTCTGGTTTACCTACACTCCTCCCCGCTGAGCCCACTCCATTTTTATATTGCTCCAAGGTTAATAGCCATGTCGTGTGGGGTCATAGAAGACATCTGTGTCTCAGATAATATGCTTACGGTGATTACCACACATAATTGAGTGACCTTCCCTCATTCTTTCCCTGCTGCAGGCCGCGGCTGATAGGATGAAGGAAGCCACAAGAGTTTATTTTCCATCACACGCCATTGTGCTGCTGAGCAAATATTTTAGCAAGCTTTGAATGAACCACCTTTTCGAGCTCTAGGTTTTCAGAGTTTAAATAGGAAGCCATGACCAGCCAAATAATAATAGATTTTAAATCAGCTTTGGCCCATCCTACTTAGGAGACCTATGTGGGCGGCCTGGAAAACCAGGTTTGGGGCATCCCAAGATGTTTCTGTCAGTCTCCCCAAATCCTCTTCCCTTCAACTTCATGCTTTGCCATTTTGCCTTGGGGTAGGGGTGGGGGTTAGAGATGCTTGGAATTCCTCATTGCAATGTCTGGGTGTTTAGAGAGAGGGAAAAATTAGCCACCGGATGCCCAGACCACTCAGGTCCTGTAAGATAGCCGGAGTCCTGGGTTTTGAAGTCTGTTTCTGAGGACTAGCTACAAGCTACTGCTTCTGCCTGCTGCTCGAGGGCCACTTTGGGTCAGCCTAAGCTCCCCACAAACAGATTCCTCTCTCTGCAAAGGTGACTAAAACTCCTGATCCCAGAGAAAATGGAAAACTGGGAGAGTGAAATAAAACTAATTTATTCCCCCAAGCAAACTTCAAAATGTTACATTAAGATTTTAAAACTTTTTAATAATGTTTTCCCTTAGCTCGATTCCATCTATCTAGAAATTAATCCATCAGCCTTTGCATAATACACACCTACAGGAAATTGCGATTACATGTCTCTGGGCCAGATTCTACTGTGAATTACTAATGTGTCAACACTAAGGAATTCCAAGCTCCCTTGACTTTCAGCATCCCCTCTTCCCATCTCCATCCAAATAATTGCTTGTGTGCCACAGAGCACAAGCTTGGGCTGCTGGGGGTTTTGTCCCAGCCCCAGAGAGTCTCAATGGCTCCACCCCACCCAGGTCTGAAGTCTCAGCGGTTGCACTCAAAACCCCCCATCAGCTCCCCAAACCTCTACAGTGTGGCATCTCAGGAGGATTAACTGGAAGGCAAGTGCCAACAAGAAAGTTTTCTATCACAGTTTATCACATGAGTGCTGCTTCAGAGCTATTCAATTTGTGCGATACTTAAATTGGGTTCTAGTTCCCACTTAGAAAAATCCACCTGGCATTGTCAATTCACCAACATCTCATATAAGTCACCCCTGTCTTCTCTTGGGGGGGGTGGGGGGTACCAGGAGAAAGAGCAAAGGGAGGGGGAGGGGGAGGTTGCAACTGCTTAACAGAAAAATTATACATATTCTAAACATATGGGTGATCTTTAGAAAATCTCAGCATCACTTCATAATTATATACTACAAGTTTTAATTAACTAAAGCTCTGCAAATCATAATGCCTTATTAAAATGCAATTAATCCTTTGATTAAAAAACAAAAAGCACAAGTATTTACAACAAAAGCACAAGTAGAATAATTACAAATATCATGTACCCATTTCTTTTATTTGGGTGTCACTTATGATGTTGCCTGCTCCCTTCATTAATTCAAACACACACATTATCTCGCATCCACAGCAGCGTGAGTGACACTGCCCACCAAACACACAGCACTATATCCTATTGATTTCGGCAAATCCCGAACAATGCCATTTGCATGCTTGTTTCTGTAATAATAAAGATATGCCATTCAGAATTAAAGCCCGGCCAGGCTAGTGGCAACTAATTGTGTTGTATGTAATGAGTGCAATTTCAATTTGATATCACCCTCAGCTTTTCTTGCCGCACTCGCTAAGTACTTTCAAGTCTTTGTGGGGAAATAATTGATTTTTTTGTGCTGTGGGCACAAGAAAATTATTATGATCGTTTGAATAATGCCAAAGAAAAGACCATGAATGATTTAAATTGGTATATGAAGAAGGCTTTGCCGAGGACCGCGGCTTGACTGACATCCTGCTAATGCAGTATCTAGATTAGCAGTTTTTAAGGAGGCCACTAATACGAAACTGGTAAAAGAGAAAAGGTCTCTGCTAGGATTGGGGTGGGGGAGTCGCGGGGGTGGGGTGGGGATGAGGGTTGTTGTGCCATTTTATTTGTTGTCCAGGGAGGACCAGCCGTTTGGGGATTTAAGCCCGGGACACAATTACATAATTGCCGGCCCTCACTGCCGAGGGTATGTTTCAACTGATAAATCACTCGTTGGAAATGGGCAGATAGGGGAGCGCTGCCCGGGACGGTGCGACGCCTGCAGTCTAGCGGGCAGACCCACCGTGGCGGGCAGATCCGCGCGTCTGCGACATGAAAGTTAGTAAGCATCTTTCTCCGACGTTCACCTCCAGGGAGAAATTGGAAGTAGGGTGGTAAGGGAGCTACTTGCTTTATTCATTAATCTTCCCATTAGGGACAATTCCACTGTGAGCACTGCCTGGGTCCGGTGGAAGAGCTAAAGCCCCCTTTTAACCAGGAATGATAACAGGGAAGGAAATCTAAACCTTAGACAGGTTTCCTTTGTGCTCATGAAACCCCGGATCTGCAAACCCAACCGGGACCGCCGGTCCCCCTCCCCCTTCCACTGTGTTCCCCCTCCCCCCCCCATCCCCATCCCCATGCCCGCTTCCATCTCCGATGTGGCAGCCTGGACTTTAATGACAAGGAAATAAGCACCTTAGAAGGATGGATGGCCAATTCAAAACACAATTCCACCTTAAAATGCATCCACCTTCCAAATCTCATTCTTCAGAGGAAGGAGTGTTGTTAATTTAGTTGGTCATAACTAAATAGTTTCTAATCTGGAGCAGGAGGCTGCTGGGAATATTGGACAGTTTAAAGGTTAATCACCATCGCCTGGTTACACAAGTGAGGCAGAACTAATTCCTCCAAAGGCAAATGGCTTGCAGTTTTATCAGCAGTGCAGATTAGAAGTGTTAATATACAGAACAGAATGGACGCTTAAGGGCCGGTTTTCCCCTTATCGGCAAACTTTGCAACAGAACTCAGCTCCTGCACAACCTCTGCACTCCTATAATAAGGCCCCTTATTTTGCCTCTCGAGCAGAACTATCAAACAACCCTGTCCAAACCACTGCCACCAAAATCAGGGTATTACAGACCACGGCTAATTGGAAGATCACTATAATGAAGGAAAAGATAAAATACTTTGGCTGTTGGCCTAAAATGTGGATCAACACAACATAGGAAGCTATCTTGCCATGTCACATTCTGAGAGATTTACATAAACAATAAACTCAATCCAACTGCCCCCCAAAATACATCTTTGTTTACAGTAAATGCAACCTAAAGCCAGGCTAGAGGAGGCGGGAGAGGTACTTTACATAGGCAATATGATTAGGCCAGCAGTTTTGCAACTGTGCAGGAGTGCAGGGATGTGTGGATTTCCTCTCTTGCAATCAGCAGGGAGAAAATGGTTTTTAATGTTCTCCACGCTTCCTATATCATAGATATTTAAATATTTGGACCGCTCAATATGCTAAAATGCTTGCACCAGCCGCACAAATTGACTTCCATGTTTCTGCTAGGGCTGCAGGTGAAGGAGAAAAATGCCGGGTGAAAGGGGAGGGTTAAAGGGCTGCCAGAGGCTGGTACCGGAGTGACTGGGTAGGTTTTCCTTTGGAACTGGTGGGGGTGGAGTGGGGAGACGATGTGTGGGAGGGTGGATTTGTTTAAGACATCAGAAGTAGAGACAACCAACCTAATTGGGCAGGGGCTGAAATGTTTCCTTGGTGGGAAATCTCCTGTTCTACCCACTAAACATTCCAGACACATGAAAAAGAGGGTTTGGGGGGTCAGTGCATAAAAGCAGGTCCATCCAGGTGAGGCACCCTGGGGCCAGATTTACTTCTCACCAGGTATACCAGGCAGCCCGTATGAACCCACTTCCAGACATTTCTCAGTGATTTTTCATTTCTGGCTACTGACTCTCTCCTGGAGTCCCAAACACCTATCTTTCCTGAGCCAGTGTTGGGGAGAACTGAAGAGGGGCTCCCCATGTGGTAGCAAAAAGCTTCTGTTATTCTTTTATTTAATCCCTCATTCTTATTTTTTTAAATACATTTTTATTGAGACACCCTCACACAATACTTTCCATCGAAAGTATACAATCAGTGGCTCTAGCATATCATCACAGAGTTGTGTATCCATCACCACAATTACCTTTAGAATATTTGCATCACTCCAGAAAAAGAAATAAAAAGAAAAAACTCATACATCCCATACCCTCATCTCCTCTCTCTCACTGACCACCAGTATTTCAATCCACCCAATTTTTACCTTTTATCCTCCCTGTTATTTAGTTATCTTTTATCCTTAATTTTTTTTTTTACTCATCTGTCCATACCTCAGATATTAGGAGCATCAGACATAAAGTTTCCACAATCACACGGTCACACTGTAAAAGTTATATCTTTACACAATCGTCTTCAAGAATCAAGGCTACTGGAACACAGCTCAACAGTTTTAAGTATTTCCACTCCAGCCACTCTAATATACCATAAATTAAAAAGGGATATCTATATAATGCATAAGAATAACCTCCAGGATAACCTCCGAACTCTGTAATCTCTCAGCCACTGAAATTTTGTCTCATTTCTCTCTTCCCTCTTTTGGTCAAGAAGGCTTTCTCAGTCCCATGATGCCAAGTCCTGGCTCATTCCAGGAGTCATGTCCCACATAGGGCAGAGTGCAGTGAATTCACCTGCTGAGTTGGCCTAGAGAGAGAGAGGCCACATCTGAGTCACAAAAGAGGCTCTCTGGGGGTAACCTTTCAGCACAATTATGAGTAGGCTTAGCTTCTCCTCTGCAGGAATAAGTTTCATAGGGATGAACCCAAAAATTGAGGGCTCAAACCCACTGAAATAATTGTCATCATTGCTTGCAAAAACACCAGGAATTCCCCAGATGGGGAAGTTCAACATTTCCCCCTTTCTCCCCCAGTTCCCCAAGTGAACCCTGCAAATACTTTTTTATTATCTGCCCAAATTATTCTGGGATATATTGGGGCATCACTCTAACCTGTACAAACCAACAACACCTCACATCCAATTCAAGATTTCAGGTAATTATGGTATTCAAGTAAACTGACCAATCAAGTTGTTAGACAACGTGCTACCCAAAACACAAATTTTGCACCAAATACACATATCTGTTTTGGTCTTACTAGCAGTTTTTAAATATGCACCATACATCCTTTACTCTGTATTCTGATTTACCTTAGTTGTATCCAGATCATCTTTGTTCGTATCTCTAGTCAAAGTCTGATCACTTTTTCAGCCTTTTTAACCATTGCTGTACAGGGTAATGCTAACTTTATGGCTTCAATGTTCTAACTCAGAGTCTCAGGTGTCACATAAATACCCAAAGTTTCATGGAATGACCAGGTCATATACAAATAGCTCAGAATCTCAGAATTTAGAAATATCATTTACAACTCCTAAATATATGTGACTGTTGTAAGAGCTTACAACCTAGGAACCTTTACAATAGGCCCCAACCTGATAACCCATGCTCTCAACTTCAATTCTCCCAGTTTGTATATTATAGTTAGTCTGTATGAGTGAGGCATGATAATATTTGTCTGTTCCTGCCATTTCATTCAACATACTGTCCTTGAGGTCCATTCACCTAGTTGCATGGCTCACAACCTCATTCCTTCTTGTAGCCGCTCAGTCGTCCATTGTATGTGTACACCACAGTTCTTCCTGTAATTCTTTGGTCGTTATACCTGGCCTCCTCCATCCGGTGTGCATCCACAAACACCAGCATGCAAATGTTCATTTGTGTCCCCATACTCAGTTCCTCCAGGTATATACGTGGCAACCCCATTCCTGGCCTCCTGTGGAGCCACCACATTGCCTTCCAGAGGGGCTGCACCTCTCAGTTTCCCTACCAACAGCGAATAGGCACATCTTTCTCCACATTTTCTCCAGCACTGTGTTTCTCTGTTCACTTTTAAACAGTTTTATTCGCACATCATGCATTCCAACCTAAGTGAATAACCATGCCCCTGCCATCATGAGCTATATGAAGACATTTCCTTTTCTTCTGCAAAGAATCCATACCCCTGCCCCATAAACCCCTCATTCTTTTATTGTGCTCCTAGAAAAAGGAGGTCATGTCTTTTGCCTGAATGCCTCACCACACCTGGAATCGTGCTCCGGTTCTGGCATCGTGCTCCACTTCTAATTTATGCCAACTGACTAATGCATCCGATATATAGTTATTGAATGTCTGATGGTGCAGAGGGTATAAGCTGCCTACAGGGAACTAGCAAGCTTTATGGGGAAGGGACGAGACCAACAGCGCCTTACAGGAGATGAATGGCCACACTATAAAAGGGAGCATGCAACATGGAATGTGGCAAAGCATCTACCACCTGGCCCAGGCAGGAAGTATGTCGGGACTTCAGAGGAGGGCACGGCTTCCATGGCTGAAGTGGACAGGGGAGGCTCTGTGGAGGAGGGACTTGAACTGGGCTTATAATTCACTCACGTGTTTGGTCATTCATTCACTCCATGAACATTTATTGTGTCCCTATAATTCCCGGCAATGTTCTAGGTACAAGGGATGAAAACATGAGCAGTGCAAGGTCCCTGCTGTCCAGAAACTCAGAGTGGGGGTGAGGACAAGGGGCTGCCAATAACCAGATCACCCCAATCCTAGGGCCCTCAGCTCCCATGGACTTAGCAGGTGAAGGTTTGGCTCACATTATGAGGAAGGATAAAGGTCCATGACATGCAGCCATTTACTCTGAATGGTGGGTGTCGGGAGAACCGTATATGGAGAGAGACACTTCGCTGAGAAATGAACCTGGCCAACTGCCAGTTAGTATAAAGACAAACAGGGCAACAGCAGAGGGAGTGTGAGGGTAGGAAGGATTTTTTTTTTTAAGATGGGTAAATTCATAGCATGTTTACGTGCTGATGAGACACATGCAGAAGAGAAAGAAGAAATGGTGGTGCAGGAAAGAGAGAGGACATAATTATAGGAGCTGAGTGCCTAAGAGCAAGAGGAGGCCAAATCCAGTGTGCAGTGGAGGGTAAGAAGACCAAGCCGTGCTGGGGTTGGTGGGGACTTTCCAGTTTTATCACTGACAGTACCACTCCACAGGAGACCCCTCAGTTCCAAGCAAACCCAGACAGCTGGTCACCATCGTAGAGGGTTGGCCTTAGAAACCAGGGACAAGGGATCAGGGCAAGGTAAAGCCAATGATGCCTCTGAGAGTAAGGTACTTGATTTGGTGATAGAAGAAAAGGTAGTTCTCTTGTGATGCTTCTATTTTCTCAGGGAAATAAAAAGAATACCCTATTAGCTGAGAGTCATGAGGGTTGGAGATTTGTGGAGAGATCAGAGTAGGGAATCACGGTCTCGGAGGGGAGAAGGAATATCTTGGGGAAACATGTCAGGATGTCTGAATGGTGTTGAGTGCCCACTTGAGATTTGTGGTTAGAAGCTGAAAGTGAGTTGGCGTGGCCTTGTGTTTTTCTCCAGCCCTGTACGTGAAGTACAAGGACCAAGTAGGAAAGGGATTACCCTTACCCAGATTGCCCCTGGGTGGGGAAACCAAGGCCTCACAGCTAATTAAGTGAATTTCGGGAATGCACAGAGAGTTAATGCAGGACATGAAGCAGAGCCCTGGGTCCCGTCTCCCAGTTTAATGTCTCCAGTTAGCCAGGACGAGGCATGGTCTCAGTAGCACCTTGGCCAATGGTGTTTCCATATTCTGTAGAAAAGCTGCTGCCAGCCCCACCCCACTGCTCCCCATCAGGCCCAACCTAGGTGAAATGGCAGGAGGCTGTGCTGGACAGCAGAGAGGAAGAGGCCCAAATGGGCAGGCCCATGATGGAGGGGCGTCTAGGGCATGGGAACGCCTGAGTGGCAGGAGCCGGCTACATGGCAGAGGGACCTTGGGAACTTCTCCCTATTGATAGGAACAGCATCTGCCAAGGAATTTACTCTCATGTGCCTATGGAAGCATCTGAACATATAATTATGCATTTCACTCTTCAAACTGGTGCAGAGATGATGAGATGGCAGGTCGCTCCCTCTCTTGCTGCATCCCAGCTCCCCAGGGTTTGGACAGAACCCAGCTGTAGCTGTCCTTGGAGTCTTTCTCTTAACTCACTAGCACTGCTTGGCCATTTTTTGTACCTCTTTGTTGGAGGAAAGGACTCAGAGGCCCCCAGGGGTATCAGAAGGGGATTTTATACTTTGCCCTAGGGAAGCTCTGTAGCTGCAGTTGAATAGAAGGGATGCAGTAATTCAACTAACATTCATCAAGCAACTAGAGTGCACGTGGCCCTGTGGGGCTGTGGGAGGCAGGGGAGGATAGGGACACCTAACAGCACTATTCATGGTAGCCAGAGCTAAAAACACCCCAAATGTGCATGAACTAATGATTGGATGAACCACCTGTGATATATCCATATGGTGGATTATTATAGGGCTCTAAAAAGGAAGAGAGTACTACTGCATACTACAGCATGGATGGATCAACCTTGAAAACATTATTATGCTGAGTGAAAGAAGCCAGTCGCAAATGCCACATGGTGTATGGTTCCATGTACATGAAATTTCAAGGAATGTGGATGTCTAGGACTGGGAGTGGAGGTAGTGATGGTGGGGAGGGGTTAGGCAGATGATAGCTAAAGGGTATAGAGTTTCTTTGGGGGGATGATGTAAATGTTCTAAAATTAATTGTGGTGTTGGCTGCACATCTGAGAGTATACTAAAACCACTGAATATTTTAATGGTTAAATGGGTGAACTGTCTGGTTTTTGAATTATATCTCAATAAAGCTGATAAGTAAAAAAGAAAGCAAGCAAGCAAAAGGGGCAAGACCAGCGAGGAGGATGGTCTGGGTCTGTAGGCAGCAGAGCACAGGGAGAGGCTGAGAGCCACTTTACCTGGGAAAGTCACGATCAAAACTCCAGTGGTGTCTTCCTGTGTTCACGAGTGCACACACTGGTGGCACGTGCTGCTAGTGAATTCAGACATCTCTTACAGTTTTTTGCCATCTGAGGTTTCCAGAGAGGCCAACAAAACTCTTAGTAAAGGGCACCCAGAGTTATTTCCATATTTTCAACATTTCAATCTTTAAAAATCCTGCATATCACCACCATAAGCAGAGAAAACATCAACTTCTTTACTTTGGGCTCAGATAGAGCAACTCCATGTGGCATTTCTTGGTGGTCAGAAACTTGATTGGCAGCTCTGTGTCTCTAATAACACTGGGAGTGTAGTTACTTTAAATGCCACTTGTTTGACAGATGTTATCTTTTAAAATAGAGGGTCTGGCCTAGAGATACTCAGAAGCTAGAGATGGACGAACAGATAGCTAATGAGGTTGAACTTAAATGTAAGGGAATGGATAGAAGTGAAGGCAGTTCATTAGTGGGTCTAGAAGTAATATTACCATTTTAAGGTGGGCATGATTGAAAGGGGTTGCATAGAGCCATGTATCCTGATTAATACTACAAATATAAATAAGTTCTTGCATGAACTACTTCAAAAGTATGAATCTTGTACAAAGAGTCAATAATAGAGGAGTGCAGGGGGGAAACTACTATTGCATGCCATGGTCTATATTTAAAAGGAAGATAACAAGACCACAGCAATACCAGCGGTAAATAATTGGGGGAGGAAGGACAAGAGTTAAGGGGGACATTTGGACTTTCTATTTGGTGAGCGTGTGTTTATCATTTTTTGGTTTTTTTTTTCTCTTTGGAGCATTGAAAATTGTCTAAAAACGAGAGTGTCGATGATTGCACAACTAAGGATAGCGTGAGACATGGATTGTTGACTCTGGACGTTGTCCATGATGCCCAATGGATGGAGGTGGCTGAAGGATACATGACTGAGAAGTAGATGGCAAACTGTGGTGTCTACAGATGATGGAATGTTGTGCAGCTACAGAAAGGAATGAAATCGTGAGGCACGTAACGAGGTGCATGAAACTTGAGGATATTATGTGGTCAAAATTACCCACAAAGAAGAAATATCATATGGTCTCTTTTAGAAAATACCTATAAGAAAATTGGGGCTTAGATTGTGAGCTCTTACAGCTGTCACATTTAGTCCAGAGCTGTCAATGTTATTTCTAGATTTTGAGATGCTGTGCTCTATGTGTGTAACCTGGTATCTCCCTGGAACTTTGGCTGCCTGTGTGATACCTGAGTCTCAGAGCTGGAGTTCTGCAGCCCTGAAAGTCAGCATTGCTACGTACAACTGTTAAAGGAACTGAAAAAGAGATAAGGCTTCAATTAGAGACAAAAACAAATCTCATCAGGTCAGGACTGAGGTAAATCAGAATAGAGGGGTAAGGATGACATTGTCTGGGTTTTAGAACGTCACCTACTGTATGAGACCAAAGGAAGAGAGGATCGTTTTGTCCAAAACCTAACTTTTCTGTAGCACAAGATCTAACCTAACCTGTCTGGATCGATCATTTAAACAACCCTAATGAGAATGAGGGCTTGTAATTCTGTATAGCTTAAGGTAATATCTGGATGCATCCCAGAGTATGTTGGGCAGGTTCTTAAAAAGTATTGGCAAAGTTCCTTGAGGGACGGGGGTAAAATATGGAACTATTAAGCTTTACTACCAGGGAAACCCCTGATGCTGTCTCAAACATTAGGAACTCCCAAGGCAATAGACCAAGCCGTTGATCTTGAGGCTTGCTTTTATGACATTTCTTTCTATAGTGGAAAACCTAAGCCTACCTGTAATTATGCCTAACAGCTACTTCCAGAAAACCTCATTTGTTGCTCACATGTGGCCTCTCTCGCTCTGAGTCCAACTCTGCAAGGAAAATCATTACCGTCTTCCTCATATGGGACATGACATCCAGGGGTAAAAGTCTCCTGGCAACGTGGGACATGACTCCCAGAGACGAGCCTGGCCCTGGTCTTCCTGACCAAAAGAGGAAAAGAAATATAATAAAATAAGATATCAGTGGTTGAGCGAGCTCAAATAGAGTTGAGTGGCTACAGTGGAGGTTACTCTTGTACAAGCTTTAGCTAGATATTGCTAATTACCACGGTTTGCCAAACCCTAAGCAAAACATTCCTGTTAATCCTAAAGAAACCTAGGGTTCCATCTGAGATTCTACAAAAGTTTCACATACCTAGATTACTTTCCAGAAACCTACAAACTCCAGATGGGCTCCTGGGCCAGATAAGTCCTGAAACCCAGAGGGGCCAGCCTCTCCCAGAACATCAACTAGTTCCATCCTCCTATCCCGTATTGTCGATATCCCTTTCCAACATGAAAAAAGCTAGAAAGGGCAGAGCCCAAATATCCCTAAAGATTGGGAGAAAGATGAAAGCAGAAAGAGGAGTTATAACAGAGAAGATAGGATTTAACAAATGAGTGACTGCTCCATCATTCTACTGATATTTCTTTTAGTCTCCAGTGTTTTGGAGCAGTTAGAAGGAAACACTTGAAATTGTGGAACAGTAACCCATACCAAACTCTGAAATATGTTCTATAACTACTTGTTACAATATACTTCGAAATTTATTGCTTTTTTTGTGTATATATTTCATAATAAAGGGTCTGGGGTAAACTAATAAAAGAAGGGAAACAAAATGCTGAGAAAGCAATGATCTGTACATAGGGTTTTTGTATAAGCTATTTATTCGACCCAACGTTATAATTAGCAGTTTTAGCATTATGTTAATGAATAAAATTATCCCTTAGCATTTTTATGTAAATAAGGACATATACATACATATTTCCCCTTCCATTTCCAGCTGGGACACAAACCTGACCCTTCACCTGCTCAGCTTGTCCACCTGAGGCCAAGAATCTGGCTGCCCATGTGTGGCCACGGATGCTCCTTCACTTAGAAAAGTTCACTGTTACCTGTACTCACCTCTCCTCCTGGCTGGGTGTCTTCCTGCAAACTTAGCCTCTGAAAATAGGATCAAGACTGATCCACGTGCTAAGAGTCAGATAAAGTCCCCACTTGCTGCTAGCCCGCTGCAGACTCTTATAACTGGGTTGGCTTTCTGATTCTTTCATCAGATATTTACTGAGTGACTGTTAGGAGTCAGATACTGTGCTAGGCACTATGGCTACAAAAATCAATAATATTGATTATTATCAAGGAGTTTTCCTTGTCTTAGAGAGGAAGACATGCAAACTACCAGCCCCCAGTGTGGAAAGCATTCTAATGCTAATTGAGCAAGAATTTGGGAAGTAGAGTCTATGAGCCAGTGCTGGTGCTGAGCCTTTAAAACGAGCAGATGTTCAGCTGGTGCCAGGGTGTTTTCGGGACAGGGCAAGTTGTAGAAAGAGTGTGGGGAGGGAGAGTTGGAAATGATACCCAGAGGAGCAGAAATAGCCTGTGCATGGTAAAGCACAGGGCATTTGCAGGAGCTCTGAAAATTCAGTTGGGCTGGATCATGCTGCGTTCCCAGGGGGTGACAAGGACAAGGCTGGAGATGGAGGCAGGAGGCAGCGGAAGAAGGGGACTGTCTGCCAAGCAGAGACCTTGGGCTCTCTCCTGGTGAACTGAGGAGTGAGATGGCTGGATTTGGATCTGTACTTTTGCATGACCACTTTAGCTGAAGTGTTGGGGAGAGATTGAGTGGGAGAAGCTTGGAAGTGGGGAGATCATTGAAGTACTGGAGAGTTGAGAAGGTAGAGTTGACTTGATAAGTGCTTGGGCTAGAGGAAAGATGGGTCCTGAATGAACACTTAGTTTATGGGATATGACTGGGCAACTAGGTTGCTACAGAGAAAGGAATATAAGAGGCCATTCAGGTTTCATAGGAGATACTTACAGGATCTGAGGTGCTCGTGGGACATGCAGGTGCAGATGTCCAGGAAAGAGCATGCTATGCAAGTCTGGTGCTCTGGTCACGGATCTAGGATGGTGAGTACATTCAGGAGTCGTGAGTATTCACAGAGGGAATGACGCTATGGCCTTCGGTGACATTGCCTGGGGAGAATGTATAGGTTGGAAAAGGAAGAAAGCTAAAAAACTAAGAGAACACTAATGTTTAAAAGTTTGAAAATAGAACATGAATCAACATAGGAGACTATTGTGAAGTGGTCAGAAAGGAAGACAGAAAGCCAAGAAAGAGGTTTTTGTCTTTCTCTTAAAATTGTTTCTAATTAAATAGACTCTAGCTTCACAGAAAAATAATGCAAAAAGCACAGTGTTTCCATATATGGACCAGCCCCATTTTAACACTTTTCATTAGTGTGGTACCTCTGTGACAATTGATGAAAAATACTAAAATTGTAGCATTAACTGAAGTCCATTGTTTACATTAGGGTGTATTTTTTTTTTAACCAGCGTATCACCCTATGATTAACACTTTGCATTAGGGTGGTGTACTTGTTATATTTCATGAAAGAACATTTTTATAATTATACTATTAACTATGGTCCATTGTTTACAATAGGGTTCACTGTGTTGTACAGTTCTTTTTTAACATTTAACATTTGTTCCGCCTATTATTTATTTTTATTCTGTATGTTCTACTCATCTGTTGAGAAGATAGACAAAAGGAGCATCAGACACAAGGTTTTCACAATCACACAGTCACATTGTGAAAGTTATATCATTTTACAATCATCTTCAAGAAACATGGCTACTGGAACACAGCTGTACATTTTTAGGCAGTTCCCTCCAGCCTGTCCACTACATCTTGACTAACAAGGTGATGTCTATTTAATGCATAAGAATAACCTCCAGGATAACCTCTCGACTCTGTTTGGAATCTCTCAGCCATTGACACTTTATTTTGTCTCTTTTCACTCTTCCCCATTTTGGTCGAGAAGGTTTTCTCAATCCCTTGATGCTGAGTCTCAGCTTATTCTAGAATTTCTGTCCCATGTTGCCAGGAAGGTCCACACCCCTGGTAGTCATGTCCCACATAGACAGGGGGAGGGCAGTGAGTTTGCTTGTTGTATTGGCTGAGAGAGAAAAGCCACATCTGAGCAACAAAAGAGGTTCTCTTGTGGGTGACTCTTAAGCCTAATTTTAAGTAGGCTTGACCTATCCTTTGAGAGGTTAAGTTTCATATGAACAAATCCCAATAGCAATCAGCCTATTGCTTTGATTGTCCCCACTGCTTGTGAGAATATCAAGAATTCAACTTGGGAAAGTTGAATTTTCCCCTTTTCTCACCATTCCCCAAAGGGGACTTTGCAAATACTTTTTTTTTACATGGGCAGGTACCAGGAATCGAACCCGGATCCTCTGGCATGGCAGGCAAGCGTTCTTGCCGCTGAGCCACCGTGGCCCACCCTGCAAATACTTTTTTATTCACTGTTCAAATCACTCTGAGATTTATTGGGGCATCACTCTGGACAAACCAACAAAATTTCATGCCCTACTCAAGTTCATTCATTTTTAACGCCATCCCAGTCTCTGATAATTTGTATTCTAGTTTCTGACTCTATTTGCTTATTCTAATTATTTCATATTGGTAAGATCATTCAATATCTGTCTTTTTGTGTCTGGCTTTTTTCATTCAAGATGATGTCTTCAAGGTTCATCCATGTGATCACATATATTAGGCCTTCATTACTTTTTATGACTGAATACTATTCTGCTGAATGTATATACCACATTTTGCTTATCCATTCATAAGTGAGGGACACTTGAGTTACATCTATCTTTTAGCAATTGTAAATAAGGCCGCTATGAACATCAGTATGCAAATACTGATTCAATCCTTTTGGGTATATACCTACTAGAGGGATTGCCAGGTCATATAGTAACTCGATAACTAGCTTTCTAAGTAACCACCACACCGTCTTCCACAGTGGCCGCACTGTTTTACATTCCCATCAGCAATGAATGAGTGTTCCTACTCCTCTACAGTCTCTCCAACACTTCTAATTTTCTGTTTTATTTTAATAGTAGCCATTCTAATGAATGTGAAATGGTATCTCATTGTGGGTTTGATTTGCATTTTCCTAATAATTAATGCTGTAGAGCATCTTTCATTGTACTTTTTAGTCAGCTGTATATCCTCTTTGGAGAAATGTCTATTAACGTTTTTTGCTCATTTTTAAATTGGGTTGCCTTTTTGTTGCTGAGTTGTAGAGTTTCTTCTTATATACTACATGTTAAACCCTTATTGGATGTGGTTCCAAATATTTTCTCCCATTGAGTAGGTTGTCTTTTCACTTTCATGATAATGTCCTTTGATGCACAAAAGTTTTTAATTTTGATGAGGATTCTTCTGTTTTTTCTTTTGTAACTTGTGTTTTGGGTGTAAAGTCTAAGAAACCACTGTCTAACATAAGATCCTAAAGATGCTTCCCTATATTTTCTTCTAGGAGCTTTAAAATCCTGGTTCTTATATTTAGGTCTTTGATCCATTTTGAATTACTTTTTGTATATGGTGTGAGATAGGGCTCCTCCTTCATTCATTTGCATATAGATATCCAGTTCTCCTAACCCCATTTGTTGAAGAGACTATTCTTTTCCATTGAATGGACTTGGCAGCCTTGTCAAAAATCAATTTGCCATGACATAGGGTCTATTTCTGAACTCTCAATTCCATTCACCCATATGTCTATCTTTGTTCCAGTACCATGCTCTTTTGACAATTAGAGCTTTGTAATATGCTTTCAAGTTAGGAAGTATGAGTCCTCTAATTTCAATCTTCTTTTTCAATATGTTTTTGGCTATTTGGGGCCCCTTACCCTTCCAAATAAATCTGACAATTGGCTTTTCCATTTCTGCAAAGTAGTCTGTTGGACTTTTGATTGAGATTGCATGGAATTTGTAAACCATTTTCAGTAGAATTGACAGCTCAGCAATATTTAGTCTTCCAATCCATGAGCTTGAAATGTCCATCCATTTATGTAGATCTTTGATTTCTTTTAGCAATGTTTTAAAGTTTTCCATGTATAAGTCCTTTACATCGTAGTTAAATTTATTCCTAGATATTTCATTTTTAGTTGCTATTGTAAATTGAATTTTTCCTTGATTTCCTCCTCAGATTGCTCATTACTAGCGTATAGAAACACTAATGATTTTTGCGTGCTGACCTTGTACTCCACCACTGCTGAATTCGTTTATTAGCTCTAGTAACTTTGTTGTAGATTTTTTAGGATTTTATATAGGATCCTGTCATCTGCACAAATAGTGAAGTTTTTACTTCTTCTTTCCAATTTGGGTAACTTTTATTTCTTTTTCTTGCCTAGCTTCTCTAGCTAGAACTTCTAGCACAATTTTGAATAATAATAGGGACAGTGGGCATCCTTATCCTGTTCCTGATTTTAGAGGGAAAGCTTTCAGTCTCTCACCATTGAGTATGATGTTAGCTGTGGTTTTTTCATATATGTCCTTTATCATGTAGAGAAAATTTCTTTCTACTCCTAATTTTCTAAATGTTTTTATTAAGACAGGATGCTGGATTTTGTCAAATGCATTTTCTGTGTCAGTTGAGATGATCATGTGTTTTTTTCCCCTTCACTTTGCTAATGTGGAATATTACATTAATTGACTTTCTTATGTTGAACCACCTTTGCATACCTGGGATAAAAACCCACTTGATCACGGTGTACAATTCTTTTAATATGCTGTTGGATTCAGTTTGCAAGTATCTTTATGAGGATTTTTGCATTTATATTCATAAGAGAAATTGGTCTGTAATTTTCTTTTCCTATAGTATCTTTATCTGCCTTTGGTATTAGGGTGATGTTGGCTTCATTGAATGAGTTAGGTAGTGTTCCCTCCTTTTCAATTTTTTCTTGAAGAGTTTGAGCAAGAATGGTACTAATTCTTTTTGGAATATTTGATAGAATTCACCGGTAAAGCCATCTGGTTCTAGGTTTTCCTTTTGGGGGAAATTTTTGATGATTGATTCAATCTCTTTACTTTTAATTGGTCTGTTGAGATCTTCAGTTTCCTCAAGAGTCAAGTAGGTTGTTTGTGTGCTTCTAGAAATTTGTCCATTTCATCTAGGTTGTCTAATTTGTTGACATAAAGTTGTTCATGGTATACTCATGATTGTTTTTATTTCTATGGGATAAGTAGTAATGTCCCTGCTCTCATTTCTGATTTATTTATTTGTTTCTTCTCTCTTTTTTAATTTGTTAGTCTACCCAGGAGAGAGTTTTGAAGAGAAGAGATGGTGATATGGGATGGGGACCAGGAGTTGAGCTTGGCAACAGATCCTCCAATCCACTGGTAGAGTATTTCAGTGGAAGGAAGGGAGACTGAGAGTGGGAAGCAGGTTGCCATGGAGAGAGGAGTAATTGGGAGTGGCATCAGTACATGTTGTAGACAGTACTTTCTAGAAGATTGACTATGAGGAAAGGACATGAATAGCCAGAGGAGGTTAAGAATCAAGGAAGGGTGGGGACCCCTTAAAAGAGAGATACAACAGAAGAGAGGGGCTTTTGGAAGAGGGGGTGGCAGGAAGGGGAATTTAAGATCCAGGCAGGGCTGGCTTCATGGGTGTGCGACCAATGCAGCTGCACAGAGCCCTGTCATAGATTCGTTTAAGTGAATCCCTACCCCAGTGTTTCCAGAATTAGAATGGTTGTTTGACTTTGCCAGTTTTGTTTTTCTTTACTGCCCTTTCTTGTCCAGGGACCTAGTTCTCTGTCAATTCTCTTTTCAGATGCCAGTTGCTCATCTGCCCAAATTTCCATGCGTAAACTGCCCTTGATTTTGTTTGCTTGCAACTGGCTCTGTCTCTCAATTGCCTGTTCCATTTAATGGGGCATGTCCCATGGTAGATTTCATCCCTGTCAAATTATCCCTCCTGTCTTATTGGACAGGGTTATAGTTTGAATCAGAGCTCAATGGTTACTAGAAACAGAAACTTAAAGAAAGGGATGATGATTAAAAGGATAAGGGAACATGAGAAAGCTGCAGGGGGCCTAAATTTTTTTCTTTCTTTCTCTCTCTCCTTCTCTTTTTCTCTCCTTCCATCCTCCTCCTCTCCTTCTCATTTTTTTTTCTTGTTTTTAGCCTCTCCTGGTCTGTTTTATTCTCTTTGAACATTATCTTGTTCTGCTTCTGCTGGTCCTTCTCCTCACCCCACCTTGCAATTTTGTCTAGCATATGGCTTGGGTTTGTCCTAGCATTAATCCAGCTACCATGCTATGTGGCCTTTATCTCAAATGCCTACTATCAAATACTCTTAGTTTGCAAATGCAAGGGAGAATTGCACTCACCAGCTTATATAAGCTTCTGTTAAGTCAGGTGCTGACCCATGGTCTAGCCAGTGGCAGCTGGAGAGAGGGAAGGATAACATAAGACAAATCATGGCCATCTAAATTTGCTCTTTCAGAGGGGCTAAAGCAGAGCTCAGTTCCCCAAAAAAGTGAACAGAACCCAAAATACGTCATCTATTGTCAGATGACCTATTAACTCAGGCCATATTCTGAAATATGAGAGAGCCCTCTGGTTGGTATTAGCGATTCTTACTTAATTTTCTCTCTTGTCTCGCTGCTTAAAGGAGAGAATGGGCAAGTCATTTACAAAACTTGGCTCTGGTGGCAAAAGTTCAGCCCTACAGCCAAATGCCTTCTCTCTGGTCAGCTCTCCCCAGTCTTTCATCCAGTTACTCAGCATTTCAGGAAGAACCAAGGACCACTGTCCCTTCCGGAGGCCTTGAGTGAATCATGTGGGGACTCCCAGCAAGCAATTTCAGAACTCCTATTTCAGGAAAGGACCCTCCTAGGGAGATGGACAGGCAAGTCTGAGTTGGTCTACAAGTAGGAAGAAAGCCTTGAGAAGGTCTTTCCGAGTCAAGTCAGATGTTGAAATCCAGAACAGGAGTGCTTAGAGAGGATCCTGACCCGAGGCAGGAGATGGGTAAGGTCATGTCTCAAGGACAAACTTCAGTCTTTTCTTTCCAACAGGTGTAGTGTTGCTGGTGAGAGAGGAAACTTCTCTCCTCTTCTCCCATGTTTCTGTCTCTGTCTATAGTGCTGACAGAACTTTGATCACTCTTCTCCCCAACCAGGGTGAGTGTTGGCGGAAAACTTATGCTCCCTGGTACAGCTTCTCTCCCCACATGAGGATGAGGATCTGTTAGAGTCTAAAGGTGACTGCCCACTTCTTCTCTTACTTCCTTCTTGCACTGGCATGCCTAGAGCAATCAAAGAGAAACAACCGAGCTACAGCCTGACCAGTAGACCCAGTTTTCCCACTTCAACCTTTAAAAATATTGCACAAGTAAATATTTTTAATGAAATTAAATTTAGAAAGTACAAATGAGCAAAAAAAAAAAAAAAAAAACACAGTCTCCTGCAACCCCACCGTGCTCAATGGCTACTGTCCACATGTCGATGTATATCCTTTTAGACTGTTTTTAGGCACGTGTGTGATGTTTATTTACAAAAAAAAAAAAAGGAGTCATATTAGGCAATGTTCTTTTGCAACCTGGCATTTTAAATTAAACATGCTGTGACTCTATGTCCATATCAATCTATATGGGTGTTTTCGTTTTCCAGCTGCTAAAACAAATACCATATAATGGGTTGACTTAAGCAACAGGGATTTATTTGCTCGTGGTTTTGCAGCTAGAAGAAGTCCAAAATTGAGGAGTCAGGAAAATGGTGCTTTTCCCTTGAAGAATGTGGCATTCTGGGGTTGGCTGCTGGCCATCCTTGATCATAGTTATAAATGGTTTCACACCCAGAGGCCCAAGGTTTAGGACCTGGACATATCTTCTGTGGTGACATGAGTCAATCCCCAACAACGGGCCTACAGCAGCCTTTTGAATGGGTACATTCTACTCCGAGGCATGGTTGTTCCCTCATTTATTAATCAGTTCCATCAGTGGATGCTTAGGGCTTCTCCAGAGTTCTCCTGCTGTATAAGCATCCTTGGACATGCATTTCTGAGCACTATTTGATCATTTCTTGAGAATATATTCTTTGAAACACAATTGCTGGGACAAAGCAGATATATTTATTCAAGACTTTTGCTATATATTGCCAAATTAATCTCCCACCAAAGGTTACCAATTTACCCCTCTGTAGCAGTTTCTGAGAGGCCTAGTTTCTCTGTACCATGGCCATATTTGGCTTATCTCTGCTCCCAGGTAATAGTGTCTGAAGAATCACTCATGTGTGTGAAGAGGTAGATGTGGACAGTGGATCAGCTGTATCCTTAGCCAGCCCTGGGACCTCTGTAAGCCATGGGGGCAAGTCTCCTCCTTTGTAAAACAAGCAGGCGCAATCACAAGCAAATCTCCAGAAACTTAGGCCAATGGTCCTGGGCCTCCCCAGTCCTAGCCTGGCCCTTCTCTGAGGGTCTGGGCTCAGAATACTGCCCAAGGCTCAGGCCACTGCTGCCACCTCCCGCCCAGGTTGCACCCTCACCTCCCTGCCTGGCTCCTCTGGCACAGTCCCTCTGGGCTAGGCCGGGCCAGCCTGTAGCAGGAAGCATTCGGAATACAGGCATTTTAGCAGCTTCCCTGCAGAGCTCAGCTTTCAAAAACACCCTTGTGACTCCCTCCTTGAGGCCCGGCTGGCTTTCTGTGACAGGTTTATGGGAAGTTTGGAGCTGCTTTGTTACTAAGTTTACCACTTTTCCCCCACCACCACCTGAAAAACAAATTTTGTTAAATCACTCAGCAAGCCTCAGTGCTAATCAGAGACCACAGACCTAAAGAAGGGAGAATGCAGAAGCAAAGCAAATAGCCCCCACTGTTCCGTTGATCTGTTTCTCTCTTTCTCTGTTCTTTCTTATCTAGTTCCACAGCACAGTGTCTCTCTCCAGCTGGTGAGGATAGCGTCCCCGCCCCCCTCATCTGCATGCTGTTGTCCACACTGGCCCGAACCTCCACAGAGAAGGCTGTTGACTTATGGAGAATGGATTTTCATTCGGTCTCATCCTACCTTCAGCTCCCCATCCTCTCCCATTTGACTCCTAATTCATTAATGCCTCCCTCCCCACCTTGATTGATTGATCTGATTACTCTTTGATATAATATGTTATTTTACTCCTTTGTGTACCACTGTGCCGGTCTGACTCTGTTCTGTAACCCAGAAAAGCCATGTCCTTTCATTTTCTTTCAGTATTGCTAGGTGGGACCTTTCTCTGATTGTTTCCATGACGATGGGACCCACCTGATTGTGGTAGTAACTTTTGATTAGGTGGTTTCCATAGAGATGTGTCTCCACCTATTCAAGGTGGGGCTGCTTCCTGGAGCCCTTCAAAAGGGAACCATTTTGGAGAAAGTTTTAGAGTTACCAGAACCGACAGAGCCCCAGGGAAGCTGTTGACAAAGCCTAGAGAGAAAGGTAGCAGATGTCACCATGTGCCTTTCTGACTGAGAGAGAAACCCTGAACATAATTGGCCTCCTTGAACCGAGGTGTTTTTCTCTGGATGCCATAGTTTGGACATTTTTATAGCCTTGCCTTAATTTGGACATTTTCATGGCCTTAGAACTATAACCTTGCAATTTAATAAATCCCCCCCTAGTTAAAAAATTTTTATTGATATATATTATATATTCACATGCCATTTAATTATCCAAAGTATACAATGGTTCACAATACCATCATATAGCTATGCGTTTATCATCAAAGTTGACAGTTTTTTTTTCTTTTGAAAAATAACATATATACAAAAAAGCAATATGTTTCAAGGAACATTGCAGCAATTAGTTGTAGAACAGATTTCAGAGTTTGGAATGGGTTACAATTCCACAATTTTAGGTTTTTACTTCTATCTGCTCTAAGATACTGGAGACTAAAATCAATATCAATGTAATAATTCAGCACTCATACTCATTTGTTAAACCCTACCTTCTCTGTATAACTCCACCATTACCTCTGATATTTCTCCCACTCTTTAGGGGTATTTGTGCTATGCCCATTTTAACTTTTTCATGTTGGAAGGGGCTATCAATAATATGGGATAGGAGAAATAAATTCCCCTTTTTAAAAGTCATTCCATTTCAGCTATATTGCATTCTGGCAGCTTTTACAAACTAAAACATCCACTGACTACTCATTTGATAGTATGACACTCAGGCACCCAGGAGATGCTAAGGGGCCTGTTACAGAGCCTTCTCTCTACTTAGGGGTTGCCTGGCTCTGGAGGATGTAAGGATGCAGCAGCAGAGAGAGAAATGACAATGGGGGAAAGGTTTACAATTTCACCAGCGTAAGGTAGCATCCTATTTTCTGTTTGTTTTATTATTGTAGAGAAGTTGCCAAGCTTTTCCCAGATGTAGCCTTGGAAAGCACTGTAACTCTTAGCAGTGTCCTGGGGTCTCCATTCTGCTGGGAGACACAGCAGATGATTGCAGAGGGGAGCTGCCTTGCCAACAGAGCTTGCAGCAAACACTTCACCTAGGACATCATGGCCAAGAGCTTTCCCACTTAGCACATGTTGAACAAGATTTGCTAAACTCCAGAGCTAGAGAGGATTTAAAGATTACTTTTGTCTAACTGCTTCATTTTCAACTATCTTTTTCTTTCTTCTCTCTCTCTCTCTTTTTTTAAAAACCATCCAGGGAAGTAAGTGCAGTGAAAAGAATACTGGCCTTGGATGCTGAAACCAGGATCTTGCATACGTAGTGTATAAACTTAGATGAGTCACTTAACATCTCTGGTCTCGGTTTCAATATTTATAAAATCATGGTTCTAAAACCATATGATCACAGACTGAGCTCATAAAGAAAAAATCTATTACTTTAGAAATAGACTTTTGTCTCCATTTTACAGGTAGGGAAACTGAGGCCTGTGGGCAGTGGATGAGCTGCTAGGCTCAACCAGTTTGGGTTCTAGTATTGGTCCTGCTCCTGATTGGTTCAGGAAGTTGGCCAAGACATCCACCCTCCTGGGGTCCCAGTGCTGGAATGACTCTCTTCCCACTGCAGCACACTGGGAGGGTCGAACCAAGGCATCATCCCTGCGCTTGGAGTGTCGTTGGGGGTGCTACGGAATCCCAATCACCACTGTTACTTCCTCCATTACATGGGGCTGACCCCTGAGCAATGGTTCAAAGCTTCTTATGTCTGAACCTGACATTCATATCCTTAAACCACCCTCTCAGAGACTCCCCAGTGCCCCACAGTGGGACAGATGGACTCTTGCTGCTTCCCACTGCAGAGATACAGAGGGAGCAGCCAGAAGGTCAATAGCAACATAACCCAGAAGAGAAGGGAGAGACCAAGCCACAGCACCATGTGCCTTGCCATGTGACAAACTAAGGACCAAGCATCACCAGCAGCCAGCCCCAGAATGTCACAGTCTTCAAGGAGAAAACATCGTCTTGATGATGCCTTAATTTGGACTTTTTCCCAGCCTTAAACCGAGTGAATAAATTTCCACTGTTGACCCTGATCCATTTCATGGTGTTTGCTTCAAAAGTCCAGGAAAATAAAAGAGGCCCCTTTAAATACAGAGCTTTATTGATGCATTTAAGGATTGATTTATATGTCCTCAAACCTTGTATTGGGGCAGCTAACAAAAATCCTGGATGGCATCTTCTTCTGCAGTTCCCAAACCCCACCTGAGCAGGAGAACCTTTTGGAAAACATAAAACAACTTTCCAGGGCCCATCCCAATCGGAACCTTCAGAGACCAGGGCCCAGTAAACTCTATTTTTAAAACGTTGATCATGCTGAGGCTGGTCAAAGGGCTGGCATTTGGGACAAGGTCAGCTGATCTCAGTCTCCCATTTTACAGCTGAGTAAATGGAGACCCAGTGAGGGCCAGCTCATTCACAGAGCAGGTGGGGGAGGAGAAAGGGCAAGCAGAGGTATCTGCCGCTCAACATTCAGAAACTCATTCCTCGCTTAGATTTTAATCCAAGTCAGCTGGGAAGCTACATTATCAAAATTTCCTTCAGCTGCAGGAATTTAGGAACATGCATCTGACCCCATGATAATCCCAACTCCTCAATTTCCCTTCCGTGAGGGTTCCCAGCTTCCCAGCGAGGCAGGGGCGGCGGGCGTGTGCTAAGTGGGCCTGAGAAGAAGGGGAGAAAGTCCCAAGGAGGGCGGCGGTCCTGCCTGACCTCCTGCTGGGGTCTCGAGTCCTTAGAATCCTCATCACCCAGAAGTCAACGTCAGGGCAGGGTTTGGGAGCTCTCTATCTAGGAAATACCAGTGGGGCTCTGCCAATCCACAGAGCCCAGTATTCCAACCCTTAAGAAAGTGGCAGCCCCCCGGGGGCCTCCCCCAAGTCCCCACCTGTTCCCTTGGCACCACCACCACCCCTGCCCTTACTTCCACCTGGAAGTGCTAGGAAGGCCTTTAATCTTACCTCCTGCATGACGATTTCTCTGATTATTTCAGCCTCTGCAGTGGCAGCAATTCGACAGGGCAGCAGGTACCGGCTCCGTGACCGTGTGTGTGCAGGTCTCTCTCTCTCTCTCTGTCCGTCTCATCTCTACCACCAGCCAAGGCCTCACTTCTGCACTTGTGCCATGGCTGAGGGAAGCCTCCTCTGAGCGTGGGGGACACGGTCTTGTCCAGCTGCCCTACAGGCAGCTCAGAGCCTTTGACCTTTTCTTCTTTGCATCTCAAGCATTTAGCACAGCACCTGGGGCATAGTAGGGTTTTTAATCCATAAAAGCTCCAGGTTCCAGGCCAGGGTTAGGATGGGAATAAGGAGGCAGAAGCTACAAAGTTACAAGAAACTTTTAGAATCTTAGAGTTATTTCCAGGGCTTACTGGGACAGCAGTCTCCAAAGTATCATTTGGAGACTCCTTGGGGATCCCTGAGATCCTTTCAGGTGGTCCCTGAGGTCAAAACCATTTTCATAATAATGCTCAGATGTTATCGGCCTTTCCCACTCTCATTCTCTCAGGAGTATATACTGGAGGTTTCCAGAGGCTGCATGACATGTGATATCAGAAAAGACTGAATGCAGGGCAGACACAGGGATGCAGCCGACTTCTATTAAACTAGACACTGAAGAGATTTGCAGCAATGCAAAATAATGCCGCCCTTCTCAATAACTCTTTCTTTCCCCTTTGGAAAATATAGTTATTTTTCATAAAGAATATGGTATTTATGCTGATGTAATTAATGTATTGTAATTTTAATTTATTATGGTTCTTTTTAAATGAGTGGGTTCATAAATATTTTAAAGATTTCTGTTTTAATTTCTACTAATCCTAATATCAATTGTACAACCCACACAATCAAGTAATTTGGGCTCCTCCATACTTTTTAAGAGTAAAAAGGGGTCCCAAGACCCAAAAGTTAAAAAATCTTTGCACTGGAACATGAATATTAAATGCTTGCCTGTAGCCAGCACCCCTTCCCCCTACTCGCCTAGCCTCTCTCTCTTTTATTCCTGGAGCCTCCGCTCATGAATTTTGGGATTACTCTCAGCCCTGGATAATCCACAGAGTGTGGCTCCCAGCAGCCCTCGGTGCTAGTATGCAAATGAGGGCGCAGCTGCGTCACAGGGAGCTTAGCCAGGGTCCCTGGGCGCTGCCCGCAACCGCCAGCAGCCCTTCTCATCCTCCTCTTTGTAGAGGCCCACGGTTCTCTCCTATCACCTCAGAAATTCACTTCCATGCAACTTGACCAATCCCCAGACCAGCCCTTCTCAGCTCGCAGGCCCTTTTTCCGAAAGCGAGAGTTGAGAGAAGGCTTCTCAAGGCCACAATCTCAGGATTAGCTGAATCCCAATTTTCACTCTCCCTTGGAGATGGCAGGGATGGGGGTGGGGGTGGGGGTGGGGGTCGGGGGCAGAAGAAGGGACAGCCCTTCCCAGAAGCCAGCAGCAGGGCCAGGGGCCTGGGGTGCTAATAGCCCCACCCCACCCCACCCCACCCCAGAACCCCAGAACCCATCAGACCCGGGGGACTGCCCTGAGGTGTAGACTGAAGCAAGATATGTGTGAGCTGGTGTTGTCACGAGAAGGTGGAACAACTGGTCTCTCAGTAGCAAATCAATTAAAACCCTTCAAGGCCTGGAGAGTCAAGTCACAAAGGACTTGCGATCTGCCTGGCGGAGAGCAAGCAGAAGGAAGGACGTGATGGGAGAACTGCCACCCCCCAACACAAGTAATAATAGCAGTGGCTGCGGTTGGTCATTAGCCCAGGCACACTGAGGCAGTTTTTGCACAACAACCCAGCGAAGCAAGCCCATTCTTGTTATTCCCTCCACTGCACAGATAAAGAAGCTGCAGCTGAACTAGTAAAGGGAACTTGCCACCTAATAGGGGGCAGGCCTGGGATCTGACTCCAGAATTCTTGCTCTGAACGATGGCACACACGGGGACGGAATATTTCATTATAATCAGCTAGGAGAGGGCTGCAGAGGGGGTTGGCCTCTTTGCTGACTGTTGCCATCAGGGAGGGGACCAGAGCAGCTCTGCTGAGAGCAACGCTGGCCACTTGTGCATGGCGAGCTTACCCCTCGGGGTCACTGTGGAGTTTGCTTCCCAAGCAGTGCATCCAGAGGGCACACCAGGAAGCACGGGTGGTGCAGGCAAACATTACAGAATTCTTTTCTGGCGAGCTGGGGCTGGCTATCTGGTTACACTGCCTTAAACATTTTCCAGGCCGGACTGGAGGGCCCACCACCTGTGTCCCCGTGTGTCTGTGGGCTGGGGCCACTTCCAACCCCCTTCCGAGGAAACCCTTTCCGGGCAGTGGGTCCTGCGGGCTGACCTCAAGAGGAGGGGGGCTGGCCATCCGGAGAGGACACAGCCAAGCCCGCTGGCAACGGGACTGCCACTACCCCCAGGGGGAGGAAGACGTTGGTGACATCCCAGCTCGCCACCTCCTGCATTTGACACAGCCTCAGCCAAGGGCGGGTGTACTTTGTGTTTATTTCCTCTAAGGATACACAGTTGGTTTATTTCTCCAGGGGCTTGAAAACCCACCCCTGGGTCAGGACAGCAGAGAACTGGGCCTTCACGTGATGCTGTTTTTAAAAAGTGGTCACACTGGCCGATGGCCGGGCTGCCACGGAGGTGCTCATTGTAGCACACGGCAGCCGGACTGAGGGTGCCCCCGCCTGAGTCTTCCTTTTTTTTTTAAACTTTTTTTTCATTATATAGTATAACATATATACAAAGCAAAGAAAGAAGAAAAGCAGCAGTTTTCAAAGCACTCTTCAACAAGTAATTATAGGACAGATCCCAGAGTTTGTCATAGGCTACCATACGATCCTCTCATATTTTTCCTTCTAGCTGCTCCAGAATATAGGAGACTAGAAGGAATAAATATTTTTTATCATCACGATCGACTTTTTTTTTCTTTTTTGTGAAAAATAAACGTGTCTACAAAAAAAGCAATAAATTTCAAAACACAGCACAACAATTCGTTGTAGAATATATTTCAAAGTTTGGTATGGTTGTAATTCCACAATTTTAGATTTTTACTTCTGGCTGCTCTAAGATCCCGGAGACTAAAAGAAATATCAATTTAATGATTCAGGAATCATACTCATTTGTTAAACCCTACCTTCTCTGTATAACTCCACCATCACCTTTTGATCTTTCTATCCCATTCTTTAGGGGTATTTGGGCTATGCCCGCTCTAATTTTCATGTTGAAAGGGGCAGTCAATAATATGGGATAGGAGAATGGAACTAGTTGATGTTCTGGAGAGGCTGGGCCCTCTGCATATCAGGACTTAATCTGACCTAGGGACCCATCTGAAGGTTGTAGGTTTCTGGAAAGTTATTGTAATACATGGAGCCTTTGAAGAAGCTTACATATTTCCCTAGGTGTCCTTTAGGATTGGCTGGAATGGTTTTAGTTGGGGTTTGGGAGATTTTAATAGGTAGCAATGTCTAATTGAAGCTTGTGTAAGAATGACCTCCAGAGTAGCCTCTTGACTCTATTTGAACTCTCCCAACCCCTGATACTTTATTAGTTACACTTCTTCTCCCCCATTTTGGTCAGGATGGAATCGTTGATCCCACGGTGCCAGGGCCGGACTCATCCCTGGCAGTCATCTCCCATGCCACCATGGACACCTTCACCCCTGGATCCTCATGTCCTATGTAGGGGGGAGGGCAATGATTTCACTTACAGAGCTGTGGCCCAAGTCTTTTTTACAACAAGGTCTTGGTAAAGAGCTAGGCAAATGCAGGAGTGCTGTGGGAAGATGTTGGAGTAGGAAGCCCCAGGGCTCAGTCCTTCCACCAAAACAGCGGGCAGGGACTGCCTGACACACTCTTAGGAAAGTCCGGAGGCCCTCAGAACACTCGACAGCATCCAGGGAAGAAGGCAGAAGAGGCTGGTAAATTACCGTAAAGAAGAGTAAACTGCTCTCTGCATGGTGGCTTGCGGAGCCTATTCCCCACTCTCACGGCAGGCTACCATGGGTCCAGCCCCTGGCTAACTTGCTGGTAACAGACGGGATGTAAAAATCCTCTTTCCTAAGACCAGGGGTGGGCATAGCCCACCCCTGATCAGAGCTTTTGATTTGCAAATTTGGATTTGGGGCGGGGGGGGGGCCAGCTCTGATGGCAGCAATTGTTTCTATCTGTCCCAGAGAGGGGCCGGGGGAGAGGAGAATTACAGAGCCTGTACTTCCTCGGAGTTGCACGGGACAGTGAGTTGAGGGGCTGCATAGTCTGGGTAGACCAGGAAAGCTCAGCTTTGAAGAACCATCACAGAAGCTCTTGCTGCCTTTCCTGATCCCCTCCGCAGGGCTCGTGGAGCCGGTCTGTACCCTCTCTGTGGGTCCCTGGCCCTGCTTAGGCCGGGAAAGACTTCCGTGGGAGGGGCCTCTCTGGCTTGCGCCCCCCCTCCAAGGATCTGCCCTCCAGGTAACAGCAGCTTGAGACAAAGAAAGGAGCGTAAGAAGCTACAGAAACTAGCCTGGGGCAAAGGCCTGCCGGCTTCATATACCCAGGAAAGGAGGCCTGTTCCCTGGGAAACAGGGGACAGAGGAGAGGAACCCAAAACAACTAGCCGGCCGAAGCCCAGGACAAGACAGGGAACACCCTGCACTGTGTTCCCCTGGGCAGACCTTCCTGATAGGAGGGCTGCAGGCTCAGGAAATCTCTGTCTTACCACCAGCTGGTCACAAAATCAAGAAACAGACATCCCAGGGAATAAATCCCACAGTTAACATTTTAAAATGTTAAAGTGTACACTATGGAGGATGCAAGGGTAGTTCAGTGGTAGAATTCTCACCTGCCATGAGGGAGACCCGGGTTCAATTTTCCATCCCTGCATCTCCCAAACTAACCAACCAACAAACCAACCAAAAAAAAACAAAAATTCAACAAATGGTGCTGGAATAACAGGATACTCACATGGAAAAATAATGAAACGTGACCCTGCCATACAGTATACAAAAAAAAAAGTACAATATGCAATAAAATAATACAAGACAAACAAAGGAACAAGAAATGATGGCCTATCCAAAAGAAGAGGATAAAGATCCAGGAAATACCAAAGAAGATGAAAATATGGACAAACTGAACAAAGCCTTTAAAAATATGATCTTAAAAATGATCAAGGAGATGAAGGAAAATATAGAGAAAAAAAATAAAAGGCACCAGGTAAACAGTGAATGAGCAACATGACAGTCTGAGTAAAGAGATAGAAATTTTGAAGACCACAATAACCAGAATGAAAAATGCCCAGGAGAGTTTCAAGAGCAGATTGGACCTGGCAGAAGAAAGAATCAGTGAACTTGGAGACGATACACTTGAAATAAATCAGGCTGAGGAGCAGAAAGAAAAAAGAAATATTAAATGTGAAAATAGCCTAAGACCCCTCGGGGACACCATCAGGTGCACTGGTATATGCATTATGGGTGTGTCAGGAGGAGAAGAAAGAAAAAAAGGGTCAGAAGGAATAGTCAATGAAATAAGGACAGAGATCATCCCAAACTTTGCAAAAGGCATGAATATGCACATCCAAGAAGCCCAGGGAATGCCAAAAAGGATAAACATGAAGAGAAAAACACCCCGTCATATATTGATCACACTATTGAATGCAAAGGACAAGGAGGAAGTTCGGAAAGCTGCAAAACAAGAGCAACCTGTTATGTACAAGGGAGTCCCAAGTATATTGAGCTCTGATTTCTCTTCAGAAACCATGGAGGCATGAAAGGAGTGGGGTGAAATATTTAAGGTGCTGAAAGAAAACAACTGCCATCCAAGAAGATTATGTCCAGTAAGACTTTCTTTTAAAACTGAGGGAGAGGGTGCATGGGTGGTTCAGCAGAAGAATGCTCGCCTTCCATGCGGGAGACCCGGGTTCGATTCCCGAACCATGCACCCAAAAAGAAGAAAAAATGAGGGAGAGATTAAGGCATTCTCAGACAAATGAAAGCTGAGGGCACTTATCACCACTAGACTCACCTGATAAGCAATGCTAAAAGAAGTTCTTGAGACTGGAAGGAAAGGACACTGGGCAGGTGTCCAAAGTGGCAGGAAGAAATAAAGACCTGCGGTAAAGGTAACCATTCAGGTAATTATAAATGTCAGTACTATTGTAGTATATTGTTTGGTAAGTAACTGTACTTCTTACTTCCTACAGGTACGAAAAAGCAAATGCTTAAAAAGTAATGACAAACCTATGTTTTGGGATATATAATGTACAAAGATATGAGTGGTAATAAGTACAAAAAAAAAGTGAAGGGACAGAGGGGTATAGGAAAAGTATACGTGCATGCTACTGAAATTAAGCTTGTTATCAAACAAAATTTGGCTGTTATATATTTAGGATGTTATAATTTTAGCCCCATGGTTAAATTTTCCACAAGGAAAGTAGATAAACACACATACACACACACACACATAGAAGTGAGAAGGCACTCAATATAGTACAACACAAAAAAATCAAATAAGTATAAAAGTAAGAATGAATGGAAGTAAGGCACACAAAAGGTATAAGACATACAAAGGCTAAATAGCAAAATGGCAGAAGAAAGTCTTGTATTTAAATGTGAATGGATTAAACTCTCTCGCCAAAAGGCAGAGACTGGAAGAATAGATTTAAAAGCATGACAGCTATATGCTATCTGCAGGAAACTTACCTTAAATTCAAAGATACAAACAGGCCAAAAGTGAAAGGCTCGGCAAAAAAATATACCATGCAAGTAGGAACCAAAAGAGAGCTAGGGTGACTAACTATTATCAGATAACATAGACTTTAAGTCAAGAACAGTTACAAAGGACAATGATGGTCATTATATACTGGTAAAGGAGACAATTCAATGAGAAAATGTAACAGTTATAGATATATGTAGCTAACAACAGAGTCCCAAAATATATGAAGCAAATACTAACAAATTTGAAGGGAGAAATTGACAGTTGTGCATTAATAGTAGATTCTTTAATATACCACTCTAAATAATGAATAGACCATCTAGTCAGAAGATCAGTAAAGAAATGCAGATTTGAACGACACCCTAAACCAACTGTATCTCACAGACATATAGGGAACACTTCACCCAACAACAACAGAAAACACATTATTCTCTATTATATATGGATCATCCTCCAGGATAGACCATATATTAGGTCACAAAACAAATCTCTATAAATTAAGAAATATTAAATCCACAATGTATGCTCTCCAACCACCAAAGAATGAAGCTAGAAAGCAATAATAGAGGGAGAAGTGAAAAATTCACAAATATATGGAACTTAAACATCACCCTTTTAAACAGCAGTGGGTTAAAGAGAAAATTAGAAGCAAAATCAGAAAATATCTTGAGGTGAATGAAAATGAAAATGCAACATACCGAAACTTATGGGATGCAGTGAAGGCAGTACTGAGAGGGAAATTTATAGCTATAAATGCTTACATTAAAAAAGAAGAAAGACTTCAAATCAGAGACCTAACTTTAAACTGGAAGATGTAGAAAAAAGAAGAGAAACTAAACCAAAACCTAGCAGAAGGAAGAAAATAAGAAAGATTAGAGCAGAGATAAATGAAATAGAAAACTAGAAATAAAACTAGAAAACAAAAAACAACAAATCAACAAAATTAAATGCTGCTTCTTTGAAAGAATCAATAAAATTGACAAACCTTTAGCTTGACTGACAAAGGAAAAAGAGAGAGGATACAAATAACTCAAATCAGAAACGAAAAGAGGGACGCTACTACTGAACTTGCTGAAATGAAAAGAACTTTAAGAGGATATTAACTGTACACCAATAGCTTAGACAATCTAGGTGAAATTGACAGAGTCTCAGAAACAAACTACCTACATCGACTTAACAAGAAACAAAGCTCTCAACAAACCATTACTAGTTAAGAGATTGAATCAGTAAATCAAAAAACTCCCAACATGGCCCTGGTACCGTGGGATAAACAATGGCATCCTGAACAAAAGGGGGGAAAGAAGTGTAACAAATAAGGTATCAGTGGCTGAGAAAGTTCAAATAGAGTCGAGAAGCTACTCTGGAGGTCACTCTGATGCATGCTTCAGTTAGACACTGCTACTTGTCATAGCTTGTCAAACTCCAACCAAAACCATCCCTGCCAATCCTAAAGAACACCTAGGGTATCATATAAGACTCTACAAAGGTTCCATGCACTAGGGTAACTTTCCAGAAACCTACAACCTCCAGTTGGGTCCCTGGGCCAGATGATAAGTACTGAAATGCAGAGGGGCCAGCCTCTCCAGAACATCAGCTAGTTCCCTCTTCCTATCCCATATTATTGACAGCCCTTTCCAACATGAAAAAGTTAGAATGGGCAGAGCCCAAACACCCCTAAAAAGTGGGAGAAGGATCAAGGGTGATGGTGGAATTATACAGAGAACGTGGGTTTTAACAAATGAGTATGAGTGCTGAATCATTATATTGATATAGTTTTTAGTCTCCAGTATCTTAGAGCCACTGGAAGTAAAAATATTAAATTGTGGAATTGTAACCCATACCAAACTCTGAAATCTGTTCTACAACTAATTGTTGCGATGTGCTTTGAAATGTATCACTTTTTCAAATATACGTTATTTTTCACATACACAAAAAATGAAAGACAATTATGATGAAAAAAGAAGGATTAGAGGCTACCATTTAATGGAATCTTATACTCTTTGTTGTTAATTTAAAGAGTGATGAATTTTTATAATAACTTTTTAAAACTTAAAAAAAAATTCCAACAAAGAAAAGCCCAGGACCAGGTGACTTCATGGGGAATTCTATCAAATCAATTGTATCCTATCAAGAAGACTTAACTCCAATTTCATTTAAACTCTTCCAAAAAGAGGAGGGAACACTCCCTAACTCACTCTACAAGGTCAATGTCACCCTCATACAAAGTCAGTAAAGATACCACAAGGAAAGAAAACTATAGACCAATATCTCTTATGAGTATAGAAGCAAAAATCTTCAACAGAATATTAGCAAACTAGATCCAATAGCACATTAAAAGAAGTATACACCATAATCAAGTGGGATTTATCCCTGGTATGCAAGGTTGGGTCAACATAAGAAAATTAATTAATGTAATGTATCACATTAACAGAATGAAAGAGGAAACAGAGATCATCTCAATTGATGCAGGAAAGGCAGTGACAAAGTCCAGTACCACTTCTTAATAAAAACACTTAGAACACTAGGGATAGAAGGAAACTTCCTCAACTTCATAAAGGACATATATGAAAAGCCCACAGCTAGCGTCCTACTCAATGGTGAAAGACTGAAAGCTTTCCCTCTAAGATCAGGAACAAGACAAGGATGTCCATCGTTACCACTGTTATCCACATTGTGCTAGAGAAGTTAGGCAAGAAAAAGACACAAAAGTTATCCAAATGGGAAAAGAAGCAGCACAACTTTCCCTATGGCAGATGATAAAATCTTATTTACAGAAAATCCTGAAAAATACACAACAAAGCTCCTAAAGCTAATAAATGAATTCAGTCAAGTGGCAGGGTACAAGTTCAACACCCTGAAATCAGTAGTGCTTTTATACATAAGCAATGAACAATTAGAAGAAGAAATTAAGAAAAAAAATGCATTCACAATAGCAACTAAAAGAATCAAGCATATAGAAATAAATCTCAAACCAAGGATGTAAAGGATGTATACATAGAAAACTATGAAACAATGCTAAAAGTTTATTGTACACTTTGGATGATTGCATGGTATGTGAACATATAATATATATCAATAAAAAATTAAAATTAAAATTAAAAAAAACAATGCTGAAAGAAGAACTATGTAAATGGAAGCATATTCCATGTTCACGGTTTGGAAGATATCAATGGATTAAGATGTCAATCCTACCCAAAGCAATTTATAAATTCAATGCAATGCCAATAAAAATCCCAAAACCTTCTTTGTAGAAATGGGAAAGCCATTCATTAAATTCGTACAGAAGAGTAAGGGCCCGGAATAGCTGAAACCATCTTGAAAAAGAAGAATGAAGTTGGAGGACACATACTTCCTAATCTTAAAACTTACTACAAAGTCATGGTAATCAAAACAGCATGGTACTTGCACAAGGACAGGCATACAGACCAACAGAATGTAACTGAGAACTCAGAAATCTACCTTTGCATTTATGGCCAGCTGATTTTTGACAAGGGGGCAGAGACCTCTCAATTGGGAAAGAGTCTCTTAAACTAATGGTATTGGGAAAGCTGGATCTCCATTTCCCAAAAAAAGAAAAAAAGGACTTCTATTTCACATCACATATAAAAATCAATGCAAACTTTGCCTAAATAGATAGAGCTCAAAGACCTAAATAGATGAGCTAGAACTAATAAACTCCTAGAAGAAAACCTAAGAAAGCACCTTTAGAACCTTGCGTTAATGGTTTGTCAGACTTTACATCCAAAGCACAAGCAACAACAAAAAAATACATCAATGGGACCTCATGAAAATTTTAAAGTTTTGTGTTTCAAAGGACTTTAACATGAGAGTAAAATGACAACCTACACTATGGGAGAAAATATTTGGAAACCACATATCTGATTAAGGTTATTATCCAGAATAAAGAAATGCTTCAACTTAACAACAAAAAAAGACAAACAGGGCCACAGTGGCTCAGCAGGCAATAATGCTTGCCTGCCATGTCAGAGGACCTGGGTTCGGTTCCCGGTGCCTGCCCGTGTGAAAAAAAAGACAAACAGCCCAATTTAAAAATGGGTAAAAGACTTGAATAGACATTTCTCTAAAGAAGATATACAAATGTTCAGAAAGCACAGGAAAAGATGTCCAACATCATTAGCCATTAGGAAAATGCAAATGAAAAGCACAATAAGATACCATTTCACACCCATTAGAATGGTTGCTATTTTAAAAAAAAAAGCAAAAAATAAGTGTTGGAGAGAATGCAGAGAAATAGGAACACTCATACATTGCGGGTCACAATGTAAAATGGTTCAGCCACTGTGGAAGACAGTCTGGTGTTTTTTTCAGAAAACTAAGTATAGACATGCCATATGACCCTGCAATTCCATGGCTAGGTATATACCCCAAAGAATCGAAACCAGGAACTTGAACAAATATCCTGCACACTGATGTTCATAGTGGCATTATTTGCAATTTCCAGAAGATGGAAACAAAGGTCCATCAACCAATGAATGGATAAATAAAAAGTGATATATATATATATAATGGAATGATACACATAATGGAATATTATTCACTTGCAAAAGGAGTTCTGATACATATGACCACATGGATGAACCCTGAAGACATCATGCTGAGTGAAATGAGCCAGACTCAAAAGGACAAATATTGCATGATCTCACTGATTTGAAACAATTAGAATAAGCAAACTCATATAGTCAGAATCTAGAATATAAATGACTGGGGGCTGGGGTAGACAATGGGAATGGGGAGTTAAGGCTTAAAGTATACAGGGTTCCCATTTGGAATGATGAAAATATTTTGGCAATGGATGGTGGTGATGGTAGCGCAATACCGTGCAGGCAATTAACAACACCGAACTATACATCTGGATGTGATGAAAGGGGGAAATTTTAGATTGCATATATGATAACAAAATAAAAATTTAAAAACGAACCTGTGGAACTGTACTACAGCAACATATGTCAGTATGTTAAATGACTGACTTTAATTGGTAGCAGAACTATTAATACTACAGCTATAAAAATGTGCTATCCAAGAGGTAAATAATGGGGTGAGGGACAAGAGTTAAGAGGAGGTTTAGATTTCCTATTTGGTGAGGGTGTGTTTACTGGTTTTCTGTGTCTTGGGAACAACAAAATTATCTAAAATTGAGACTGTTGATAGACTGTGGACTTTGGGCCCTCTACCTGATGCCTGATGAATGCAGGTGGCTGAAGGATGCACTGACGGAGAAGCAGATTGGCGAACGATGGTGTATACTTATGAACGAAGGTTGTGCTGCTACAAAAAGGAACAAAATCGTAAGGCATGCAATGATATGAATGAACAGGTGGGACATTTGGTGAGACAAAAAAAGCCAGAAACAAAAGAACAACAATGGTATGGTCACCTTTAGAAGATGCTTATAAGAAAACAGGAGCCTAGATTATAAGCTTTTAGAACAGACACATTAAGTTCAGAGTGGTGATTCTTATTTCTGGATTTCGAGAAGCTGTTTTATATATATATAACATGATATTTAGAGATAAGAGTGAAACCAAACAGGTTAGGGTTAAAGTAATTCAGAACGCAGGGGTAAGGAAGACAGTGTCTATATTTTAGAACCACACATACTCTATGAGACCAATGGAAGAAAGATTTATTTGATCTGGAACTGGAAATTTTTTGTAGTACATAATCTAATTCAACTTATCTGAATAGCTCATTTGAACAACTGAAACAGAGAGCACAGAATGAGAAAGTGGTCCTTTAATCCAGAGGTCTTTTAATCCTTTATAGATTATTGTAATGCCTGGAAACATCCTAGAGTATATTAACCAGATAATCAAAAAATATTGGCAAAGTCCCCTAAGGGAGGGGAGAAAGAATATGGAACTATTAAACCTTACCATCAGGGAATCCCCTGATACTGTGTCAAACTTTAGGGACACCCAAATCAATAGGCCATGGCCTCGATGAGGCTTACTCTTGAGAAGCTTATGTAGGTAGCATAGAAGCTTAGACTACCTATAGGCATGCCTAAGAGTTACTTCTGGAGGACTCTGTTGTTGCTTAGATGTGGCCTCAGTCTCTCTAAGCCCAACTCTGCAAGTGAAATCATTGCCCTCCTCCCTACGTGGGACATGATAACCAGGGGTGAAAGTCTCCCTGGTGACGTGGGAGATGACTCCCAGGGATGAATCCAGACCTGGCACCATGGGATCAACAATTCCATCCTGACCAAAAGCGGGGAAAGAAATGTAATTAATAAAGTATCAGTGACAGAGAGAGTTCAAATAGAGTCGAGAGGCTACTCTGGAGGTTGCTCTTACATGGTAGACCTTGCTACCTATCATACCTGCCAACCCCCAACCAGGACCCTTCCAGCCAATCCTAAAGAACATCTAGGGAAATTTATAAGATTCCACAAGGGTTCCATGTACTACAGTAACTTTCCAGAAACCTACCACCTCCAGATGGGTCCCTTGTCCAGATGAGTCCTGAAACTTAGCCCAGCCTCTCCAGAACATCAGATAGTTCCATCTCCCTACCCCATATTAGTGACAGACCCTTCCAATATCTAAAATTTAGAATTGCCATAGCCCAAACAACCCTATTGAGAGCTATGGAAAGATCAAAGGTGATGGTGGAATTATACATAGAAGACAGGACTTAACAAATAAATATGAATGCTGAATCATTAAAATGATATCTCTTTTAATTTCCAGTATTTTAGAGTAGCTAGAAATAAAAACCTAAAATTGTGAAATTGTAACCTATGTCAAAGTCTGAAATATGTTCTACAACTAAATATGGTGCTGTGCTTGGAAATTTATAGCTTTTCTGTATATATGTTATTGTTCCCCAAAAAAAGAAGGAAAAAAAGTCGATTGTGATGATAAAAAATATTTAAGCCCTCTAGCCTCCTATATTTTGGAGCAGCTAAAAGGAAAAATATGAAAGAATTGTATCATAGCCCATGACAAACTCTGGGATCTATCCTGTAACCACTTTTTGAAGAGTGCTTTGAAACCCATTGCTTTTTTATTTCCTTGCTTTGTATATATGTTACACTATACAATAAAAAAAAGTTTAAAAAAAAAGTGCTATGCAATTGCAACACGTGTTCCACAGCAATGTAATGTGCTGGTGGTGAGGTGGTGTACGGGAATCCTGTATGTGTGCACAGGTGTTCTGTAAACCTACTACTTTCCTAATAAAAATAAAAAGAGCGCGCCATACCTCCCATCCTCCAAGGCACACAGCGCGGGACACTCCCAGCCCCTGGCCTGCCCGCACGCCCCTCCTGTCACACAGCCTGGAACACCCACTGCTCCCCAGGTTCTCAGGACTAGGGTAACCTGGCTCCCCCAAAGCCTGCGTCCGTTCTCGTCTTGGGGACACATATGACATCGCTGGTTATACAACCGACCTGGCTTCCTTCTTTCTATCGGTTGTTAGAACCCACGGAGACAGGTTAGTGGCTCCTTAGAGCAAGAAAAGACAACTTTGAGATGTTCTTCCAAATCCTTTCCTATTTTTTTAATTTGAGAATTTTTTTAATTCCGTAAAGTATATAAAATAATACTATAACTGAAACTTGCAGTACGAAATTGAAAACTGCTAACATTTTATTATATTTCCTTCATCTTCATGTCATAAAGCTAAAATGCCCATTGTTCTCTCTCTAGCGCTATTTCCTACCCCCCACCCTAGCAGCAAACACTATCTTAAATTTGGAATTGTAAGAAATATGTATATATATACTTGTAGAAATTTGTGGGTGGACTCATTTTTGTGTGCTAATTTTATAAAAGAGATCACACTGTATGCATCATTCTGCGATGTGCTTTTTCAATTTAACAATATGTTTGACAATCTTTTCCTACTCTCTATATTCTATGTTGTATTTTATGGATCCTTATTAGCCACCAGAATTCAAATAAATAAGGAATAAATAAAATAATGATCCTCTGATATTAAACTTTTCATAAGGCAGAGCTGAAGTATGCTCCCCATCTCTAAGGAAGCTTAAAACAAAGGAAAACGGGTTGATGTTGCAGCAGGAGATACACGAGTTAAGCTTCAAAAGCCTCCCTTAGAATATCACAGATACTCTAGGAAACACTTTTTCTCTGAGATGGCTTTGCTTCTATTCTTCCTAGAGGCAAAGGAACGGATGGAGCAATCCACTGGATTTTTAATCAGTTAACTAATGTTTTGTGAGCTACTGAACCAGCTGTGGGGCTAAATGCTAGGGAAGATAACAGAGGCCTATAAGAGGCCCCTCCTTCCAGGGTTCCTTACTCTTGATAGCAAGATAAAAATGGGGCATTTGCAAGAGAGTGCTGTAAGGGTTAAGAGCAGGGAGCTCAACTGCCTGGGTTTGAATCCTCTCTCTACACTTCTAGCTTTATGAATTCACTTACCCCCTTTTTGCCGACATTTCCTCATCTGTAAAATGGGAATATTAGCACTACCTTGTAGAGTTGTATGAGAATTAAACGCAGTAATATATGAAGTCCTAGAACAGCGCCTGGTACTTAGTAAGCACCTCATATGTATTAGCTAAATAAAAACAAGAATGGAACAGCTCATAAGCTAAAGTGGTCCAGAGATGGCTTTGAGCTGGGGGTGATTAGAAATGGCTTCACAGAGGAGGTGCCAGAGAGAATGTGACAAATATTTTAACCTGAGAGACCTTCACCGACACTTGCCCTACAAAGCACGCATACGGCAATAGTGAGAAAACAAGTTAGATAAGATCTTAGGGTACACGGAGAAATGGCAGAATCTAAGAGGGGATTGGGATGGGTGGGGGAGGGTTTAATACCAGAACTCATCCATTGGAGTGTCTTGGAACTCATCCGTAGACACAGAGGATCAATGGAGGATCCCCGCAGCAGCCACATGTTGCAAGGAAATGTAATCGATCAGGACAGGTTGCATAACAAACACCCCCCAGTTTTCAGGGTTGCCTCTTGCTTACCATGTACATCCTCTGCTGAGAAGCTGAGTCTTTATCCACCTTGGCCTCCACTTTGGGACCCAGAATGAGGAAATCACCTCTACCTAGAACATTGCCGGGATGTTGAGCAGAAAAGAAAAAGCACATGGGAAACTGTGCGCCAGCTCTTAGGGCTTCTGCTGGGAAGGGGTGCTTGTTCCATTGGCCAAAGCCAGTCATCCAGCTAAGTTTGCTGTGAGCAGGGCAGGACATATGACCTTCCCCAGGGAGGGGCAGTAAATATTTGTGAACAATAATATCACCTACCAGGGGGAGTTTTAAGACCCTTCCTAATACTACTACAGATTTCTGCCGCGTTGCCCCTCCCATCCCAGTAACACTGGCATCCTGCCTTATCATGAATTTTTCTTTACACTGCAGTGCTTTAGAATTTGCCTTGAGATCAATATGGCGCCCCCACTCCCCCACCCCTGGGATGCACCCCTGAGCAGATTGAAAGGAAGGAGTTCCTTTAAGAACGGTTTTATCCCCAAGTCCGGTAGATGAATATAATGTGTCTGCTGGAGGCTTCCTCCCGCGGCTTGGCTGAGGTGTGCCTGCCCTTCTGCGGCTCTCCTAGTTTCAACGTTGCAGCCTACTGCAATTTCTGGCCTATTGATTAATGGGTCCTTCTCCCCCCACCACAAGTGACCTTAATCTTTTCTTAATTGCTTTAATGGCTATTTGGCTTCCCTCCCCTGCCTTCCCCCACAATGTTGTTGTTGCAAAGCTTTTGTGTCTTAACTTCATTCCCCAACCGAGGACTTTGCAAGCCAGTGAAAGGTGAATTCTCTCTTTGTTTACCGGCTTTTCCTTATTTTTCCCTTGTGCTTTAGCTCTTCTTCAGCTGTTTTCACATTTCTCAGGCAGTGTGGGGCATTGTCTGAGGGAATTGGACAAAAACAGAAAAATAAACAAAAACATAATGAGGGGAGGCCAGTGCTAATGTCCCCCCAGGGGCTCCTGCCCCTCCCTCCCTCTCTCTCCAGCCCCTTCAAGGCCAGCGACCAGGCAAGCAGTCTCTCCTCCCCAGGGCTGAGGGCCCCGACCCCCAAAAGCCCCCTTGGGGTTGGAGGATAGGGCCGACTTTCCTCCCATCTAGTTTGGGGCTCTCTCCCACCTTAGGAGGAGACCTCGGGGAGCGTCTTCAAATTTGCTTCATTCATTCATTCATCGGTTTACAAACCCGGTGAGAGGCATGGTGGGGAAGTCCACCAGGAGGCCCAACCTTTGAGCCGAGATCATTCCCATCCTTTTGGGAGATCAAACTCACAGGAGAGAGGGCAACTAACAACGCTCTGCGCCGGGCACCTGGGAGAGTGCTGGGGACCAAGCCTGGAAGGAGTTCAGGGACCAGAGGCCTCGGAGGCCCGGGGATGTGGGCGGCCTCCTGGAAGAGGTGGGCTTTAAAGGGTGGATCGGATGGACAAGGCAGACAAAAGAGATGGCATTTTTGGTGGTGAGAGGCCCAGGAGAGTTGGGGTGACCTGGCTCCCCCGCGCCGGGCCGACCACCTGGGCGGGGAGGACAGGCTGGGGGAGGGGGGGGCGCTGTGCTGCGCACCGTGCCCGGGCGAGCCTGCCGCTAGAGGGCGCCGTTCCTGCCTGGCCGCCCGGGTTCAGAGAGGGAGGGTGGAGGAGGGTGGAGGAGGGTGGAGGAGAGCTGTGGAGGGTGGAGGAGGGCTGTGGAGGGCGAGTGCTGCTCTGAGGGGGAGGGAGAGAGGGGGAGAGGGAAAAGGGGAGGGGAGAGGGGGAGGGGAGGGGAGGGGAGGGGGAGGGGGAGGGGGAGGGGAGGGGAGGGGAGGGGGAGGGGAGGGGGAGGGGAGGGGGAGGGCTTTCTCGTTCAGTGACGACTCGGAAAACAAAACTTATGGAACCGTGGACGGCGCCGCCGAGTGAAACGATTCACATGGCGCCCGTGTCCTCCATCTGACCCTGGGCAGGGTCTCCAGACCATTCCTACTGCCAGGTCAAGGCTACATTTCGGCATGTCGCCACACGCAGTTTGCCGTCCCCACGGTCCCCAGGGATGTCCGTGAGCTACCGGGGACAGGCCTGAGTCCTCTCTGGTAACTAACGCAGCTCGGGAAAGCCTGGCTCAGCCAAACTGCCCGACCGCTGCGGTTCCTGCAGGGTCCTCACTTCTACTCTGATTTGTAAACTCGTAGGACAGGCAGAGAGAGAAGGACCATTTATTGAGCGTGAATTAAAGGAGACAAAGATGTGTGGTTAAAGGATTATCTCTGGATTCAGACACACCAAGTTCAAATCCAACCCCTGCCTCTTTTGAGCTCATTGCTCTTGAGTGACTTGTTTAATTTCTATTTTCTCTTCCCCAAAATGTCTTTTGTTATGAAACATTTCAGAAAATGGCTAATAGGTATTTATATGTAATCGTTACATCTCTATATAACAGGTACTTAAGTATTAATCACTACTCTTAAAGACAAACACTGTATCATATCTACTTCATACTACTCCCCCCTTTTTTAAAGAAGAAATGAAATGTTAACCATTAGCTAAAACTTTATCCTCTCATCTCTTCCTCTTCCTTCTTCTCCAAAGGTAATCAGTTTCTTGAAGTTGGTGTTTATTATTCCAAGGCATTTTCTTAAGAAAAAAACATGTACTACATGTGTAAGTATCCATAAATAACATATACTGCCTTCTGGGCTTAAAAATTTACATGAATGATATCATGTTTTATGGATCTTTTTGAAAATTCCTATTTTTCTCCTTCTCAATACATTCTGAGATTTATTCCTGTGGCATATGTAACTTCTGTCTGGTATTCAGCTCTGAAAGTGAGCCATTGTTTGTTTTCCCATCCCTTAGAGCAGGGGTTGGCAGACTTTTTCTGCAAAGGACCAGATAGTAAATATTTTTTAGGCTCTGCTGGCCTGCTGTAACTATTCAACAATGCCGTTAGCGTGGAAGAAGCCGCAGACAGTGTGTAAATGAATGAGTGTGGCTGTGTTCCGGTACAACTTCATTTAAGACACTGGACTCTGTATTCCATGTCCTTTTCATGTGTCACAAAACATTTTTCTTCTTTTGACTTTTGTTTCTACCCTATAAAAATGTCAGCGCTATTGTTGTCTCCCGCACAGAACAAAAGCAGGCGGTAAAAGTCTGCGCTGTAGTTTCCAGCCTCTGCCCTAGAGGCAGGCGCCTCCTTCCGTACCTATCCCTAGACCCCTTCCTTGGGAACTCCATGAGTCGGTCTCCAGCCTCAGGGCACGTGACAGGTACGGGTCCTGGGAACTCGCTGTCTCGCGTGCGCATGTCCGCTTCCATTCCCACGCACCCCGGCTCCCCCACACCCTCGCCAGCACGCGCTGTCAGACCCATGAACTGTTTGGCCAAACTGAGGAGCATGACAAGTGAGATCTTATTCTCGTTCTAACTGCAATTCCCCTGAGAGGTGAGGACTTTTTTTGTTTATTGTCCAGGTCTCCTCCATTGTGAGTTGCCTATTATGATCCGCTGACCATTTGCCTATTGGATTGTTGATTGTTTCCTTATTGGTTTGTATGAGTTCTTTAAATATTCTTCTTGATCATTTAACCCTCCCTGAGCCCTAGTTTCCTCATCTGTGAATGGGATACTAACAGCACCGGCCTTAGAGGGTTGTACAAGGAGTAAAGTGAGTGAGTTTCACATGTGTGGAGTCTCCGGCCCCAGCACAGAGTGAGGCTGAGCAGGAGGGAGTGTTGCCCAGAATACCTCCTGCGGAGAGCCCACGGTGCGGAGGAGATATGGTGCAAAACAATATGGAACAGAGGATAAGGCAGGAAGGGAACTCTCAAGAGCAAAAGGTGGCTGTTACTTATATGAAATAAGCAGAATATATATATTCATAGAGTCAGATGCTAGGATACAGGTAACAGGGGGTTGAGTGGGTGATGGAGAAGTTTTGGCAATGGATGATGGGAATGGAGGCACAACTTTGCATATGTAATTAACACCCTTGAACTGTATATTCGAAATGAGAAAAACAGGGAAACTTTAGGTTGTATATAAGTCACCCACACACCACACACAGAGACCCATAGAACTGTGCAACACAAAGAGTGAACCCTAATGTAAATAGTGGGCTTAAGTAAATAGCATAATTATAATAAGATTGTTTCATGAGTTATAATAAAGTTACACACACCAGTGCAAAATATTAATAGGGTAAACTATGTGTGTGGGAACTCTGTGCTTGCTGAATGATGTTTCTGAAAACCTACAACCGATCTAATGAAAAAAAATTAAAGAGACAATCTTGGGGAAAACAAAGATGGCTGCTAGGTGTCCCATGCAACAAGGTGAGGGGTTTGTGTAACCTCCGGGAGGGAGGAGGGAAAGAGGGCTTCTCATCAGATGTGGAAACTCAGAGTCATGTGGGAGGAGAGAAACGTCTCCTAAGAGTTTTAACTTGGATGTGTGGTATGTTGTGATGTTCCTTTTCTGTTCTCACGTGTAAAGTCTGCTCACAAATGCTGTGGTGTGAGAGCTCATTTGACACTTGAGGCTGGGCCATGTGTGCACGTGGGTAGGAAAGGGTCAAAACCAGATGGCACCTGTGCACAAGGGGGCCTGTGTGTGAGGGGAGAGCCCTGGCTCAGAGCTGTGAGCCGGTTTTATCGTGTTGGGCTCCCAGGACTGAACCTGGCCCTCTCCGTAGAGTACTTCATTCAATCCTCGCTGTGGCTCATGAGGACTTAATGTCATCCCCATGTTACTTGAGGGAATTGAGGCTCAAAGAGATGGAGTCACTTGCTGTTCTAGTTAGTAAGCTGCTGGAATGCAATATACCAGAAATGGAATGGCTCTTAAAAAGGGGGATTCGTTAAGTTGAAAGTTTACAGTTCTAAGGCCGGGAAAATGTCCAAATTAAGGCACCAACAAAAGGTTACCTTCACTCAAAAAAGGCTGATGAAGTTCAGGGTTTCTCTCTCAGCTAGGAGGGCACATGGCAACATCTGCTAGCTTTCTCTCCCGGCTTGTAGTTGCATGAAGCTCCTTCGGGAACATTTTCCTTCTTCATCTCCAAAGGTCTCTGGCTATATGGGCTCTGTCGGTTCTGGTGGCTCTCGTGGCTCTCAAGCTTTTTCCAAAATAGTTCCCTCTTAAAGGCTCCAGTGAACAACCCCACCTTGAATGGGTGGAGATACATCCCATGGAAACCATCTAACCAAAAGTTTCCACCCACAATTGGGTGGGTCACATCTCCATGGAAACAATAAAAAAGATTCCAGTCCCTTGAATGAGGATTAGGGGACATGGCTTTTCTGGGGTACACTTGCCCAGGTTCATGCAGCCAGTAAATAGTGGGTCAGGATAGAATGCAGGTGTGTTTGACTCGAGAACTTCCATATATGTGGAGAGAAAGAGACAGACCCTTACTGATCTTTTCAGAAGCCCCATATTGAAGGAAGGCAAGGCAGGGCCCTGAATTCCCAGCTGCTCACAGGTAGGATTGCCAAATTTAGCAAATAAAAACACAGGATGCCAGTTGAATTTAAATTTCAGGAGAACAATGAATAATAATAACATCTGAGACAATCTTATACTAAAAAAAAAAATCATTCTTTGTTTATCTGAAGTCCAAAGTTAACAGGGCATCCTGTATTTAATCTGGCAGCCCTACTCACAGGGAACGTCCCGTCCGACTGGGAGAAATAAGGGACAGCATTTGGAAAGAGGTACCAGAGGAGCAACTTTTTTTTTTTTTAACCTTCCAATGCTGAGGATCTTAAAATCAGTACATCCCGGGTGGGCCACAGTGGCTCAGCAGGCAGTTTTTGCCTGCCATGCTGGAGACCCGGGTTCGATTCCCGGTGCCTGCCCATGCAAAAAAAAATCAACACATCTCATGTAGGAAACTGCCTCCTTTCAGAGAACCCACCCCTCCACCTTATGAGACAGCAGGTCACCAAGCATGGCAGGAAAGAGGAGTGGCAGGGACCCGTAGCAAATGCTGCCCATCAGAGCCTTGGCGGGTGCCTGAAAACTGGGAAGATTGAAGAGTTTGCCTTTGGAATGTCCCAGCTGTCATCTGCATCCTTTCAGCCAACTCCCTCTAATCCAGCTTCCCTGAGTCCTTACAAAGCACGTGACACCCTAGTCCATGCTGAGTTGCAGGGACTCAGTGTGGGATTCCTCCTGGGAGCACTTGCAACGGAAAGGAAGAGCCCAAGAGGGGCTTATGTTGGGGCTTATGTTTTGGAAAGCAGGGAACTCAAATGGTGGGACTTCAGGCCTGGTGACATACTGCTGGAGGGATATTTGGGGACACCTTTGGTATCCCATAAAACATATCCGGTATGTAAGCACCTTGTTTGTAGAGCCAGCCCTGCCTGAATGAATAGATCGTTGAACTCAAGGATGCAGCATTGCACTTAACACAAAATCCCAGCCTGAATCAAATCTCTCTGGGACTGGTCCTGCCTCAGACAGCTTCATTCTGCCCTGTGGGGCCCTCGAAGGGCTGAAAAGCTTCCTTTGTGCAGGAATCACCAGCACTGAATACCCAAGAGAGTCTCTCGTCCCTCTTATTCTCACTTTTTGTCCGTCCTCCCCTTCAGCGGTTTCCCACCTTTGGAGCAGACAATTCTGAGCATGCTCAGAGGCCAGCGCCCAGAGAAGTGGGCTGACCTCCCGGGAGCGCCGAGCCAGGCTCTCCACACACATGCCTGTCCTTGGCTCATTCTCGCTCCGTCCTGGAAAGAGGATCAGGCCTCCCACCTTTGCCCTCCCACATCTAAACAACCTCCGGGTGCCGTTTCCATGGCAACCGGAGGCATTGCTGTTGTTTCACAAACCCCCACGAACCCCTCACCCCCACCCGGATATGTTACCCCCATGCCCAGGATTCCTGGCAAAACCCTCGTCGGGTCCCGTGGAGGCCAGGCAGACTCCACCCTACAGAGACCCTTTCTATCCTTTCTGAGAATTTTACTTCCACATTTGCTCAAAAGACATCATCGAAGGGCCTTCGCTTTGAATATGGATGTTTAAAGTTATTTGTGGTAAGTTAAAAATGTAACAAACAGGGTGTGGGCAATTACAAAAACCCTTGGTGGAGCCAAAGCTGTGGAAGGAGTTTCAGAGACGTGAGGGGTGAACCTGGCCCCAAGGCCTGTGTGTGGAGACGTGATTGTTCTTCAAGTAGGAGTTAATGGGGAGGCAGATCTCCAAATATTTCATACACGGATTACAGCCAATTATCGGATTATACATGAGGCCAGCACGCTGGTTCCGCTCTGGCCATCCCCACATCGATGCACAAATGGCAGGGAGCAGGGAGAGGCCCCGGCTGCGGGGAAGAGGAGCGGAAGTCCAGGGAGGAAGGACCCATCCCGTCCGCACCCAGGCCTGCTTCTGCTCACAGCCGAGTTCTCAGGGTCCTCTCCCCACCGTCCCCTAGTGGCCCCCCAGCCAAAGACTCCACTTGCTCATAGGCCCCCTTCACTGCCAGCTCAGCTCTTCCCACCCCACATGTCATCAGCAAAGCACAAAGCCCAAAACCACCATTCCTAGGAAACCCGCCCAATGCACAACTTTCCACAAAGAGGGAAGTAGGGATTACAAAGTCCCCTTGTGTGATTTTTGAGACCCTTCCAAACTAATCATACCTTGTTGATCTGGTCAGAGAGTGTCCTGCCTGGGAGGGGACCCCGAGGTCTGGGAAGGGTGCCGTGGAAGGTTTTGACTTCATGCTTTTGGATGGTTGGTTGCTGGTCCATCTCTGGATCTTCCTGAGGGTTCCAAAGTCTCTAGATGGTCTTTGTGTGCCTTCCAGGAGGCCCCTGCCATGGGGAGGGGGCTTGCCAGTCCCCACCAACCCTGACCTGCCATCTCTTCTTGACATCTCCTCTCCCAGCCCCTCCCTCAGCCCCTTCCCTGCTGACTGGATGGCCAGAGGGCAGCTCACATGTCAAGCCTTCTATATAATCCCATAAGTGGCTGTAATCAGAGGATGAAATATCCACGGACCTCCTCTCAGGTATCTCCTGATAGCAAAATGATTGTTTTTCAGTCATATATTCTAAAATACAACCTGAGGCTACTTTACCCCATCTAACTCCTCCCTTCAGAGGTGGGGTACCCCACCTCTAGGGAATAGATGGGGGCGCACCTGACGAGAATGCCATGGAGTGCTGTTGCAGCCTGAGCCCCAGTGTTGAGGAAGTTTGTGGATTTTGTGACGAGTCCCACAGGGCAGGCTGATTTCCCCTATGCTGCCTGGCCTGCCGTGGCCAGGTCCCACCAGGTCCCTCGTGTGACTGGCAGGCAAAGAAGTAAAGCTGGGTTCTTAGAAGGTCATGAGGCAAATTCCATTTCCTCTTCCGCAGGGGAGGAATCACTCAACCTGTATGGTACCACCATCCATTCCAGCCTTCCCCACCCCACAAACGTCCCTGGAAGGTGTCCTCAGCCCTGTTCCCTGTGGGCCTACTCCAACTTGACTTTGAATGATATCTGTCTTCCTACGTATGCCTCTCTCAGGCCTCACACCGTCCCCGCAACCTGGCGAGTGGTAAAGGAGCTTGCTCTCCCTACTTTGAGCATGAGGGAAACTGAGCCCAGGATGCCAGATGTTGCTTGGACATTCCAAGCTGTGTGGCCTCTCTGACCTTCTCCTGCCCCACCACTATCCGGGTGGAACCCCAGACTTTTGAAAGCGTCTGTGAGCTACTTGGCAGCCCCATTCCTCATGGGTCTAGCCTCTTGGTCACTTCGTTCACAAGAATTCACAAGACCGCCACTACCTCCTGCCTGCCCCCACTCCCCCTGCAACATTGGGCTTTTCATCAGCCCAGCTGCTTCTAAATCTGAAAAGCTAATGTTTTGTTTAAAAAAAAAAAATCCCCAAGTCGGCAGACACGTAAGTAATTGCATCCTGGCAAGATTAAATTAGATGAGTTAGAAAAGCAGTAGGGGGGTGTTATAATTCAGTACTTAGGAGGATAACCATACAAATAATCATCAAATGAGAGATTCCCATTTCCTCTCTTGGTTCTTTCTGGCAGCCACCCCACACCCCTTGTCTGGCCTCGGTCCCCCGGTTTCCCAGCCCCAGCAGCCCCACCCTGTTCAAGGCCACTGCTCCTGCCTTGGTCCCTTCCCCTCCTCATTTCCATAGGTATCAGGTACACCCAGCAATGAGAACTGATCCCAGGCTCTCAGGTGAACTCAGGGGGGTACCTGGGGGGAGGTTAGAGCGTGTCTCCTACTTGTGCTACAATTAAAATCAGGTGTACTGGGAAGTGAGTCAGGCTCCTAAATTTCAGAGCAGGAAGTTCTGGGTTATAGAATAGTCAAGCTCAGAAGAACTTTCAGAAACATGACTGGAATGCCATGCAAACATCAGGGCGGGTTGGCCTGCTAGTGAGCAGGGTCCCGTGTGTGTCAGCCCTTAGGGAATGTCGCATTTGTCACAAGTGCACCCTGAGTGAACGGCTTGGGTGCCAGGATTAGCCAAGGTCAAAGTAGACACTTGAAATATTTTGAAAACAGAAGAAACAGACGTAATTGCAATTTTGAGTGAGAATTAAGTTATTGCAGGTATAGGCTTATTTTCCTCTTATAGAAAAATGCCCCTCCTCATTTGCATTTTTAAGTTTAAAATGTAGTTAACAATTCAGCTCTGGCAAAACCATCTTCCTACTCTTTCTTCAGACTTTCTAAGGCTTTTGATGATACTACACTAAGTAATCAGAAATACCTTCTGATTAGGGTTGCCAATTTAGTAACTAAAAATACAGGGTGCCCAGTTACATTGGATTTTGGACCAACAATGGATAACTTTTAATATAAGCATCCGTTCCACTAAAGAAAATTATTCAATGTTTACCTGAAATTCAAATGTCACTAAGGGTCCTGCATTCTGTCTGACAAACCTTCCAACCATTTATGGGTAAAGGAGGAAAAGCAACTTCCTGAGGTGCGTTCATTCCCAATTTCGTTCAGCTGATAAATATGTACTGAGCATCTGTTCTGTGCAGGGCTCTGTGCTTGGTGCTGGGGGAACAGACCTGGTGCCTGACCTCGGGGAACCTGCAGTCCAGTCATGGAGGCAGAGAGGCCAAGTGGTCATGAAAATGGAGTGTGCACATGCTATGAGCTGGGATGCCCCAGAACAGGGGAGAAGACGTGAGAAATGACGTTTCGGGCAAGAGAGGAGGTGGGTGACCATCCATGCAGAACAAGAAGGTACCATGAGTCCTCTCTTGGCTATTTTTCTCCCCCTCTTTTACCTCCCTTTCCACCAAGGATCCATTAATTCACTTGCTCACTCAACAACACTGCCCAAGGGCCTATGATGCACCCGACACTGCACACTAAGGGAAGGATGAAGATGGCCATGACACAGCCCCTGTCCTCAGTGTTCATACTCTAGCAAGGGAGACGTGTTTATCAGCATGGTGACTTAGGGACCATTCCAGCTGTGGGGATAAAGCAAGAGGGTACGGTGGAGGGGAAGCACGTGGCATCATGGGCTGTAGTGCACCACAGCCACAAAATTCTGTTTTGAGGCCAAAGTCCCCAGCGTTGTGTTGAGTGAGCCTACCGAGCTCCAATTCTTACATCTGACAAAAAGATGACTTAATAACAGTGCTTGTCCTACGGACTTGATCGAAGCAGTTAATAGAACTGTCAGCACTTGGTAAACTATTAAATGTCATACAAATGTGGACTATCATTCACTATAAAAATGACTATTATCCAGAGAAGGCACTGAAAGGATGAGGGAACATGTCACAGAGGAGGTATTACTTGAGTAGAATTTGGCTAGGGGAAGTTGGAGGAAGGACCTTTAGGTGGGAGGAGTGGTGGAAGCACAGGGTGAGTAGCTCCTGTTGGGAAGGTCAGACATGAAGTCGAGATGCCTTAGCACCCTCTCTCATGGGGCTGTCCTGCAGGCCAGGAAAGAAAGTGCAGAACATTCACCCACTGGAGCTGGGACAAAACCTTAGGTGGGAAGATGGTGGAGATGACGGAGCCACCACCCCAGGATGCACTGGGCTGGGAGGGAGAATGAAAATCACACAGAGAAGTGAGTCCAGGGCATCTGGCTCTAAGTGGTCATACAGGAGCACCTCACCAATGGATGTGGAAGGGGAGACGCAAGTTGCATCAACAGAGGTGTGGAGGAGGTGGATGGGACCAGAGTGACTGATGATGGAGGGAAAGAGGCTACATGATAAAGGAGACTCCCCCAAGCCTCGGAAGAGTCATGTGAGAAGGTTGGTTGAGCAGAGTAACCCAGGCAGGATGTGCTGGATCTAATCTAAGATGGCGGCCACACCAAGCAGGAGCCCTTGAAGCTATTCCAACTTTTCTCCAAGGGCTCCTGTAAACTCTTGAATTTGCTGTCGTGCTACAACAGAGACTGCTCTTGTACCTAATCATCCCCTGGACAAGAAAACAGAGACGATATCAGTTTGTCAGGGTGAAGCTTGAGACTACCCAAGGAGAGAGACCAGTTTTCCTCTGATTTAGGGTCGACTTTACCAAATTATAAATTCAATAAAGATAGATTTCCATCTTCCGGTGTTGTAACCCTCAAGCTTCCCTCCCTCAATTTCAGAAAAGAGCTGGGTATTGGGCATTTTACACCTTTTTTTTTTTTTTTTTAACTCATACTTTAGTGTTCCTTTTTCCAAAAGTAGTTGCATTGCAACCAGATCTATTGTTAAAATATTTGAACAGCAGGGAGCAGGCTGGGGAGGATTTCAGAGACCAGGTGGTCTTTCTGTGTCCCCTGCAATCACTCCTTCTGCTATAAGAGACATGCTCCTAATGAAGCAATCGCCTCTCTCCACCCCTGGCAGATTGTCACTTCTCTTCCCTAAGTTAGTGTTAGGCATTGGCCAAACAGTAGGATTTTCCTTTAATAATAAAATATCCCAACAAATAGCAAATTCTCTATAAGTAAAGATCATGTAAGGTGACAGTGGAGCAACATTTTAATTAAATGTGGTGATTCCAATTGTTTTTATCATTTTAGCAATATACAACATTTTGACACATTTCAGGTAGAACTTGGTGCTTCCAGGCCTATGGCAAACTGAAATAATTTTTCAGGGTATACTTATGAGCTTTCAGAGGCAGCAAGAGGTGAAATTCAATGGTTAAAGCTCCAGATTCTAGACATTCCCATTCAAGATACTAATTCTGCCACCTCCCTCCCTGCATAGATGGCTTTAAAAATTATCTTTCTAGAAATCACACACAGTATGATAAATCAGTTGGATGGTTTATGGCTTGCAAGATCCACACCAAAAGATACTTGATGTTCCCTGGTAGCATGTCACACTTTGTTCTCCGGTTGAAAGGCATGGCAAACGGGACTGGCATGTTTATTTAACTCAGCATTTACTAATTTTATCAAGCCCAGAGCGTCACGATTAGCATTGTGCTGCTGGTGACCCTCGCAGGATCCGGGCCAGGCAGCTCTGCTGTCACTGCTTTACAGATGAGGAAAACGAGGCTCAAAGCAGATGAATAACTTGCCTACCAGGTACATAGCTAGGGAGGGGCAGATGTAGGTGAAAACCCATAACAATCAAACTCTAAATAGCTGATCTTTTGACTGCTGCTTTTTTTCTCGAAATGAAGTTCTACCCTGCCTCTGCTGAAAGGGGACTCGATAAATATTTGTGGATTTGTTATATTTTTCCTACATCCGAGGCCAAAGAAGACTCTTCACGAGCTGATCACAGAAAGCTCCATAACCTGCCCTTGTTGTGGCAACTCCTCCGTCACATTTCTCCTGCGCCAGCCCCCTGCCCTCTAACCACCATCACCATCACTACCATCAAAACAGAGATTTTATTTGAAGCAGAAACATTTTTCATAAAAGAAAGGTATGTATTTTAAGAGATAGATCATGTGATTTCTTTTTACCGTTCAATATTTTTAATCTTTATAATTTTTTTTGTATGCTGTATGGTGGGGTCACATTTCATTCTTTTTCCATGTGAATATCCCATCCTCGCAGCACCATTTTGTTGAATTTTTATTTGTTTGTTTTTTCTTTCTTCCTTTGCTTGTTTGTTTGTTTTGGGAAGTGCAAGGGCCGGGAATTGAAGCTGGATCTCCAGCATAGCAGGTGATAAAATTCTACCACTGAAGTACCCATGCACCCACCCACCCCAGTTTTTAATCTTTAAAATCTAGTTTTGGCTAAACACATGCTTGGTTTCATCATTTTATTACTCACCTAGTGTATGGGACCATTTGCCTTAAAGTCACCATCTGCCTTTAAAACATGCATAGCTTTTCCAGCTAAGTTAAGTAATTTACATCCCATGGAGACAGACACTTTTTATAACCATAGAAGCTGTGAAAAAGCCACACTGAAAATTTCACGCTGAAATAATAGATCTATCCAAGCAAGACAAAATGCCCATCAAAATGAACGTGGTTGAACAAAGTTCAGTTTACGTACTGCAAGTTTTAAAAACTTTAAAACATGTCAGAGGAAATAAAATCACCCAAAGAAAAAGGGTACAGTAAACATTCCAACCCTTTGTAGTCTAATTACGAGAACTATTCAGCAGTACCCTGATGCTTTTTGTGGAGCTGAACAAAGTTTAATAATAAAATCAATAAATCCCCACTGTCTAAAGTTGGGTGGCTTTAACGCAACTCTCCCTCTATATAAAACTAAAGTTTTAGTTTTAGGTAACTTTCCTTCTAGATAACAAAATTTCTTGAAGGCATGACCTTTCCTTTTCATGTTTAAAACCCCTAATGGGGATTAGCAGAGTGTTACCCTTGTAACAATTTGCTCAATAAATGTTTGTTGAATGACTACCAGTATTTAGTAACTCTTCTACAAAGACTTGTCAGTGATTCTGCCATTGAGAGAAATTATAATAAAAAAAAACTACTGTGAATGTAATTAACACTACTGAAACATATACTTGAATGTAGTTAAAAGCAGAAGTTTAGATCCTATATATGTTATTAGAATAAAATTCTTTTTAGAGGACTGTCCGACACAAACAGTGAACTCTAATGTAAACTATGGACTATAGTTAATAATACAATTATAAAAACATTGTTTCACCACCTGTAACAAGGCACCCCACTGAAGCAGCGTTAATAACAGGGAAAACTGTCTATGAAACGGATGTACGGGGAACGCTACTCTCTGCATGTTTCTTCTGCAAACCTACAACTGTTCTAGTTAAAACGAAAAACTAAAAATACACAGAATCAACACTGTGACTACTAAACACCACTGCATTGTACACTTTAAGATGATTATTTTTGTAGAAATAATCTATTTACATAGATTTCACCTTAAAAAATAGAGATATTAAGGAATGTCAACCTAATAGTTTTCATTAAAATTCAACATGAGACATTCTCAAATTTACATATCAACTCTAAAGTAGAATGGAGCCTACAAAACTTTTTTTTTTAACAAATAGGAAGTTTTTGAAAAATCATTATTGAATAAACTTTTAAAGTTCCAACAGAATTTCCAGAAATTGTCATGTAAGTGATTCGAATTATTTAAAGCACTCATTGCTTCGTGAGAAATATTTGGAGGGCTTTTCTGAATCGCCACCCCCCACCCCGCCCCGTGGTTCCTGTTTGCTGCCCCCCACGCCCCCCATCCCATGGCAGAGGCAGGGGGGCAGGGCCGGGAGAGAGCCCGCGCGCGCGCCGGGAGCCGAAGGTGGAGGTGTTTCTGGGCTGCTTCCCCACTTGAGAAATGTCCCGAGTGTGAGAAGACTGACTCGGCCATTCCTGGACGCCCATCCTGTCACAACTTTAATCACAGCTCCAGATGCAACGTGGCATTTCTAAGGACCTCAGACTTACAAATAATTTCTAAAACGAGCCCTCCCTACTTCCTTTTATGACAATGTGATGACAGCCTTTTTCATTTTTATTTTTTACAGCAGTAAAGAAAAAGCCAAAAGGTTTTAACAATCTCAATTCAGTAGGGTTGAAAATATAAATGTTTTCCCCTCTGATTATTGAGGGTTGTTTTTTTTTCCCTCTAAAGACCCATGTATGGAGATAAATGTGTACATGTACACAAATATTCTAAGGACTTTATACAAAGGTTCCAAGCTATATTTTTATTTGGAAGAGGCTACTGGTTTTCTTTTCTCTCTCTCTTTTTTTTTTTACACACTTGTACTCAACAAGTTTTCACATTCCTCGGCAGCGGCAAGTTGGAATCTTGTTTGTAACAAATTTTCCTTTCTGCTTTTTGGTAAATCACAGTGTGACAGCCTAGGAGCCTTCCTCCCTCATCTGTTTTACTTGCTCATTAGGTCTTTAAAAGAAAATGCAAATCCTCATCTCTTCATTAACCCATCTTAGAAAATAACTCAGATGTTCCTAATTTCTCGTCTGATTTATCAGACCGGTCTCTGATAACTTCTGAAAGAAGTCTATTCAACATTCCCAAGGACAAAGGACACTTTATAGAAATAAATAAAAAGAAATCCTGACATAAGCCCAAGAGGAGAAAAACACCCAGAAGTTTGGTAAATGTTGCCTGCTTACTTCAGAATTATTTCAAGTTCTGCCCAAACAGAGATGCAAATTATGCTGAAAATGTTTGAATTCAAAAACTTCTCTGATATAATCTACGAAAATAACTAAAGGACTCTCCATTTTACGGTTCCATTCTACATTAGAGAATCCTGGCAGGCTAAAAGAAACCAACAATCTTAGGTATCCTTTCCTTTCCACAAAAATAAGTCCAGGAACACGATACCATCAGAATGCACCGAAACATGTTTATCCTCAGCTCCTGACATCTCACCATGCGTTCACACGTACATATATATATATTTTTTAAGTCTCTAAAATTGTCTTTTTTCTCACACCAACACTAACTAAATCCTAGGGTCTTCCCAGAGCTTTCCCCATGATCAGGAGGTTTTAAAAAGAGTTCTATTTATCAAAATGATTACGGCACTGTTTATTTTACTCAGAAGGGGGCTGGAGGGAGGGCACAGGGGAGAGAAAGGATAGCAGGTGAGTTTTTGTGTACAAAGTGACCCCATCATGCAAATCATCAAGCACAAGCGATTCTCTTTCGAGATTCCTGTGATCAAAGGTATCTCCAAGTTTAACAGCATTTCTCAGCTCCCCAGCAGAAACAGGGAAATGAATGGAAGCACCAGAGATGATGACCCACTGGTCCCACCAAAAGTAAAGGCAGACTTCTCTCCTCAAAGCCTGCCCAAGACCTGGGGGAAAAGAAGGGAGGCTTGCTGATTTGCTTGAAGAAGGAACCAGATCCGTGCTCAGCCACGTGACCACACGCGGGGACCTCCCTGCCCACGTTCTCCCTTCAGACACCTCCCAGGGATGGAGCCCCCCTGGCTCCCTAGGACTCAACCAAACTGCCTTAAAGTTTTGGGTTGGCTTTTTTCCCCCTGCTTTTTAAAGATCTTAGCATTTAAGGGTCTCCAAATTGGGGAGCAGAAGGCAGTCTTCCTAACCAAGTCAAATTATAGTTTGCAACAATGAAGCAGAGAGGGTGTGTCAGTGTGGGTGGTAGAAGGTACAGAGGAGGGGGTGGGGGTGCATCAGGGTTTTTTCTTGTTTCTGTTTCCAGAAGAAAGGATTGAAAGCTAGACAGCCAAGATTTCCCCCGTAGTCAGTTTCTGAGGAGGTGAGTAACACTGGAGAAGGAAAGGGTTGAGAAGCATCTCGATTGCAAACTCAACCAGCAGACCCTACTTAAGAGAGCGAGTGAGATGTCTTTTAAAAAGGGTATCCTGTGAGGGTCTAGGAAGACCCCAGGTGGGAGAGCTTTGTCCCCTCTGCCCGGCCAGGGTGGTGGTGGAAAGGAACTTTAGCTGGGAACTGGGTGTTGGGGAGGGGAGGGAGGTCAGCCTTCCCAGAGGGCAGGAAGGGATCTAGCGTTGCCTTTCCTTCCACCTGCCTCCCGGCGGGGAGCCCCGGCCGCCCTTTGGGGTGGGGGTGGGGGGAGCCTATTGATGACTGAAACTCTGAAACCATAGGTCAGCCATCAGGCAAATAATCACCCCGCTCGCGCTGCCCTTCCGCTAAGCCCGTTTAATGGCTGGTCCCGACAAGTAAATAGGCTTCCCACCCCAGCCCCCAGTCGCTCCACCTGTATCAACAACAATGCCTCCGCACAATTATCTTACCTTAATGAACTTAATCTTTAATTTCCCAGCTTGGCCCTGGGACTCGGCTTCCTAACAAAGGAATTGGAACTGTTTGAGTCCCTGTGAACTGCCTTTCCTCCAACAGCTAGGGAAACTTTAGCTACGACAAGGATTTTTGCCCCTTGTGGAACTGTCAAAAGCAATAAATATTTTTCTTTTTATTCCATCATTAGACCCTCCTAAGAATGCCTCCCCTTTGTCCACTGTAATTCCCAGAGCTCTCTGGGCAGGGGCGTCATTGTGGAAAATGAATCCTGAAGTGTTAACAATCCTGCCAAAGCGGCTACACTTTTTTTTTTTCTCTCTCCCGAGGGCGTAACCGTTAGGAATGTGTCGCCCTGCCATCGCCAGCTCAGCGAAAAGAGCACTTGTGTTTTTTAACACTGGTCTTTGAGAAGGATGCTCAAGTTAGAGCATTGTGGTCACTGTAAATAGATGCACTCAGCAGAATAGGGCTTCTTCATTCCTAATTAGGGAAGTAACTCTAGAAAGACAGAATGTCACTTGCTAGGCTGTGCGTATTGTTGAGTCTGTGCTTGCCTCCACAATGTGAGGTAATTGGAGTTGTACCTTTTAGAAAGCTGCTAATTTCACATAGGAAGTGCTAACAAGACCTTTCTGGGCCATGTTTTCCTTCTTCCTTTTTAAGGAAGTTACAGACCTTCAGTAGTGGGGATGGCTGGGGCCTGGCCTGGCGGAGGGAACAGCAGTAATGAACCACTTCAGGCCGCAGTTAGAAAAAGGAGGCCTCATTTTGGAGTCCTGAGAATACTAGGCACAACAAAAGGTTCTGTTTAAGCTTGTTATCCAGGACATTCTTACCGGCTACACAGCTTTCCCTGCAATGACCCTCTCCAAACAAGTGCACCAAGTCTGAGCAAATAGAAACAGGCAACTTTCAAGGCTCAGAGTTATAGTTTTCTTTACAAAGCCATTTATATAATGTAAGCTGCAATTAGCATGGGACAGAGCGAGGAGATTTAGGCTGGAAAGTTCTTCTAACAAAAGATAGAAATTAGTGGAATAAGTAACAGTTAAATATCGGCTTCAGATAACTAGTTGAAAAGACCTTTTAAATCATTTACTAATAAAAAAGAAAATAAAATGATTTTGCCTCAGTCCTTGCTCCAGCCTAAGTGTGGTCTTTTAAATCACTGAACTGATTAATCTTACTAATTTTAAATTATCCAGCGAGAATGGATCGGAGAAAAAAAAAAAAAAAGTCCACACCACCCCCCAAAATGAAAAGCACTACAGCTTTTAAGCCTGACAATTTCCTCAAAAATGTCCATAGGAATTACATAAAAAATTCAAATCATAATGAAATAAATTGCTACTTACATTATGAAAAGTCTGCAAAAGCTTTTTATAGACTTGAAATGCAGAAGTTATATAAACTGCACAGTAAAAAGAATTAGAAATTGACCTTTACAGATCAAGGGCTAAAATTAACAGTCTTGGGGGGGAAAAATTCCCAGTTCACAATGGCTTTTAATGCCATTTTTTCTCCCTACACTCATTTATCTAATAACCATGGCAAGGTTAGGATAAACAATGAACAGTATGTTTTCACATTTTCCACCTTTTGTGTCCTCCATATGAATTTCTAAAACACTTAAGAGAACAGATACATAAACCTGTGACCTTCGAATGAGCTTTTTGATACTCTCAACATTTTGAATAAAAAGATCAGAAAATGGAACCACTTTTACACAGTAATGAATTCCATTCTGTTGGGTAAACAAAGCTAAATTTTAAAACAGAGACCTGACATTTGTATGGCTCGAGAAGCTATTCTGTTCTTTTGGGGGTGGGCAGCGGGAGGAGACGGGACATTGTCGCTATTTTACCGCGAGCTAAATAATGACCAAAAACCCACAACTCCCACAAAGAGGAGACAAATCCATTTGGCCGATTTCGACAGAGAGCCACTGTTTCCAAGACAAGGACTACAAAACGCTCAATTTTTATGACAATTTTCCCCCACCCCGCGAACAATTGTTCCGTCTCACAGAAAGGGGGGGGAGTGGACTGGGGGGGGTGGACGGGGGTGGGGGGAAGCCCGATGCAGCCATTACGCAGCTAACGCTTATTGACGGGAGCTCCAAGGGCCTCCAAAAGTTACTCCAATTTCCGTCGAGCTTTTGTGCATCCGTTGTCCTGTCTGAAAGGCTCAGTTAGGTATTGTTGCCAAAAAAAGTCTGCATCCACATTTGTCCCTCTTTAATTCATACCCGGCATTGTGAAGTTGCGCCATTCAGGGGCTGATTGGACAGCAGCCCTGACAATGGCCCAGCGATTAGGGGCTCAGCATGGGCTGGGGGTGTGGGTATAAACCTGGGGCTGGGGCTGGAATTCTCGGGGGGCATTCAGCTTCCTCTCGGGGCCTTCCCGAGAGCCCATGCCTCCTTGGCTGCAGGTAATGCATTCCTTCGTACCCGGGAAACCGAATCCCGGCAATTAGCGTGTCCAGAACCCGGCGCGCCGGCCCCCCACCCCCACCCCCACCCCTTCCCCGCCAGTCGGCCCTCGGGGGCCCCGGGGGCTTTCTAAGGAGCTCAAGCCCGCGAAATGCTGCAGCCTCGCCGGATTCAAAACTTTCCGGGGCCGCTCGGTGGGCCTGCCACCACCCGGGGGAGGGGAGCCGGGGGAGGGGAGCCGGGGGAGGGCGGCCAGCCCGGCCCTTAACCCTTGGCACGCCGCACCGCTCCCGGGCAGGGACCGCTCCCGGGCACCCGCGCCGCCCGCTGCAGGCCTGCGGGCCCCTCCCCGCGCCTTCGGGGAGGGTCGTTCCGCCTTCGGTGCCCGAGCCCCGCCAAGCGGGCCGATGTCCGTCTGCTGTTCCAGTGACTTCAACTCATTTCCATTGCTTTTCCTAGTGTCCTGTATCATTTTATGACAACGTGCTGCAAACATAATTTAAGTCTTTAATGTGCAACTAATTCTCCACCATTAGTTTGTCGACATGATGCCTGGCTGTGCCACCCGGAAAAGCAGGCTGACTGGAAACGTGGGCAAGGCGGTCCTGCGTGGTTGGTGCTTTTTTGTTGTTTTGTACGAAGGTTTACCTGTGAAATGACAAAGACGACAGAGGTGTGTTTGGGTTTCTTTCCCGCCCCGGGACGGTCTGTCATCTTACGGAAACGACCATTTCGGTGTGAGCCCCCCTGGCCGGAGGAATTCCGGGGCTCGGCTGGGAGTGAGCCGCGCTCAGGCCGCCCCTCCCCGGAGACACGCGCGAGGCCGCGCCGCGCTCCGGCGGCCGAGGCCCGAAAGGGGCGGGCGGCTCCGGGTGCGCGGCCGAGGCTGCCCCGGGCCCGGCTGGGCTGCTCCAGGGAAGGCCGGGCGCCCCGACCCAGGCGCTCCGGGAAGCGGGAGAGGGAGACCGAGGGCGCCCGGGCCGGGGCCGCCTTCCCCGGGCGGGAACACGGGGGAGGAGGGGGCGGTGCCCGTGGGCCGCGGGGGCCCCCAAACGTTGCCCGGGCCGCAGCCCCCTGCCCTCGCCGGCGCCCGGTGTCCCGCGTGGGGGAGGCGGGGTCCCCAGTCCCCGACTGAGAACCCCCAAAGGCCTGCGTCGGCAAATGGAAAAGGACAAGGAGCCCCCCAAACCTTCATAAGCATTCGCATAGACAAATGAAGGTGTTCCGGGCGAGAGACGCACTAGACAAAGGCTCGGGCTGCTGCAGTGGCCCCGCTCCGCGGGCGCTGCCCGCTCGGGGCCGGTGACGGTGGATTCCATAAATTAACTGAAAATCCCTCTTCTCTGGAGCCCAAGTTATCTCTCCGTGGCCTGCAGCCCTGAAATAGAATGGGGGCCGGCTTGTTTACCGCTCTAATTAATGCTCCTTCTCTAGCAGGGCGGAGGGGACGGGAGAGGCAGTGACTTGGTGATAAAAGGGAGGCGCCGGGCCTGTGGCCGGGCTCGGGGGGCCGCGGCGACCTCCTCGGGCCGGGCCGGCCATTCCGTTCACTGCGGGCCTGTGATTGGAGGCGGACAACCAGCACTGGGGTGTTTCCGTCTTCCTGCAGGATGCATTCTCATTCACTCCCATCGCTGGGCGGCCAAGCCGCAGACCTCGCCCATACGGGGCATGAGGCTTCTCCCTCCTCTTCCTCGGCCTTCACCCCCAAAATGCAAGGCAAGGGGCACTCACGAGGAAGCCCGGCTGCGCGTCACGCTGGGGACCCGCTGTCTGCTGTGAGAAATCCCTGGGCTTTCTCTCTTTATTTACTTATTTCGGCTTTTAATTCCAAGAGCCTAATATCTGGGATTGGACTGTCCCGCGGCCTACCTGTTTCTGTGACCTTACAGATAAGGGGCAAGCTTGGATGGAAAATGAAATTCAAGCGCCAGCTAATTTTAAAAACATAACTAAAAACTCATTCCCGAGGGGGGAAATGGCAGTTTCTGTAAGCAGAGGCTGAACAGGTTTTTAAATGAATTACTAGCTCTGGTATTTGCTAAATTGACTGTATTGGGAGGAAAAACAAAACAAAACATTTAGTCATTAAAAACAGCAGGTACCCAAGGTGAGACTATATGTTTTGTGACTTCACGTCACCTGTGGGCCTGGCCTGCTGCTTTCTGCGAGTTAGCAACCTCCAGGAACACACCTGAAAGCAGGTGCTGGGTCCCGCAGCCACACTGCCTTTTGGAGGAAGGGGTTTTTTGCTTTGTTTTTGAATCCTACTATTTCTTGAATGCCTGTGTGCCATTACTAATTCTGACAGCTTCCTTACCCTGTGGTTATGCTTACCCCCATTTTTGAGAGACCTGTAGACTGTGATTTTCCCAAGGTCATAAAGCCTGTCAGGTGTCAGAGGGGAGAATGGAAACTGGGGTGTCTCTGACTACAGGCTCCTCTCCTTTCCCCCCTCTGTGATGTAGCAGTGACCCTAGAGACTTACAATAACGGAGAAGGGGATCCCTTTCTAGATAAAGACCAGCTGCATCCTCGGTTACAGGACATCTGCAGAATTCCAGACCAGGTTCTGGGTTCAGTTCTCTGGGAACCCAACACACGCATAAAGACAAAATCCTTTTCAGAATATAGAGAGGTTTCCTTCTGGAAAGATTTCTAGGCTCGGAGTCAGGATCTTTCAGTTACATCATCTGTTCATGTGTGATCTTGTGCGAGTCACCTACTGCCTGGGAGTGAAGGTTTCCTTTTCTCGGCGTGGGCAGGTGCCCACCTTGCCGGCCTCGGTATGGGGTGGGGCCCAAACGACCTGCCCTGGGTTCAGATGCATTGATCTCTGTGAAGAGCAGTTCAAATGCACAGTTTTATTACCAGTTCCCCAGAGTTATGAGGTCCTGTTGTAAGAAGACATGTGCATGAGTTGTGAAAGGAACAATTACCTTGCAAGTGGGGGAATTATTATTAAAGACCAAAGCCCTCAGCTCCCAATTTCTAAACATGAAAAGTCTGTTGACATTAACAATGATGCTACATGTTCTCAAATCACAGTATTTTGATGGAAGAGACCATTAGTTAAAACAAAACTGGTATTAATGTTGGCTAGCATAATTATATGCTAGCCAGTGGTTGTAAGTACTTGACACATACTACTTAGTCCTCACCATAACTCTGAGATGGGTACTGGCATTATCCTGTCATTTTATAGATGAGGAAACTGAGGCACAAGGCCACTAGGCAACTTGGCCACGGTCACATAATCCACGGATGGCAGGACCAGCAGTTAAGCTGGCCCTGGAGCCCACACACTTTGCCCTGTGCTGCACTGTTCCCAGGACAGTGTATCTGTAGTAGCCTACTTCTCTGGCCCACATCTTTAAGATTCATGGTGAAATTGAAGCTCAGAGAAGTTAAATGGTTTGCCCAATATCCCACATCTGTTTCACGGCAGAGCTGGTCTCCTGTTGTCCAGCTGCGGCTCCATTTATAACAGTCAGTATCTTACATAAGTTTACCTCATATATAGAGTGAGAAAGGAATACTAATGGGGAATTTCGTTATTTAAAATTTCAATCATAATCTAAAATAAAAAGAAGAGTATAAGGAACCCCCATGTCCCTATCATCCAGCTGCAACCATTATCAATTCATAGCCAATACTGCTTCACCCTTCCCCGTCCCCCCAACATTGGATTATACAAAAGCACATCTCAGACATCATATCATGCCATTCATAGGTATTTCAGAATATATTTCTAAAAGACAACGGCTCCAGAAAAAGCATAACCATAGTTCCATCACACCCAGAAAATTGACAGCAGTCTCTTAATAGCATCAAATATGGAACTGATGTTCAAATGTCCTAATTTGTCCCATAAATATGCTTTTACATATGGTTTTTCAAATCAGGATCCAAAGCTCAGCATATGGCATTTATTTGTCAGGGAAGGACTTTCCCCAGAGCTGGCAGAGGCTGAGGCCAAAGTTGGCCTAGACCTGACAAGAGCAGTGATTCCCTGTTGTCTTCTGACCACCCACTCATCACTTAGGAAGGATTCCCAGACATTTAACAATGGATCGAGAAACGTTGAGGGCCCACTAAGGGGGGATGCTTCTTGAGGTGCATAATGGGGGAGCGATAGGGGGTCTTTGCTAAGGTCTAGTTTAAAACAAGAAACTTTCCAAGCAGGCTGAATTCCTCCCTCTTCCTTTTCCAAACTGCACTCCTCCTCCACTGTGTCCTAGCCTCATCACCAGCCCTGCCCTGCCTTCGTCCTCTTCCCCCAGCTGAGTCCCTGTGCATTTCACACCCATCACCTTTTTCATCATTTGGCTTCTATTACTGCTTCCTTAGAGGATTAGCTGTTCTGCACGACATATGTCCTGTCTCCTCCACTAAATTCCAAGTTCCCAGAGGACAGGAACCCCACAGCATCTGACACATGCTTAGCCAAGTACCCAGCACATGTAGGGGCCTGAAATGCTTGCAACATGGAATCCTCTCAAACTCATATTCTTTAAGTACTTGTTTAAAATGTGTCGAGTAGAATAGGATAATGCTGATGTGCTATTAATAAAATTACATACCTCTTTCTATATATTCAAAATAAGGGATTTTTTTTTATCCCTTACATGCACTGAACACATTTGAAATATTTTAAAATTCTTATCACAATATTATATGCATATAGTTAAAGATCAAATAGTGCATGTATGCAGATGCTTATGATGGAAATGCTACAGCTTCTCTTGCCTGAGGCCCACTACCCAGAAACAACCTCTGTGGTCTGTTTGGTGTCTAGATCTTCTGCTGGATCAAGAGTTGACAGATTTTAAAAAATTTATTTTTAATTTCAGATGAGCAGCTTACTATGTCTCAAATACTGCATAATCTTGTATTTTATCTGGCAACCTTAGGGAGACACCCGCTCTGCTCGTTTGAATCTGTGGTGGACCCCAGAAAAGCCATGTCCTTTCATCCTCATTCAATATTGCTGGGTGGGAGCATTCTGATTGTTCTCATGGAGATGTGACCCACCCAATTGTGGGTGGTAACTTTTGATTGGATTATTTCCATGGAGGTGTGTCTCCACCTAATGAAGGTGGAGTTGCTTACCGGAATTCTTTAAAAGAGGAAACATTTTGGAGACAGTCCCTTTGGTAGAGCCACAAGAAAGCCAGCAGATGCCGCCATGTTCGCCATGTGCCCTTCCAGCTGAGAGAGAAACGTGGAACGTCATTGGCCTTCTTGAACCAAGGTATCTTTCCCTGGGTACCTTAAATTGAACATTTCTATAGACTTGTTTTAATTGGGACAGTTTCTCAGCCTTAGAACTGTAAACTTGTAACTTATTAAATTCCCCTTTCTAAAAGTCATTCCCTTCCTGGTATTTTGCATTCTGGCAGCTAGCAAACTAGAACACCCCTCTAAAACTCTAATGTACTTGTATCTCTGTTTCTTCATATATCAGCTTTTTAGATGATAACTGTAGGATTCCCAATGTGAGAGAATTTCAGTGTTCAATAATTGTCATTTTCCATTCTTCTATTGTTTACTGTTATAACTTTAATAAAATGGTTAAACTTGTATTTAACGATTCATCAACTTTTTTCAAACAAAAGTTCTCATGTAGTTTTTACTGAACCAACCTGTTATGCAGAAGTATAAAAACAAAGAAAAAAACTGTTATTTTCCCAATAAAATAAGTCTAAATGTTCGGAAAGGGTGACGTTTTCAAACTGATAGGGTAAGGGATTAGTGGCCGTCATAGAGCATAAAAATGTGTGCCATCGCATGTGCCATTTCCTATAGACCCAGCGTGGTTCTCTCCCAATGCCTCGTCTTGGAGTTGTACCTGATTTTATTGCCAGTTTTCATTTGAACCCATTATGGGATGGGACAATTCTGGTTCTGTTTCTTTGCCAGGGATCACTTGATTCTAAAAGTCTTGTAGGAAGAAATGGCAAGGCTGAGAGTCAAAAATGGCAGAGGAAGCAAGAGAGAGAGTGATCCATCAACTTTTAACAGTTCCTTTTAACTCCCCACTTTGTAACTTGAGAATATTATTACTAGTATACTATTATTTCTTTTACCTTTTCTTTCCCTTTCCATGTCTCACCTTCAGCCACTACATTTTTACTTTTACATTTATTAAGATCATTAGAATTTATATTCTGTCCTGCCACACAGCCTAATGTTCTGAATCTTGTCTAAAGGTTGACTCTTAAAATGGAAAATTAATTGTATTTACTTTATTGTTATCATTATGTAATCATTATTTAATAATAGTAGTGATGTTAGGATTACATTTCCTGCTCGACAAGTACAGCATCACCATCCCTGGGCTTCTTACAGGAGAAAGTTTCTAGTAGCAAATCAAATGGGTTCTCATTTCTTATACTCTCTCATTTGCTTAAGATGATGCTACTTTTAGCCTGCCTCACATTCAGACCTTGACTTTCTTGTTTATTTTTTCCCTTGGAGTCTCCAATTGTCTTTATTTTCTGTTATGCAATCTACCTTTGTTATATTAAGTCTATCAGTTACATTATTTAACCTACTGAGCACTGTCTTCTCCCCTCCTCCCCGGAGATCTCCGGGGCCCTGCTCCCAAATGGGTTGGTTGGTCTCTAGCTGCTGCAAACTGCCTTGAGACTTGCCCCTCCTGCTGTCTTGGGTTGGATACCAGATCTTCTTCCTTTTCCCATCTTATACCAGTTTGTTGGAGTGTAGCCTTAGGTAACTGCCTAAGAAAGGGCAGGCTGCTGGTAAGCTTTCTAAACTCCTGTTTGTCTGAAAATCCTTACATTGTCCTCCAGTCAACTGACAGTTTGAGTATAGAATTCTAGACTGAAAGCAACTTCATTAGAAATGTGAAGGCACAGCGCCGATACCTCCTCTCGTCCAGTGACGCCGAGCAGGCTGAAGCCATTCTGTCGTTCCTTTGTAGGTGACCTGATCTTTCTCTTTGGATGCTTTTCCAATCACTCTTTATATTTAGAGTTTTGAAATTTCACCCAGCCCACCCTGTGTCTACTTGTGGGCCTTTTTCATTCATCCTGCTGGATACTCGGCAGCCCCTTTTAGGTTAGGGCCATTCTTCCTGCAGCCATGGGAAATTTTCTTCTGTACTTTCCTTGATATTTCTCTCCCTTTTAATTTCTGATTTTCTTCCCAAGATTCCTTTTAGTTATATATTGGATTGATCCCTTGTTGCCACTGCCCCCCACCCCGCAATTCCTGCCTTTAGTATTTTCTCTTTCTTGCTTTCTGCGCTATGCTTTGTGAATTTTCAACAACCTTTTAGTTTTTCTATTTTCTTTCATCGATTGCATTTTAATCTCCAAAAGCTGATTCTTGTTATCAAAATCACATTTTTATGAATGTATTATCTTCTCAACCCCACAGAATCAAAAATTTTTTTTGAAATTATCTTTTGCTGCTTGGTTTCCCTAGGAGATTTTTCTGTGTGTTTATTTTTGTATATTTCTTTCGTGCTCACGCTTTTCCTCATTCTCTTCATATGCCTCCTTGGTTCTCTTAATGTTGGATACGAAAGGACCGTGAGAGTGGATTTACAGTGCAAGAGTGTATATGCCTTCCTTGATGGGCTTTCCCGGCCTTTCTGAGGTCCGGGGTGAATGGGCTCCCCTCCTCTCTTGCCCCCTCTTACAGCCGTCCACGCGCGGCTTTCTTTAGCTGTTTAATAACTGCTCCCCATGCGCTCCACATTCCAGAAATCAGTTTACATCTGGTATTTGTTGGGCGTCCTCCCTCTCTTTCATATTTTGGGTTTGTCCTTTTGGAATTCTAAAACTTTTATTTTGGCAAGATCTCTGGAAGGCTGGGAGGCAAATGTATGTCCTGGGCTCACCACCTCAACCCAGGAGGAGGTCAGATTGCTTTTCCTATTTTAATTGCTCCTTCTTTCAGCAGCTTCGTGCTGCTAATCCAGGGAGTCCCCCTGAGGTTAGGGTCTCCCAGGAAGTTGCTGGTCACCGACTGCCAGCCTCTTACAGTGGCACACGTGGACTAGGGTCTGGTTTTCCTGAACTTCTCTCTGGGCGGGTTTGTGGTCCCAAAGAGGCAGAGTGAGTGAGTCCTGCTTCGTTGTCTGCACCGTCCCCTCACTCTCCACGGAACCCGGGCTGCTCCCCAATGCCACCCGGGCTGCTCCCCCCCCTCCCCCGCTCCCACCCTCAGCCTGGCTCACCCCTTCCCCACCCTGCAGATTGCAGCTCCAGCCTCATTTCTTCAGTCAAGTCTCCCCTGTTCTCCGTGGCTCAGTTAAATGCCTCTGCTGCGTGGGCTCAGGGAACAGTCCCCCTCCTTTCTGGCACTTATCTCAGATGGTAACATGTGGAGCGGGACCACGTCTGTTTCTTGTCTGCTTTGGTGTCCCAGGCACCTGAACATAATGTCTGGCACACAGCAGGTATTCAGTAAATACCTGCTGAATGAATGCATGGCCATAAAGATGGGCACAAGTGAAACATCCCTTCAGTCAATTACAGGTTGAGGAATGACACGCCCCAAATGCAACCTCACCTAAGCTCCACCCTGGAGGTCCCAGCTCCGCCTAGGCACGTCCAGGCCTCTTAGGCCCCACCATCTCGGGCCCCCCCACCGCCTCGGGGCCCCACCCCCTGGGCCCCCCACCACCTTGGCCTGCAGCCTCTGCTTCGCCCACAGCACGCCCCCATGGCCTCCGACCCCCCAGGCCTTCCGCAGGGACTTTGTTTGGAACAGCAAAGCCGTGGCTTGTCCCTGGCCGAGCCCTTGTGGCCGGAGGGCCGGTGGCGGCGGCCTGGCTGGGAACAATAGGCCCCGCACCTCCGCGGCCCTCACCGGCTTCCCAGAGCTGACCCCTTATTAAATTTGGGATTACCATGTGTAAAGCCCGGCCTGAATTTTGTTTGCTCTGCCATGTAACTTGCCTTTCTAAACACTCAGTCAGAGCTGCAGTTAATCTACCGGCCACGGGCTTAAGCGGCAGGCGGCCAGGAGACCCCCCTCCCCAATTCCTCCCGACCCTTTGTTACCTGGCCTGGAAGGGAGAGGCTCCTTGTTTGGGAAGTGTTTCTCCTCCCCCCGAACATTTTCTGTATTAGGAGTCTTTTGTCACCATAAATCTGGGCAGGGGAGGATTATGACGGCTAGGCTGTCACCCAGATTGTTTCCTCCAGAGGACAATGCGGGAAGTTTGTGGACTTGCCTAATGAAACCTTTATTGGGGGGGACAATGCCATTTCCGTGAAATTAAGGCTCAGGCCTTAACAATGCCTCAGAACAAACCCAATTTGAATATTTAATTTGGGGTGGAGGGAGCTGAGTAAACATCTCTCCCCTCTAAGCCCCTCTGCAGAGGCCTCTGGGAGCAAACCTGAGGGGGATTCCCAGGTTGGTGATGTCAGGTTAGCAGCTGTTGCTGCCAGTATCAAAGATAGAAAAATGGAAATCTTGAATATTTGGTTGACACTGAAAGCATTGTTTAGTTCTACCTTAAAAAAAAAAAAGTTCCAGGAAGTAATAAGCAGCCGGCTGAAATCTGTCAATTCTGAGTCTTTGGGGGTACAGGGCCCCCTCACCCCAGGGGCTTGCAGTCTTTGGCTACATCTAAAGGCCCTCTGAGACCTGTGCACTGCCTCCAAGGCCACCCAAGTTCCTTCTTTCCTTCTTCAAAGAGAATCTCTACGAGGAAGAAATGTCTAAATGTGCTTGATTAAAACAAAACAAAACAAAAAGGCTCCAGTGACGCGGAGCGCGCTGTGAAGGGAACAGAGACTCCTGTCTCTTCCTTCTCTACCTGGCAACCAGGCAGCCAGGCAACAGGCCCCTGCGAGAAGGGGTGTGTGTGGGCTCCTCTTCCCTGAAAGTCAGAATCAACCGAGAATAGTCTCTCCTTGGATCACATGTGTCATTTTCTTGGCCCGACTCACAGCATGTCAAGTAACTCTTGGTTTCCTTTCCACCCCTGGCTTCTCGGTGAAGGCCCATCTTTGGCTCTGTCCTCTCCAAGAGCACAGTCAGTCCTGATGCATGGATGTGCTGGCTTTATTTCCTCATCTCTTCTGCTTTCCTTATTTTCATCATCTTTACATATAGCAGAGATGATTCCGAGCAGCTTAATTATCCTGTAAGGGGGTGAATCACCCTGACATGCTTGATTTCTCTGTCAAAAACTTGGTTTCGCCTCCAGTACCTTAGAGCAGCTAGAAATAAAAACCTAAAATTGTGGAATTGTAACCCATACCAATCTCTGAAATCTGTTCTGCAACTAAATGTTGTGATGTACTTTGCAATGTAATGCTTTTATGTTATTTAAATATATAATTAAATATATGTTATTTAAAGAGAAGGGGAGGATAACAGAATATAGGATTTAATGAATGAATATGACTGCCGAATCATATCATTATTTTCTGTTGGTCTCCAGTATCTTGGAGTAGCTAGAAGGAAAAATGAAAAATTATGTACCCATACTAAACTTTAAAATCCATTCTGTAACTACTTGTTAAAATGTACTTGGAAATTTACTGCTTTTTTTGTATACATGTTGTATTTCACACACACAAAAAACAACAACTTGGTTTCTACCTTGCCAATGCAACAAGGGATGGAACATGGAGAAGCGATGTCTTCTGGGCTGAGGCCCAAATCTCAGCCCACTTGAGCAGGTCCCAAGTGACCTCCTGTCGGAGCAGCTGCTGGAGCCTACAACACTTAATATCACCTGAAGAATTCTAACCAAGCTCCCATCATCCACCCCAGAGGTTGAAAACCAAGGCCAAATGTAGAGGCAACATCTGAAGTGACCTGAGAGACCCAGCCACAGGGCCACCCATCCATCGGGGATCTCAGGATGTCACAGGTCTAAAAAGTTCAGGGAAAGCTCCTTCTGAGGCAGGATTTGTGAGTATGTGTGTTGTGTGTGTGTACGCGCGTGCATGCATGCATGCGCCATGTGTGAGGCAGGGCATGAAGGCTGGTGCATAACTTTTGACAGGTGGCTGACCCCCAATCTCTCTGTGGCTGTGGCCAGATGTGTTTGCATCTGGTGTAGTGGACTGTCTGGCACCTGACCCACTCATGGGCATCACTGCCACAAGGCTAAGGGCCCCTTGCGTAGACACAACTCTCAACTCTTCATTTGCTCAGACAACTCTACCAGCCTCACACCAAGTACTGGTGATGTCAACCTTCTTTTCTGTTGCATTTGAATTTACCTATAAACCTGTGTAGACAGGCCTTTCTTTGGGGCGAGGGGAATCACAGGCACAGTGGCCATCTGGCCCATCATTTCCATACCTGAAGTGGTACAAGGGAAGTGTTCATCAGGCAGCCCAGTTGACCTCTCCTCGGACAGGTCACCTGACCTCTCTGAGCCTTGTTTTCTGACTCTGTGAGGAGGGGGCTGAGTGAAGGGCTGTTGTGAAGATTAGATGAGTTAATGAACATAAAGGGCTGCTTAGCAAAATGCCTGGAACATAGTAAGCACTCAATGAGCGTGAGTTGCTGCTACTATTTCCCTTTGAGTCCCACCAATCCTCATTTGTGGTTTTCTGTCCTTTAAAGAGTTCCTTGAGAGTAGGAAATGTGATCTTTGAGGACAAATTTTAGAGCTGCTGTTGGGAGGTTTGCGACTTTTTTGCCAATTCCCAAATGGAGATCTGAAAAGAGGGTAGACATGGGGCCAGAGAGGTATCGTTGGCCAGCTTTTGTCCAGGTGCCTCCCTCCAGCCTTGCCATCCCTCCATCCGTACATGCCAAGTGCCTGCCATGTGCCGGGGCGAGGACACCCCACGGGCCAGCACACAGGCCTTTGGGCCTTCCGAGGCCCAGCAGAACATATGGACTCGCCCCTCAGAGCGCCAGGGAAGGTCATGCACTCGGCACTCCCCCCAAAGACAGACCGGGGACGGGGCATCCATGTGCAGTCTTCAAGTGCAGGAGCCTTGTCACTCCCGACCCTCTGAGGCCTCCGCAGCTCCCTCCTGCCTCTGGGAAGTCCAGCCTTCTGTTGCTCCCCTGTGTCTTCTCTGCTGCCATCACCTCTGGCCTGAATGACTCTGACGGACTCTCAGTGGGCCTTTTCCTCCTCTCCTGCACCCTCCAATCTCCCCATGGCAGCCAGAGTGGAAGCAGACTCTTCTCCTGGAGGGCCTCCAGTGGCTACCCCTGAAGTAAAACCCAACCCCTCCTCCATGGCCTCCAAGGGCCGGCCTCCCCCCAGCCCTGGCGCTGTGCTCCACCCGCTCCTGCCTTTGCAGTTGCTGGGGCCTCTGCCCCCAGGGCTCTTCCTTCAATCCTAGAGGCTGGTCCTCTATCGTCATTTAGGTTTCAAACCAAAATGTGCCTCTTTAGAACTTCCTTGACCTCGTGTCCGAAGGACACTCACTTCCTAAAATACTAACTACCGAGCTTTGTCTTGCTGCACCTGTCCCGATGTGAACCCAGGCTGATTTGTTCCTGTGTTCACTGCCTTTCTCCCTGGGTCCATGAGATCAGGGACCAGGTCGGCCATAGTCACGGCGGCCCCTGAGCGCCCGCATCCGACGGGCTGTGAGAAATGTCTGCCGGTGAGTGAATGAAAACCTCTTCACCTCGTTTCACCCCCCTGGTCCTGCCAAGCGAAGCATCCCCTGCAGCCTACCTCTGTGCGCGTGGTCTGTGGTGCCCCGTGGGCCTCCCCTCCTGATTCCACGACTTCCAAGGCCTAATTCACTGCTGCCTCCTCTTCTATGAGGTAATTGCTCCTTCTTTTGAACTCAAACAACCCTTTCAAGTCCTTTTCCTTGGAGCTGTCTTATTGGAGGACACGTGCTGTCTCCCTGCTAGGTGATAAGCGGAGTGTGGGCAGGCTGGGGGCTGGGCCTGTGCAGTGGGCAGGGGGCAGCCCTCCTGGCCCTAGGGCACACGGTGAAGCTGAGGAGGGGCTTGTTAACACTTGGATTCTCCTGTTTCTGTTCCCTTCTGGAGTTCAAGGGGCCCCTTTACTTCCTCTGGGTTGCCAGAGTTCTCTACTCACGTTCCTTCCTCCCCACCCAGGGAGCTATCCTCAGATCATCCTTTCACACCAGCAGAGCCTCTTCATTCTAGGTCAGACACATCCTGCAAATCAGTTTGCTCCTTTTTCCCCATTGTCACTCATGTCCCCAGTCCAAGAATCACTTTCTTTCACCCGAACCACTACATCTCAGTGGACTTCTGTCTCCGTACTTCCTCTAATCTGCTCTCCATCCAGCATTCAGAGTGATCTTGAAAGAAATGTCTGTCTCATAATAACTACCCTGAACCCTTCAATGGCTGTTCATCAGACTCCAGGTAAAATCCAACCGCACTAAATCCCGTGCTGGCAGGCTCCTTCTTGCTCCTACTCACGAGGTCCCCAGCACACCCGGCCTCCCTCTCACTACTCCTGCACCAAGCTCCTGCCCACCCAAGGGTGGCGCCGCCTGTGGGTCCTCCGCCGAGCTCCCACCCCACTGATGGCCCCGCATGACCAGCTCCTTCTCCCCGCTGAGAACCTCTCAGGGGGAGCTTTCTCCAGCATGGAATGGGGTCTTTCTTGTTCCCTCTTATACCCCCATATCTACAGGGATGACCAGCACACAATAGATAGTTCTTGGATAAGTGAATAAAAATGGAGAAACTTGGGTCCCCAACGCTCCTCTCTTCCCCCAGCATTCAGCTTGGAGCAGAGCAAGCTCAAACACCACGGTCTGGGCAGGCCCTCTCGCCCCTCCCCCAGGAAAACTCCCCTGAGAAGTACTAGGTTTTCTCTAGGGCCAAGCTAAGGTCTGACAACTCTTTCTTGGCAGTGCCAGAGATTTCTAACTCCCTGTGGTGACCAAAATCTCTGGCCGTGATAATGGAATGTTTTTATCTTGAATACTTCAGCATTTAGCATGAAATGGGGAATTAAATTATCTAGTTCAATTCTCCTATTTTATAGAAGAAAACTGATGCCCAAAGAGATTAGGTGGCTTGCCTAAAATTACCAGTGCCTGACTGGTGCAGCCCAGGGTAACACATCTAGGCGTTCTGAATCCGAGGCCATCGTTCTTTCTCCGGCAGCCCCTTTGCTCTTGTTTCCCTCTTCCTGACAATGATTTGTAGTTGTTTACAGGCTGGTTTTCCCAACCGGAAGCAAGGCCTGTGGGACCTGCATCCTATTTGTGTGTTTTCAAAATGCTAGTTACTATGTAACTCAAACCCATTTTGGACAAAACATTATATCAAATATTTGCCACCTCAGGGCACCCTTAAAGATGCAGAAAGATTCTCAGAGTGAATAGATCAAAGGACTGTTTTGTATCAGTTATCTATGGTTAACCACCCCAAAACTTTGTTGCTTAAAACAAAACCAGGTTAGCTAAGGAGCCTGTGAGTAGGCACTTTAATCTGGGCTGACCTCACCTGGCCTGCTCAGGTAGCTGCAGTCAGCTGCCAGGTGGGCCGGGGCTGCTGGTCCCCATGCCTTCCCTCACAAGGCTGGGGCGCTGGCCACAGGTCTCCAGATCTAGCATGAGAGCCCTGGCTTTTTCATGCAATAGCCAGGCTCCAAAAGCATCAAGGGGGGGCAAACCCTAACGTGCAGATGATTTTTGAACCTCTGCTTATACTCACATTTACTCATTTGGCCAAAGCACATCACATGGCCGAGCCCAGACGCAAGGGGAAGAGAAGTAGGCTCCATTTCTTGATGGGAGGGGTTGCAAAATATTGTTGCCATTTCCCCCCCCCCCCCCCCAGTCTATCACAAGGACAGAGCCAGATAAACCCTTCATTTTATATTCAGACTGAGGATAGTGTCACCCTCCTGTGGTTTCTCTAGTCTGTTGGGGTGGGCTGGGGAGGCTGAAGGGAGGGATGAGAAGCAGCGCCTGGCTGTGAAGTGAGGAAAAAACACTAAGAGCCAGGAAAGAAGCAGGCTTGGGGCCCGGGTCCTCTGGCTTCGGGCCCAGATTCTAGGCTGTGGTCTGACAGGGGCCTGCAGAGGGCTGGCGAGCAGCACCTGTGGAGACAGGGAAGCCGGAGAACCGGTGAGCCATGTGCTGCTCCCTTCTCATTCTCTCAGCGCCATGAGATGCTGCTGATTTAAGTGATTGGGCCAAAGAAAAAATGAGAGAGAAAGAGCGAGCCTTCTACTCAAAACGTAGGCCAGGTCAGAGCCGCGGCCTCTGGTCCTAAAAATGAAGCCTGTGCAGGGAAACGAAGGCTAATGCACCTGGAGGTAGCGACCCAGGTCAAGCGGGCAAAGCTTTTAAATGTACCGTCTTCGGGGCTGGGAACGGCAGGATGACATTCTCCCCAGCCCAAGGGGAGCCCAGCCCTGAGCAGCACTCTGCAAATCCAGACAGTGATGGGCTGAGCTCTTTCTCCCCGACCCTGCTAACCCGGTGTTAAACTTCCAAACTTCTCACACCAGCTGCAAACAATCAGGAGCAATTTAATTTATAAGGCAGCGTCCTCATTCTAGGTTCACTAAGCGATTTTCGCACCACAGATCACCATTTTTAGATCCCTTGGCCAGATTTTCACCACGGGGCAGGCTAGGGAGGTGAGGTGCTGGTGCCCGCCTGGAGGCAAAGGGGACGCCAAACAAGGAGAGCCTGGGACGCCGCTCTGGGGCTTTTTTCTTGTAGCTCCAGACAAATTAAAAACCTCCTTACCAGCCATTCATTCGGAGGCGGGCTCTTCCTTCCTCTGCAGGGGGGCTGCTGTGCTGGAAGGAGCTTGGATTCTGGGAGGCTGGCCCTCCAGGAGCTCTCAAGGAGGGGGAGCCTGCAAGAATGGAAAGAGAGAGGCCCTAACCCTGCCGAGATTGGCAGGCAGGGAGTGGGGGCAAAGTGCAGCCCAGGTCACTGGGAAAAAAGAAATCTCAAAGTAAGGGAGTGGGGGAAAGTTCCACTTTCAGCCTAATTATGAAAGAAGCCTGGGTAGAGAGGGGCGGGAGGGCCCAAAGAAGAGAGAAAAGGGAAGTGAGATGTCGGAGAGCAGAAAGAGATTCTCAGGGGGCACAAGCTATTGAAGGAGCAGAGGCAGGGAAAGGTGCCGCCTCTTCAAACAGGGGCTTGTTAATAACTGATTTTGAGAGACCCGGAAGCACATTTTGCCTCGGACTCCCAAAGAAAGTGGGGGGGGGGGGGGGGTGTTGCAAAATGCCCTATTAAGGGTGGGACGAATTGATTTCCCAAAGCAGCACAGTGCCATTTCCTCCAAATGCCCTCTCCAGTCCTCCTTAATCTGCCCTGGAGGCAGCAGGTGACCTCTGCACAGGCCCCTGGAGGCGCCTTTGTTCTGGGGCATTCTGCAGACCGCCCGCCCCCACCCCTTGCACCTGGGCAGTGTCTCAAAACGCACTTGTCCAGCCTTGGCTGCCCGGCCCGCTGGATGGGCGATGCCTTTGTATGGGAAAAGGCACAAGCCCCCAACTCTTGTTTTCCCTTCAGCTTGACACACTCGCTAATGGTTTTCCTGTTCACTTTGACAGCCCCAGAAACCCACCCCCGGGGAAGAAATAGACAGTTTACCCTGCAATATTTAATCTGGTAAGACGAGTTTGTGCTCGGGATACCACACCCACGAAACCCCGCTCTTCCGGGCCAGAGTCCTGCCATTCGGAAAGCTCCGCGCTGCCCTACAATCCCCAGGTGTTCCCTGCTGACTCCAATCTAATCCCTCTGAGGTTTGGTAATTTAATTGTCCGCATTCCCTTAACTATCTTCAGGACATAGCTTAAAAGAAAGACTAATAAGATTTATTAAGACAAGGTCTTAGACTTTGAACGCTTTTCCCATCTGCAAAACATATGAGTCAAGTTGAAGAAAACCGAAGGGGGCGCCGGCGGCGCTGGTGAAGACGTCCAAGTTTGGAAAAACAATGAGAAGTAATTAAAGTTCGTGCCAAGTGGGTCCAAACTATGTATTTATTTAGCCCTTGCAAATCAAATTCCCTGGGTTTTAGAAGAGCTCTTCCCCGAACATCTGTTATTCACATCAGTAGGACGACCGTCAGCCACTGTAAGATTTATGCAAACTAAAAGACTTCCCATGCTAAAGGTTAATGAAAATGTAATTTGAATAATGAAATCTCTCTGCGGACGCTCAGTTTACCGCGAGGACGCATTAAGAATTCGCTGGGTACCGCGGCTGGCGGCTGACGTCACAGGGGACATTTAAATGGGCGGGGCCAGGCTGCTCCGCGTGTAATTCTTTAAAAAATATAAAAGCCTCCCTCTTTCCCTCCCAGTCTCTCCAGCTGTAACAACTTCACCAACTGTCTTGGTTCCACTGAGAACCACTTGGTTCCATTCGAGGGAATCAGGAAGCAGAGAAAAGGTCACAAATAAGCACCTCAGGAACAATGAAAGCTTTCCTCTATGCAGCAGTGGGAGAGTTGCTAGAAAAACTGGAAAGGTATTAATCAGAAGTGGCTATAAATCCTCTGGAGTTTTGCTCTTATAAAACTCCTCGGAGAAAGTCTTGAAGGAAATGCAGGTCAAAGCCCAAAAAAGCTCTTGATCAGAGATTGCTGGAGGAAAATCTTCCCAGACGCCGTTTAATAGGCAGCAATCACCCCAGGAGTGGGAAAGCCAAGTACGCTTGAAACATGGTTGCAATTCCTAATAGGTCTTGTCACACTTAAGGCACTGCAAGCTCCATCCAACGAACAGCTGAAGCTAGCTGGCGATTCATAAAGCCAACAGTTTAAAGTTTATTATGATGAAAGCACTTAATGACAGCCATCGCTAGGGGCCCATCATTTATAAAGCTGTGCTGAGTATTAGACATGTAGCATGACCACCAATTTTATGTCACAATTGCTACCATAAAATGACCTTTGGTGATTTTTGCTGCATGTGGTGGACAGCTCTTCCTTCACATTAGTCCTCTGTGGCTTTCTTTGCAGACTATTATGCTGTCTAAAGCTTATTTGGCACTGTCGTGAGCCTCAACCCTTGTTATTACCCCGAAGGCCTGTCTAAAAAAAAAAAAAGGAACCTCATGCTTTATCACACTACTTCAATAATTTACAGTTCTTACCAGCCTTGGTTAGTGTAATATTTTAATGCAAATATGCTTTACCATTGCATTTTATTTATTTTTTTTAAAGTTCCCGTGTTCTGGCTAGTGCCATATCTGTTTGATGAAATTGGTTTCTTATTCCCTCCCTGCTCAGGTCTCATTGGATGGACACTGTTTTCCTTGGTCAGTTGAAAATACCCACAGAGGTTTAAATAGAAAAAAAAAAACAAAAGGTTAAACTTCCCTGAAGAGACATTTTTTTTTTAAAAGATACTTTGTATATAAACCCACCTAAAGCAGAGACACCAGTTCTTATTTTCTTACATCTAGTCCCAATGCAAATTTACATCTGAGTCACATTATTTAATTAGGCTTCCATTTTCCAATCTGCTTTGTGTAGTTAGGAAGTGTTTGAATACACAACCACTTTACTGCGCTGATGTAAACCACTGCAGAGAAAGTGGTCTGTCCATGCTATACCACCTTTAAATTGTGTATATAATTTTATAAATGATATAAAATCTGCTTCCAGTCCCTGGGGGGGAGGAGGAAGCTCCACAAGCATGGCACACCGCAATTTTGGAAGGATTTAAAATATGTGATTTCTGCTGGTACCTACTGTATTGGGTTTTATATAAAGCTTTTTTCAATAAGGTAAATTGTTACATGACAAACTCATCTTCCACCATTATCATCTGCTGTTTGTGTTTAACAACAGGAGTCCTGCTCTAACAAAACTGTTGTAATGGCTGTACAAATTACTCAGCTGAAAGCTTTTCACCAAACAAAACAGTATTAATCAGCAGTTCTTATGAAGGTGCTAATTAAAAACAATTTTCTTCCTCAGTTTGTAATACTAAAGCCATCTTCACTTGCATGGTTTCCAATATACAGCTACTGTATTTGCTCACACTTCAGGCCCTCTATTAACTATTGAATCTCCTATTAGCCATTTTATTACATTTCTGTTTACGAGCTTGTTGACATTTTAAAAGTCACAGTATGATCTGTTTTATCTATTAAAAATTTTATTAATTGAAAAGTCAGGGGGACAAAAAAGGCAAACAGATTCCAAATGCACAGACTTCCAAGGAAGAAAACACAGTAAGTATTTGGCTGAAGCCTAGGCAGCAACATCTCTGGGTAAAATGAAATCTGAGAATTAAAAGTAGCATGATCTGGTAAACACCAACACACTGGCACGCTGGAAATAGTCCACCAGGAAAATACATTTACCCTCTGTCTAAATTCGGTATCTAAGGAGACCCCGGTCTGGCTTTCAAATCCATCTTTTCTCCATGGAATCCATTCAGCATTATTATGGTATTTCCTACCATCTGGACTCAGGAGATTTTTTTTAATTTTTTTTTGATCTGTGGGTGGGGGGTGGGGGAGATACCTGGAATCTGGGGTCTGGATCCCAGATCTAGGCTCTAAACAGCAGCTTCATCTTTCCTGTGAGTGTGTGTACAGATGTCCACACATACATTGATTTGCTCCCCTGTTGTGGGCAGCCTGCCCCACCTCCCAGAGCCCAGTGCAAGGGTCTTACAAGACAATGCCACTGAATTTCCGGGCAGAGGTTGAAAAACAAGTCAAATGCTGACTAAGCACAAAGATAGACTCCACGGAAGTTGGGTTGATGGAAGGGGGGCACTTTTTTTCCTATTAAAAAAATTCCAACCCTTAGGAGAAGGTATGCTCCGCTTTGATAGGGGGGAGAAACAAAACAAAACAAAACACAGCACCTCCTGCCTATGGTATTAAAACCAGGTTCTTCAACTGTCAAAAGCAGTTAACTAGTTTAGGACAGACACCTGGCTGTTGAAATAGGGCTCCAGAGGGCCACTAATCCTTCCATTCACTCAGTTAACTGCTGGATCCCCCAAATTGATTCAACAGGTATGCAGTGGTAAATTCAGCCCATACTGAAGCCAAAGGGAAAATCAGCAAGGGGCGGGCAGCTCTTCTCTGAAAATACCCGAGGAATCAGCCAGAAAAGCTTTTATGGCCCCGACAAGTTTTCTGCTGAATACTGAGCACCTAAATTACCCTTCCCTAATGGAAGTTACATTTTCATGCTCAGTCAAAAAGCCAACAAAATACACGATTTATACAAAATAGCATCAACCTCTTAGGTAGTCTTTTCTAGCACTTTTATTCCAATTCACAGCATATGTCTTGCTATAAAATAAAATGTATTTCTTATAACCAACTTGTTTGTGGCTGTTCATATCACCGCCTTAGACTCCACCACTGGTGATACTAGAAACATTTTTGCATCCAACCAAATCTACTTAGTTCAACAAAGGAAAATCAGAAGATATGTGTACGCAGGGAAAAAGCATATCAAAATAATTCTTATGATTCCCTAACAGGCTTCCTTTTGAAACAAACGCAGGTATAATTACATAGACAACCATGGAATGGCTTATAGATTTTAACTGCAATTATACAACCCAACACGGCTGCATAGAAATAATTCTTAATCACAAAGTTCAAAAGGAATGTAAATGTCTGATCCTTTTAAGCAGTCATATTTTTCCTTTCTCGATATTGGCATTACATTACGATTTGAGAAAATAAAGTAAAACACTTTCACATATTCAATAATATGTGGCAGTTTCCTACAAACTTCCAAAAAGCCTGGACTAGGGATATTTCCAGGTGAGGATCCCAGAAACAGCAGACTGACGAAGCTCCTAACATTTCACAGGAGAGTCCCTAGGTTTTGGTCCCACAGTAATAGATTTCTGTACTGGGTATCCCTTGATAGAAACAGCTCAATTCTGAAATCCTTTTCCAAACTTAGGTAGCTATATATACTCTTCTCGAATACTAAAAACACAACAAAACAAAACCCTACTAGTTTACTTTTTAAAATACAATTTCTCCCTATAGAAATAAACTCTGGGTTTCTAAACCCATCACACACAAATGCAAATTGAATTCCTGGCAATTCAGGTAGTTTCATGGGAAGAAATGGAACTATTCTCATGGTCCTGCTATTGAATATTTAAGAGGAAATAATAAAAAAAAAGAATAGCCTATCTTAGGTGCTACTGCAGCGAATGGGTTTTTCTTTGTCTGGCAGATTTAGATGCAGGTTTTACGGAATAAATAATTTTTGCTGTATCTTCGCCAGTATAAGTGGAACTATCTACCCTGCCTTATGAAACATACTAAATTCTAATTTTTAAACAAGAACATGTGAAGCCAGTGTGCGACCTATACAATCACCAAAGGAGAGCTGCCACTAGCTGAACTACTCGGCTAAATGGCTGGTTTGCATTGCCCTGGTCTTTATCTGGTGCTGAGAATAGACTGCTGTTTTATCCAAAGAGGAATAAATTGCTGTTATTGTGATGTTAGCCCATCACTTGGCATTGCAATTCAAGTTTTTGTGAGAAAGAAATGTATGATCTAACTGCGACTTGACCTATGCCTTCTGAGATCCATCTAGGTGCTCTAATGGAGCAGAAAAAGTGGTGAATACAAGGACATGCAAACTGATGGTGAAAAATTTGTTTGATGATAGAAGTGAGCAGAGAAGACATTTGAGAGTCGCTGTTTTTATGACAGCTAAGTTTGTTTAACATGCAAAAGGATGCATCCCCAGTTTCCAACCTATCATTTTAATTGTATCACTAAAAATATGCTTTGCCTCTACTCGAGACGTGTGAGGATATATAGCTAACCTACTAATGACATTACTGCTAAAGTGGGCACAGATGATTCCTTACAGATAAACATCTGAATTTCTACAAAAGGCATTAGAGCATCCAGCGGAAGCACGAAGGCAAGGATGTGCTTGGTTTCCCTGCAGAAAATTCATTCTCTTAATCCTAGGTAGGACCTATTAAATGTTGTTTTTTTACTATACACTTGAGCCACAGCATATAACAATATATGTACTTATTTTAAATAAGATAATTGTGTGAATTCTTTTTTATCCCCCTTGCTGGAATCTAGTTTATCAAGCATTTATTCAGAATTTTTCTGGAAAGGACCTGCTTTGAAATAGGCCTGGAGAACAGCAGCAGTTAGATTTGAGCCCCGATAAAGGCTCACTTTTCATTCATAGTCACAGCCTAAATGTGCTCTTCTTGTACCTAAACAGATAATAAGCACTCAGCACACTCCCCCTCCTTGACACAACACACTGAGACTAATCACACATAATTGGAGAGGAGGAGCAGAGGGCTGGCCACGCTATTGTGTCCAGAGGACAAACGGTCAGTTTATGAGGCTTTGGACTGATGTAGTCATTTCTTATACATTTATAGGGAAAAAAAACATCCTGTTTAAAAGGGGGGAGGGGGGAGAATGAGAGAGATATGGGGGGAAGGGGGTAGAAGAGACAGATCAGGCAGATTCAATATAATTTACTTGAGGAAGATCAGAAACATCTGCTTTATTATTATCTTTTTTAACCAGGCAACAATCATGATTTCGGTTTACAGATTTAAAATGACCACCACCAAAAAGAGAACAAAATAAAAAATCTTAAATAAAAGGGGGACTGAGGCGGCAATCACCAAAAGAAATTCTGCCTCAATTAGAGGGAGAAATATTCAGGTTGCTCGCGAGTCAGATTCAAAACTTGGACAGGCTGCTTGTAAGTTTTTAAAGACAAACAAAGGTTTGGTGCAGGAAGGGCAGCAAGCAGGCTGAGGAGAGCAGGAGCTGGGGAGCCGGGCAAGGGTGGCCAAGGAATAATGTGGGTGAGGACGGGTGGGCTCCAGGACCCCCGTGTGGGAGGGTGCAGGGCCGTGGGAGCCCGGGCACTGGGAGCTCTGCAACCAGGCAGCCTGTGGCTTGCTGTATGGCAGACCCATCACGGATTCTGTTACTGTGAACATAGCCCACGGTGCACTTGACGCTTTCTTCTTCTAAGGAGCATACTCTTCTATACATTTTTGGTTAACATAAGCAGAAGTGGGTAATGAAGGTTTTCTTCATAAATGTCCTGGTTTTCTTTTTTCAACTGAAAACAATAGTAGAAAAATGAGGTGAGTGGACTCAGATTAAGAAGATTTACCTGTCAACTTTAATTGCATATAACGATGTCTTCTTAGATACATATCTATATAGATAGATAGATATCTAAGAATATATATATATATAGTTCTGGGGAAAAAATCACAGAAAAACCATTCAAATTAGTTCTCAGTGGCACTGACAAGATGGTACTGTGCATCTAGCTAGGGGTCATTTCTGGAGGGGGGGCTGGTAGAGTGTTTTTTCATAAATATCCCATCTGGATTTGTGACTTCTCTGAACTGAGGCACTTCACTGAAGGGGGAGCTGGGGGGCTCCTGCATGTCCCCCCACCCCCACCCCACCCCAGCCATTTGGCACAGAACTTTCTGCTCTCGGTCCTCTCGGCCCCGCCAGGGATTAGGGCAGGGAGGCATTTCAGATCAGCACCCATTTTGGAGACTGCAGCAAAACGTGGGCACAATGGAAAGGTTTGTGGGTCCTAAGACATTTCCAAGGCTCTCCAGCAGCTTCTTAGGGATTTTCATATTAATGATATGTAATGCAAAAATTATTTTCTCTGAGAACAGATTCTAGCAAATAAAGCAGCAGCATTCGATAACTGCTTCGATGATGTTCTGAGGGCCTTACCGTGACAGATTTTAAAATCCAAACAGTCTTCAATCTAATGTAGACTTTTCCTCAAGTGACCAGAATAATTTTGACAATTGTATTTGTATTTACTCTAGCTAGCAAAGAGTGATTTACTAATTATAAAGACAAATTGATATTTTTTGAGAATGTCACCAAATTGGTGCCTTTGAGCCATTTGTTAATCCATTTTTCAATTTATAAGGATCAGAAATAAATATTTATTTTAATTACACATGAAACCAATTCCTTTATTGTTTCAAGTCAAACATCTTTCCTCTCCGCAAAGCTAAATGAATGACTCCAACCTCACAGCTTCTTCGATTACTTGGTCTGAGGCATGTTAACTTGAATATTTGCTCAGCGCATGCTTCTTCTGAATCACACTCCCAAACTGTGACATGCCGTCACTCTTAAAGGCAGGAGTGAAGAACCCGCTTTCCCTTTTCCACTGGGCAACAGAAAGCCAATCCAGTCTTTACTTTCTAATCCACTTTCCTAAGAGCTGAGGGTGCTGCGATCATTAAAGCGACTTCAGTCCGTTTTCTTAGATGGAATTTGTTCTGTTTACAGATGATTCCTTCTCTGTTTAAAAGATCCTCATGGGTTTTTGTTGCCACCAAATTAGTGACAGTGATAATCCTAAACACAGGTCCTTCAAAGTCACTCCTTTATCTCATTTTTTAAAATGTGAAGATAAACCCGAACCCACTAATCGGGATGTACTTACTGTAAATACGTTGCCCTAGTGATGGAGGGACTCACGGAAATATTTTTCGGAGGGAAGAGGGGCCAAACTCACTAAATTCTTTCCTCAGGGATTGGGGATAAGGGAAAGTTGATTACTCAGCATGCGTCAGCTGACCTACTCACTCACAGTGCACTAATATACAGAGACTCAAATGAGCTCTTTATAAAGTCCCTGAGGTAATATGTGGGATAAATAATTCTTCTGTAAATATGGGCTAGCAATCACTTTTTACTTGGATTCTGTGCTGACCTCTGGAGGCCAAAGCAGAGGTGTCGCTGCTGGCAGGGGCCAGGGGCCAGCCTTGACACGGCTGCGGGCTCTTCCCACAAAGGGGAAGAGACGGCGGTCCCCCAGTGTGCCCCTATAAGCCACACCTGCTCGTTTCTAAATCAGGTCTGTCCTGTGAGGGCACTTGAACACCTACAAAGCTGTTAGGAAATACTTGCTTTGATGGGGGAATGTTATGGGTTTAAGAATAATTCCATTTACTAGTCTGTATTTCTTTGCCCAATTTAGAATTATAATTTTAAGAAATAAAAGCTCCTTGGGGAAAAAAAAGAATAAAAAGCAAATTGTGAATAAAACAATTTTCAATTTCATAGGTTAAAACTGGGTCTTCGAGGACTGAACTGAATTATACAGCTGCTATTAGTAGTAGCATTATGCCTTACTTCACAATTGGCTGTACCACGCTCAGCCTTATGGCGTGAGCAGCAGCAGCGGGAGTGGAGTTCAGACTGTTTACCCTTTACAGTATCCACAATTATCAACAGCACACCACACAGATTATAAGCACCAGCCACTTGTAATGTGGCATTTTGAATAGATAAGCAGAAGTGCAATATGGCTGTGCTTTTAACACAATGTACTGACTTCACAGCCCAGTGCAAGCCTGTTTTCATTACTAAGAAAATAAAATGGGCGCTTAGTGGTTTTGCAAAAGTTAAAAAAATTTTTTTTTAAAAAAGTAAAATTATTTTTTAAGGAATATTTGCATGAATGAGAATATTTTTATGAACTAATTTCGAGCCAGCTGTAATCCCTAGGTCACTCCACCTCACTAAACAATTTGCTATCCCACCTCCTAAAGGGTTTGAGGCACGCCATCAGGCAACGCAGTCGATTCCTACCCTGGAGGGGAACAGGAGGTTGGAGAGGAGAGGGAAGTGTTTTATTTTTTCTTCCCGTTGCCTGGATGAACCGAAAGCCAATATTTTAAAACCATACTACACCTCTGGCTGCCCGGAGCCCGAGCGCGCTGGTCGCATGGTGTGGCACAGTTTAACAAAAGCCCTGGCAGAAAAGTGCAGACTGGCAGCGTTTTGATTACAGGCTTGCTTTTTAACGGAAATAAAATTTCACAGTTAACAATGAGAGGTGAAAAGTTTAAGAGGCAAAGCTGTTCCTCCTGATCACCGACTGTTAATCAGCTTCATGGGTGGTTGCCTAAATCTGTAGGGTTCTTTTTTTTTTTTTTTCAAACCTTGCACTACTGCCAAGATTGTAACTAATTTTTCCCCCTGTTGTAAAAGGAGGGGTGAAAAAACTCGGCATAGAAGGCAGCTGTGTATGAGTGACGTGAGGCACTAATGCAGAGGGCAAAATTAAAATTCATGAATCTCTTCACAACCATTTGTGTAACAAGATTAAGACGGGACAGCGGAAAAGAGCGGCATTATCAGGCGTCTTACAGTCCTCCAGCTGGTTACGCTCTATTCCAACACAGTAGGGCTAAGAGGATAACACGCAGCCTGAAGGAAAACGCGGTTCCTCCATTTGGGAGCAGCCTCGTCCCAGGGACGATGGAGGCTTGACCAGAGCTGGAGAGGAAGAAAGCCGACTGCTGCTCAAGATGGAAAACTTTTAAGCCTGGCTGAACGTGGGCGGCAAACAAAAGCCATCAGCGTGGAGGTTCCCGGCGGCTGCGAGGCCCCTCCATGCACCCCACACCCCAGAGCAGCAAAGGAAGGGGCGCGGGTGGCAGGGGTGCTGGCTGCCGCCCAGGTGAAGAGCACATGGGCTTGGAGAGGAGCTGGGACTCTCCCCACACCCTCCGGCTTTGGCTTCGCTGTCAGGCCTCAGGTGACCCTTTCCGGGCAAAGGACTCCACTAGTGAGCCAGGGTTGGGTCACCGCGGGTATCTCCGGCTGGTCGGCACACAGCTGTCCCTGCTCCTGGAGCAGGGGAGCTGGGCATGATGTAGCATACAGGAGGCATTCTTTTGCTAGAAACAGTAAAATATCAAACCTGCTGAAATAGTTCTAATCACTAAAAGCACTTCTCAAGGATGCATGTTTATGAGCCATACCTATTACCAAGAGTCCCCAACTCTCCAGAGTATTCAGACAATGTTCTATTTCTTAGGAACAAAATACAATCTCCACCCCCCAACCCGGTGAAACAAGGAAAAGAGGAGAACTATTTCTTAGCCCAGTGCTGCAAGGAGTGAAATTTGACTTTTTCAGCAGGGATGAAGAGATAAAAATTAAGGTCACTTCATTATTTAAGGAAACTAATTTTTTTGGGGGGGGGGGGACAAATCAGCTTAGCAGTGATTATTTATGGAGCACTAACTGTGAGTGTGGTGTACAATACAAATGCAAGAGGCCTGGGCAGCGATCTGTGGAACGCGCTATGCCTTAGCAGGACAGAATACAAAGTTGGAAAGAAAAAGGCAAAATTGCTGTCCACTTTAGGTGCTGGGGCCTAAAGTTCTAGACAATAGAGAAGTGGGTCTGCCCCAGGGCACTTCAGGTCTTGCAGGGAGGAGACCAGGCTATCAGGCATAATGTCCACCATCTGCTAGTGGAAAAGCCCATGCCTTTGCTCTCCTGAGCTGCCATCGAGAAACGAAAAGCATTTGCTGTTCTGGGAAGGACATTGCTTTGAAGCCGCCATCAGCTGACTCTGCAGCTCCAGTGGGAGCCTGGAGAGAAGACCTCTTCTCTTGGTGAGGAGACCGTTCCCCACCAGGTAAAACCCTCAGAGCCATTCTATTTTTATTTTTCTGATTGTAAGCGATGGGCCTGATCCACCAGTGAGAGGAAGTGATTTAACTCCTTCAGTTCAGAAATCAACATTTTTCCCTCCAGAGCCTAAATGAAGCCCTGGGAACCTGAAGAAGTGAAGGTGTTTCCAGAAAGTGAGAATTTCCTTTCTCTTGCCTAGAAGATCAGAACTGTTTTGCATAAATGTTTCAAAAGTCAACACATTTCTACATTATACCATAGCCCTGGGTAATAAATAATGCTATTAATATTTTTCTGGGAGAAAATTAAGGTCAGGCCTTTATTTTTCTGCAGTAGCAACTTATAAAATCATGGCAACTCAAAGTCTCTTGTCAAGGTCAGATGAGCTCAGCAAAGGGAAATTTCTGTTAAGGCACAAAATTACATTAGTAATACATGTTATACTAGTAACTGTGACATGTCTTAGCAAACATGAGATTCCTCAAAAGTTTTTGGCAGAACACTTGCTTCTCGGTGTCCTATATTGCTCCACAACTATAAATAATAAAAAGGCTGATAACATTGCTTTATGTGAGTAGGCTTAGAAATCACTCTCAGATAAGTGCTTTTGACCTAAATCTTGTAGAGCCTCAATCTGACATATAACCCCACAACTGTGAAATTCTGTCTGAGATTTAACAGTCTCAAACTGCCAACTGACCCAGTCATAAAGCAAGTAGAGATAAAGATTTACAGTCCAACATGATACAATTAGACATTCCCCTTCATTTATTTCAGTGCAGCTAAGCATTTAACCTACTTAAAAGCTGGAGGCTTTTCATTAAAATATAAATGCTTGTTTATCATTCATTCTATGCTACCTCCCCTGCATCCTATAAATTAGTCTATTATGAATGAAAAGATTAGTTTGTTTCAGAAAAAGGAGTAAACAAGAATGGTTTCTGTAAAATCCTTCTAGATATGCAAAGATAAAAGATGGCTTTACCACACAAAATAATCAGATACAAATAGCTGTTCAGAAGTAGCACACCTAAGGAGTACTTTAATCAAATATTTAGGTTACCTGCCAAAAAGACCATGATCTCTTCAAAATGCAATGCGGATTAAAGTGTTATCTAACACAAGCAGAAAACTAACCTTGGAGTGGAAGTCTGAAATGTGTTCATCATAATTTTCATGTCTTTGGGTAGAGAAACCAGCTTTTTCAGCTAGATTGCAAAACTGGTTTAAAGTATTCCCTCGGCGTGGGGCGAATACCATTGCTTTCCCCTAGAACATTGAAAGGAAATTTACACATTTTAAAACTGGAAGCCAACCAAACACAACAGACATTGGTCAAAGCATTTAATGCACTGTTCTCAGGCAGAAAAATCCAATTGTTCTCGAGACATTCACATAGGATGGTCATTCAAAATGAGAGTTGTTTCGGGGATAGATATTCCTCAAATAAGAAAAATATGTATGTATTTTTACATTCAAATGGCCAGTTGCCATGTCTTAGCCTTTAAAAACAATACATATAATAAACGAAATCAGATCTGTTTTGCATATAACTTTTCAAAAGTCAACATACTTCTACATCATTTCATAGTTCTTGGTAATAAATAATGCTATTAATATTTTGCCAGGAGAAAATTAAGAAAACATGACTGAAAGATTTGTTTTGTACATTACAAACCTCACTGAGCCTAATGGTTTAAACTGTTGGCTAGATTTTAGTGCCTGGTCCAGGGCAGTGCCACCCACCTCGTGACTCCTTGACAGGTGAGGACACATACACAACACAGCTCCCAGGTATGTGGTAACAGGTGCACATACATGCACTTTAGTGTACCCTATAAAATTCAATACCAAGGAATCCTCCATAGAGACAAGCAACCAAAATCCACAATCCCTATTGAAAAATTTGCACATTTCAGTCCTGCCACCAGCCTTTTCTGTGACCATGCTGACAAAGACAAGGTTACAAGATCTTGGTTTTCAACTTCACTGAATCTCTCATAATGGTCATTATTATAGCAAAACAGATCCTCACGGTACTCAGATGACTGCTTTTCAAAGAAAGAGGTGCAGTGAGGGTAAACAGGCTATCAAAAATAAACTGCACAATCTTATGAGATTGTTGTAGTGGGGAGAATGAGAGGACTTGAATAAAGTATATACCTGATTTCAGAAGACCATCTGACATGAGACTTCAGGATGATTGCTCGCTAACTACTGGGGTGCATGGAGATTTTTCCTCCCTCTCCTCGATGTGCACAGGATGGCCAAACTTCAGAATCCTTTTTCTTGTTTTTTTAAGCTATCTCTATGCTTCTGTTTATTTCAAGGCACTTCATATCTATGCTATACCACTTCAGGTTTTGAGGAAATTGCAAAAATATATCTCAGTTTCTTATGAAAGATGGTGTATCATTCACAACTACCAACCATTTACTGAGCATATGGAATGTTTCAGACACTGTCTCCTCTAATTTTTTTTAAACTTTTAATTGTAGTACACATACATAGAACTCAAAATTTCCCATGTTAATCACTTTCAAGAGTGCAACTCATTGACGTTGATTACCTTCACAATTTTGTGTTATCATCACCACAATCCATTACCAAAACTTTTCATCACCCTAAACAGAAACACTGTACTCATTAAGATTAAGAGTAACTCCCCATTCCCCTCCATCCCACTCACCACCCCATGTCTCTGGTAACCTCTAATCTACCTTGTATCACTATGAATTTGCTTATTCTAGGTATTTCAGGTAAGTGAAATTATACAGTAGTCCTTTTGTGTCTGGTTTATTTCACTCAATATGATGTCTTCAAAGTAAATCCATTCCTTTTTACAGTTGAATAATATTCCATTGTGATAAACATTTTGTTTATTCAAACTGTTGATGATACTTGGGTTGCTTCTACCTTTTGGTATTATGAATAATTTCTATCTCCTTTAATCTTCAAGCTACCCCTACAGTATTACCAACCCCATTTTACAGGGAGGAAACTAATGCTTAGAGACGTTGAAGAGTTGGCTCAAGGTGACACAATTAGTAGGATTAAGAGCTTATCCACCTGACTCGAACGCCAATGCTCTTTTCACTACACCAGGCAGTCTCTTTATCAATAATAGTGACGGCAATAATAATAGCTACCATTAGGCTAGGCACCTCACAAACCCACCCTTTAATCACTTCAACACTCTTTTCAACAACTTTATAAGGTAGGCACAATGTTTTAAAGATGATTTATTATATTGAGAAGGGTTTGAGGAGTTTGAGGAACTGTGTGGTAGAAAGGGTTCTGGACATAAAGGGAAACTTCACCATTAAACAGTTGTGTCAATCAAAAAACTATCATAGAATTGTTGAGCTAGATGGGTTTTCTTGAAGATGACATAGTTCTGATCTCATTTTGCAGATAAAAACTTTAGCTGACCCACTGAGTTTTTTATCCATCAAATGGAAGGAATAGAGCATCTTCTTTTTTTTAAACCAGCAAGTTGTGAAGACCAAATGAGACCACGGATGAGAAATAATTTGAAAAATAAATAGGTTATGCAAATGTAACATCAGAAAAATCCACATTACCTAACAATGCCATATAAATTCTATCAATTCTCTCTCCCTCTCTCCTGCCCCCCATGTACCTGCAAGAAAATGCACTGATACACTGGTTCTGGACTTCAAGTGTGTTTTCCTACTGTGTTTACATAGATATATGCACACTCAGGCACATAATTACAGTAGCACCAATCATGCCACTACACACTTAAGTTTCCATCTGCTTTTCTGATATTAATTGCTAGTTTCAAAACTTAGTAGCAAAAATTCATTTTGATGTGAAACTAGATATGGTCTCATCAGGGGAGCATAAGTTTCCATAAAAAAAAGAAAGAATACTAGTAGGTCATTCTAATCATTTCTCAGAGCTGGATGCCATTCTTGGTTTTTGCATAATAGAAGTTATCTTATTTTAAAGTCACCTACAAAAATTGTCATACAATTAAAGAGTCATTTTTTTTTTTTACATGGGCAGGCACCGGGAATCGAACCCAGGTCCTCTGGCATGGCAGGCAAGAATGGGCCACCTTGGCCCGCCCAACAGTCATTTTTAAAAGTTATTTATCTAAGGTACATATCGCAGATTTTTACAGGGCTACTGGTTTCTGGGGTTAAGATTATGTTTGCCTTCCAGAAGCACATGCCCCCTTGACCCACCCCTGCCCCCACGTGGGTTGCTGTGAGCTCGAAGGGTCTGCAGCTAAGCAGGGAGGACTGCTCTGCCTGCAGGCATGTGTTTCCTCCTTCAGATCTCAGCTTGCTGTCCTTCCCTAACTACCCAATCTAAAGCAGCACCCACCATCACTCTACACCCCACTTGGGGCGACCCACATTACATCCTTATTTGTTATTGCCCACCTCTTCTGGCTGGAATGTGCCCTCCGTGACATCAGGGTCTGCAGATATTTTAGTCACTGCATTTTCTCAAGGCCTAGCCTATAATAGGTACTCAATAGATATTTGTTGAGAGAAAAAATTAAATCTCAATGCTGAATAAGTCTTTGGAAAGTCAAAAGCCACATTCTATTTATTCTTTTTAACAGATTTGTCCCAAGAAGCTTTTATGGAGTCAGCTGCTAGGACAGGATTTCAAAGAGGAGCATATTTTGCATAATATTGTACCCACAAGACGGATAAACAGTGAGCAGTAATTGTAATCCATTGTTACTCAATTATGAGCTTTATGTTGTTTTTCATTTCATTGTATACAGATACCTATTCTAGTTTGCTGGCTGCTGGAATCCAATATGGCAGAAATGGAATGGCTTTTAAAAATGGAAATTTAATAAATTATTAGTTTACAGTTCCAAGATTGAGAAAATGTCCCAGTTAAAGCAAGTCTATAGAAATGTCCAGTCTAAGGCATCTAGGGAAATATACCTTGATTCAAGAAGGTTGATGAAGCTCAGGGTTTCTCTCTCAAGTGGAAAGCCACACAGCGAACAGGATCAGGGTTTCCCTCTTGGCTGGAAGGGCACATGGTGAACATGGCATCATCTGCTAGCCTCCTCTCCAGCTCCCTGGGAGGCATTTTCCTTCTTCATCTCCAAAAGTCGCTGGCTGGTGGACTCTGCTTCTCATGGCTGCGTCATTCTGCTCTCTCTCAATCTCTCTTTCTCCAAAATGTTTCCTCTTTTATAGGATTCCAGTAAACTAATCAAGACCCCACTCTAATGGGTGGAGACACGCCTCTAGCTAATCCAGTTTAACAACCACTATTGATTAAATCACATCTCCAGGGAAATGATCTAATTACAGTTTCAAACATACAATACTGAATAGGGATTAGAAGAAATGGCTGCCTTTACAAAATGAGATTAGGATTAAAACATGGCTTTTCTAGGGTACATACATCATTGCAAACCAGCACAACACCTCTGAGATACGGGATAATATTTAGGGGTGAAAATAGTACATCATCCATTCATTCCATAAACACCTACTGAGTCCTACCTACTACAGCACCTCATAATGAATGGTTTCAGAAAGCCCAGTACCCCTAGTGCAGCAGGATATTTCATCTGGTACAGAGAACTATGCCCTACAATTTAGGCTGCAAAAAATCAAAACAAGAAAAAGGATATAGATTTCAAATTAGCCCATCACTTTAGAAAAATTATTTTCAATTTATCAAAGCACAACTTTCTAAGTAGTCACAATCACAGAATCATCTTAATCTCAGAATGAACATTCAATTGGATGTAAAATTTTGACTGATGAGCAGAAATTTGAACGAATTCATTTATCGCTAGAGAGAGGAGAAAGGAGAAGTTTCACTAAACAACAATGACTTTGTTTACATTGTGAGCTCAATTGTTATTTTGCTAGAATAATCTATATTCATTTTTAAAGGGTTTGTACTTCTGGAAAAAATAAGTATGCATCAAATTTCTTTTAAAAGGCATATGCTATGCTAATGAGAAGCTTTTATTCCTTTTTCATTTCTAGGCAACCAACTCGTAAATACTAATGACAAGTGTTAAGCTTATACTTATTTTCTATTTCCTTATTTGCCAGGGCTACCATGACCAAGCACCACAGACTGTTGACTTAAATGACAGAGATGTACTGTCTCATGGTTCTGGAGGCTAGAAGGCCAGCATCAAGGAGGCAGGAGGACCACGCCTCCTCTTAAAGGGGAGAATCTGTTCCATGCCCCCCCCCCACTTCTGGTGGGCAGCTGGCAATGCATGGCATTTCTTGGCTATTGGTGGCTTAACTCAATCTCTGCCTTAGTCGCCTGGCTGTCTTTCTCTCTGTCTCTATTTCTGTCCATGTCCAATTTCCTCTCCTGGTAAGGACACCAGTTATATTGGATCAGGACCCACCCTAATCCAGTTTGGCCTCATCTTAACTAATAACATCTTTGAAGATCCTATTTACAACAAGTTCATATTCATAGGACTGAGGTGTAGGACTTGAACAAGCCTTTTTTTTTGGGGGGGGGTGCATTTCAATCCATAACACCTGGTTTCTGAGATGCTTCCTTTGCTACATCTCTCTCTCTCTCTCTCTCAGCCAGCCTTCAGTGGCTCTCCACTACCCAGATGATAAAGCCTCATCTCCTCATCTCAGTGTTCTTGGCCTTTTATAAACTGGTAACCTAAATGAACTCTAACCTTATCTCTTGTCCTTCCCTGGCCTTACTCCCAAATCGCACACACACTCTTACATTCCAGCCGGGGCAAACTGTTTGGGTCCCCAAACACATCCTGCTTTTTCATGCTCTACACATATAAGCACTGTTCCCTCTGTGAGGGATGCTCCTTCCTTCCCTTTTCTCTGAGGCTTAGAATGCTCTTCTCACTAAGGCCAAATTCACTGCAACTGCCTTGAGGGAAACCTTTCTAGACTTACTCAGGCCTTCAGCACTCTTTACTCTCTGCTCTCTTCTGGTTCCTCTTTCCTAGGACCCACCATGCATTGTAATACTTGTAATGTATCAATCTGCCCTGCCAAACTATGAGATTCTCCCAGTGCTCTTTATTCATATTTATACCCCTAACCCCCTTATTCCTCAGCACACTGCTAGGAACACAGGAGTTGCTCAACAATGTTTCATGAATAAAGTCAGAGTCCAAACCTTGAGGATCTCCCATTCTACTGGAGATGTAAATTAGGAAAAAAAAAAAACACAAAAATACACCAGATGTTATATGATTAGATGCTGTGTGGTTCCAAGCCATCCTGTACTGTCCACTATAGTTCCTCCCGGGTGTGTGTGCATTGCATCTCTCCTATCCTTGGGGGCAGACTCCATGCCTTGTGTCTTGGTATTCTCTGAGCATACAGAGCTGCACGTGCTGACAAAGACCAGATGAGCTTTAGGACTCCTTAGGGCTGCAGCCCCTGCTCTGAGGGTCTTGAAACCATCCGGAAGTTCTCCATTCCTACAACTGATGTTTTAAGAGCACTCCTACAACTGGCTGACCTAGTATAGCCAGACATAGCTTTCCACCAAGAACAGGTGAGGATTTGCTGGGCATCAGACCCAGCAAGCACATAAGAACCCAGGTGTCTTTTAGCACCATCTCTGTTCACCACACTGAGCCTACACTCACTCAGGGCAACCTTCCCGAGACAAGCAAAAACTGACGTTTGTACAGATGTGTGTAGAGATGTTAGATTTTTTTTTAAATGAGGACATTTATCAGTAAAAATAAAAATGCTCTTTTAAAATGAGTCCATGATTTACATTTATAGCCCTATATAGGTTTATATAGGCGGGACTACAGGAATTTGGCAGTCAGTTCGGGCCAGTTTCTGAAGAAGGTTAAACGAATTTCACAGTTAGATTGTTGAACTCTTGACAGTTGGTTGGCAGCAGTAACAAGCTGGAGAGCTGTCCACAGTGTATCCCAATCCATCTCCTCATCTCCTTGCGTAAACTGAACACTGCCCAGCTGGCCTGACTCCCCTGTGAACTCCAAGCTAATTCAGAGGAACATTATTAGATACTATTTTTTTTTGGTTGTCATTTCTGGACTAAAGTTCAACTTGCAGACTGCTGTGATCACATTTTAAATTACACTTGGATCCTCTGATATTGAACATGGCTGTTGTCACAGACTTTAGGGAACCCAATGACAGGGAGGCACCCTATCAATCATCAGCAACAAGGAGCTACTCACTGGAGATAAAGGGGGCTACAATGCATTTTGAAATGAGTAAAATTTGCTGATTTCATTCCTTTTTAGTATCAGTTCTTTTATTTTTATCTTTTAACTTTGCTAGAGAGTCCCTTATAGCATTCTGGCGGATTCAACTGATTTTACACTTCCTCTAAACCAGCAAGTTGAGGAAAGCTTCCATTTCGTTCAGATGGCAGATATTTCCTGCTGAAACTTGGGGCTTCCTGTAATGAACTTCCTAGGCACAGGTGTGTGTTTGGCCGTGTTTGGCCGAGAATCTAAACATGGTCCCTGGGCTAAGCCAGGAGCCTATCTTGGTGGTTAAGCTCTCCAGGGGCCTGCCTCCCTTCATTCATGATCCCACAATAAAACCTGAAAGGCAGAGAAACTCCTCTCCACCTCTCTTCTTCGCTTCTGGACCCTCTGGCTGCAGATAGCCCTTCCCAGAAATCAAGGAATCACATTCCCCAAAAAGGGCAGAATTTTTTTCCACAGCTTGACATGTGAATCTTCATGTTGCAATTATTCCATTCTTGCCATAGTAGTACTCTTTCTCTTACCTTAGCCAGTGGAGACTTCTGGTAGTAAAAAATGTATCATTTTCACCCATCTTCCCAGGCCCAGTGGAGGGCTTACTGTGGAAATTCAGGGCGTGTGCAGCAAAGAAGCAACAGGACTAGTTGTTGCAGAAATTGTCAAAGTCCAGGTCAAGAAAATGGTAGATTCCCCCTCCCATCAGCAATTTTTCAAGGAAGATGTATGGAAAGAGCCCCCTATATTCTATATTCACCACAGTCAAGAGTCTCCCTAGTTCTTCCACGAAGTGCTAAGAGCTAATTTTGATTCACAGCTTTATAATGCATTTGCTTGTTTACTCCCCATTTCATAGATGAGAAACTAAGGCTTAGAGAGGTGACTCTAGTAAAGCTCAGATACGAACTTCGGCTTTCTGTCTGCAAAGCCCAAGCATGCCTTCGCTCTGCAAGGAGGACCTAGGGTTTTTAGCACTGACAGAGAGCTACAGGAGCATGTGTGAATTCCCTCACTTTCCCATCACTGGGAAAGCAGGGCTAAGGGGAGGTGATTCAGAGCCTCCGTGCAAAACAGGGCCTTCTGTCACTCAGGCCTCCCATCAGCCATGACAGGGTCCCTTAAGACAAGTGTCTCATGTATATTAACCTTGAAAAGCTGATACAGTAATGAGAGAGAATTAGCTGTCATTATGGAGCACCTCCTCTGTTTATTCCTGCCTTTTTACAGGTGAGGAAACGCAGGCTCAGGGAGGCTAGGTAATTAGAGCAGATTTGGGTCTTGTTTTCTGAAGTCTTTCCACCCACTATGTTTCACCTTCAGAAACTGGGGCCTTCCTATGAACTTAAAGCAGTTGGCTAATGTACATCATTTGCTGAGAACACAGAGAACTTGCTGTATTTGCACTGAAATTTGCTGAGACTTGAATCCATGAGAACTCAAGATCTACTAATGCAGCTCCTGACGCTGTTTTCTTCTGGGGCCCTGTGCCACCTTCAGCCTCTGGGCTACAACACCAGGGAGGAGTTGGCAGGGTTGAAGAGAACATTAAAACCATCTCTAATTGTAGCAATAAAACTTTTAGCATTATCTTAGCCTTGGATTGTGGCTTCCATAACATGTATACTCAGCCTATGAGTAGAACTGCCAGCACTGGGACTTAAAAAGAAAAGAGTCCAGTTTTGCCTCTGGTTAAACCCAATCTGTGGGAACCCTTCCTGCCCACTGGTACAGGAGGTAGAACTGCTGCCATTCACTCCCAAGTCCAAGTGACCCTTTCCAGGTCCATCTGGGGAGAGGACCAGGGAGCGGAGTGCTCTGCCCTCCAGACCTTTGGACGGAGATCAGATTCCTGGGTGGTAATTTTGATATGTCCACACACCATTCACAACTTGAAGCTCACCTCTTGTGGGTTTCCCCTTACCCCTTAGGCTGGAATACCTGGCAGCCTCGTGCAACAGCATCTTGTAAGGGACACAAGTTAGGCCACCTGCTCCCATTTCTACTACTGTGGGTTGGTGTGGACCCCTCTGATTTTGTCTCTCCACTCCTCACATTGCATGGGTCCCATTGCATGAGGACCTCCTGGGTCCTGCCTCATCCTTCTCTGTGAGGAGTATCAGCTATTAATAGGACTGCTACCCTCCTTCAGAGGGGGCCTGTGTGAGGAGACTCACTTCAGACAAGGGAGGAACATGGTTCAGGGTTTAATAGAGAGTACAGGAGAGCTGCTGGAGATTCCAGTCCAATTGGCATTTAGCTGGGGCAGTTTCCCATTTCCAAGGTTACTACAAAATGGAGTATTTGCCACAAATAACTTTTGGATGGTGCTGGTGCTGAGTGAAGTACTGTTTGTGCAGTGTGAGATCCAGGAGTCCTTGAAAGCACCATGTTTATGTATAATACATTTCCATGCAGGCCTTTCCTGGATAGGAATGTCACTGCCCTTTCTGAAAATCCTGCACTTGCAAATTCTCACAGGAATTACCCAAGGCTAGTAGGGAGAGAGAGGTGGGGTGAAGAGGCCCCAGATTCCTTCTACCCTCAACTTGGGTCGCTCATTCAGCCGTGTCAGCAGCCATTAGTAGCTTGGAGCATGCCCCTTCCTTCCCTCAAGACTCACTACCCACCTCACAGGGGAACTGCAAAGGCCAATTTAATTTAGTTGATTACCACTTAAAAAGCTGTGGTTACTCCTCAGAGAGGCCTGTTTAAAGTTTCTGTGCTATATACAGATGGCAAAATAAAAAGCAACAGTGTATAAAGCAAAGAATGATTATCAAATTGCTCTGGGAATCTTCAAAGCACAAAAGACTTAAAAGAAAGATTGAAAGGTGTTAGTCTATAAATTTCACTGAGATCAGGAAACTAGAGCAAACCTTTTAAAAGACTTTAGAAACAAACTTTAGAAACACTTCATACCCACACCCCCTATATACATACATATGCAAACATGTATACACACGCACACATACCTATATTTGCAGTCTTTTCCCAGATATATGTGAGTTCCTGGCTGAGATCACATTGTTAACCTATTTTAAATTTCTGTTGCACAGCAAGAGTCTTATACACTTATGAGATTTTTTTTTTAATGCCTGAGCTTTAAACTCGTTTTCTTACTTTAAATAGATGTATATTAACTCTCCATTTAGGCTGCAGGACCTCCTAGCTTAGTATAACAGCCCAACAAAATAAAAGTGGATACAAACTCTGTAATTTACTCACAGGCATAAATGGATATATAAATGTAAAAATGTGCACAATATTTTGTGCCATGCTTGGCTTCATTGTGACATAATGTTTATAATATGAAAATAATGGCTTCCTTTTAAAGCAAAGAACTTTTAATATACAGATTCATCCGAAGTCCTTTTCCTTTAATATAAACAGAAATAAAAAGAAAAAATCACAATAAATAACCAATGACAAAGGTTACCACTTGACAAAGGTTACCACTGAAGGGATTACAAATGACAGAAGTCAACAGAAAACTTTCAATATCATACTTCTACTTTAATATGAAGATATTGTTATCAAAGAAAATGACTCAAGAAATGCTTTGATAAAATAATCTCACACTATCTTTGAAGCAGTTTCATTTATTTTACTTCCCACTGTGTTTCTTATCAGAAGGCCAAGGGTAAGAAGTTTCCTAGTTATGATTAGGAAAGAATCTGATAGATCAGAAGACCCAATTGAAGTTGGACATAATAAGTATTACATGACATTAATCCTGCCATTCCATTACTTTCTCCATCTTTGTGCACAGACTAATTATTCTGAAGCCAGTATTCAGGAGAAAATAGAAACATACTCACCCTGGGCTGGAGTAATCTCTTTATTGCCTCAACAAGGCTGGCTCTGTACTGGTCCAGAAACAGGCTGACATTGAGAAGAGAGCAGAATCCAGATTACACTGGGTTTTCAATCCTAATGATACTAATGGAGATAAGTACAAGGCTAATTACACATGTTTACCCAATGCTTAAAAAGAGAAATTGTTTCTTTTCATTCAAATGTTTCATTGGGGGAAAAAAAGATATTGTGGTCAGCTTTATCCAACTAAAGCCAAGTTGTTAACGTGCAATGAGCCAGGATTCACACATGACTGGGTCATGTTGGTAAAACGGACAGTTTCTAAACTTCTGTCTGGGGAAACAGTTTGGTTGAGATGAAGTACTCCCTGCTTCCGGTCATTAACTCCTAGGCTCCCCTAAACCTGTGTCCTCTTCCCACCAAGCATGCTTTGGGGCTGCCTTCCAAAAACAAACCACTGAGCAGATTTCAGGTGCTAACGGTTTTTGGTTATAAAGAACAGCACTGAGGTTGGACTAAACCAGTGACCTAGAAGTAAACAGCTACAAAAACAAAGAACAGGCTTAGGGTCACGGAGACCATGGCAACTCTGGATTTCTCTCCCTTGACGTCCATATTGATTTACCACCAGTTCCACTGTGTCTGTTCATTTTTCTTCTCTGGTCTTTTGACTTCTGCTGTTGCTCTGTCACCCTGGTTGGTTGGTTCAGTCTGGCTCAGTCTTTACCAAGCCTCATCTTGGAAGGCTGGGGCAAAATTTCCTCAGCTAGGGCTTGCAGGTCCCAGACCTCAGCGTTTGGGTTAGTTCCTAGCAGGTGGCAAGTTAGTTAACTTAGCCATACTTGGGCGGGGTGGGAGCAGGGTGGGATGAGAGCGTCCAGAGTTGAAGGCACACAGAGAAGAGCTGGCTGCCAGACATCATGTGAGTCTTAAAGTGGTCAGAAAAGGGCAGCTCTGCTAGAATCTATTGGCAATACCCATTGGTGGGGACCACTATTTTTTTTCCTGAATCCCATATTAGGATAAATAATCAGATAAATATGAATCTTGGAGTTCATAAAATGCAGCTAAACTATTGAAATCTGAATAGTCCTTGAAAAATCCACAATGTCTGGCTATTAGTCATGAGATGACAACCATATGTACAGCATTGAGAGAGCATAAAGAGACAAAGGAGAAGACTCTGCCTGTCCTTATGGCGTTTACAATATAACGGGGAGATGGGCTGGATAGCACACAGATTAAAGCACAGATGTCAGAGACGAACACAAATTTCAATAACAAAACTGTTAACATTTACTGAGTTGAGTGCTAGGTGCCAGCCGCCTTAAGAGCTTTTCATGGATTATCTCATTTAATCCTCATACCATACCTATGAGGTAATTATTATCATTAATTAAATTTTACAGCTAAGGAAATGGAGACCTAGAGAGGTTAAGTAAACTTGCTAAGCATCACACACCTCACAAGCGTCAGAGCTGGGACTCACGACTGCACAGTATAGCTTCAGGGTCCATGCCCTGAGCCCACTGCTCCATCCCTTCTCCCAAGAGAGTGAAGAGGGGCAGAGGAAAGACATAGGTGGGTGCGGCAGGCTAGCAGAGGACGAGTTAGGAAAGGTTTGTCACGAGGGCCATTCCTGATTACTTGAGCCCACAGTGAGGTCTTCATTCTCTGAGCCCAGCAGCACACAGGAGAGCATCTGGCCCTTCTCCCAGTTGCCTATGTCCCACAGCTGCCCTTCCACTCGGACTCTAAACTCCTTGAAGGCAAGGAGCATCTCCCATGTTTCTTTGCCTCTTCCACAAAATTTGAAAAACAGCTGAGGGCATGGCAGACAACAGGGTTGGCAGAGAGGGCGATGCTGTGGGAGCAGACATTTCAATGACACTGCACATCCATGAGAGTGAGACGCGTGTTCAGCTTTAGACTGATAACTGCTAGGTGGTGGTTTTGCAAAACAAAGGAGAAACAAGGACTGTCTTCCACTTAATAAAAATTCACAATGATTAAAAAAAAAAAAAAGTAGGGACAGAACTGTTGTTTTTGTGGTTGTCGTTTCCATGGGCAGGCCCCAGGAATCCAACCTGGTAGGCGAGAATTCTGCCACAGAGCCACTGTTGCACTGTCCCAGAACAGGTTCTGAAATGACATCTTAACCCAATCCACAATTCCAAATGCATTTCGTTTGGAAAGCAACTTGGGGTTCCCTTTTGTGGGTGCTCCCTTACACCTTGGGCTAGAACACCTGGCAGCCTTGTGCATCAGCCAATACATAAGGGGCCTACGTGAGGCCCCCTGCTCCCATTTGTAATGCTGTGGATTGGTGTGGACCCTCTGATGTTGCCTCCCCCTCCTCACACTGCCCATAGTTTTATGGAAAGATAAAATTTTCCCATGGGTAATAGGTTATCCTGATTGATGGATAAAAGGGGTTAGGTTCCCATTCTAGACATGGTTTCTGGTCATCTGAATAGGATTCTTTTTCCTTTGCTCATATCATCCTTCCATAAAAGAGGAACCTTCCACTGTACATGCTGTGGTGACCAACAAAACTCAAGCACTGCCTTTTTGGAAACTTCTCGTGAAGTGCTCTCCCTCCTCCTCTTTCTCAAAGGAGAGACTAATCAAACTGGAACTGCCCATATGAGTAAGCACCACCCACTTGAGGGCACTGCCTCCTTCTCTAAGGGTATCAGCTGTCAGCAGGAAGGCTGCTGTCTGCCTTCAGAGGAAGCTGTGTGGGGCCGCACTTCAGACAAGGGGCAAGTGTGATTCAAGGTTTATTAGAGCTTAGATTCTGCCCTTTCTGTTACGTCACCCTGGGCAAGTCACTTCACATGAGGCCTCAGTTTCTTTGTCAGTAAAGGCCCACTTGTGTGGCACTTGTGGATAAACTAATAATATATCTTAAGTTGACAAATATTTATTGAGCACCTACTACTATACTAGGCACTATTTAGGCATTGGGATAAGCTATTAATAAGACAAAGTTCCCATCCCTCAGGAGCTTCCATGTTGTATTTATTTACACATCACTATTTCCAGCACAGTATACACACACAGATGGCGCTCAATAAATGTTTACTTCCTGATTGCCTCACTGGCAGGTTGACACGGTCCTCGGAATCGAGGAGCTTATGTGGAGTTACTACTCCACATAAATATCTAGTAAAATATTATTTTACTAGATGCTATTAAGAATGAATCAGCATTTAGGTAGGATGTTTCACCAGGTCAGGTTCCCTTCCAGTTTGATTAGTCTCTCCTTTGAGAAAGAGGAGGAGGGAGAGCACTTCACGAGAAGTTTCCAAGAAGGCAGTGCTTGGGTTTCGTTGGTCACCACGGCATGTACAGTGGAAGGTTCCTCTTTTATGGAAGGATGATTTGAGCAAAGGCAAAAGAATCCTATTCAGATGACCAGAAACCATGTCTAGAATGGGAACCTAACCCCTTTTATCCATCAATCAGGATAACCTATTACCCATGGGAAAATTTTATCTTTCCATAAAACTATATGCTTAAATCTTGGACCACTGAATGCATCTAATTAAAACTATATAAATATTAGGCACTAAGTTGAATTAAGTAGGATTGATGAGAAAGAAATAAAATAGTAATCCAGTCTTTTAAAAATTGCTCTTTAGGACTATATATCTTATTCTTCAATGAGGTAACACTACCTTAAGTTTTATAATAAGTGTTCTGTTTTTGTCGTTTTAAAGATGGCTATCACTTTTGAAAATACCTCTGTTCGTTACTCAGGCTAATAGGAAATGTGGCTGGTTGGGATACACAGCATTAAGCAAAGTACCAATCTCGGTTTACACTTGCACATCCTAAGAGCTGGTAAAATTGTTAGAAAAAAATCAACAGCACTTAAAAGCTGAGCCTACAAACATGACTGTAAGTACTATTTCTATTTAATGTTGGCGATGGTGACAAAGACATTAACATCACAGCTCATTGGAAAATGCAGTTTAACACACAGCACATATTCCAAACACAACTATGTAAAAAGTAATGTTTGTTTACCTCATCATTCCAAATCAAATTTCCCAAAAGCATGTCTTGTGGTTCTCTAATAGATCTTTATTTCAAGCAAGCTCACTTTTCTGCTTAGCTCAAATGCAGAATTTATAAGGCTTTGTAGGCTATGTCACATGAACAATTTCATGTGCTTTAGTAGGAGTGATATATAATCTCCTGAAAATTCACCCCTTAAATAAGTCCTAATGGGCTCAGAGAACAGCAGTAGCTTAAGTGGATCTATTAAAAAAGGCTGAGTGGGTCAGTGATTGGGATGAAGATACGATTTCAACTCTCCCTTCAGGTACTGATCAAAATGCATCGACATTTAGGTCTAGTTTGGCCATTACACACACACATACATGGTAGTGCGTGTGTATGCACACATGCACACACATACACCTCTATATAATTCACTTATGGAATCAGCGCTAGCTTTGTTCCATTGATCTGAATCATAGATTTTCTGACAAAGGAAAGGTGCTGTACCATTTTCATCACTTACCTTGGGAAATCAGTCAGAGTTTTATGAAGACACAAAGCATCCTTATGTCCTCATAGGGAAATTAATAAGCACAGAGAACAAGGAAACATTTCTTTTTCTCAGTATCTGCAGAAAAGAGGTCCTCTAATTTTCAAGGTGAAATGTGCTATGTTAATTTTGCTCTTTTAGATTTAACTTTCAGCAGTAGAATGACCTCTTTTAGCTTACCAACTGATGTGGCAGCTGGGACTGACACCTTACTCTGATCTTACTTGGCTCTACCCTTTAGGTTGTAAAATCTTGGGCAATCCATGTATCCTCCGAATCTCCTCATATATGAGTGGAAAGTACTGACTATATTTGGGCTAAAGACTTTTCAAGTGTAAAGGCTAGTGAGTTGGGATTTAGAGCTACCCATGATCACAGCTTCTGGAAGAAAAAACAATTCTAGAGCCTAGAGTATTTCCATTTTGAGAAACAAATTAACATTTTCAAGAAAACAGCTTAAAAATCAAACGTTTTCATCATGTAGCATAAAGTGAAAAGGATAAAAACGACAAAACCACCAATCATCCATTGTATAATCAGTGTAAAAATGCTGAGAGAGCAAGCAAGGTGGGTGCTCTAGGCTGATGTACTTCCCCCGTTTCTTTCCAAAGTCCTGGCTGCAGGCCACAGATGTGCTCGTCGTCCTGCATACCTGGATCAATATGATAGGTAATGGGTGGTATTTAAGGCAGGTTTTCCAAGCTTCTAGAGATTCCAAGAGTTCAGAGTCTTTTCTCCCTTCCTCCCTCCCTCCCTCCCTCCCTTCCTTCCTTCCTTCCTTCCTTCCTTTTTTTTTTTTTTTGCAGGGTTACAATAAACTGGAGAGCTGACAAACACTGAATGAAAATTTAACTCTAAATCTCTTCACCAGACCTGACTTTTTCTAATTAGATAAAAACATCTAACTTCTGGACCCTTAGATTTTATTGTGATTGAACAGGGGTCTGGAAAGACAGGTTTAAAATTAATAATCGCATGCTATTCTAAATTCATCAATGACCAGGATGCACTTCCCAGCAGGAAGGAATCCTTACATTAAATTTAACCTTATACAAGCCAACTGAGGTTTTTAATAGGCATGCTTTTCTCCTCCATCTGTGGTTAAACATTCTAATATTTTAATGTTTGTCAACAGCATCCTTTTGCAGATATAGCTGTACCTCGATTTTTCCTTCACTTCAAAGTTGACATTTTACAAGTTATTTAGGACTGTTGAACCATGAAACTGTCTTTCATTGTCAAAAATGCTGAATGGTGAAATAATGACTAGCTTTCACAGTTTGCTTCTTTATTTTATAATCTAGTTGATCTACTAAATTTATATGTGAACTAAGAGACTGTACCTTCTGAGAAATAAGTTATTTTCCCCACTGCCCACAGGTTTGTGGATGTTTGAATGTAAATATATGACTATATGAATGACTTAAGAACATAAACAGAACCCTGCTTGTTATAATCATGTACATTTTGCTTGAATTGCCATGTGGGTTTGGAATAGGTTTGTAAATAGAGCTTGTTTTCATTTAAATGGGATCAAGCAGTACCACTGGTTAGCTGTTCAGGGAATCAGACAATGCCACCCTTGCTGGATATGCTTCAATAAAAATTTAATCCATGTATCTAATGTTCAAACTCCAACTCTTGCTTCACATTCCTGTAGCCTAATCCAGATCTTATTTACTGACAACGACTAAAGGATGGTGTGAGACTTACCTTGATCTTTTTATGTGTGGCACCTATTTCTAGCACATATTTTGGGTTTCATCTTGGACGTGGTGTCTACAAAGGGCTTTTTTCTCCTCCTCTATGACATTCTAAAAAATGCACCATGGTCTGTCTCAAGAAGATTTTACCAGAGAAACACCAAACTAACAAGACATAAAGAACTCATGGAATCCCGTGCTTCCCTGCTATATGCACAACATGTATATTATAAACATTACTGTACTTTCTAAGTTTCTAAGCAACTTACCCATCCCTGAAAATATGAAGCGAGACCAAAGAATTTTTAGGAAAGCGTTTCTTTTAGAAATAATATCAGCATTGCAGTGAGAGTAGCTTAATGTTTCACATATACAAATGGGAAATTATAAACAGGCTGACTTCGTGGCACTTACGACACAAGTGAAAAAACAAAAAACCCTGTAATTCATGCACAGAAAAGTCATTTATAAAATGAAGCTTGGTGTATTTAGTTTGTTGACTCCATAAATTTTCACATAGCTACTTGTATGTACACACACACACACACACACAACTATATTCTGTTCTATTTTTATAATGAAACCTTAAACTGAATATGCATTATATATATCATTTGTATGTGACCCTGTTGTTGGCCAGGGAAAAAAGACTATTTTTCTAACATGTTGTGCAGCTATTTTTAACCTGAGAACTTTAATCAGAAAAGAGCTTAAATCTTCCTTTGCTTGTCTCTCTGGTACAAATAGGATGACATGCTGTGACTGCCCATAATACAAGATATGATAAAGCCAGGTTGTTTTGATATTTGTGTGAAGGACAAATTTAACTCTAAATCTCTTGGCCAGACCTGATTTTCCCCACATAATCGGGTGCCCATTCGTGTGCGACCCTCTAACCCTGCAAGGAGTCGCTGCCCTCCTTCCCTCGTTCCACTGCTCTCTGATCTGACTTTCATGCTTAATCTGATCTAATCCTGCCAGCATTATCTTCATCTGTGCAATGAAACCTGGAGGATCCTTTCCCATATTTGGTGAGGAAAGGCATTTACTAAATCACTTGGCTTAGATCATATGGTGAGGCTTTAGCTCCTTATATTTTATTAGTTGAGGAATGCAACAATATTGATGATAAGTCAGAAATCTGTTTTTTTGGGAATAAGGTTTCTGAAATTGCGTGTAAAGAGAATTAAAGGGCCATGAAGAAATAGAAAATATCAGCTAAAAGTAAGACAAAATATTTAGCTTTTATTGAGGAGTATTTTCAGAAGAAAAAAAACCCAACCCTAATTCTACTGACTTAGGTAGAAAACTTACCCATTGAAAATCTTATTAAAACAACAACAAAAAATACTTCATGAAAATTGAAGTCCATTTAATCTACTCCTTTAGGGAAAGTCTTCTCTGAGTTCTGGATCTTATGATTGGGTTTACCAATATACTAGAACTTTTTAGAATCTGAATTTGCTGTGTTTTCAAATCCCAAGTGTCATAAGAAACAGCTTGATAAAATTACAAATAAGATCGTACTCATAACAATATGGAAAATACTTGTGAATTGTCCATGTTCCCCAAATGTTGAACTAATTATTACTCAACATTCATAAAGAAAATAGGTGAGTTGAAATAATTAAGTTTTGACACATATTTATCTTGTAACTTAGGATCAGACTTTCATTAACAAATAAGTAGCCTGGATTTAAAAAAACAAAGTAATGTAAATTATTTTGAAAAAGCTGACATGGCAGATTTTATTATTATTTACATAAGAATAAAATGCAATTTTATAGTTTTTATTTATGCATCATTAAATACCATTATTGAATACACTGAAAATATTAGATAGCAGATAAACATTTTAAGAAAGATATTTCCCTAAAGATGTTCTACAAACATGTTTATTTGCTTCAGTGTATATGTATATACATACACATATATATGCACACACATATTTCCTTATATCAATAGTCAGCTCTTTCCTAAGAAGTAAGCTAATTGAACTGTTTGTGTTGATAAACTCCTTTTCCTCCACACTATTCCTCTCTGAGCCATAATTATTTGCAATTTGCCTAAGTCGTCCATTTACTGATACGTCAAGCATGAAACAGAGGCAATTCCAGAAAATGGAAATGCTTCTCAAAATCAATCTTTGGGAAATAATGTGGTAGAAGTTACTGCGTGATAGAAGACTACCTTATAACTGTCACATGGAGATGAATATTAATTTGTTGAGGTTAAGGTGGCTTTGTGCTTCATTTGTTGACTCTGCTTGGCCGTCAGCAAAGCAGCACAACCCAATTACTCCAGCAAAGCAATTTTTTCTAACAGGAGTTTTATGATTTTTATGTACTTACCAGTCAGCACACATAACAATGTCAAAATGTCCTTCCAGTTGAGAGACATCTGTCTCATTATCCCATCGTAAAATGCTTGAGGAAAAAAAGATTTTAAAAATTATATTTAGGGTTTTTTTTTTAAACTTTTGATTTTGAGCTATGAACATTATTTTTGCGGCACTTGAAATTATTTAACAGATATATACAAATTATAGCAAAAGGTATAATATAAAACTATGGATTCAACTCTGTATTCCATATTTTATTTAGCCTTCAAATCTGGAAGAAGATGATTTCTCTATTTAAATACAATAGCTAAGCTTTTGTTAGTTTTTACAGGGTTGTAGACAAACTAGAGAGAAATACCTTATCTTTACTGTAGTCATTAAAATTATTCTAGACCCTTAGCACCAATGAGGAACATATTGAAACAAACAAAAAAAATCCTCTAGCTGACTGGAAATAAATTACGTGAGACTCAGTGTACATTTATCCTGCCTTAATGTATATCAGTTGCATTTCTTATGAAATGAAGTAAGCAATCTGGCAAGACAGAAGAAGAGAATAAAAGAATAGCCAACTATGGGCGGGCCATGGTGGCTCAGCAGGTAAGAATGCTTGCCTGCCAAGCCCGAGGACCCGGGTTCGATTTCTGGTGCCTGCCCATGTTAAAAAAAAAGACTAGCCAACTATAATTCGGCAGTTTTGTTTTAGGCATATTTTTAAGTCTACCCATTCTGATACTTAAGAGGATCAGGTTTTAAACTCCACATTAACAACAATAATTAATAACATGTATTTGAAAACTCCAGTTATACTAATGAAGACAACCAGAGGTTTCAAGTTACTCTCAAGTAGTAACTGTGATTAGCATTTTACCATTTTAGAGTATCTTAATGATTCCTCCCTCTATCACACCAAAATGGTGATTTGCAGTACTATTTTCAAAGTAAAATTTTGCTCCTATTCTATTCAATTGCTATTCAAAGCTGAACTCTGTGATCATATCCTACCCTAGTCAGTTACATTTGCTTTTCTTGGTGAGTTCTTTATTTCTTCTATATCTTCCCTGAATGAAAAGTCATGTGTTTGAATATAAAGTTTTATTTTAATAACTCTAAAAGTTCTCTTCACATATATTAATGCACATGAGGCCTAGTGAATTTCTGAAGGTAAGACAAGATTAAGCACATTACCACCAAGATGCCTATACAAATTGAGCATCGGTCAGATTTGTGCTGTGCCATGACCCAAGCCATCACGGAGGCAGCTCAGCAGGCCACGCAGACAGGCAGACCTGTAATCCCAGTGGAGTGGCCTGCATATTCTGCATTCTGCAAGCACACAGATTGGGTGCATGAGGGAGGGCTTCCCTGAGGAAGTGGCCTTCCTCCAGTGCTCATAGGCCCTGTGACTCATGGACGGGCTTTAGAATTTGATACGGCTGTTCTTGTCTAGGTTCACTGGAGGGCTAAGAAATGAAGGGAAGTCAGAAATCCCTAAGTCATTAATGCTCACATTGGTTTTGGATTCCACAGAAACTCCATGTAGCTGAGGAGAGTGGAAAACAACAGATACCAATGTTTCTGGAAACACTGCAGCTTCCAGTGCAGCTGGGGCTCATACTCAGTCGGGGAGTGAGCCTGCTCAGCCCTCATCAGAGACCTACGAGGCTTGATGAGTTCCTCCATGGACAACATGGCTAAAATAAAGATCTATATTAGACTTTATCCAATCATAAAAGTAATGTGACCATTATCCAAATTTTGGGAAACAGGGAAAAGGATTAAAATTACTCATAATCTTACCAGTCCAAGAACCATCATTAAGAAGATGCCTTTACCCAACTCTGCAAGTAAAATCATTACCCTCCCTACTACGTGGGACATGACATCCAGGAGGGAAAGTCTCCTTGGCAATGTGAGATATGATTCCCAGAGATGAGTCTGCCCTGGCACTGTGGGATTGACAGTGCCTTTCTGACCAAAAGTGGGGGAAAGAATTGTAACAAGTAAGGTATCAGTGGCTGAGAGAGTTCAAATAGAGTTGAGAGGCTACTCTGGAGGTTACTCTTACCTAAGCTTCAGCTAGATATTGCTAATTATCACGGTTTGCCAAACCCAACCAAAACCATTCCTGCCAACCCTAAAGAACATTTAGGGCTTTATCTGAGATTCTACAAAGGTTCTATGCACTATAATTACCTTCCAGAAACTGACAACCTCCAGATGGGTTCCTAGGCCAGATAAGCCTTGAAACCCCATGGGGCTATTCTCTCTAGAACATCAACTAGTTCTATCCCCCTATCCTCTATTATCAACAGCCCTTTTCAACATGAAAAAATTAGAATGGGCAGAGCCCAATACCTCCAAAGAGTGGAAGAAAGATCAAATGAGAAGGAGGATTTATAACAGAGCAGATTGGATTTAACAATTGAGTATAACTGCTCAATCATTATGTTGATATTTCTTTTAGTCTCCAGTGTCTGGGAGCAACTAGAAGGAAAAACCTAAAATTGTGGAACAGTAACCCGTACCAAACTCTAAAATCTGTTCTATAGCTAATTGTCATTGTGTGCTTTGAAATGTATTGCTTTTTTGTATACATGTTATTTTTCACAATAAAAAAAGATGTTTTTAATACATACATAATTACTAAAACACAAGAATAGAAAGTACAGGAAATCCTGTAGTGTCATTGGATATTGGATTCTTGAGGCGCTTCAGCCTCTGGGTTCAACAAAGTCAAACAGGAAAGACAGGGGTCTAGGCTTTATCTGTAACAGGTTGGGATTCTTAAAGAAATTGACATGCTCAGCTTGATCACATGGGCCACAACACATTCCCAAAGGGTGTTTTCCCCTATTATGGCTGTGCTGTCCCATAAATGTAAGCACGTGAGAGGGAGTGGTGTTATAGACTGAACACAGTGCTGGAGTGACAGACAAAACTAGATTCAAATCTTGGCTCTTTCCCTTCGGCATGAACTCGAGAAACTATTTAACCTGTTTTTCTCCTCGGTATAATGGGGATCAGAATGGCCACCTTCCTGAACATTTTAGGGGCACTATCCACAATGTATTCTGGAGTTGTCCTGTCCACGTAACATACGATGAGAATGAGGCTCCTGCAGTTGGGTAATTGGGGACTGTCTATCTCAGAAGTTTAGAGGGGATGGTGGTTTCAATATTCAAGGAGTTCTTTAAAAATTTCTCTCCTCCAATGATTTTGCCCTCTATCCCACCCCCAGCCACTACAAATATGGTCATACAAGCTACAGAAGTGCTTCAACTGTAGAGGAGATTCAGTTGCTGTTTGTTATCTGTCGTAGACCAATACTTTTGGAAAATGCAATAATATGTTGATAGGAAAATGAAAACAAAAAATAAAGATATTTCAAATACAAGTCCACTAATCAAGTGCTTGGATGTCACAGCAGTATCTCTAAACATTTACTTTCCATTTTTGGATTTACTTTACTATAGACCATGAACACCAGTTAGTAAAAGACTGGCATCAGTGTGTGGCCTGGTCATTGAGCAGCACTGTTCTAGACCTTGTGTTCACCAATAACTGCAACTCCATCCCACCCTCTGACCACCTCCTCCTATACTGCATAGCTCATTTCTCCTTGTACTCTGATTCCAGTCCTTCTTTTCACCCCACTGGCCTACAATTCATTGTCACTGTCTCTCTTTCCTAATATTTACCTTCCTCCTAGCCCAGCTAAAATTCCAAAAGCCAGCATTTTAATTACTCCCATGCATATACCCTCAACTCCCTTTTCCCTCTCTTACATCTTCATATTTCCTAAATCTAGCTCTCTGTCTGCTCCCTAACTGTACCTGTTCACCTACATGTGGCTTGAAAAAACACACAATCTGACAGCCTACACTGCATATTCATGACCATGAACCTCAAGTGGGCTCTTAATGATATTTGGCAGTTATACTTACATTTTCCTTGTCCATTTACTCTCCCACCATCCTGGTTCACTATTTTGCATTTTCTTTTCTCCTTTCACTATTCTAACATCTCCTCCCTCATTCTCACTTTCAGTTGATGATCTGGCTTCTTCATTCACTGTCAAAATTGCAGAACCAGATACATTTCATAAACTCCCACCACCACACTTACGCTCCTAACAACACCTGCATCTCATACTCTGCCTTCCTGCCTGTTATCAGCATACTCCTACCTCAATCCAGCACTTTTTCTTATATATCATCCATCCCTTTTTGTCAACTCTTACACATGGCTCTAGCAATTCTCCTCTCTCTCTCCTTCATTATCAGTTTTTTCTGCTCTACTGGATCATTTCCATGAGTATTTAAACAATATCCTCTCTTGACTACATCTTTATCTCCAGTTACTGCTCCACATTTCCATTTCTTCTGTGCAAAAAAAACTTCTTGAAAAAGTTGTCTAAAATCTCTTCTTCCGATTCTTCTCTTAATTTCACTTCAATCAAGCCTTTGTCCTCACCACACACCACAGATGTGGTTGTCAAACTCACCAATGATTTCTACATTATTAAATTCAGTTTAGTTCTTAGTTTCCAGCTTACTTGACCTGCCAGCCTGACTTTCTCCCATGAACTCCAAATTCTTATAACTGGCTTTTTTGTTGTTGTTTCCTCTTGATATCGAACAGACATCTCAAACTTAACATGTCCAAAATTAAATTCCTGATCTTCTTTCTCCCAATCTACTTTATTCAGTCTTTCTCATTTCTGTTAATACAATTCCATCTTTCCAGTTGCTCAGGTAAAAAACTTGACTAGATCCCTAACTCTTCTCTTTCTTTAACACCTACATCACATATTTTAAGAAATGCAGTTACTTCCAACCATTTCTGTCCATCTGTACTGCCCCCATCCTCATCTAAGCTACCATCACTTCTCCTTGGAATTATTGCCTAGTTTACTTATTCATCTGTTTCCACTTGTCACCCTATAGTCTCTGCTCAAGAAAGTAGCCAAAGTGATCCTTTTAAGACACATATCAAATGATGAGCCTTCTCTACTTAATAACCTGTAATGGTTCTTCCCTTTACTCAGAGTAAAGCCAAAGTCTTTATAATGACCTACAGGACCCTGTACAATCTGGGCCCAGTTACCCTCTAGTTCTCTCTGCTTTAGAAACTCTGGTTTCCGTATAAGAATATGCTCAGCATGCTTCTGCCTTAAGTCCTTTATACAAGGTCTTCTCTGTCTGGAATGCTCGTCCTCAGGATATCACTATGGCTCACTCCCTCACCTCCTTCAGGTGTATGTTCAAATGTCTTACCTTCTCACGATAGCTTCCCATGACCATCTGATTTAAAATTGCATTCACGCATTTCCACGGAGCATTTCTGAATCCCCTTATCCCACTTTTAATTTGTCTATAGCCCTTTTTACCTTCTAATGTGCTATATACCTAAATGATTCATTTTGTTGCTTTTTTGTTTTGCTTTTTTGCCCCCTAGAACGTAAGCACCATAGGGATAGAGATTTTTTTTTTAAATCTATTTTGTACACTGATGTATTTCTAATGCCTAGAACACTCCCTGGCACATAACAGGTTCTCAATAAACATCTGTTATATGCATAAGTAGTGTATAAATGTACCTAGCATAATGCCTGATACAAAGAAGGCACTGAAGAAATAAAGTTTCCCATTACTGAGCTGTTCTCTGAATAAAACGTATAGATTAAGTAGATATAAAAGCTACCTAAAATACTTTATAAGGACTTCTGCTTCAGATGAAGATGGAGTAACAAGGATTTGATTTAGCTTTCTGCCTGAAATAACCAAAAACTCTAGACAAAATATATAAAACAGCAGGTTTCAAGACTTCGCACATTGGCAACAAAAGACAGTGATGACTGACAGAGGAGAAGCAAATGATGTAAGTCTACTGCCCTGAGACTTACTATACAGAGGGGACATGAAATTTGGAACAACTAGTCAAGGATGTTCATATGGACATAAAGGTTATCAAGGCTATGAAGAAGATACTGGAAGAGCATAAAGAATAATTTGAAAGAATAAATAGAAAAATACCATATCTCACAGAGATGAAATATATTGTAGATGAAATCAAAATCTGGTAGAGACACAATAATGATTTGAAGAAGTGGAAGAAAGAATAAGTGAGTTACAACACAGGACAATTTGACTTGTGAGTACAAAAGAATCATCAGCATCCCAGAAGGAGAAGAGAAGAGTAAAGGGCTGGGAAGCTTAGTTGAGGAGATAATGAGGGAAAACTTCCCAACTATTATAAAAGACATAAATATACAAATCAAAGGAGTTCAATTCACTGCTGGGATGGAGCCAGGTGGAATTCTCAAGTCAAGGAGATGGAGCTGAGAGTTTGAGGAAACCAAGGCAGTTATAGTTGCCAGGACAGAGTACTGAATAGGACAGAAGCACAGAGAGAGAACTTCAGAGATATGGGAATGGCCCCCTGAACTATCCACAGAGTACTGATTGGTGTGTGTGTGTGAGGAAACCATTCAAGGTTGTGAAAAGGATCATCTGAGAGGACTGGGCCTAGTGCTCGCACAAGGCAAGACACAGTGTCAGTTTCCAGCAGCCTGACTAGAACACCTCATAAGTCACTAGGTATTGGGCAGAGTCCTCAGGAGTCTCTTGTCTCAGTAGAGAAAATAATTAGATGAAATGCTACTCTGGTTCCGCCTAATAAATATTAAAGAAAGACGCAAAGGATCAAACTATTTCAAAGTAACTTAACTTGCCTCAGAACAAAGCTCAAGAACATTTATAGGAATACAAAAACATCCAGATTCCAAAAGATAAATTTGGCATCCAATCAAAGATTACCAGACATACAAGGAACTGAAATACTATAACCCATGAGGAGGAGAAAAATCAAACAAATTGAATCCAATCTAGAACTCACACAGGTGTTAGAATTAGAAGACAAGGGTATTGGTTACCATAATGGTATTCCATATATTGAGAAAGTCAAGCAGAGACATAGAAAATACAAAAATGTCTCAAATCAAACTTCTAGAGATGAAAGCTACAATGTCTGAGAGGAAAATTACACTGCACAGGATTAAAAACATATGAGACATTACAGAAGAAAAAATTAGTGAGCTTGAAACATAGCAGGAGAAACACAAATGAGAAAAAATAAATTAAAAGAACATTAATGAGCTGAGGAACAAATTTAAGTCCTCTAATCTATGTGTAATTGGAAGCTCTGAAAGACAGAAGAAAGGAGGAAGGTATCAAAAATATTTGAAGGAATAATGCTGAAAATTTTCTAAATGTAATAAGAACTATTAACCCACAGGTCAAGAATTTAAACAAACTCCAAGCACAAGAAACATGAAGAAAACTACAATGTACATTACAATCAAATTACCCAGAGGTGGTGATAAAGATACAATCTTAAAAGTAACCAGAGATAAAAGATCTATTGTGTACAGAGATAAAAAGATAAAGATGATAGATAATGGCATATTTCTTGTAAATGAGAAGACGGTGGAGCAACTTCTTTAAAAAAGCAACAACAACAAAAATCTACCAAACTAGAATTGCATACCTTGCAAAATAATATTTAAAAAAGAAGGTAGACTTCGGGAAGGTAGCGGAATAGGGACAGACTGAGTTCACTCCTGCTCCATGGAACAAGAAAAGGGACAGAAAAAAGAACAGGACTGTTCCAGGGTGCAAGTGACCAGAGAAGGTCTTCCACGTTATGTAGGGAACGCCTGGACGAAAAAGTGCAGAAACTGAGATGGAGATAATGGGGTGAGTGAGCTCAGGTATGACCCCCCCAGGGGAAAATGACAGCATGCAGGTAAGTATAGGTCCGAAGGAACACTGTCCCTCCACTACAGCCGGTCCCCGCAGCTAGCTCGGGGGATTTTCCCACGCAGCTCCGTAGCTGGAAGCTCCTATTGGGAACCCAAAAGTGTAACCGGCCGCCCTGCTGGGTGCCGCACCAGGCACTGTGATGATCGGCTGCCACGCTGTGCGCTGGGATCAGCTGCCCTGTCGCACATCAGGACCAGCTTCCTGTCACATGCTAGGACCAGCTGCCAGGTTGAAATACCCTTCCCTACAGCCCAAGATCATCCCAAACAGGAGCTGGGGCTACCAAACCCATCGGGCCCATAAGCAGAGTCTCTGCGGAGGTGCACACTGTTCACCCCTCACCCCAGGGTTGGCGGTTCTCAGCGCACAAAGTGAGATCAGTGGCCCTGGTTGGGATTACACAGGGTCTCCATCTTGCTCAGACAACTACCACTGTCGGGAGAGGCAGGCCCCAGGGGAAGAGGTGGCTCGACAGCGCCATCTATTGGGAAGCCTCAAGTAGACGTGCACGGCCTCGGGGAAGTTTGGTAGGGAATTACTGGCAAAGCAGTGCAAAAGGGGATCTTCAATGCAAACTTACCAAGATAATCAAATGCCCTGAATGCAACAGAAGATCACAAAGCACGTGAAGAATCAGGCAGATATGGCCCAGCCAAATGCACAAATTAAAACACCAAAGGGGACGTGAAATTTGGAACAACTAGTCAAGGATGTTCATATGGACATAAAGGCCATCAAGAAGACACTGGAAGAGCATAAAGAATAATTTGAAAGAATAAATAGAAAAATACCATATCTTACAGAGATGAAATATATTGTAGATGAAATTAAAATATAGTAGAGACATACAATAATGATTTGAAGAAGTGAAAGAAAGAATAAGCGAGTTATAACACAGGACAATTTAACTTGAGAGCACAAAAGAACAAATGGCAAGAAAGATGGAAAAAATGGAAGGGGATTTCAGGGAAATGACTGATAACATGAAGAGCACAAATATTACAATCATCAGCGTCCCAGAAGGAGAAGAGAAGAGTAAAGGGCTGGGAAGCTTAGTTGAGGAGATAATGAGGGAAAACGTCCCAACTATTATAAAAGACATAAATATGCAAATAAAAGGAGTTCAATGCACTCCAAATAGAATAAATCCAAGTAGGCCTACTCCAAGACACATACTAATCAGATTGTCAAATGTTGAAGAGAAGCATAAAGTCCTGAAAGCAGGAAGAGAAAAGCAATTCACTGCATACAAGGGAAACCACGTAAGACTGAATTTGGATTACTCAATAGGCACCATGGAGGTGAGAAGGCAGGGGTATTATAAATTTAAGATCCTGAATGAGAAAGACTTCAAGCCAAGAATGCTTTGTTCAGCCAAGTTCTTCAAAATTGAGAGAAAGAATAAAATCTTCTCAGACAAAAACAAAGGTTACGAGAATTTGTCAACAAGAGACCTGCCCTACAAGAAATACTAAAGGGAATTCTGTCAGCTGAAAAAAAAGAGAGAGACAGGAAAGGGAGGTCTGAAGGAGGGCCCTGAACTGAAGAGTATCAGTAAGGGTAACTTAAAGGATAAAAAGAGAGTGAGGGAAAATAATATATCAATCTGACAAATAAAAACAAAATGATAAGATGGTAGACTCAAGAACAGCTCTAACTGAAGACATAACTAAAGAAAAAGATCCATTCAAAATAGCAAATAAAAGAATCAGGTATCTAGGAACAAAATTAGCCAGGGATGTTAAGGACTTGTACACAGAAAACTATAAAACATTGCTAAAAGAAATCAAAGAAGATCTAAATAGGTGGAAAGACATTCTGTGCTCATGCATAGGACAAATGAATGTCATTAAGATGTCAGTTCTATCCAAACTGATCTATAGATTTAATGTAATACCAACCAAAATTTCAACAACCTACTTTGATGACTTGGAAAAGCTAGTTATCAAAATTTATTTAGAAAGAAACAGAGACCTTGAATAGCTAAAAATATCCTAAAAAAAAAAAAAAAAGAACAAGTGGGAAGACTAACACTTACTGCCTTTAATGCTTTATCATAAAGCCACAGTGGTCAAGACAGCATGGTGCTGGTACAAAGACAGAAATATTGACCAATGGAATCAAATTGGGAGTGTGGAGATAGACACCAAATATATGATAAATTGATCTTTGACAAGGCACCCAAATCCACGGAAATAGAATAGTCTTTTCAATAATTGGGCATGGGAGAACTGGATATCCATAGCCAAAAGAAGGAAAGAGGACACCTACCTTATAGCCTATGCAAAAATTAATTCAAAATGGATCAAAGACCTAAATATAAGAGACAGTACCATAAGCGTCCTAGAAGAAAATGTAGGGAAACATCTTCAAGACTTAGTAATAGGAGGTAGCTTCTTAAACTTTATATCTAAAGCACAAGCAACTAAAGAAAAAACAGTAAATGGGAACTCCTCAAGATCAAAAGCTTTTGTACTTCAAAGGACTTTGTCAAAAAGGTGAAGAGGCACCATTTCTCAATGGAGAAAATATTTGGAAACTACCTAAATAAAAAGGTTTGATGTCCCCTGTACATAAAGAAATTATACTACTCAACAGCAATAGAACAAACAACACAATTATAAAATGGGCAAAGGACATGAAATACAAATGGCTAAAAAGCACAGGAAGAGATGCTCATCTTCATTAGCTATAAGGGAAATACAAATCAAGACTACAATGAGGTAGCACCTCCCACCTATAAGAAAAGCTGCTATTAAACAAACAGAAAACTACAAATGTTAGAGAGGATGTGGAGAAAATGGAACACGTATTCATTGCTGGTGGGAATGTATAATGGTATAGCCACTATGGAAGATCCTTTGGTGATTCTTCAAAAACGAAATATCGATTTGCCCTATTGACCTGGCAATACCAAGACTTGGTATATACCAGAAGAGCTGAAAGCAGTGACACAAACAGACATTTGCATACTGATGTTCACAGGAGCATTATTTACAATTTCCAAAAGATGGAAACAATCCAGGGGCCCATTAGTAGATGAGTAGACACAGAAAATGTGGTATATACATACAATGGAATATTATGCAGCAGTAAGACTATATGAGGTCTTGAAGTATATGAAAACATAGTTGAAACCTGAGGACATAATGCTGAGTGAAATAAGCCAAACAAAAAAAGGATAGATATTGTATGATTTTGCTATTATGACTCTGGTAAAGGCAAACTCAGAGTCTTCCAATGTAGAATATAGGGGACTTAGAGGTACACAGATGCTAGAGATGGGTAAACAGTTACTCTATGAGGTTGAACTTAACTGTAAGGGAATGGATAGAAGTTAGGTAGTTCATTAGTGGGGTAAATAATAACATTGTCATATAGAAGGATTGAAGGGGTTGTATAAGTCATATAACCCACCAGTTAACTCCACAATTATAAGTAAATTTTGCATGAACTACTTCAAAGGTTTGATCTTGTACAAAGAATCAATAGCAGGGTTTGGGGGAAAACCCATATTGCATTCTATGGTCTATAGATAACAAGAAGACATCAACAGTTCTACAGCCACAACAGGGGTGAATAATTGGGGTGGAGGGACAAGTAATAAGGGGAGACATAGATTTGATATTTAGTGATGCTGTGTTTATCAGTTGTCTTTTTTGACCAATGAAAATGGCCTAAAATTGAGAGTGCTGATGATTGTACAACTAAGAGAGGACAGTATAAGACAAGGATTTTAAATGTTGGACATTATCCATGATGCCCAATAGATGAGGGGGCTGAGTAGTACAATGACTGAGAAGCAGAATGACACAGTGTGATGTATACACATGATGGAATATTGTGTGTCTACAAAAAGGAACTAAGTTGTGAGGCATGCAACACAGTGAGTGAACCTTGGGAACACTGTGCTGTGCAAAATAAGCCAGGAAAAAAAAGAACAAATATGGTATGGTCTCTTTTTGAAAATACTTATAAGAAAATTGAAGCCTTGATTGTAAACTCTTATAGCAGTCACATTTAGTCCGGAGCTGTAAATGTATTTCTAGATTCTGAGATGCTGTGCTTTATGTTATAAGCTGGTACTTCCCTGGAAATTTGGGTACCTCTGTGACACCTAAGACTCACAGCTGGAGTTTCGCAACTCTGAAAGTCAGTATTGCTACATACAACAACTGTTAAAGTAACTGAAAAAGAGGTCAGGCTTCAATTCGAGATAAAAATGAAGCCAATTTGGTTAGAATTCAGGTAACTCTAAATACAGGGTAAAGGATGATAGTGTATGTGTTCTAGAGCTTTCATCTACTTTATAAGACCAAAGGCAGAGAGATTTATTGTGTTAAGAACCTAAATTTTCTATAACACAACCTAAATCAGCCTGCCTGGATTGCTCATTTAAACAACCCAAATACATGGAGCCTGGAACGGGAACAGACCTTGTAAATTCTGTATAACTTTATATAATATCTGGGTACATCCCAGGCTACGATGGGTTGATAATTAAAAAATATTGGTTGAGTCCCTTGAGGGAGAAAAATATGGAAATACTAAACTTTTCCACCTGGGAAATCCCTGGTGCCCTCTCAAACATTAGGGACTCCCAAGAAAATAGGCCAAAACCTTGATTTTGAGGCTTGCCCTTACTAAACCTATTTTTGTAGCAGAGAAGCTAAGACTACTTATAATTATGCCTAAGACTTGCTTCCAGGAAACTTCTTTTGTTGGTCAAATGTGGCCTCTCTCTCTCTCTCTCTAAGCCCAACTCTGCAAGGAAAATCATTACCTCCACACCTATGTGGGACATGACATTCAGGGCTGAAAGTCTCCCTGACAGTGTGGGACATGACTCCCAGGAATGAGACTGACCCTGGCACTGTGGGATTAACAATGCCTTCCAGACCAAAGCAGGAAAAGAAATGTAACAAAATAAGGTATCAGAGCTCAAAAGGACTCGAGAGGCTATTCTGGAGGCTATTCTTAAGCAAGTTTAAGCTAGACATTGCTAATTGTCACAATTTGCCAAACCCTAACCTACATCATTCCTGTTAATCCTAAAGAACGCTCAGGGCTCTGAGATTCTACAGAAGTTTCACCCCCCAAGCTTACTTTTCAGAAACCCAAAACCTTCGGATGGTTCCTAGGCCAGGTAAGTCCTGCAACCCAGAGGTCCCAGCCTCTCCAAGAACATAAACCAGATCCATGACCCTAATCCATATTGCTGACACCCTTTTTTTTTAACATGAAAACATTAGAATGGGCATGGCCCAAATATCCTTAAAGATTGGGAGAAGGCTCAAAGGAGAAGGAGTTATAACAGAGAAATTAGGATTTAAAAATGAGCATGACTGCTGAATCATTATATTATATATCTGTTTAGCCTCCTGTGTCTTGTAGCAGCTAGAAGGAGGAACTTAAAATTGTGGAACTGTAGCCCACACCAAACTTTGAAATCTGTTCTGTAAGTACTTGTTAAAAGGTACTTTAAAAATGTATTGCTCTTTTTGGTATATATGTTATATCTCACAATAAAAAAATTAAAAGAGAAGGTAAACTAGATGTTTTCAGATGTATAGAAGTTTAAAGAAGCAATCACCAGCAGAACTGTACTATAAGAAATATTAAAGGAAGCATTTCAGGGAGAATGGAAATGATACCAGGTGGAAATATGGATCTACACAAAAGAATGAGAACTGAAAATGGCAACTACAGGAGTAAATATACAAGTTTTTCATTATTTAAATGTCTTAAAACATAACTGACTAGCAATACAAAGTAATAACAAATACTGTTGGGTTTATAGCATAAGTATAAGCAAAATACATGATAACAGCATAGAGACTGAGGGGGAGAAATAGAAGAATACTACTATAACATTCTTAAACTATACACAAAATGGTATAATATCATTTAGGATAGACTATGATAAGTTAAAGATGAATGCTATAAAACCTAAAAACCACTAAAATAACAAAACAAACAATTATAGCTCAGAATCCAACAAAGGAGATAAGATAGAATATAAAATACAGTCATGTAATTCAAGATAAGGCAGAAAAAAAAAGAAGAGGAACAAAGAACATGGTAAAAACAAAACAAATATCAAAATGACAAATTTAAATCTAATCAAAACATAGATGCATTAAATGAAAATGGTCTAAATACCCCAATTAAAAGGCAGAGAGTGTCATATTGAATAAAAAAGCAAGACCCAAGTAATGTTGCTTACAATAAATGAATTTTAAATATAAAGACACAATAGTTTATAATTTAAAAGCAGAAAAATACATACCAAGCTAACACTTGTGAGAAGGCTAGAGTGGCTATATTAATATCAGACAGATTTCAGACTAAAGAATATTACTAGGGATAAAAAGAATGATTTTATAATGTTAAAGGGCTAATTCAAGAAGCAGACAGCAATCCTATATGTTTATGTACCAAATAACACAGCATTGAAGTACAGGAAGCAAAAATGCACAGACTGCAACAATGCATAGACAAAATCACAATTACAGTCAGATATTTCAGTACTCCTCACTTGATAGAACAGGTACTATAGAAAATAAGCAAGGCTATGGATGATTTTAATAACACTATTAATCACCCTAACTAAACTGATATTTATAGAATAGTCCACCCAACAACAACACATATTCTTTTAAAATAGATACAGACCATTTACCAGGAAAAGCACCCTGTATCATAAAATAAGTTTCAATAAATCTAAAAGGATTCATGTCATACAAAACATATGTCCTCTGATGACGATGGAATTAAATTAGAAATTAATAATCTCTGTAAGGTTCCCAAATACTTGGAAAATAAATAATAGACTTCTAAAGGACCAAAGAAGAAATCAGAATGGAAACAATACCCTTCATGGGCCAAAGTAGACATTAAAATGGAAATTGGAAAGTATTTTTAACTGAATGAAAATGAAAATGTGTGGGGTACCATTAAAGCAGAGAAACACATAGCATTAAATGCTTATATTCAAAAAAGTAGAAAGGTCTCAAATCAAGTAACTCAGTTTGCAACTAAACAAACAAGAAGAGAAAATTAAACACAACATAATCAGAAAAAAGGAAGTAATAAAGATTAAAGCAGAAATTAATGAAATAGGAAAGAGAAAAATCAATGACACCAAACACTGGTTCTTGGAGAATATCAATAAAATTGATAAACTTCTAGCCAGACTGAGCAGGGGAAAAAAGGAAAGACACAAATCACCAATATCACAAATGGGAGAGGCATATCAGTGCAGACTCTACAGTTATTAAGAGGACATAAGAGCGTATCATATATACATACAAGCACGACATATACATATGGAGGAAGATACATCATGACCAGGAAGAGGAATGTAAGGCTGGTTTAACATTCAAGTACTGATTAACAGAATTCAAACAAAAACAAAAGAAGAAAAAACATATGATTATCTCAGTAGTCACAGAAAATGCCTTTGACAAAGTTCAACACTTATTCCTGATAAAAATTCTCAGAAACCTAAGAATATAAGGGAACTTCCTCAACTTCATAAAGGTCATCTGTAAAAAAAATCTACAGCTAACATCATACTTAAATGTGAAAGACTGAAAGCTTTTCCCCTTTGATCGAGGAATAAAACAAGGATCTCTGTTCTTGCTACTTCTATTCATCATTGTACTAAGGTTCTATTAACAGGGCAATTAGACAATAAGGAGAAAGAACATCCATATCGCAAGAGAAGAATAAAAATTGCTTTATTACCAGCAACATGATCATCTATGTAATATAAAACAAGATTTACAAAAAAGCTATCAGAACTAAAACGTGAGTTTAGCAAGGTTGCAGGATACAAGATCAATGTACAAAAATCAATTGAATTTCTTTATACAAGCAAGAAACAATTGGAGATTGGATTTCAAAAAAAAAAACACCATTTATAATAGCATCAAAAAACAAGAAATACTTAGGGATAAATCTGGAAAAAGATGAGAGTATTAAATGAGACCCAAATAAATAGAGGCAATTCAGTGGAGAAAGGGTAGTGTTTCCACAAATGTTATTGTAAAAACTGGATATCCAGATGTGGAACCCCTCCCCCCACCAAAAAAGAAAAAAGAGAATCTCAATCCATATCTTGCAAAAATTAACTCAAAATGGATCATAAACCCAAATGTAAAACTTAAAGCTATAAAACTACTAGATGAAAATACAAGAGAAAATCTACAACACAAGAAGCATGATCTATAAAAGAACAAATTGATAAATTAGACTCCACCAAAATTTAAAACTTCTTTGCTTTGAAAGATGCTGTTAGGAAAATGAAAAGATGAGCCACGGACTGAGAGAAAATATTTGCAGAGCATATAATTGATAAAGGACTTATATCCAAAACATTTTAAAAACTCTCATAGTATTTAAGTAATAACAAGTAACCCAATTCAAACAAAGGGCAAAGCATTCTTTGAATATATATGAATACATATGACTAGCACATGAAAAGATATATAGCATCATTAGTCATTAGGTAAATATAAATTAAAACCTGAACGACACCACTACACACCTATTAGAATGGCTGTCATTAAAAAGACTGACCATATTAAGTGCTGGTTAGTACGCTAGTTTGAAGCTGTTTTACGTACCCCAGAAAAGGCCATGTTCTTTTAATCCATTCCTGTTGGGGCAGACCTGTTGTGGGTGGGACTTTTGATTAGATTGTTTCAATTGACAAGTGGCCCACCCAGTTTAAGGTGGGTCTTAATCCTTTATTGGAGCCCTTTATTGAGGATAAAAGACAGAAATCGCCCAAAGAGCTCAGAGAGAAACACCCAGAGAGAGCTGAGAGAGAAAACCCTGGAGGAGCTAAAAGATCCACAGATGCTCAGAGAGAAGGCTACTGGAATCAGAAGCTGAAAGCAATGGAACTCAGGAGCTAAGGATCAGCAGATGCCAGCCATGTGCTTTCCTATATGACAGAGGTGTCCCAGATGCCAGCAGCCTTTCTTCACGGTCCAGGTATCATCCTGTTGATGCCTTAATTGGGATATTTTCATGGCCTTAGAACTGAAAATTTGCAAGCTAATAAACTCCCATTGTAAAATCCAATCCATTTCTGGTATACTGCATTCTGGCAGCTTTAGCAAACCGAAACAGTTAGGATGTAAAGGAACAGGAACTGAGCGGGCCACAGTGGCTCAGCAGGTAAGAATGCTTGCCTGCCAAGCCCGAGGACCCGGGTTCGATTCCTGGTGCCTGCCCATGTTAAAAAAAAAAAAAAAGAAAAGAAAGGAACAGGAACTCTTCTACACTGCTGATGGGGATGTATGTAAAAAAGTGAAACCACTTTGGAAAACAGTTTGGCAGTTTCTTTGAAAAAATAAATATTTACCTATTAAATGATCTAGCCAAACTCTTAGGTATTTACTTCTAGATATTTACTCCTAGTTATTTACACTACAGAACTTACCACAATTGATATTTCTTACCATTATATTTGCAGACCTCTGGTTCCTAGGGAGTGAGCCAGTTTTTAACTCTGCTATTAAAAAGGCAATCCCATGCACATTTGCAAAAGTAGTGTACTGATAAATTCTTGATCATATTTGCAAATGAGTTATTAAAAAATAGGCTGTCATACTGGAGGTAGAAAAGGTAGAATTTTTCTTTGCATTGGCAGTATAAACATTCTCCCTTGCAGTGGCCTCCAGTAGCCTTTCCCATAGTTTCTTTCATCTCACTCCTTACAATCTATGTTGGTGCAGCTCACCCTTACAAAGGACTCATCAAGTAATTTACCATGTTTACCTAAACTAGGGAATCATTTCTGTCCTTCCAAACTATTCTCCAATTTACCATTTGTCCCTCCATTTTTTCCAATCAGTTGTATTTGATCTGATCTGTTGAAGACTTTTAAGGGAGAAGAGAAAGTTTTCATTTCTTCTTCAGTCAGCAAGCCTCTCCTGTGAAGTTTGTTGAGACCCTTCATCAAAGTTGCCACCCTTGCAGACTGCCTACAGATTTGGGACTCTTACATTTTCACAGATGCGTGAGACACTTTTATAAATCTTACATTTACAGATATCTCCTGTTTGTTCTGTTTCTCTAGAGAACCCTGACTAATATGGTTTGGTACCAGAGAAGTGGGGTGCTGTGATTCACAAATACCAAACATGTTGGAACAGCTATTTAAATGGGTTACGAGAGATTTCGCAAGAATTGTGAGGACTTTGATAGAGAGAAGGCCTACAATAGTTTGAGGAAACTGTTGGCAGAAATGTGGACTCTACAGACACAACCAAAAAGGCTTTAGACAGAAATGAGGAATGTGTCATTGCAAACTGGAAGGAAGGTGACCCTTGTTTTAAAATGGCAGATAATTTGGCCAAATTGAGTACTGATGTTGGATGGAAGTTCGAATTTTAAAGTGGTGAGCCAGAGTACTTAGCCGAAGAAACTTCCAAACAAAATGTGGAAAATGCAGCCTGGCTTCTCCTTGCAGCTTTATAGTAAAATGCAACAAGAAAGAAATAAGTTGAAAACTAAAGTTGGGTACAAAAAACAAACAAACTAGTAGTCTGGAAAATTCTGGGCTTTCAGAAAGTGAGATTTCAGTGAACAGGGACCCACATGAAGATTTAACTAAACATGGAAGCAGTCAGTCATTACAGGACAAGTGAGGAATGGTGATGGAGTTATCTAGAAAAGTTTTGTGGAAAGTCCTATTGTCTGATGGGTGTGATCCCAGTATATTGCCTAGAAAACCAACAAGGGTGTTGTGGGATCTGTATAAATGGAACCACTGTCAGTCTGGACTAAAAGGACAGAAAAGGGACAACTTGAGGAAAAAATAACTGCAGAGGCAGAACTATGGAAGTGAAGGTCTGAAGCCAGGAAACCTCGGGCCAGGAGAGTGGACCCACCCATACACTTTGAGAGGGTGAGTTTCCCCTGAAGGCAGAGGGCAGGTCTTCTGCTTCCATGCTCAGGAAGAGTTTTGCCACTGCAGGCCTCAGAGAGGGTGGAGTGCATAAACAAGGGATTGGGGGAACCTGGCTGCCACCCCATTGCTCTGGAGGAGTTGAGCGTGAGCCCCAGAGATGGTAGAGATTCTAGGTGTTGCCTTGAAGCTTGGAGAGGGTGGTGCTGAGAGAAAGGTGGTCTTCCCAATGTGCCTCAGTGTTGCAACTCTTACCCCAGTGTTTCGAGAGATCAGGGCGCTGCATAGGCCCTTGGAAAGAGTGGAAATGCCACATTCTGAAGGTCTGAGGATGAATGACTCTCAGAGTTTGAAAACTAATGGAGTTTGCCCTGCAGATTTTCAGAACTGTTTGGGTCTAGTTTCCTCTGTTTACCTTTTCAATTTCACTCTATGGCAATGGAAACATGCATCCTATGACTGTCCCTCCTTTGTATACTGGCAGCAGATAACTAGTTCTGAGTTTCACAGGTCCAGAGCCAGAGGAGAATTTTTTGCCTTAGGACCATGTCTTAACTGACTTTGATGAGCTTTTGTACTGTTTTTTACTTTGTTTGGTATTTGTATTGTTACTGGAATTGTTTAAGGCTATTGTGATGTGATGGAGTGAATGTATTTTGTATATGGAAATAACATGTCTTTTCTGGGGTCCAGAGGGTGGAATGTGCTGGTTTGAAACTATTATGTACTCCAGAAAAGCCATGTTTTAATCCTGAGCCAATCTTGTGGGGCCAGAAACTTTGGATCATTTCCATGGAGATGGGACACATCCAGTTGTGGTTTGTGACCTTTTGCTTAGAATACTTCCATGGAGATGTGACACACCCAACTGTAAGTGTGGCTTTTTGATTAGATGGAGACATGACTCTGCCCATTCACAGTGGGCCTTGATTCATTTACTGTAGTCCCTTAAAAGAGGAATATTTTGGAGAGAGTTCAGAGCCACTGAAGATGCTTGAAGAACAATTGCTTCAGAGTGATAGAGACATGGATGCTTGGAGATGCTTAGAGTGCTGACTGAAAGAGCAGATGCCTAGACATAGGCAGAGCCCAGCAGACATCTCCATGGGCCTTCCCATTAGAGGCTAAGCAAGCCAGAACCCAGAGTTGTGTCCCAGGGAAACTAAGTGAAGGCTCACAAATGCTTAGAAAGGAAACCATTGCCATCAGAAGCTGGAAGCAATGGAACCAGGAACAAGGACCAGCAGATGCCAGCCACATGCCTTCCCATGTGATGGACACTGGCCTTTCTTAAGACAGGGTATCGTTTTCTGGATGCCTTAGCTTGGACATTTTTCTGGTCTTAGACCTGTAAACTTGTAATATAAATGCCATCCCATTTCTGGTATATTGCATTCTGGCAGTTTTAGGAAACCAATACAATATTGTACAATACATCTTCTCCAACCACAATAGAATCTGGAAGCTAGAAATCAATAATAGAGAACTAGAAAATTCACAAATACATGAAATTTGAACAACATGCTCTTAAACAACCAATAGATCAAAGAAGAAATCACAAGAAAAACTAGAAAATTCCTAGAGATGAATGAAAACATAAATAAGATTCCAAACTTATGGGACATAGCAAAGGTAGTGCTAAGAGGGAAATGTATAGCTGTAAATGGCTTATTATTTTTTTAAAAAAGAAGATCTCAAATCAATAACCTAACTTTGCATCTGGAGGAACTAGAACAAGAAGAACAAACTAAACCTAAAGCTATAGAAGGAAAGAAATAACAAGGATCAGAGTGGAGAATAATGAATTAGAGAATAAAAAAATAATTGAAAGAATAAAACCAAAAGTTGGTTCTTTAAAAAGATCAATAAAATTGACAATAAAATGGACAAAGTGAGCAATAAAATTGACAAATAAAATTGTTAGCTAGACTGACAACTGAAAAAAGAGAAGATGCAAATAACTAAAATCAGAAATTATAGATATTACTAGAGATTTTATAGAAATTAAAGGTTATAAGAGAATTCTAGGAACAACTATACACTAAAAAATCATAATCTAGATGAAATGAATAAGTTCCTAGGAGCATACCTAAACTAACTCAAATTACTTAAACTGACACAAGAAGAAAGAGAGGATCTTGAAAGACTTAAACCAAGAAATTGAATCAGCAACTTGAGCCTCCCAACAGAGAAACTTCCAGGACTATATGGCTTTATTGGTGAATTCTACCAAAGATTCCAAGAAGAATTAACAACAATACTCCTCAAATTCTTCCAAAAAATTCAAAGAGGAGGGAACACTTCCTAACTCATTCTATGAGGGTAGAATTACCCTGATATCAAAGCCAGATAAAGACATCACAAGAGAAGAAAATTGCAGACCAATTTCCTTATGAATACAGATGCAAAAATCTTCAAGAAAATACTAGCAAATTAAATCTAACAGCAATTTAAAGGGTTTATATGTGATGGCCAAGTGGGATTTATCCCAGGATTCCAAGGATAATTTAATATAAAAAAATTAATATAAGTATCACATTAATAGAATGGAAGAAAAGAAAATCCATGACTATTTCAATTGCTGCAGAAAAGGCATTTGACAAAATACTATACACTTTCATGGTAAAAACACTCAGAGAAATAGGAATAGAAGGGAACTTCCTCAACTTGGTAAGGACATTTACAAAACATCCATACCTAACTTTACAGTCAATGATGAAAGACTGAAAACTTTTCCCTAAGATCAGGAACCAGACAAGAATGCCTGCTTTCACCATTGCTTCTCATTGTATTGGAAGTTCTAACCAGAGCAATTAGGTGAAAGAAAGAAAGAAAAGTCACACAAACTGGAAAAAGAAGGTGCAAGACGTTCTAATTACAGGTGACATGATTCTATAAATATATAGAAAATCCCAAGGAATCCACAGGAAAACTATTAGAGCTAATGAATAAATTTAGCCAAGTTGTAAGGTACATGACTAATATGTAAAAATCAGCTGTATTTTCATGCACCAGTAATGAACAATCTAAAATGGAAACTAAAGAAAAATTCCATTTATAATAGCTCCTAAAAGAATAAAATATCTAAGAATAAATTTAGCCAAAGAGATGAAAGCCTTGAATACTGAAAACTACAAAACCCCATGAGAATAAATTAACAAAGACCTAAATAAGAGGTAAGATATTCTGTGTTCATGGTTTGGAAGACTAAATATTGTTAATATTTTAATAATACCCAAAAGGACCTACAAATTCAAAGCAATCCCTATAAAAATTCTAGCAGCCTTTTTGCAGAAATGGAAAATCTGATCCTCAAAATCATATGGAATCACAATGGGCCACAAACAGTCAGATCATTCTTGAAAAAGAAGACAAAAATTAAAAGTCTCACAGTTCTTGATTTCAAAACTAACTATAAAATCAAAGTAATCTAAACAGCATGGCACTGGCATAAAGACAGACATATAGAACAGTGGAATAGAATTTAGCATCTAGAAATGAACCCATACATCTATGGCTTACTGATTTTCCTCAAGAATGCCAGTACATTAAAATGGGGAAAGAATAGTTTCTTAAATAAGTAGTACAGAAAAAAACTGGATGTCAATATGCAAAAGAATGAAGTTGGACCCCTACCTCACACCATATACAAATATTAAATCAAAAGTGTTAAGGACCGTTCCTGGAAGATGGCGGCTTAGTAAGACGCGCGGATCTTAGTTTCTTCTCCAGGACACCTACTAGGGGAGTAGAAACGATACAGAAAGCGCCCAAAGCCACAACAGAGATAAAAAAGACAGCGTACCCCATCCTGGAACGGCTGGCTGGCTGAGAGAAGCAGCTCGGGTGAGATCGCCGAGGCGCGCGGGCCTTACCGGGCGGGGTGGCAAGCGGCCGGAGTTACTCCCTTCCCCCTTCCCGGGCCGGCTGGGAGAATTGGAGAGGTGGTCCCCTGAAACCAAGGCGACTGGCGCCCACACCACGCGCAGCCCCCGGACCAACTGAGAGAATTGGATCGGAAACCCCCAGGCCGCGGAGAACGGTGACGGGTGGGGGAGGCCCCTTCCAAACCCGTGACTCCCGGGGAACGTGCACTCTCTCGGGCGGGCCGCTGCCGCTGGCGCCCTCCCGCCACGCTTGTTGCCCAGGGCCGACTAGGAAATTCGGACGGGCTCTTTCCCTGGCTGCGGCGACCAGCAACCCTCCCTGCGTTCGGACCGAGGGCCGGCTCAAGCCGCTTCGGATAGCGAACCCCCAGGACTGCGAGAGTTGTCCAAAGTTTAAGGTCCCACAGCACCTTTTACTGGTGGGACCCGCAGACAAACGTGTGCCACGAGCGCCACCTACTGGGCAGGATAAGAAAAACAGAACCCAGAGATTTCACAGAAAAATATTACAACCTTGCTGGGTCCAACACCAAGAGAAATCTGAATAAATGCCCAGACGCCAGCAGCAGAAGATAACTGTCCACGCTCAAAAGATTGAGAATATGGCCCAGTCAAAGGAACAAACCAATAGCTCAAATGAGACACAAGAGCTGAGACAACTAATCCTGAATATACGAACAGAAATGGAAAACCTCTTCAAAAATGAAATCGATAAATTGAGGGAGGACATGAAGAGGACATGGGCTGAACATAAAGAAGAAATAGAAAAACTGAAAAAACAAATCGCAGAACTTATGGAAGTGAAGGATAAAGTAGCAAACATAGAAAAAATAATGGATAGCTACAATGATAGATTTAAAGAGACAGAAGATAGAATTAGTGATTTGGAGGATGGAACATCTGAATTCCAAAAAGAAACAGAAACTATCGGGAAAAGAATGGAAAAATTTGAACAGGGTATCAGGGAACTCAAGGACAATATGAACCGCACAAATATACGTGTTGTGGGTGTCCCAGAAGGAGAAGAGAAGGGAAAAGGAGGAGAAAAACTAATGGAAGAAATTTTCACTGAAAATTTCCCAACTCTTATGAAAGACCTAAAATTACAGATCCAAGAAGTGCAGCGCACCCCAAAGAGATTAGACCCAAATAGGCGTTCTCCAAGACACTTACTAGTTAGAATGTCAGAGGTCAAAGAGAAAGAGAAGATCTTGAAAGCAGCAAGAGAAAAACAATCCATTACATACAAGGGAAACCCAATAAGACTTTGTGTAGATTTCTCAGCAGAAACCATGGAAGCTAGAAGACAGTGGGATAATATATTTAAAATACTAAAAGAGAAAAACTGCCAACCAAGACTCCTATATCCAGCAAAATTATCCTTCAAAAATGAGGGAGAAATTAAAACATTCTCAGACAAAAAGTCACTGAAAGAATTTGTGACCAAGAGACCAGCTCTGCAAGAAATACTAAAGGGAGCACTAGAGTCAGATACAAAAAGACAGAAGAGAGAGATATGGAAAAGAGTGTAGAAAGAAGGAAAATCAGATATGATATATATAATACAAAAGGCAAAATGTTAGAGGAAAATATTATCCAAACAGTAATAACACTAAATGTCAATGGACTGAATTCCCCAATCAAAAGACATAGATTGGCAGAATGGATTAAAAAACAGGATCCTTCTATATGCTGTCTACAGGAAACACATCTTAGACCCAAAGATAAACATAGGTTGAAAGTGAAAGGTTGGGAAAAGATATTTCATGCAAATAACAACCAGAAAAGAGCAGGAGTGGCTATACTAATATCCAACAAATTAGACTTCAAATGTAAAACAGTTAAAAGAGACAAAGAAGGACACTATATACTAATAAAAGGAACAATTAAACAAGAAGACATAACAATCATAAATATTTACGCACCGAATCAGAATGCCCCAAAATACGTGAGGAATATACTGCAAACACTGAAAAGGGAAATAGACTCATATACCATAATAGTTGGAGACTTCAACTCACCACTCTCATCAAGGGACAGAACATCTAGACAGAGGATCAACAAAGAAATAGAGAATCTGAATATTACTATAAATGAACTAGACTTAATAGACATTTATAGGACATTACATCCCACAACAGCAGGATACACCTTTTTCTCAAGTGCTCATGGATCATTCTCAAAGATAGACCATATGCTGGGTCACAAAGCAAGTCTTAACAAATTTAAAAAGATTGAAATCTTACACAACACTTTCTCAGACCATAAAGGAATGATGTTGGAAATCAATAATAGGCAGAGTGCCAGAAAATTCACAAATACGTGGAGGCTCAACAACACACTCCTAAACAACGACTGGGTCAAAGAAGAAATTGCAAGAGAAATTAGCAAATACCTCGAGGCGAACGAAAATGAAAACACAACATATCAAAACTTATGGGACGCAGCAAAGGCAGTGCTAAGAGGGAAATTTATTGCTCTAAATGCCTATATCAGAAAAGAAGAAAAGGCAAAAATTCAGGAATTAACTATCCATTTGGAAGAACTGGAGAAAGAACAGCAAGCTAACCCCAAAGCAAGCAAAAGGAAAGAAATAACAAAGATTAGAGCACAAATAAATGAAATTGAAAACATGAAAACAATAGAGAAAATCAATAAGGCCAGAAGTTGGTTCTATGAGAAAATCAATAAGATTGATGGGCCCTTAGCAAGATTGACAAAAAGAAGAAGAGAGAGGATGCAAATAAATAAGATCAGAAATGGAAGAGGAGACATAACTACTGACCTCACAGAAATAAAGGAGGTAATAACAGGATACTATGAACAACTTTACGCTAATAAATACAACAATTTAGAGGAAATGGACGGGTTCCTGGAAAGACATGAACAACCAACTTTGACTCAAGAAGACATAGATGACCTCAACAAACCAATCACAAGTAAAGAAATTGAATTAGTCATTCAAAAGCTTCCTAAAAAGAAAAGTCCAGGACCAGATGGCTTCACATGTGAATTCTACCAAACGTTCCAGAAAGAATTAGTACCAATTCTCTTCAAACTCTTCAAAAAAATCGAAGTGGAGGGAAAACTACCTAATTCATTCTATGAAGCCAACATCACCCTCATACCAAAACCAGGCAAAGATATTACAAAAAAAGAAAACTACAGACCAATCTCTCTAATGAATACAGATGCAAAAATCCTCAATAAAATTCTAGCAAATCGTATCCAACAACACATTAAAAGAATTATACATCATGACCAAGTAGGATTCATCCCAGGTATGCAAGGATGGTTCAACATAAGAAAATCAATTAATGTAATACACCATATCAACAAATCAAAGCAGAAAAATCACATGATCATCTCAATTGATGCAGAGAAGGCATTCGACAAGATTCAACATCCTTTCCTGTTGAAAACACTTCAAAAGATAGGAATACAAGGGAACTTCCTTAAAATGATAGAGGGAATATATGAAAAACCCACAGCTAATATCATCCTCAATGGGGAAACATTGAAAACTTTCCCCCTAAGATCAGGAACAAGACAAGGATGTCCACTATCACCACTATTATTCAACATTGTGTTGGAGGTTCTAGCCAGAGCAATTAGACAAGAAAAAGAAATACAAGGCATCAAAATTGGAAAGGAAGAAGTAAAACTATCACTGTTTGCAGACGATATGATACTATACGTCGAAAACCCGGAAAAATCCACAACAAAACTACTAGAGCTAATAAATGAGTACAGCAAAGTAGCAGGTTACAAGATCAACATTCAAAAATCTGTAGCATTTCTATACACTAGTAAGGAACAAGCTGAGGGGGAAATCAAGAAACGAATCCCATTCACAATTGCAACTAAAAGAATAAAATACCTAGGAATAAATTTAACTAAAGAGACAAAAAACCTATATAAAGAAAACCACAAAAAAAAATCACAGAAGACCTAAATAGATGGAAGGGCATACTATGTTCATGGATTGGAAGACCAAATATAGTTAAGTAGTCAATCCTACCTAAATTGATTTACAGATTCAATGCAATACCAATTAAAGTTCCAACAACTTATTTTTCCGAAATAGAAAAACCAATAAGCAAATTTATCTGGAAGGGCAGGGTGCCCCGAATTGCTAAAAACATCTTGAGGAAAAAAAACGAAGCTGGAGGTCTCGCGCTGCCTGACTTTAAGGCATATTATGAAGCCACAGTGGTCAAAACAGCATGGTATTGGCATAAAGATAGATATATCGACCAATGGAATCGAATAGAGTGCTCAGATATAGACCCTCTCATCTATGGACATTTGATCTTTGATAAGGCAGTCAAGCCAACTCACCTGGGACAGAGCAGTCTCTTCAATAAATGGTGCCTAGAGAACTGGATATCCATATGCAAAAGAATGAAAGAAGACCCATCTCTCACACCCTATACAAAAGTTAACTCAAAATGGATCAAAGATCTAAACATTAGGTCTAAGACCATAAAACAGTTAGAGGAAAATGTAGGGAGATATCTTCTGGATCTTACAACTGGAGGCGGTTTTATGGACCTTAAACCTAAAGCAAGAGCACTGAAGAAGGAAATAAATAAATGGGAACTCCTCAAAATTAAACACTTTTGTGCATCAAAGAACTTCATCAAGAAAGTAGAAAGACAGCCTTCACAATGGGAGACAATATTTGGAAATGATATATCAGATAAAGGTCTAGTATCCAGAATTTATAAAGAGATTGTTCATCTCAACAACAAAAAGACAGCCAACCCAATTACAAAATGGGAAAAAGACTTGAACAGACACCTCTCAGAAGAGGAAATACGGATGGCCAAGAGGCACATGAAGAGATGCTCAATATCCCTGGCCATTAGAGAAATGCAAATCAAAACCACAATGAGATATCATCTCACACCCACCAGAATGGCCATTATCAACAAAACAGAAAATGACAAGTGCTGGAGAGGATGCGGAGAAAGAGGCACACTTATCCACTGTTGGTGGGAATGTCAAAGGGTGCAACCACTGTGGAAGGCAGTTTGGCGGTTCCTCAAAAAGCTGAATATAGAACTGCCATACGACCCAGCAATACCATTGCTAGGTATCTACTCAAAGGACTTAAGGGCAAAGACACAAACGGACATTTGCACACCAATGTTTATAGCAGCATTATTTACAATTGCAAAGAGATGGAAACAGCCAAAATCTCCATCAACAGAAGAGTGGCTAAACAAACTGTGGTATATACATACGATGGAATATTATGCAGCTTTAAGACAAGATAAACTTATGAACCATGTAATAACATGGATGGACCTAGAGAATATTATGCTGAGTGAATCCAGCCAAAAACTAAAGGACAAATACTGTATGGTCCCACTGATGTGAACGGACATTCGAGAATAAACTTGAAATATGTCATTGGTAACAGAGTTCAGCAGGAGTTAGAAACAGGGTAAGACAATGGGTAATTGAAGCTGAAGGGATACAGACTGTGCAACAGGACTAGATACAAAAACTCAAAAATGGACAGCACAATAATACCTAATTGTAAAGTAATCATGTTAAAACACTGAATGAAGCTGCATCTGAGCTATAGGTTTTTGTTTTGTTTTGTTTTGTTTTGTTTTGATTTTACTATTATTACTTTTATTTTTCTCTCTATATTAACATTCTATATCTTTTTCGGTTATGTTGCTAGTTCTTCTAAACCAATGCAAATGTACTAAGAAATGATGATCATGCAGCTATGTGATGATGTTAAGAATTAATGATTGCATGTGTAGAATGGTATGATCTCTAAATGTTGGGTTAATTTCTTTTTTTCCGTTAATTAAAAAAAAAAAAAAAAAGAGAAGGGATAATTGGAGATGAAGGGATACAGACTGTACAACGGGACTGGATATAAAAACTCAGAAATGGACAGCACAATACTACCCAATTGTAATGCAATTATGTTAAAACACTGAATGAAGCTGCATGTGAGGTATAGGTTTTTTGTTTTTGTTTTTTTTGTTTTTTTTTTCTTTCTATTATTGTTTTAATTCTTATTCTGTTGTCTTTTTATTTCTTTTTCTAAATCGATGCAAATGTACTAAGAAATGATGAATATGCAACTATGTGATGTTATTAAGAATTACTGATTGTACATGTAGATTGAAATGATTTCTAATTGTTTTGTTAATTCTTTTTTTAATTAATAAAAAAAAAAAAAAGTGTTAAGGACCTAAACACAAGAGCTGAAACTATAAAATGCTTAGAAGAAAGCAAAGGGGAAAAACCTTCATGACCTTGGATTTGGCAATGATTTCTCAAATATGACATCAAAAGCATGAGAGACAAAAGAAAAATAGGTAAATTGGATTTCATAAAAGTAAGACTTTTGAATAAAGGACATTATCAAGAAAGTGAAAAGACAACCAACAGAATAGGGGGAAATGTTTGGAAATCATATCTGATAAGGGTTTAATATGCAAAATATATTAAGAACTGCTACAACTCAGACAAAAAGACAAAGAACCAGTTTAAAAATGGGCAAAGTGACTTCCAGGAAGATGGCCAAATAGTCTAGCTTGAGCTTAGCCCTGCTCCACAGAAAAGTTAGAGAAGGGAGAGGGGGGTGACAGAGGTGATGATTCAGGAGTGTGGCTGACCTGGAAGAGCCTTCTACACCACATGCAGCAGCTCTGGTTGCAGAGGCTGAGGAACTGAGAGGCAGAAAGCTGGAACCTGGCTCAGAGGCGTGGAGCCACAGAGCCCACAGGAATGCATGGTCGGGAGCACAGGACTAGGAAGTAAGCCAGGCCGTGTTCCTTGGGGCATGCTACCCTCACCGGCATAGCCCCATGACTGGCAACTTCCCCACACCCCATGCACCCAAACCCTGTCATCCACTCCCATTCTCCATGCTCCAGACACCTGCACCCCACCAGCCCCCAGTGCATGTACCTACCCCCCACCCCCACCCCAAGTGCAGCCCAACCCACCTCTCCTGAATCCCTCCTGAGCACTATCTCCCTCTCCCTATTCCCTGAGGCTGTTGCCAGTGCATAAAGGCTGCGGGCACTAAACTCCAAACCTAGGCTACCCGCCCCCACCCATAGTGTTGCACAGCCTCGCCCTGCCAACCCTGAGTTCTGTGCCTCCCATTATGGCACTCCCAGGCACATGCATATGCACGGGCCCTCAATCATGTCATTCAGTTCTGGGAACCGTACTTCATAGCAGTCCTAGAACTGTGCATGTGCAGAGCCCTCAGACACATTTCCTGGCTCTGAGAGAATGCTGACTTGTGCAGCCGGGTCACATATGCCCCCAATCCACAAAGGCATAACACTAACCCACTGCCATAGCTCTATGCATGCACATAGAGGGCCCCGTGCCTTAGACCAGTGCACACCTGGCTTACACTCCCCAGACCAGTGCACCCACACAACTACATCCTCCCTGGCTGCTGGTTGCCCATGTTCACAAGCTTCAGTGAAACATCCCCAATCTGCTCCTATACCTGCCATGAAACAAATCACCGCACTGAGTACCCACCCCATGCCCTGCTCCCTGCTATACAATCATTTCACAAAGACAAGGCCTGAGGACTACTCAAAGAAATCAACTCCCAAAGTAAATCAATCAAGATATTATTTACATGCCACGAAGACAGCAGAAGATCACTAAGCATATCACAATGCAGATAGATATAGCCCTGCCTAATGACAAAATTAAAACACCAGAGGAATCACAGATGTTGGAACAACTAATCAAAGATGTTCACACAACTCTACTTAGTAAAATAAGTGGATAGCAAATGACATAAAGGAGACCAAGAAGACAGTAGAAGAGCATAAAGAGGAATTTGAAAGAATAAATAGAAAAATAGCAGCTATCACAGAAATTAAAGACTCTATTGACCAAACAAAAAACATACTAGAGTCACACAACACCAGATTTGAAGAGACAGAAGGAAGAATAAGTGATATAGAGGACAGGATAATTGACTTCGAAGACTCAAAACAGCAAGTGGCAAAAAAGATAGAAAAAAATGGAGTGGGAACTCAGGGAAATGATAGACAAAACAAAGCACACAAATATAAGAACCACTGGTGTCCCAGAAGAAGAGAGGAGTAAAGGGCTAGGAAGAGTAGTTGAGGATATAATAGGGAAAAACTTCCCAATCCTCATAAAGGACATAAATATACAAGTCAAAGAAGCCCAAAGAGCTCCAAAAAGAATAAATCCAAATAGGCCTTCCTCAAGGACATACTAATCAGTCTGTCAAATGTTGAAAAGAGGCAGAAAATCCTGAAATCAGCAAAAGTAAAATAACCTATTACATGCAAAAGAAATCAATAAAACTGAGTTCAGACTATTCAACTAGCACCCTGGAGGCAAGAAGGCAGTGGTATGATATATTCAACATCCTGAAAGAGAAAGACTTCCAGTCAAGAATTCTGTACCCAGCCAAACTCTGTCTTTCAAAATTGAGGGGGAGATTAAAGTTTTCACAGATAAAGAAGTCCTGGAAGAATTTGTCAACAAGAGACTGGCCCTACAAGAAATATTAAAAGGAGTTCTGCTGGCCGAAAAAAAAAAAAAAAGACAGGAGAAGGAGGTCTGGAAGAGGGCACAGAATTGAAGAGTACCACTAAGGGTAATTTAAAGAATACAAAGAGAAAGGGGGAAAAGAATATATGGATCTGACAAATAAAATTAAAAAGATGGTGGAATCAAGAAATGCATTTTCAGTAATAACTTTGAATGTTAATGGACTAAACTTACCTTAAAATTAAAAGACAAAAATTGGCAGAATGAATTAAGAATCATAATGCAGCTATATGCTGCTTATAAGAGACCCATCTTAGACACAAGGATACAAATAGATTGAAAGTGAAAGGATGGAAAAAGATTTTTCACACAAGTTGTAACCAAACAAAGCAGGAGTAGCCATAATAATATCTGGCAAAATAGATTTTAAATGTAAAGACATCATAAGAGACAAAGAAGGACACTACATACTAATTAAAGGGTCAATTCACCAAGAAGATACAACAATCATAAATGTTTATGATCCCACTCAAGGAGCTCCAAAGTACATTGGCAAAACTGAAGGGAGTGATAGATGTTTCAACAATGATAGTAGGAGACTTCAATACACCACTCTCCTCTATAGATAGAACAACCAGACAGAGGGTCAACAAGGAAATAGAGAAGTTAAATAACTTGATAAATGAATTAGACCTAACAGACATATATAGGTCATTGCACCCCAAAGCACAAGGTTATACATTCTTCTTTCGTGCTTGTGGAACATTCTCCAGGATAGATCACATGCTGGGGCACAAAACAGGTATTTATAAATATAAAAATATTGAAATTATTCAAAGCACTTTCTCTGATCACAATGGAATGAAACTGGATCTCAATAACCACCAAAGAATGAGAACATTTACAAATATACAGAGATTAAATAACACACTCTTAAACAACCAGTGGGTCAAAGAAGAAATTGCTAGAGTAATCAGTAGCTAACTGGAGATGAATGAAAATGAGAATACAAATTGTTAGAACTTATGGGATGCGGCAAAAGCTGTGCTGAGAGGGAAATTTATTGCCCTAAATGCCTATATTAAAAAACAAGAAAGAGCAAAAATTGAGGACTTAAGAGCAAACCTGGAGGAACTTGAGAAAGTACAGCAAACTAACCCCAAAGCAAACAGGAGAAGAGAAATAACAAAGACTTAAGCAGAGATAAATGAGTGGGAGAACAAAAGAACAGTAGAAAGAATCAATAAAACCAAAAGTTGGTTCTTTGAGAAAATCAATAAAATTGATGGGCCACTAGCAAGACTGACAAAGAAAAAAAGAGAGAGGATGCAAATAAACAAAATCAGAAATGAGAAGGGGTGCATTACCACAGACCCTGAAGAAATAAAAGAAATCATAAAAAGATACTATGAACAACTATATGCCAACAAACTAGACAACTTAGATGAAATGGACAAATTCCTAGAGACACACAAACAAGCTACACTGACTCAGGAAGAAATAGAAAAGCTCAACAAACCAATCACAAGTAAAGAGATTCAATCAGTCATCAAAAATCTTCCTACAACACCATAAGTACTTGGAACCTTGGGTAGGACATAAGATTTTGTTGGTTTGTCCAGAGTGATGCCCCAATGAATCCCAGAGTGATTCTATCAGTGAGTGGAAAAGTGTTTGCAAAGTCCCCTTCAGGGAATGGTGAGAACGGGGAGAAATTCAACTTCCCCAAGTTGAATTCTTGATATTCTCACAAGCAGTGTAGACACCCAAAGCTATAGGCTGAGGCCCCAGTCTTGGGGTTTGTTCATATGAAACTTAACCCCACAAAGGATAGGTCAAGCCTACTTAAAATTTAGGCCTAAGAGCCAACCCCAAGAGAGCCTCTTTTGTTGCTCAGATGTGGCCTCTCTCTCCAGCCAATACAACAAGCAAACTCACCACCCCCCCCCCCCCCCGTCTACATGGGACATGACTCCCAGGGGTGTGGCCCTTCCTGGCAACGTAGGACAGAAATCCTAGAGATGCTGAGACTCAGCATCATGGGATTGAGAAAACCTTCTTGACCAAAAGGGGGAAGAGTGAAATGAGACAAAGTGTCAATGGCTGAGAGATTCCAAACAGAGTCCAGAGGTTATCCTGGAGGTTATTCTTACGCAGTAAGTAGATATCACCTTGTTAGTCAAAATGTAATGGAGAGGCTGGAGGGAACTGCCTGCAAATGTAGAGCTGTGTTCCAGTAGCCATGTTTCTTGATGATGATTGAATAATGATATAACTTTCACAATGTGACTGTGTGATTGTGAAAACCTTGTGTCTGATGCTCCTTTTATCTACCCTGCAACAGACGAGTAGAACATATGGAATAAAAACAAATAATAGGGGGAACAAATTTTAAAATAAATTTAGTTTGAAATGCTAGTGATCAATGAAAGGGAAGGGTAAGGGGTATGGTATGTATAATCTTTTTATTCTGTTTTCGTTTTATTTCTTTTTCTGTTGTCTTTTTGTTTCTTTTTCTGAATTGATGCAAATGTTCTAAGAAATGATCTTGATGATGAATATGCAACTATGTGATGATATTGTGAATTACTGATTATATATGTAGAATGGAATGATCATATGTTAATGTTTTTGTTTGTTGTTAAATTTTTTAAATTAATAATTAAAAAAAAATCTTCCTATAAAGAAAAGCCCAGGTCAGACAGCTTCACAGGGGAATTTTATCAAACATTCCTGAAAGAACTAACACCAATCCTGCTCAAACTTTTCCAAAAAATTGAAGAAAAAGGAACTCTACCTAACTCATTCTATGAAGCTAATACCATTTTAATACCAAAACTGGGTAAAGATGCTATAAGAAAGGAAAACTACAAGTCAATTTCCTTAATGAACATAAATGCAAAAATTCTCAATAAAATGTTAGCAAATCGAATCCACCAGCATGATATAAAAGAATTATACACCATGACCAAGTGGGGCTTATACCAGGAATGCAAGGATAGTTCAACACAAGAAAATCAATTAATGTAATACAGCACATTAACAAATTGAAAGGGAAAAATCACATGATCATTTCAATTGATGCTGAAAAAGTATTTGACAAAATACAGCATCCTTTTCTGATAAAACACTCCAAAAGATAGGAATCAAAGGTAACTACCTTAATACAATAAAGGGAATATATGAAAAATGATAGCCAGCATCGTAGTCAATGGAGAGAGACTGAAAGCTTTCCTCCTAAGATTAGGTACAAGACAAGGATGCCCACTGTCACCACGACTATTCAACATTATGCTAGAAGTTCTAGCTAGAGCAATCAGGCAGGACAAAGAAATAAAAGGCATCCAAATTGGAAAGGAAGAAGTAAAACTCTCATTATTTGCAGATGATATGATAACTATACTTGGAAGATTCTGAGAAATCTACAGCAAAGTTGCTTGAGCTAATAAACAAATTCAGCAAGGTGGCAGGATATAAATTAATGCATACAAATAAGTAACATTTCTATATACAAGCAATGACTTAGTGGAGGAGTTAGTTAAGGAAAAAATTACATTCAAAATAGCAACTAAAAGAACCAAATATTTAGAAATGAATTTAGCTAGGGATGTAAAGGATTTGTACACAGAAAAATACATAACATTGCTAAAATAAATCAAAGGAGATCTAAATAGGTGGAAAGATATTCCCTGCTCATGGATAGGAAGGCTAAATATAGTTAAAGATGTCAATTCTACCCAAATTGATCTAGAGATTCAACACAGTACCAATAAAAATTCCAACCCAACATACTTTAAAGATTTGGAAAAGCTAACTACCAAATTCATCTGGAAGGGAAAGAGACCCCAAATACCTAAAAGCATCCTAAGAAAGAGGAATGAAGTGGGAGGATTAACACTCCCTGACTTTAAAACCTATTATAAAGCCACAGTGGCCAAAATAGCATGGTACTGGTATAAAGACAGAAGCATTGACCAATGGAATAAAATCGAGAGTGTAGAAATAGATCACCAAATCTATGGTCAATTGATTTTTGATAAGGCCCCCAAATCCTCTGAAGTGGACAAAATAGTCTTTTCAATAATTGGGCATGGAAGAACTGGGTATCAATAGCCAAGAGAATGAAAGAGGATCCCTATCTTACATCCTACACAAAAATTAACTCAAAGTGTATCAAACACCTAAATATCAGAACAAGCACCATAAAGCTTCTGGAAGAAAACATAGGGAAACATCTTCAAGACATAGCAATAGTAGGTAGCTTCCTAAACTTTATACCCAAAGCACAAACAACAAAAGAAAAATTAGATAAATGGGAACTCCTCAAAATCAAATGCTTCTGCACCTCAAAAGACTTTGACAAAAACTTGAAGAGGCAGCCAACTCAATGGGAGAAAATATTTGGAAATCACATATCAGACAAAGCTTTGATTTCCTGTATATACAAAGAAATCATACAACTCAACAACAAAAGAATGGGCTAAAGATATGGTTAGGCATTTTTCTGAAGAGCAAATACAGATGGCTCAAAAGCCCATGAAGAGATGCTCATTTTCATTGGCTATAAGGGAAATGCAGATCAAGACTACAATGAGATAGCTCACATCTATAAGAATGGCTGCTATTAAATGAAAAGGAAACTATAAATGTTGGAGAAGATGTGGAGAAATTGGATCCTTATGCACTGCTGGTGGGAATGTATAATGCTGCAGCCAGTATGGAAGACTGTTTGGTGGTTCCTTAAGAAACTAAATATCAAGTTGCCCTATGACCCAGCAATAGCTCTAATTTTGTATATACCCAGAAGAGCTGAAAGCAACAACACAAACAGACATTTGCACACCGATGTTCATAGCAGCATTATTCACAATTGCCAAAAGATGGAAACAAACCAAATGCCCATCAACAGAGGAGTGGATCAACAAAATGTGGTATATACATACAATGGAATATTATGTAGCAGTAAGACAAAATGATGTCCTGAAGCACATGACAAGATGGATGAGCCTTGAGGACATAAGGCTGAGTGAAACTAGCCAGACACAAAAGGACAGATATTGTATGATTCCACTTTTATGACCAGCATGAAGGTATAATCAGAGGCTTATAATACAGAAAATAGAGGACTTAGAGCTACATAGAAATTAGAGATGGGTGAACCATTAGCTAATGACGTTGAACTCCAATGTAAGGGAATAGATGGGAGCGAAGGTGATTCTCTAGTGAGTCTAGAAGTAATATTACCATATTGAAGATGAACAAGATTGAAAGGGTTCATATAGACCTACGTATCCCACTGATTCACACTAGAAATATTGATGAGTTCTCGTAAGAATTACTTCAAAGATATGATTCTTGTATAAAGAGTGCTTAAGTCCAGGGTACAGGGGGAAAACTGCTATTGCATGTTATGAGCTATGTTCAAAAGGAAACCATCAGCACTACCACTGCAACAGCAGAGGTAGATAATGAGGTGAGGGACAAGAGTTAAGAGGAGGTTTAGATTTCCTATTTGGCAAGGGTGTGCTTATTGGTTTTCTATGTCTTGGGAACAATGAAATTATCTAAAATTGAGAATGTTGAAGGACTGTGGATTTTGGGCCTTCTACATGATGCCTGATGAATGCAGGTGGCTGAAGGATGCACTGATGGAGAAGTAGACTGGCGAACGATGGTGTATATTTATGAACGAAGGTTGTGCTTCTACAAAAAGGAACAAAGTCGTGAGGCATGCAACAATGTAAATGAGAATGTGGGACATTTGGTGAGCAAAATAAGCCAGAAACAAAAGAACAACAATGGTATGGTCACCTTTAGAAAATGCCGATAAGAGAACAGGGGCCTAGACTGTAAGCTTTTAGAGCAGACACATTAAGTCTGGAGTGGTGATTATTATTTCTGGATTTTGAGAGGCTGTTTTATATATATAACCTGATATTTAGAGATAAGAATGAAGACAAACAATTTGGGGTTAAAGTAATTCAGAACATAGAGGTAAGGAAGACAGTGTCTATATTTTAGAACCACACATACTCTTTGGACCAATGGAAGAAAGGTTTATTTGATCTGGAACTGAAATTTTCTGTAGCGCATAATCTAATTCAATCTATCTGTATTGCTCATTTGAACAACTGAACTACAGGGGACACAGAATAAGAAAGAGGTCCTTTAATCCTGCATAGATTATTGCAATGCCTGCAAACATTCTAGAGTATATTAACCAGATAATAAAAAAGTATTGGCAAAGTCCTCAAAGGGAAGGGTGCAAGAATATGGAACTGTTAAACCTTATCATTAGGGAATACCCTGATACTGTGTCAAACTTTAGGGACACCCAAATCAATAGGCCATGGCCTTGATCATGAGGCTTACTCTTGTGAAGCTTATGTAGGTACCATAGAAGCTCAGACTACCTATAGGCATGCCTATGAGTTACTTCTGGAGGACCTCTGTTGTTGCCCTCAGTCTCTCTAAGCCCAACTCTGCAAGTGAAGTCATTGCCCTCCCCTCTATGTGGGAATGACATCCAGGGGTGAAAGTCTCCCTGGCGACGTGGAAGATGAGTCCCAGGGATGAATCCACACCTGGTACCATGGGATCAACAATTCCATCCTGACCAAAAGGGGGAAAAGAAGTGTAGTTGATAAAGTATGAGTGGCAGAGAGCATTCAAATAGAGTCAAGAGGCTACTCTGGCGGTTGCTCTTATGCAAGCTTCAGGTAGACCTTGCTACCCATCATAACCCCCCAACCCCCAACCAGGACTATTCCAGCCAGTCCTAAAGAACACCTAGGGCAATATATAAGATTCCACAAGGGTTCCATGAACTAGAGTAGCTTTCCAGAAACCTACAACCTCCAGATGTGTCCCTGGTCCAGATAAGTCCTGAAACCTAACCCAGCCTCTCCAGAACACCAGATAGTTTCATCTCCCTATCCCATATTAGTGACAAGCCCTTCCAATATAAAAATTAAGAATTGCCATAGCCCAAATACCCCCAAAGAGAGGTATGGAAAGATCAAAGGTGGTGGTGGAGTTATACATAGAAAATAAGATTTAACAAACGAATATGAATGCTGAAACATCAAATTGGTATCTCTTTTAGTCTCCAGTATTTTAGAACACCTAGAAGTAAAAACTAAAATTGTGAAACTGTAACCTATGTCAAAGTCTGAAATATGTTCTACAACTAATTGTGGTGCTCTGTTTTGAAATTAATAGCTTTTTTGTATATATGTTATTTTTCACAAAAAAAGAAGGAAAAAAGTCAATTGTGATGATAAAAAAATATTTAAGTCCTTTAGCCTCCTCTATCCTGGAGCAGCAAGAAGGAAAAATTGGAGCGGATCATATGGTAGCTTATGACAGACTCTGGGATCTGTCCTGTAACCACTTTTCTAAGAGTGCTTTGAAAACCATTGCTTTTTTATTTCTTTGCTTTGTATATTTGTTATACTATAGAATAAAAGAAGTTTAAAAAGGGAAAAAATGGGCAAAGTACTTGAACAGACATATTTCTAAAGATGATGAGATACAAATGACTAATAAGCACATGAAAAGATAGCCAATATCATTTGTCACCAGGAAAATGCAAATCAAAACCACAATGAGATACTTCCTCAAACACACTAGATGGCTGTTACTTTAAAAATGGAAAAAAAGTGTTGGGTAGGATGAGGAGAAATGGGAACCCTTGTACATTGTTAGTAGGAATGTAACATGGCAAGGCCACTGCGAAAAAGTTTGATGGTCCCTCTAGAAGTTAAATATAGGTTTGCCAAGCCCCAAGTAACAGTATTCCCAGGGTGTTATCTGAAACTCTATAAAAGTTTCACTTACTAAGTTTATTTTTCAGGAACCCAGAACCTCCAGATGGTTCCTAGGCCAGACAAACCCTGAAACCTAGAGTTACCGGTCTCTCAAGTGCATCAACCAGTTGCATCCCCAACCTAGTAGTCGACATCCCTTTTCAACATGAAGAAAAGTTAGAAGTATCATTGCCCAAATATCCCTAAAGACTGGGAGGAGGGTCAAAGGAGAAGGAGCAGTTGTATCAGAAAAGATAGGATTTAACTACTGAATCATTATAATGATATTTCTTTTTAGTCTCCGGTGTCTTAGAGCAGCTAGAAGGAAACACCTGAAATGGTGGAACTGTAACCCATACCATACTTTGAAATTTTTCTAAAACTTCTTGTTAAAAATGTACTTTGAAATTTAACAGTTTTTAAAACGTTTTTTACAATAAAAAATTCAAACAAACAAACAAAAAACATCTGAAGCTAGGTGTTTCTTTAAGACATTTTACCAACAATTGGCACATTTGAGTAGAAAAGGAACTAGGAGAGTTTAGAAACTCTGCCCAGTTGGGGTAGCTACCTTTCTTCCTACAAGCAACTTTAGAGGCCCCTTTAGTTAGGAGCCAAAATATATAGAATGAGCTAGTTCTTGTGCTTTGGTACATATGCCTGTGTCCACCAATGGAGTGCATTCCTCTGGTAATTATAAAACTTAACCTCAAATCCTTTGACTCACATTTCATGAAGAACTGGACCCTCTGGGTTGGTCTGTGACTCCTCAGATGGTGGAGTGGGATATAAGTGGTGCTGAGTAACTGTCAAGGCTAAGTCAGAAAAGGCTGTGTGGCTCTATCTTGTTCCCTGGAATACTCATTCTTGGGGGTTTGAGTGGCCATGTAAGAAGTCAAACCACCCTGCAGCCACCATGCTGGGAAGACACATATAGGTGCTCTGGCAGACAGTCCCCACTGAGCCCAGCCTTTCAGCCAATCCTGCCAAGGCACCTGTACATGTGAGTGAGCCACCTCGGGTCCTCCAAACCTGCCACCTGACCACTGAGTGAGCTCCACCAACAGCACAAGAAACAGACAAACATCCGAAACAGAAACTATTGCTTTCCTTCCCATCTTACTTATTATGGTTTATATCTGCGGTAGTTAGATTCAGTTGTCAACTTGGCCAGGTGAACATACCTAGTTTTGTTGCTATGGACATGAGTTAATGGTACGCGAACCTCATCTGTTGCTGATTTACATCTGCAGTCAGCTAGGAGGCGTGCCTGCTATAATGAGGGACGTTTGACTTAATTGGCTGGTGCTTAAATGAGAGTCCACAACATAGCACAGCCTAAGCAGCTCGGCATTCCTCATCTCAGCACTTGCAGCTCAGCCCAGGCCTTTGGAGATGCAGAAAGAAGTCACCCCGGGGAAAGTTGTTGGAATCCAGGGGCCTGTAGAGAAGGCCAACAGAGACCATCCTGTGCCTTCCCACGTAAGAAAGAACCTCAGTAGAAAGTTAGCTGCCTTTCCTCTGAAGAACCAACAAAATAAATCCCCTTTTATTAAAAGCCAATCCGCCTCTGGTGTGTTGCATTCCGGCAGCTAGCAAACTAGAACAATATCATTTTAAAAACTCATTTTCAATTAAAAGTTCTCAAGCAAAGATTCTATAAGTGAAAAGAATCTGCCCAAATCTCTGACCCACAAAACTGTAAGATATAGCAAAACATTGCTTTGAGTCACCATGTTTTGGGATCATTTTTTACCTACCAATAGATTATAGGAGCAATCCCTTTAGAGGCCACTTTTGGGGAAACCTTGTACTTTGAAATTATGTATGTTTGTTTTTGAAATTGAAAATTGCATTTTTGTAATATTAAATATGTGATGTTAAATGATGTCAAAAAAGTCTTACAGTCTATTACATAGTGGCTTAAACTGGTTTTTATTGGTTGGTCTGGGGACCTAATTACTAATCAGGAATCACGTGTGGGTTTTGAGTAAGCAACACCCAACTAATAAGTGAATTTCAACTGTTAGTCAACTGACAACTATCTATATTGAAAGCAACTATGGCTCTGGGAATAAATTCAGCTGTGTACATCAAAAAAAAGTTAAATACAGAATCACCATTTATGATCTGGCAATTCCACTTCTAGGTATATACCCCAAATTATTGAAAACAGGGACTCAAATATTATACCAATGTTTATAGAATATCATTCCCAATAGCCAAAAGGTTGAGGCAACCCAAATATCCATCAACAAATGAACTGATAAACAAAATGTGGTACATACACAAATGGAATATATTCAGCCATAAGAAAGAACGAAGTTCTGAAACATGCTACAACACAGATGAACCTTGAAAGCTTATGTTGAATGAAATAAGCCAGATACAAAAGGACAAATATCGCATGATTCCTTTTATACAACATTTCTAGAATAACATATTCCTAGAAACAGAAAGTGGAGTAGAGGTTATAGAAGCCAGGAAGTAGAGGAAATGAAGTATTATTTCTTAATAAATAGTGTGTTAGTTAGATTCAGTTGTCAACTTGGCCAGGTGAGCATACCTAGTCTTGTTGCTGCGGACATAAGCCAATGGCACGTGAACCTCATCTGTTGCTAATTACATCTGCAGTTGGCTAGGAGGTGTTGTCTGCTGCAATGAGTGATGTTTGACTTAATTGGCTGGTGCTTAAATGAGAGAGTGCAACACAGCACAGCCTAGCAGCTTGGCATTCCTCATCTCAGCACTTGCAGTTCAGCCCAGGCCTTTGGAGATGCAGAAAGAAGTCCCCGGGGGAAGTTGTTGGAACCCAGAGGCCTGGAGAGAAGACCAGTAGAGACCATCCTCTGCCTTCCATGTAAGAAAGAACCTCAGTGGAAAGTTAGCTGCCTCTCCTCTGAAGAAGTAACAAAATAAATCCCCTTTTATTAAAAGCCAATCTGTCTCTGGTGTGTTGCATTCCGGCAGCTAGCAAACTAGAACAAATAGGTAGCTCCGTTTTGTTCTCAGAGCTTCTGTTCAGAGTAATGTAGAGTGGTGATGGTAGTGTAAATTCTGATTGTAACTAAAGTTACATATCAAGTAACCTTAGTGTACATGTAAAAATGGTTAAAATGAAAACACACACATACACATACATTCATTTCTGGTCTTCAAGCCCAGAGCTTTGGATTTAGTAGGTCTGGGGTGGGGCTTGAAAATCTGCATTTCTAACTTCCAACATGTTCCCAAATCTGATTCTGCTGATTTGAGGACCATACTTTGAGAAGCAACACTCTAAGTCCTTGCCCCATCAACCATTCCCCTTTTCATATTTTCATCTATTTCTTCTTTCTTGGTTATATTGACTTGTTTGTCAACATGGTCAACTCTTCCTTCAAGTTGGTTTCCCTTTAGTAGCATATTATTTCTCTATTTCTCCCTGCCACCAACATTCTTGTGGGAGCAATCTATTCTCACTGCTTCACCTGCTCTTGCAAGATGACCTTTATCACAACAGTTCCTGGAATTGCTCTACAACCTGCCTGACCCTCAGCAATCTGCAGCAGATTTGATTGGGGAGTTTAATCTATTAATATTCAATGTTATTACTGCAAAGGCAATACTTCAACCATTTTATCCTTTGGTTTTTATATGTCATACCTTATTTTTGTCTCTCTTTTTACCTTCTTAGTTACCCTTACTGATAATCTTCAGTTTTACACTCTACTCCAAACCTCCATTTCCTGTCTTTTCCATTCAGCTTGCAGAACTCGTTTTGGTATTTCTTGTAGGGCAGATCTCTTGTTGATGGACTCTCTCAGTTTCTGTTTATCTGTAAATATTTTAAACTCTCCCTAATTGTGAAAGACAGTTTTGCTGGACAAAGAATTCTTGGCTAGCAGTTTTTCTCCTTTCCATACCTTAAATATAACATACCATTGTCTTTTTGCCTCCATGGTTTCTGATGAGAAATTGGAACTCAGTCTTATGTGGTTCTCTCATATGTGACAAATCACTTTTCTCTGCCTGCTTTCAGGATACTCTCTTTATCTTTGGCCTTTCACATTCTAATTAGTTTGAGTTTGTTTCATACTAGTTCTATTGGGATTCATTTTGCTTGGAGTATGTTGTGCTTCTTGGACATGTATATTTATGTCTTTCATAAGAGTTGGAAAATTTCCAGCCATTATTTCCTCAAATATTCTTCCTGGCCCTTTTCCCTTCTCTTCTCCTTCTGAGACACCCATGAGGTGTATGTTTGTGTATTTCATGCTTAAAATCCCTGACACCAGGCTCAATTCTTTTCTTTATCTGTTCTTCTGCAAGATTGTGATTGTCCTGCCTTCTAGTTCATTCTTATTTCTGTCTGTTCATATCTGTGGTTGGATGTCTCTGGTGTATTTTTAATCTCTTCTATTATACTTTTCATTACCATAAATTCTTTTACATTTCTTTTTATACTTTAAAATTTGTCTTTATGCTCAGCACTATATCTTTAGCCATATTTTCGTTATTCCCTTTAATCGATTTAGTAGATTTGTTTGAATATCTTTGATTATTTGTCCAAATTCTGTGTCTCCTGAAGTTTTAATTTGTTCCTTTGGCTAAGCCATAGTTTCCTGTTTCTTAGTGTGGGTTGTAATTTTTTGCTGACATCTAGGCATCTGATTATCTTGATGAGTTTACTCTATAGGTCAGTTTCTCTCTCTTGCCTAGGGCTTTATTGTTGATTGGCTTTGTGTTAAGGCTCTACTTTGACACTTGCTTTTACTTATTCTAGACCTTTAGAATTGCCCTAATTTATTTGATCAGATTTTTTCATCTCACTTTTGTCTGATTCTTGCCCTGGATATATGGTACAGTTTTTACGACTGTACTATTTACACAATTTTTTCACCCCCAGGAGAAAACTTCTTTCCTCTGTTCCTTCTCTGGGAATCTTGAATCTTGATCTGTTCTGTTTGTCTTATTTGCCTCTGCATTTTAAAAATAATTTTTTAGTTGCATTTAGTTGCTTTGGCCTGGAGGGCAAATTCTGGGATGAGGGTCAGACTGGAGAGGAATTTCCCAGCCAAAGAAGGACCAGGGACCCCACAAAGGGGGTACAGACCAGCTCCAAAGAGCCCTGAAGAGAGGGTCAGGAAAAACACCAAAAGTCTTTGCAATGACTTTCCAAGCTGCGCCTTCCCAGCCTGCCCAGCAGATGGTGCCCTACAGAAAACCTGCCACCCTAAGGAGGCATGTCTTTAAATCTCCACTGTTTCCTCCCCTGTTGGTGCTGAGGTTGAAACAATGGGTGCAAGCCATCTCTGTCTAGGGTGGGCTTAAAGAGCAGCTCAGAGCCAGGACCTTATTATACAAATTTGCTGAACAAATACCATAACCAGTGCCCAACTGTGGCATAATTCCCCACATTCTTGGGGAAGAGAACTTCCATGCCCTTCTCCATCTACAGCAGCCAGCCTGACACTGGACTCGAAGGCGGCCTGCCTTGGGAGTGGGTGATGGGTGCTGGCAGCTGCCATGGAGGTAGCTACTCACAGTTCTTTACTGCAGTTTCTCAGCCTTTTCCTCTTGCTCTTCCCTGGATTCTGTACAGTACTCCCATCGCCTCCTGAGCCCCAGAACAGACGCTTCAGAAAGTTCCTGCCTGTCTGCTAGCTGTTTTGGAGGAGGAGTGGGTTCTGGAGCATCCTACTCTACCGTGTTCCCTGGAGGTCTCACAGCAGCTTTCACATTTGTCCAATCATCATCCTCCAGGAATGAGCTCATTCTAGGGGAGTTTCTACATTCATCAATGATCTCAGCTCCTGCAATTGGCTTCCTGAGTTGCTGCAAAGTGGCCCCATTCTTGATGGTCTTTTTCTTCATGGACTCTCTTTAGTATTTCCCCACTTATCAGACCATGTCATTACATTTGCTTGAATACATATTATCTACATCTAAGGCTTTCATTATTTCCCCCCTGCTTTGTATATATGGGGTCCCTACTTCCAGTTTTAACTACTTCTTCCTTTGCCTTTCATTTGCTAAAGCTAAAGCTCAAGAGCCACCTCCTTTATGGAACTTTCCAGGATCCCTCCACCTTGAATTATCTTTTCTTAATACTAACAGACCATGATTACCTCAATCACAGAAGACCCTGTTTTATATTTTGCTCCCTGGGTGTCTGTGCTGGTTTGAAAGGATATATGCCCCCTAAGAAAAGCCATGTTTTAATATAAATCCCATTTCATAAAGGTAGAATAATCCCTATTCAATACTGTATATTTGAAACTGTAATGAGATCATCTCCCTGGTTGATGTGATTTAGTCAAGAGTGGTTGTTAAACTGGATTAAGGGACGGCATGTCTCCTCCCATTTGGGTGGGTCTTGATTGGTTTATTGGAGTCCTATAAAAGAGGAAACGCTTTGGGAAAAGAGATTCAGAGAGAGCAGAACGATGAAGCCATGAGATGCAGAGAGTCCATGAGCCAGCAACCTTTGGAGATGAAGAAGGAAACCGCCTCCCTGGGAGCTTCATGAAATAGGAAGCCAGGAGAGAAAGGTAGCAGATGACACCATATTTGCCATGTGCCTTTCCAGCCCTTCCAGCTGAGAGAGAAGCCCTGACTGTGTTCACCATGTGCCGTCTCACTTGAGAGAGAGACCCTGAACTTCATCGGCCTTCTTGAACCAAGGTATCTTTCCCTTGATGCCTTCGATTGGGCATTTCTATAGACTTGTTTTAATTGGGACATTTTCTTGGCCTTAGAACTGTAAACTAGCAACTCATTAAATTCCCCTTTTTAAAAGCCATTCCGTTTTGGTATATTGCATTCCAGCAGCTAGCAAACTAGAACAGTGTCTATTTCTCCTTTAGATATTTTGAACTTCTTAGGCAAGAACACCTCCCTCTTATTCATCTTTGTAACTTTGAATGAGCCCATGATAGTTCCTCCACATAGCAGACACTACATCATATGTTATTGCATTGAACTGAATAATATAAGTTCGACTAGAATAGTGGATGATATAAGGAAATGTTTTAGGTGTAAAATATTATTTAACAAAATTAATTCCATGCCTTAATTTAAAGAGTGCAAATAAACAGAGTCAGAAAAGTCCAGAAAAACAAGGCAATGCTACAAGAGATCCTAGCAATACTTCTGGATCTGTATTTCCTTACCTAATTTAAGATTAGCATTTCTCAACTGGGGTAGTATTGGCATTGGCCAGGTTAATTCTTTATTGTATAGGACTGTCCCTTGAATTATAGGTTGTTTACACCTCTATTCTTTCTGAAACTAGTAATACTCCTTAGTCATTATGACAAACGTCCCCCTCCCCCCCAAAAAGTCCCATACAGTTACAAACAGAGTGTGTGGGGGTGTGGGGGTGGGCTTATAGCTCACCTCTGATTGAGAACCACTGCTGGATTATCCCTAGGGCCTCTCTCACCTTGGATGTGTGACTCTTGTCAAATTCCAACAAGTGATGGCTGTGAGGTAGTCAAGAAATTAATCAGAACTGTTCTCTTGTCTGTATAACTTTTCCTTTCCCATTGTCACTCATATCTTCCTTAAGATGATTCCATGGAAATTCAGAGTCCAAATTGGGGGATAAAGCCCTCATGTGGAAAGTAAAAAAAATACCTGTCCAGAGGACAAACAACAAGCTATCCACAGATTCACCTTTGGGTTTTCAGTTACTATATGAAAATGAGCAACAACTGAGGAATAGAATGGGCTCATCAAAGTGTGGCCCACGGTCCAGGTATATTAGCGACACCAGAGGTTGGTAATTTTAATTCTTGAGCCTCAACGCAGGGCGTCCGAGGCCCAGGAACCTATGTTTTAAAAATAAGCACTACAGGTGATTTTGATGAGGATAGGTCAAGAGTCACTGAGAAAAACCCTGTTCCATGATCTCTACCTGAATGGATTGGGATTTAGGTCATCTATAGTCTTAGGTCTAGACTGTAGTTATAGACATCAAATTTCCTTATTTTCAAAAGAGAAATTTTAGAGGGTCCATTCCAGATAAGTAAGCAACTTCAAAGATTAACCAAAACTGGATTTCATTTATATAAATCCCTTGAAACTGATTACTTGACCAACTTTGCTGATTTTGTCCTGAAATGAACTTAATTTATATTCCTGACTAGAAATAAGGCTTGGAGACAGGTGAAGGGAAAGTGAAGCTTTAATAAACTCTTTACCTCAGAAGTCCTACAATTTGATTAACTACAGCAGCCGAGACTTGATCCTTCTTTCCTTTCTTCGTAAATACATCATTAGGGCGGGTTGAATTGGTTTTAAGGAATAGAAATCTGGACAACTTTATAACTAAGAAATACTACTGAATTTAGTGAAAAACTCTTAGAGAAAACCCTAGTTTAGTGATTCTCAAAGCGCAATCTTCAGGCCCCCAGCATTGGTACTTGGGAACCTGATTGAAATGCAAAATCCCTGACTTCACCCTTGTCTCTCACAGGATGGGGCCAAACATCTGTGCTGTTAACAATAACAAGCCCTCCGAATGTCTGATACTTTGTAAACCATGGCTCCAGTTTATCACTTCAATGTTTCTGGGCTAGTTTTAAACCTATTCCACCCTCTGGCTCTGTATTTTTGCCTGTAATAAAACTTATTTCAGGGTCCAATGGGAAGATAGAGTTGCCTAACAGCCAGGACCCTCATAATGGTGACTGGTATACTCTACACCGGGAAAGGGGGACTTGTAAAGGGTTTTGTGGTCTTGGAATGAAAGGTACTAATTATTTTACTAATAATATTTTCCATTTAAAATATCCCTGTTTCTATGATTATGACAGTTGATTAACTTACATGGTAACAAAATAAAGTGACAATAAAAATTAGAGTTAATGGATTAGAAATTGCAACCATATATATTTTATATAAAATTTAAAAATTAATTATTGCTTTTTGGTGTTTTCATTGCTTTTTCTTACTGTGTTTTTCAAACTGATAATACATACAATCATAGTGCATTTTGGTACAGGAATTTTGCTCTTTTTTGCCAGCTCAAACAATCACAAAATAAGGGGGTAAAATTGTTCTGCTTTAGCATTATGCTAGCAACTTA